>NC_135688.1:12814655-13519030 GCF_964276395.1 Gasterosteus aculeatus
TATTTAGAATTTTCTATCTTTTGATGTAATGCTACATCGGTCGATATTAGTCCGAAGTCAACATGGTTGATTTTCCCTTTTCTCTGTTAAACCACAAACAGGAAAAAATGAGGCATTCCCTCCATCCATTTGTAACTATTTGCAGGAGCTGATGGGGTGTGGATTCTCTAATAAGCTTGTTCATATGCACACAAACATCCATCATTGTAATTAAGGTAAAAAAACAAAAGAAAACACGCATTAAACAAATAGAAGTGAACAGAACTTCATAAATCTGGGAAAACTGTGTTAAATGGAACGTTTTCCATTTTTACATGATCTGGCCATTTACACTGATTGTAGGTTAAACTTTGCTGTAAATTGTTTCAAAGAGATTCATTTTCATAAATGATGTACTGAGTCTTTTCAGAGTAAGTAGCTTGTTAAACTGCTCAATTAATCTCAACTCAATGTCCATTTACAAGATTTTCATGTGAGTTTCTGTTGAAGGACACGTGACTACACTGATAACGACCCCAAGTTCCACTTTTACATTATCCACTTATCAGCCACTCTGAAGCTCACTTACTCACAATCTGTTTCATCCATACAAAAATAAATAAAAAAAAGAGATGATATCATGAGCCAGCATATTCTCACTCCCAAACCATTGAACTCTGGAACTGGTCAGAGGCCCTGAGGTTCAGACTATGACACTTTAGCATCGGTTTCTGAGGTGGCAGGGATAGCGCGTCAGTTTACACTTGTTTCATGTGTTTTCTCAAAATTTACCACTAAGTCAAATCTAAAAGCAGACCCAGCATCAACTAGGAAAAGAACAATGTTTTCTAAATATCTTAACCTGTTATCATCTGACTCAGGTTATTATGTGGTTCCATTCAGAGATAAAGAATATGAGTTTTAAAGCAATAACAACACTAGAAAGTGGACATTGCGTTATATCACTTCACTGTTTTAAATACATACGAAAACAAGAATCTTTTAATAATCAATGATGACAATCTGATGAAGAGCTCTCAGTACTTAATTCTTAACTCTGTGAATGCTATTGACCTACTAGCTACAGCTATTATGTTGTGGACATAATCTTGTATTATCAATGAATGAATTAGTGTCAGCTTTTTTTTCTCAAACATGCTAATTACACAGACTGTTGACCTAATGAAGAAGCAGTAAATGTGGATGTAAACCTGGAAACAAATGGGACGGTTGTGATCATTTCCAGCTCAGAGTTATCGTGTGGGTGGAGAGCTTTCCACTGAATTGTTGGATTTTCCTCAACTTTTCAGTAAATCAGTATCTGACTCACAGACTCTCATCTGACTTGACCCAGTTATTTTTGAAGCACATCAAAGGCTGGGAAATGTAAATGTGATTGTCTCATTGCAGAGAAGTGATCAACATACAGGGAGGATCCAGTTCAGCTGGCAGATCTTCTGTGCAAAAAACAGGTGAGGAGAACAACTGGCACCGCTAGAAGCTGGAGCCCGAACGCTGCTGCATGTTTGAAAAGTGGCATGAGGAGAATCATCGAAATGTAGAACGTGGTTCCATGAAAGGAACAAAATACAACATTCAGAGCAGCAAACAATGCAAAGGTGTAAAATAGCTGACAGCTGTAAAGGGTTAGTGTGTAAGTAGCTACAGTACAGGGAGGGGAATTGGCTGTGGTACTTTGGGGGGGAAAGGACAGATGTGATGTTACAGTTATCAAGGGGGGAAGTGAGGAGAAAAAAAGACGCAGTTAGTTAATTAGATCGGTGTTTGATACATATACATATACCGTGCATGTATTTACAAAACCACAAAGCCTTATTACAATTCCCAACCAAAACACTACGCACCTCCCAAATAGCATCAGCATGCGTGATTCCACGTCACTTCTTCATGCAGGAGAGAAGCAGCTTGTTGATTGAACCTGAGGTGTTATCGTATTGTGGGAGGAAGCAATGCTCCGTGACAAAAATACCATTCTAAAAATGTCACCTTTGACTGTCTGTGCCCATTTCTTGGCTTTTAGGTGACTCACTGTCACTTCTGCGTTGCTTTAATTAAAACCAAGCACTTAGAAAATTGAAAAGGAGATGAAGAAAGTGGGGGAGCTGGGAAGGAAGATAGCACACTGGGGGATATGATAATTAAGAGCAGACACGCTACGAAATGTCTCAACCTCTAGTGTGACTATCCATTCCCTCTCCTTCCTGGAGTCCCACCCTCCCAACACAATCACTCAGCTAATATCACCTCTTTCTCCATAAAATCCTTTCTTATTCCAGCGCTTTTATTTTGTCTATTTATTTAGCTTAAAATCCCCCCCCAGAGTGGTGGCGTGCTCCAGTTCTCCAAACCAGCCAGCCGGCATAATAAACTGAGAGGACTTAAGCAGCCGAAGGCCACACGACGACCTGCATGGATAAGAGGCTCACTAAGCCTCTCATGTTTGACCTCAAGTCAGACGGAATATGCAGGAAAATGACTCAAAGTCAGCATTGCATGTTTCTCCGTAACAATATATCTAGGTTACTTTTTTTTTTTTCGTAGGTGGAGGAGGGAGGGGCTGGTTGGTGCAGTGTTACTTTTCATGAATCACGTTTGAGGATGCTGACTGTTGGCCCCTTGTCTTGAGCTGATTCACTAGGAAACCTGCGACTGGAGCTTTCTATGAATCAAAATCCCTTTATCCAAAGTATTTTGCCATGGAAATATACCGCTCATCCTAAAAGGGTTGTGGGGGGGGGTGTCAATCCCAGCTAACATCAGGCGGGACCAGTGCTGTAGTGGTAAAATTAGAGGTGGGTAAACTCTGAATTTTGTGATCATACAGACCTCGACGCGATGCGAAGCAACGCAACACAAAGCGTCGCGACTCTGTAAGGCTGTCCTGGCTATATTGCATTATGTTATCAGTAAAAGTCATATACAATCAATGACAATGAATACATGTGTTAGTAGTTTATTAAATTTAAGAAAACAGTAAAGAAAAGTATGTCAAAACAGCAAGACAATTGCAGATTAAGAACTATCTACATACGGAGTCTGCTTTTTACAGTAGTGCCCAGAGGGCCTCCTTGTCCTCCACGTCAGGTCCTGCCTTGCACAGAGCCTTGCACATGGCTCCTCTGTGCTTCTCTCTCTATTCGACCTGGTGTTTCTCCTCTCCCTGTGCTCTCTGCATCATTGCCTGTCCTATCACTGCCTGAAAAAAATATGTTGAATTTAAGAGTATTTAAGCGTAGAGAACACTCATGTACTACCTATGTTATCAGCATGTTTTTTTTTTTCACATTTATAACTGACTTGTTTTCTAATGCTTACAGGCTACTCTATAACTTTCATGACTTCAAATAATTGATTAAGCATATAGGCCTATTCAGTGAAGCAACAGCTTTGCTCCCCGCTCCCCCGCCCCGTCGGACCTTCTAGACCGGTCCTCGAAATATTGTCTGACATGAAACCGTTCCGTGAGGTAAGAAAGGTTGGGGACCACTGGGCTGATCCACAACGTGTATGTTTACACACCTCCTGGAACCTGATTGGTGTAGCTGCTGCAGCCGCAAGGCACTGATTGGATGCTCACAGACCGCAATACAGCGCAGATGAAAGTGATTCTGACTACGGCGTTTATATGTTCAACAACAGGAAACGTAGTCTTAGCTGTTTTAAAATTACACCAAGCTTATTTCGGATTAGTCCAACGGAAGAATACAAGGCGCAGGGAACTTTGAGGTGCGTAAACGCTTTTCCAAAATTCCAGAGGTGCGTAAACGGCGTTTACGTGCGTTTACCTTCCACTACAACCCTGGGCGGGACACCCTGGACTGGGCTGACAAACAACCATTAACTACCACATTCACACCTACGGTCAATTTAGAGTCAGCAATTACAATCCTCTGGATGTCTGCTGGGAGTTGTTAGGCCTCTTTAGAGCTGGGCCCTAATAAAGGAAAGCAAGCTAACAATGAGCATGGTTCACCAGAGAAGGGTTTTGCGATGCATTTAAATTTTTACGGACTTGCATTTACGCTCACCTCTGACGCTCTGAGCGGAAAAAAAAACTTTGTTTTCCCATCAGTTTTTTATGTTTCACAAGAACATTGAATAGTCATTTGCCATTTATCTGATGATCGATGTGGTAACACTGATCATGAACAACACAAATACTTAGAGACCTATGTATATCTCATTGAGTTACATAAAAGTCACAGCATTTTGTCAGGAAAGAGTGAGCCTTGATGATTGACAAATCATTAATAGTTGTCCCTAAATAACTCGACTATGTTGACAACCTTATCGTGGATAGTATCAGATTCAAACTCAGTTTGAATGCCTGAACGCAAACTTAAATCCCGCTCTGTCAGACAATGTTGTGGGCTCGTCAGATTTGAGATACACTTGATAATTAATGACAACCATAAAATAAAATCTTAACTCCCCCTTCAAGACAGATGCACTCCTAGGTTTCCTCTATCGAGCTTGAATCCCTGTGGAAAAGGCTCTTTTGTCTCTGATCAATGCCTACAACAATTACAGCCACGATCAATTGAGGAGGCCTGAGAAACACAGACATTGTCCTTTGAGTGTGTAACAGTCACGGAGCCCATCACTTCTGGGGGGGGGGAGTTCGCTCCAGTCAAGGGGCTAATGATACACACTTTCTCTCCCCCCATTATTAATCACCCCTGTGGGGGATGTGACAGGAGAGAAAACTCCTCTGCACAGCAACATTTTATGCTGTTCTCTTCAGGGCCACTGACGATATGTGCATTTGTGTGTTCTGCATTAAATGTTTGCAGATATTAAATAATCATAATTTGAACATAGTTTCCATATTTAACAGTAAGTTAAAGCAACACAGGCTACTGGTATCATGTGTGTTCCTCCATCCACTCTTTGTAGTCACATTTGACAGTGCTTCTGGAAACATTAACTGTATTTTTTTCAAAAGGATAAAGGAAACGCTTACTGTCAAAACTGTTCAAGAGATCAAAGTGTGTATCTGTCGAGCTTTAAAATCATATAAAAATAATGTTGTAGGTCTGTGAGAATCCTGTGATTAAGAGACCAAAACAGAAATGATGATATGGTGATGACACATCTTCAAAAAGGATCCAATGACCTTTTTACATGAGAGGAGACAAGAAAAACCTTTAAAGATACCAACAGAAGTTTATTTAGAAAAGAAGCTATTCCTGTCACGAGTGGAAGATGACACGCCGCGGCTGCGTTTTGTCAGGAAATCCCTAACTGGGATTTCAGAACTGTTACGTTATTTTGTTTCTCCAAAGAACGTTCTTGAGATAAATGTATTGAAAAAGATCATCATATCAATCCATCCAGTGAAATGGGAGTGAAAGGGCCTCAATATACTGTGCAACTGCTAGCATGGAGCAAAAGGGGGGAAATTCATAGAAGACTACATGGAGTCCATGTCCAGATATCGCCAAGTTTTTAATTTGAATAAAAAAAACTGTTCTGATCTTCTGACAAAGTGGCTCTCTGGACACAGCTGGGTTCAAAGAGAATGAAATACACTGACGTTGAAGTGATTTTGTCACTTAACTTGAGGCTAGCCAGTGACAGACCCTCACAAAGCCACTTAATCCTCTCCGACTTTCCAAGTACGGAGAAATAACACAGACTTACCAGAGGAGGCTTGAAGCTCCCATGTGCTCCAGCGTACCATTTGAAAGCAATGAAGGGTGGCAGTTGCAGCTGATGGGCCTGATCACTGGGCCAACACTGTCTAATTATCATGTCATATTCTGAACACATTTCAATATCTCACTCGCAGCCCTCCCAAAGCCAACAATTTGAAGCCGCGCTCGCATTATGCACAACAATAGAATGGGGTCTAACAATCCAAGAGGGTTTGGTGCATTTATCTCTTCATCTTTAAAAACAAAGTTCCAGTTAACACTATTCTGAAGATTAAGTCAAGCCACTACAACAAGCGTGTCCCCCTCACATCCACATGCAGCCTCCCACTCAGTGGGATGGGCTGCATGGTATCTGAGGCCGGGTTCAAATATGTCTCACTGCCTCGCTCCGTGCTCCCGCCCCGCGGCTCAGGCATCACTCATACAAACACACACCCACGCTGAAACACAACGCCGCGCATTTACAACAACACTCACACATACGTGCTGTTAGAAGCATGTATTTTTACATGTGATGCTCATAGCACTTTTTAATCTGAGAGACACGGGTGCCACCATCCGTGTGTGAGTGCGCTTGCAACAGCTTCCAAGTGGGTAAAGTCCAAAGATCCATGTGCACTAATACCATATCTGAATTAACACACACCATGTAAAATTATTCATGGCCATATGAACTAGAATTACTGAGCAGAACTCAAAATAAAAGCGTGAAAAAGTGAAAAAAATTGACTGTTGGCAAACCAGGACGTGAGGAAATTGTTTCTCACTGATGCATCAAACACTTTTTTTCTTTGTTACTCAATTGACTTCATTTTGCCCAAGCGGGGGGGAAAGCTACAGTTAGTTTACTGTCAACAAAAGGGATTTGCTGAAAAAACTGAATAAGATGAATAAGCTTACAGGGCAACTAATGTCAAAAGTTGAGTAAGCATGCAAGTGTTATATCAAAGTGGAATCCTTCTTTTAGATGCTTGTCAGCATATTTCCTTTAAATGTTGCAGACTTCTGCAGGAAACGAGATGGCCGGCTGCATGAACACCACAATATCCAAAGGACTTTACTTGATTTTGGGAAAGAACGGGAAAAAAGAAAAAATAGTTGTTGATCAACTACAGTTTCTTTCAACAATTCATTCCCTGCGCCCTGACAGTCCTCCAATACTAAGATGCTGTCGTATCACACATTTGGTGAGCAGAGGGAAGGAAAATAATAGTAAAGGAAAGACAGACTTCACTTTGTTCACACCATCGCTGCCTCTCACGTTAAGGGCCAGACCGCATTGATTTTGTGTCAAGTGAATGCGGCCCGGCTTCAATGGGATGTGTGGATTCGGACTCCTCCGAGCTAATTGCGCGAGGCCGTGGCAGCTGGAGGCGGGCTGCTGGGACCCGGGGCAGCGTGACACTCAACAGTTCCGGCCTGGTTCTACAGCCAACAAAGGCTGCAGCTGTGTGCAGAATAATCGCTCCAGGTCGGTGGTCTGAGGACTGGGCCTGTTTTATCACTCTTATCTCACTGGCGTGACAACACTGTAGCGTCAATATCACAATGGGAGGCGAGTGTTTCGCTCAATGGCTGATTTGCAAAGGCAGAGAAAAATCCTTGTTCGTGTAAGAGGGCTCCAGGTGTTAGTGAGAAAACAGAATTGGCCTTTAAGTAGACTTTTTATCTGAATGGATACAGCTATGAATGAATAACGGCGGCGCAGGGGTAGAGAGGGTGCGCCCGGAACCGCAAGGTTGGCAGTTCGAGTCCTGGCTGCTCCATGTCCCTTGTCGAAGTGTCCCTGAGCAAGACACCTAACCCCTAATTGCTCCTCCAAACATGTAAAAGCCATGGGTTTAAAATGCAATGTAAGTCACTTTGGATAAAATCGTCAGCTAAATGACCTGTAATGTAATAAGTTCATACAGTAAACCGTCTTTTGAGCCATATTATGGAGAATTTGTCATGCGTGTTTCTAAACACTGAGCATTCTGTTAAAATGTTGCTTATTCTACATTTAAAGCAAAAACCTTTGAGTATGGAAAGAATTTCAAGCTTCACGGAGGACGCTTTAATTCTCTGGTCAGGTGTTTAGGGCTGCACAGTCCGACCTCTGCTGACCTTACCCCACATGTTCCTCTTGGCTCTCAGGGAGCACAGCTGGCCTGAACAGATGTGCATCTAACATGTGGGGGAGTTCCATACACCCTAAAGTCCATTATCTAATGCAGTGGATGATATTAGTACAGGGGAGAAATGCCAAAAGCCTTGTACATTTTTAACACACCTGGCAGGCCATAGGAGGCTTCCTCCTGCTTTTATCTTTTATCTACATCTATACTGCAGGTAAGTGAAATTCATTCGAGAAAAATAAAATCATATGTATCAAACCAATGAGAGGATTTATTCAACACCGTTCAAACCTTTATAATTGACGCGGTCTCTACCGGATTGCATTTTGCTGGAAGTATTTGTGTTGAGTTGTTGATTCTTTACATATTAATATATAAAGGGATGCATCATATTTACTGTAAGGCCACAGACCTATTTAGATAGATAGATACTTTATTGATCCCTCAAGAGGGAAATTTTGGTATCACAGCAGCATGTACAGGGAAGAAAATAGAATAAAAAGATACACATTATATACAATATAATATGATAGAAATATTAAATTAAATTAATTAGAATAAAATAAAACTGAAACAAAAGAATTTCACTCAATCACAACAAGGAAAAAGTAACTTGGCGTGGGTGAGGGGAGTCTAAGTGACAAGGTCGATGAATGGGAAGATAGATGAAAAGATAAACAGCACAACAACAAAAGAGAAAAAATGGTACGGACGTTTCTTTTCTCAATTCAATGGAAAGGAATCGCCAGCCATCGTCAATAATGATCTTTGCAGCGCATGCTATTAAAATGTAAAAATGTCCTTTGCCATTTGCCTGGGGGGGTTTGAGCCGGAGAATCAGGCTCCAGCATCACGTTGTGAGTGCCACTCAGTCACAGGGGACTAGCGGTGCCGCTACTCATGACAGCACGCCGCCGATCCTTACGCTCTAAAAATAAGATGTTAAACCCTTCCAAAAAGCTGCCTCCGTCTCACTCGGTTTGCTAAGTTGTCTCAACAGGGAGACTCTAAGAGATTCCATCTATCCCATCAGCTCCGGTGCAACTCTTCTCTATCCAACAAGCGCTTGGGAGGCAACTGTCAGAATCCCCCGAAAAAACGTGTTACGCATGGAAAGGGTTACCTCTGAGGAGTTTCACATCAGTCAGCGTGGAGGGTGGTGTGCAGAAAATACATCCTTTCATGACAGAGGGTTTCTGATCAAACAAGTCCAAATATTTCAGGATAGCTGGGATGTTGTAGATTTGTAAACAAACCAAAAAGGAACGCAGAGATTCCTGCGAAAATAAAACAGATCCAGCGCTCTTTGGTAGGGAACAAAACACATTCAGGCCCACCAAAGCGCTCTTTGATTTCAAAAGAAATGTTGCGACCCATATTTTAAGAGCCCACACTGGGTGGAAGGTCGGATGGAAATGGGAAAAAAAAAAACAGCTTCCTGTCCATTTTTTGTCATGTGTCCTCCGGAGTCCCATCACAGTCAGTTAGATTCAAGCTTGTCAGATCAAACCTATATATATATATATATATATCACAGCCCCCCACAAGGACTCAAGGAAGTGCTTTTAATTTACGGTGAGGAGGGGAAAAAAAGGCTGTCATTTGCCGAAGAGCGTCGGTTGTGAACAGGGAGGCTGCGAGGGCAGCGCACACCGTCCAGTGCAATCAATTAACGCCACGCTCCGTGAAGGCCTTTGATCGGTTTTCACATGATGTGGACGGAGCTGAGCATATACGTCCAGCACCTACAGAGGCACTTACCTCCACCATCCACAAACTCGAGAAGACAATGCGCACACAAGGACCTGTGTTCGAAAGATACAAATATACTAGTGCTGTTTTGTTGCTAAATGCTATCACAACGGCTGCACTACTGCTATTCCTGGTGGGTTTGGGTAATCCTCTTCCCGGGTCTCCACGGCGCAAAACAAGTTGCTCACCATCTTCTTTGATTTATAGTTTATAGCTTATGTTTTGTTTCCTTCCTGTGGAATTTCAATTTCAGCAGAGTGTATTGTCTGAACTGCCGAGCTGCTGTTTTGATCCACGGATCGTTCGACCAGCTGCTGTTTCTAAGGTCGAATATGAACCGCATGCATCAATCAAGTGGGATGGATTCTGAAGTGAAAATGCAAAGTACAGTGAAAACAAGAAAAAATGTATTCAATTGAGCCTGTGTGCATATAATAGCGTAAAATCACCAGAGTAACGTGCACAATGTAATCTGATATACCCGTTTTGATTGTGCATCGGACATCATTTCAAACATTCATCGTTAGCTTTCAGTTTTTGCAATTTTCCATTTTTGAGACAGTGAGATGAATTTACATGCATATTTTTAAAGATGCTGAATAAATCACAGATGGAATATTTGTATTGAATAAGTCACGATCTTGTTTGGCATCGGAAGGTCTGGGAATGTTTATGAAAACCCTGCTCATTTGCTTCTCTTCATTCTTTTTGATCTTTATTATAGTTTTACTATTTAATTACTTAACTGCCAGTTTAAACCAGGAAAACAAACACACATCAATATATATAACAGGCAACACAATTATCTTCAATCAAGTTGAGTCAACTGAGATTGATTTATATAACCCCTAGTACCCTAGCAGGAATTAAATGAAAAACCTAAAAACATTTACGATAGGAAGTCATGTTACACTGACATGGCCGGCATATGATATCATTGGACAGTGAAAGGTTCACAGTGTTTCTTTTAAAATGGAATTTTATTCGGTCAGATCCAATCATAATAGGTTTATAATCTGTCTTTCTTCAATTAACAAACAAAATGTTATTTATCCGTAATCATTGAAACAAAAAAACGCTTAAACACATCTTTGTTATTATTCCGCTCTCAGAAGTAAACAGCGCGCGGCGTATTCACACTGTAAGTCCTCAGCTTTCCTCGTGGGGCCTTCAGAAAAAACACTTTGACAGTTTGCACTGACTTCGGAGGCGCCCACCCCTCCTCTACCTATTTCATGGACTCTTGACATTGGAAATAAAAGGAGAACTTGTTTTGCCCCTAAAGCAAGTGGAAATTTGAATAAAAACAAAAACACAACCTCTGCTCAGTTTCCATTGAAGAATATAATGTTATTATACACGGGAACTTTTCTTATGCCCACTGCTCACCCTTTCATCGGCGTTGTGCGGCTTGCGCGCTTGTGTGTTGTGAATGGTACAGCAATTCATTTGGCTGCAAAAGAAATGGCAGAATTGTGTGAAGCAAAGATGGAATCCGGTACATCTTGCAGACACTAACATAGATGGGATATGCACGTCTTAAAAGCTTTTAAAAGCTTGTTGTACTTTAACTTTAAGCATGTCATCGTAATGACAGACAACCGGTTCCGCGCAGAAAAAATACATCTCAGCTGTATTGCTGATTTAAGACAAATAAGGAATCGAAAATAGATGAATTAAAAAAAAACAAGGAAAATGAAAACATTCATGAAGTATGGTCTTACGCCTCAACCAACTCCATATGTTTCATATCAACTTTGACTATTTAACTCAATTCGAACATTGCTAATCGGGTAATATTTTTCACCGGGTTGTAATCTTTAAGATTAAATAATCCTGTTATTCAAACAGATAGCAGCGGTTTAAAAAGATATGCCTATAAATAAATGGTGCACATAATAGTTTAACAAAGTGAATAGTTAAATTCATGTTATTGCATATATTAGGAAGGAAGGAAGTATTTCTCCTTCACACAAGGCATTTCACCAAAAAATAAATCTCAAAAAACCACTGCGGGCTTCCAGCCTGACAGTTAATCAAAGACAATAGTAGTAACTAGTTGTGGAACAGCTGAGCATTTAACTAAAGAGACAGCTTTTTCCCACGGGCCAACTGATGATTTGGAGTCGTGTTTCTTAACAACTTTATAAGTCATATGTCAACCTTGTTTGGGCTGCTCCCAAGTGTCCAAAAAATTAATCCATTTAAACGCAACACAGTATTCAAAAGAAATGAAATGAATAAAATTATTCAATGTAAAACGATAAAAAAAAAATGCTTTTCTTTTTTTTAGTTCTTTGGTTCAGTTAAGCTCTTTAAACCACATAGTGCACTTGAACCCTGTGTGTGTGTGTGTGTGTGTGTGTGTGTGTGTGTGTGTGTGTGTGTGTGTGTGTGTGTGTGTGTGTGTGTGTGTGTGTGTGTGTGTGTTGTATCATTCTCTATCATATACACACAAACACCAAAGTCAATGAACGCCACTCTATAACCGATAGGGGTTCTGGAAGAGCTTTTATAATCCTGTGCAAAAAAGGCTTTGGGCTAACGAGGGAGCGCTAACAGCATCAACAGAGACCCATTCCAGACGCCCGTGTGGCTGCGAACAAATGAACGCCGCCTGGGGCCCTTTGTCCTGGTGGTCAGGGGTCGTTGTGTGGGACTTCATCATGTGCAAAGGTCACCATCCTTATTGGCATAAGCATGAGAATTAGTTTATTTCAGGGTTGAGGTCCAGTAATATCACAGTTGCTCTTTTAATGGGAAAACATAAAAAATAGGCATGTAGCCTATGTGTAGCAGGATGACTGCTCTTTGTCTTGTCCCTTTGATTTTCTGCCATGTAAGAAGGGATCGGTAGATCTGCTCTCTATCTGGCGACGGCGGCGTACCTTTCCTCTTCCGGGTTGCCTGGCTGCAGGTTTTGCAGACGCTCAGCACTCTGGTGTTGCGCAAAATTGAGTTCCGCCGCGCGGGTACGTTATAATTAATTTCACGCCAATGTTTCCATCCGTGCACCGTAACTGCGTGCGTTTGTGTGCAGGCACTGGCAGGTTGGATGGCGTGTGTCGGCTAGCTTCCCTTTCGGCTCGGCACCCAGCTACCCTGAACCGTACGCTTTTCGGACCGCTGCTGCTTTTTTTTTATGGGGATAAAACAACCCTCCTTTTATGGACATGGCACGCTGCTGTTTTATGGGAATTGAAGTCCCTATGCCAACACCTAATATCCCTTATTTGATTTCGTTTTTGCTACCTGAAACATGAGGTGGATGGCAAGGGAGACTTTATTATTTTTGTAATTATTTCGATCATCCAATTGATTAGTTTTCTTGAGTTTACACTGTATAATATTTTGATATTCCTTTTGGATTTGCCTTGGAACTTGTGGTAATTCTTAATTGTTTTTTAATATATTTTCGGTCTCCCCTTTACTGTCCCCCTTTGTGATTCCAGGGGCTGAGGGCCTCACTGGTGAACCATTTTTGGTGATGGTGTCCCCTCGCGTGTAGTGTCTTATTCACTCCCTTTTTGCTTTACCCTTGTTGAGTGTTAAAGAGTGGATTGTGGTGCTCCCATTTTAAGTTTATACCTTCACCTTGAGCACGAAGGCCCCGGCCCTGGAAAACACGGTAACCTTTTGGATAAATTTTAATTGTGGCTGAAATAAACTTTGTATATTTCTTTTGGAAACACGTCTCCCGCCTGCTCAGTATAGCGAACTTGTGTTGTCCTTTGCTTAAATTTAGTCATTTACTTTATTCATAGATTTTGTTCTTTTTCCCTGGGTTACCTCCCGGGGTGGCGCTGCTGGTTTCCAAATTTAAAATACAAACGTCGGGGCAGTCTTCCCCGCCTCACGCCTGCCACATATGGTTGTGTATTCAGAGGAAGGTGTAATGTCCTGGAAGGGTTTTCCTCTTCCGTCTACTCAATGTTCAAAAAGCACCTCATCATCAGGTTCCGTCTCCGTTGTTGCTCTGACCTTTCATCCACTGCTTGGGACAGTCAGAATTGCCTGTTCTCTTCTCGTCAAGGACATTTCTTTATTCAGACGTAACGACTCATAATACATCTTAACCCGATCACTCCATTTCTACTTAGCCTACGGTCCACTGAAAAGCCTTCTCAAGTCATTATCAATTGTAGCTGAATCAATAACCTCCCGGTAGATGCCGCTCTCACCCATTTGTCATCCTGTCGGTTTGCTCCATCCGTCACTGTTATCCGGCTCAGCTCGATAATGTTTTATCCGTTATCTAGACGTCATGTACACAGCACAACACGCACAATTATGTCAGCACCACAGAGCTGTCGCATCGGTCTTTCAGGACTAAATTCTCCCTCAACTGGTTGAATATAATTAAAGCGAGCGGGGTCCAACGCGGTTTTTTTTTTTATTTCAAAAAAAAAAAAAAAAAGTTAAAAGTAAGTCACATCCACACATGTTGACATGAAACCGCATTTCCATGGCAAATACAAAATATGTTTGCTTTTCCCTCACAGAGGAGCGTGTAGCCTCGCAGCGGAGGTCTAGCTTCTCGTGTCATTAGTTGCCGATACTTCGACTGGCAGCTGAAGATAATGGAAATTGTGTCATTAAACAAATTGATATATTTGTAGGAAAGGAGTTTGTTTATCGCATTTACGGATGCAGTATTTCAGTGATAGATAATTAGGGTTTTGGCCAGAGTGATGCATATGAGCTAATGCAGGCAGCGAGTGTTTTCACAGAAATAATTGCTCTTGCCTGCATATGCATGAAGCTTCTAGGAGAAAATGAGCTATTCCAATACTCATTTTATAAAAGATACGTACTCAGCCCCTGGTGGTTTTAGCAGAAACGAGGACACAAAACACTTCATCAACGACCGTAAAATCCTCCTTCGTTTTGTTTGAGCTGAAAGTCTGAAAAGTATAGAAGCGATATTATCTTAATAAACATTTCATTACAATAATGGGTATACATGCATCTAAGCTCACATTGTTTTCACAGTCATTTATATAAATAATAAGAGAAAACACAATTAAAGTAAAGCCAGCTCCGGGGTTGCCCTGTGAGATTATACAGCATGACGCCAGTTAAATGTCAAGCAGCACTGTTGCTGGAACAACTTGTTGACCAAAGATATCATTAGGGCTGCTCGGCTGAACCTGAAAATAAGTCCACACTCCACTAGCTCTCTTTAGCTGCATTATCCAGCAGAAACTGTCATGTGGTTAGGCGAATAAACTGACATCCCTGCAGGCTCAGAGAGCCGTCATTAAGGATTACACAGGCCGACAGATACGTCAATATTTGTGAGGCCATTTTCAATTGCACGTGGAGGTCCCATTTATCCCGAACGTTGGACTATCAGCCCCACAAGACAGGCGCTCAGTGAAAGCTGTGTACTGCTGAGATTCAACCACCGATTTGTAAAAATCAGATTCAGATTCGCTGCAGGTAACAGATTCCCTGGACTTTTGGACCTTTGTGTGACACTATTGATGGACTACTCTTTAAATATGGTGGGGGGGACAGTTTATTACTTACATCCAGAAAAAAGTGCATTTCTTTAAATAAATATTTTGTCAAGCTTGACTGGGAATGGGATTCGGTATGTGATGCTCTATTATTTTTAACCCTTGCATGGTTTCAAGTCTGTGGGACACGTCTTCATTTCTTATCCAAACCAAAACAATATGATTCTTTAATTTATAGAAAACCTGGCTTATTTTTTGGGAGAACATATAAGGGCACATTTTCATCAACCACACACATAACAACCCTCCCTTCACATTTATATTGCATGCACATGCACATGCATGGTAATCGGGACAAATAGTGTGGAAATTGGAGGAAGCCTGGAGAAAAATTGAATTAAAAACCCCAAAATAAAGCGAGATCAACAGACCCACAACGCCAACTGAGTAACAAAGAAAATGAAAAACGGGTTACGAAAAAACAATAAAATCAACGGCACTGCGTCTCTACATAAACAACGCCCTGGTTACTCATCGCTGTGAACCGTTTTCATTTAGACCAGTTTCTCCTGAAAATACAACAGTTCACAGCAAAGTATGTAGACACAAAAACAATAAAAGCCGGTTTAACTTTTTTCAAGCTGCCGAATTGTCCACGTACAGATACAAAGTGGAATTCATAAATAAATAAACCGCTTATGGTGCAGTGTTGGCAGGAGATCATCAGTCAGTTTGCCAACTTTTCTGCATTATCCAACGTGCCACAAGTAATATTTGTAATGGATGGATCACAAAAATACAAGAATCCAGCACAGTGTACCTTGGGAGCCATGTTTACAGCAAGAAACACACGCGTGGGTAACTAACATTAACAAAGGCCCGGTTTAATTAACCGTCTTAGTAAGCAGCTGGAATGAGGCAACAAACACAGAAGTGTGGATTTGGCTCCGTCAAGGTTCTCCGTACAGAATTCACAGTGTGTCCACAATCCACACGGCGAGGACGGCTAGAAGCTAGCATCGCTAATAGCACAAACGACCCACATAATGTGCATAAAGTTGAAGACTTTAGTAATTACCATCCCACCACGGATTCGAAAATTGCACATTGAGACCTTAAATGAATTCGCATTTGAATTCAGAGGCAAAAACTTGGCACGACTGTGTTCTGTTAGCAAACTCAATGAGAAAGCAGTTTGTGTTCCCACTCGGATTTAAGTATTAAACTAGCTTCATCCATGGCAACGTGAGGCTAGGAACATGGCTATTGTGTTACTTACAGCCATGCCAAAGTGACAGACCAAACATGACTGGTGACAATACTGCTTCTCTCAAACTCGTAAAACACACGGTTCTATTCGCAAAAGAATAAACAATCTTACAGAAACCAACGTGATGCACTGCTCCTTGTGACCCCAGATCCCGGGCTTACATTTCTATCAGTATCGAGCATGTTAGGAAACAACAGCCAGCCCTCTGTCTTCATACCAAGTGTAAATCACAGTCCTGAGGGGATCTTGTTGATTCCAGAACTGACAGGCGTGAAAGAAGGGATTAAGATGTTGACCCAAACATCTCTCCACCTGGCTTTGAAGCCTGAAAGTAAGGCCTGGTATCACACTGTCCCACCCCTGTAAAGCTTACAGTCAGAGGCACGTCCTTCGCTTCCACTGCAACACGTCACACTCCCAGTGCCGCTCATCGGAAAACCGGGCCGAACGCTTCCCGAACACACAAGACTATTGAACCCCTCCCTGCGAGCTGCCGGCCGGGCAACGCTGGAGGTCACTGCCCGGTCTAGAAAAACAAAACAACGGGTGCTGGTTCAGGCTCCCACTGGCTCCAGGAGACATTGCCCACCCACTCGCCGGCGTTATCTCTCCCACCGCAGACAGGCGTGCACGGCCGGGGGCTCCTCTGAAGACGCGCTGCTGGCGTTGGACCTTCTTGTTTAATTATGGCTCTTCAGAGTAATGCTCCACACAAGCTTCATTTTGTTTTCCCTCACTAATGATTGTCATGAAGCCGTCCTCGGCTTCTCCCTCAACCCCCTGCTTTCGGTTTGTGGATTTGTTCTATTGCTCAAACACAAAAAAGGCACAGCGGCTTGTAAGTGGGCCGTTAGCTGCAGGCCATCTGCTGGGGTGGGGGTGGGGGGGGTCGGCAAAGCCTCGGACTTGGCGCGGCGGCAGCACCTCGACAGCTCAGTCGCGTTTGTGGCGGATATATTTTCTCGCCGTAGAAAGAGGCCGTTATTCAAAAGTCCAACTTCAGAAAAGAAAAACAACCCACAGTCGCTTCTGCTGTTGGTTTTAAGTGAGCGTTGAACTGTCGAACACTTGAAATGGGTCACGATATGAACGGAGCGACGCACAAAAACGCTGGAAATACTTTTTTTTCTTGAACATTCAATTATCAGCAGCTGTTGTTTTTCACAGCCTTCGTATGAATGACATGAAGGGCTCCTCAAGATTAAGACTCATGTCAAAAGTCCATCTCTTGCAGGAAGTGTGCAAAGCTGCCTGTGTGGGCAAACTGAGCTCAGTCCCTCTCGGACCCTCCCCGACAGCAGTAAAGGCCGGCGCATGCGTATGCGTCTGCGTCGACGCACTCGTTTCAATTCATGGTTCTGCGTGTGTTGCAGAGCACTTCACCGCCAGAACAACAGGCGGAGTGACGCGTTTTTGTTGACGACCAAGAGAGCCACGTCTTTGTGTGTGGAAGTCGTTGGTGTGTTTATTTATTTATTTATCATAGACTTTATTGCCCCGTGCATCGCCACTGCTGCTTGTCATCGCGGACACATTTGTCCCGTATTTTCCTCCACAACTTCGCGCACCTCTCGACCGGTTTGTGGGAATCTCCCTCCATTAATCAGAGGCCATCCGCGCGTCCTTATAATCCGCCAATGACGGCTTGTATAAGCGGTCATATTTACTTCCGACAAAAGCTCTTCAATCTGATCCGTTCTCTCGTAAACATTCTTCGTTTTAATAATGGCGGTATTGGGCTATGAAAGCGGAAATGTGAGACTCTGTAAAGGATGTAGTTAGCGGACCACGGACAACAGGGACACGCAAGGGGGGCTTGCGTCTGCGTCGCTCTGAAAACGCAGAAGCATAAACTAGGCTTAAATATAAGCTAATTGTTATTGTATGAGGGGGGGCGTGGGGTGGGGGAGGGGGGGGGCTGAAAGGGGTTTGTGTAAATTAGAGTTCAGTGCAGACACAGCAAAAGAAAAAAGACTGTCACTGTGGTGCATCAGCCGGAGCGTCACGAGGAGCTGGCGAGCGACGAGACGTATTTGCAGGGGGGCCCCGAGGCTACGGCCTTCCCGCGAGGACGTTCTTTTCTCCCGGCCCGGGCCTACTTGACATGGAGATATAATCTGTATCCCGAGAAGAAACAGTGGAGCGAGCAAATTTTGTTTTCCCAATAAGACCTCGGCATGAGGTCAAACAAACGTTTGAATGCATGAGTTGCACCTGGACTCCATCACACTAGAGGAGATAAATATGCAGGTGGCATAGGACAACAATACAACAGGGGGGAAAAAGTGAATACTAGAAAGTAAATCCCCCCCCGAGGGATACTATAAATGTAGTGTACAGAGGGAACGAGGTACCGATGACTGGGACTCCGAACTTGCAGATTCCTGGCTCTTTGCAGCGGAGTCGTCCCAGATGACGTACAGGTCACACACTCGGGCCTTTAGGGAACGCCCCAAGCATTTCTTAGCAATTAAAGCCCCAATAAATGAAAAAGTGAAGACGACAGAGAAAAAGAGATAAAAAGAGAAATAACAAGAACGGAGGGAGAGGCACCGAAGCAGCACAAGCACGGCCACATAACTAAACGCCTGTCCAAACCAGCACCGCAGGGACCATTAAAAATGTCCCCGTGTAGAGGCTGCGAAGGAGAGCAAAGCAGTGTAGTGTGAAAGTGGACAGACAGGGAGGGGACGAAGAGGGTGGACGCAGTGATGATGCACGAGAATCCAAGAACTGAACTGTACCGTATTGGCATCACAATTGATTAGCAACTATTAACTATTTATTACGCAATCCAGGTTCATCCGGGGAAACAGGATGGTTCCTTGGAGGAGGGAAAACGGGCAGACATCTGATATTTTGCAGTGTTGCGATGGGCTCCGACAGCACGTCTAATCACTTTTCATCTTGACACTTCAATGAACTCGGAAGGCGATGGCACTCCTCAGTATTCACTGATGAGCCGCTGGTTTTCAAAGCTATAGGTCATCCAATTAGAGAGAACCGAGACAAGGTCATCTGCACCTGTACATACAGAATGAAGGCCCGCCGATCTCAAGGCACGGGGTGTCAGCTTCCTTTGTGAGCTTTACAAAAGAGCAACATGAAACTTCAAAGTTATCTTGATATTGGGAAACCATACGTGGAATAGTAATTTCAGTGACATGCAAAACCTTTGATGTTTCTTTCCGCCGCCCCCCCCCACTTCCTCCCTCAATGTAATGAGTCTGAAAAAGATATTCTGCCCCTGTGGTGCTGATTCTGTTCCCTTAAGAGAAACCTGTCCACTACAGAACAAAGCACCACCAGCTTCTTTGACAAATGACTGTTTGGCCAATACAACCAGACCCATTTACACTAGTTTATTTAACCCATCGACTTATTATTTACCCTTTCATAATGAAAAATCACTATTTAGTGAATATTGAGGGCCAGTCTTTGCATCCACAAAATGTTGTACTCCAGATATTGTGCAGATAGTGGCCATAATCACTCCACTGAAACACCAGAAAAAAGCCCAGAAGAAAAGCTCTGAAAGTGCTTTGAGAAGTCCAACATTGTTAGTTAAAGCTCACCATCTCCACAAGGATGCTGGTGAGAAAGATGCATAACTTAACCTTTCACTCCAGAACTCCCCAGTCATTAAGATCCAACCTGAAAGAAATATAACAAAATGACAATTTAGTCCAACTACCAGGTTATAAAGGGGCGATTAAATGAAGATACTGGCCGCCAAGTACTACGACTAAACAGAGATTTAAAAAAAAACAACTAGCTGTGCCGTGTTTAAAACATCAGCACTTTACAATGGTAATTCTTGGTTTCCTAAAGCTATGGTTGAGGTAACAGACAGAGCCGACTTCACACCAACCTCAGTTCATAAAGGATCTCCTCTCACGCACACGGTCAAGATAAAGGTTACTGAATGCTTAACTGCAGCAGGACAAAATTTAAACGAGAGAATAAATAAAAAGAGGCCCATGTGCATTTCAGTTGAGGGTTGATGGCACAAAGTCAGACGACGGTAATTCCCTGGTTTTAAGACCCAATGATTAATCTGCAGCGACTGAAGGTACATCATCTTTGGAGACGCTCTAAAAAGTTGGTTTATAGTATTGTCTTATAATGGTTAGAGCCATTATAAGACAATACTATAAACCAACTGCCTTCTTAGACTTTTCACAGAATAGTTGCAAGGGAGAAATGAAAACAGAGCTAAAAATGATTCATTGAAATTGAATCAATGTGTTTATTGGAAGGCTGGCCTTGGCAATGACAAACTGAAAAAAAATAAACTCACTACACGTTATAATCTAGTGCTTCAGAAGAGAAAGAACTTTATCTATACACAAATCCAATTAAAGTGGAAACAGGAGACGCGCCCGAGACACATTTGTATCTACAGATTCAATCTGAACGGCTTTTCAGAAGCAACAATGGATTATTCATTTGTTTGCAGCAATTATTGTAATGATCAGCTTTCCACCTTGCAGACATTTAGACTGTCAGTACAATTTCCCACACACACCCTGAAGAAAGAGCACAGATCCTGAAACCCTTATTTTCTGTCTCAACTGCACAGCAGTTAGTGAGGCCAGTCAGAGGAAAAAAAAAAAACACCACATCCACACGACCAGTTTGGTCGCCGGGTCCCCAGACAGGACTATGCTGCCTTCTGCGCGCACAAACACACACAAAAACGATAGTTGCCCCTTTTGTGTGCACGTAAGCAAATACACGCAAACTGCTTACTACCGTTCATGACAGCGTTACCCGGGGGGGGGGGTTCCGCCTCCTGCTCGTTCATCTCCATCGTGTCAGGGCTGCAGGGTAGTCTCACCCTGCCGGCCTCCTCGGGTCCAAAGGAGAAGCACTAGTTAAAAAGCAGACAAGCTAAAGCACTAGTGACTGCCTGAGCAAAATAACTCAATAGTTGGCACACATGCTACTTAAAAAGTATCCTGCAGTGGGTAAATACACAGTCAGTGTGTTATAGACTGAAGAGGAGGTGTTCTGACTGGGTTAACCTATGAGGTTAATGCAATCAATTATTTTAACACAGGTTTACTTCTGGTGTGCTTTGACTCCCGAAACAGCCGCGTGCCTGCAGCCCGTCAGATCGGACAGAGCTTTTTGCATCGGAAGTAAAACAGAGGCGTCACATACAGCGGAGAACTGTGCAGAGAAAAAACAGACAAAGATAATTAGTGTAGCAGTATTTAGTTGTGTGAACTAAAATCCAATGTGAAGAAATAGGTGGTGCAAATGTTTGGTTCCCCTTATCATTTAGTTGATTTTAATACCTGTAACTACTAAATTCTGATTAACTGCAACCCATAATTAGTCTGATTAGTTCGTTGAGCCTTTAATTTCATAGAAAGGAGCATCCAGTGATTAGAGGAAGCAAATTGCAAGTTGTGCTTTACATTGACTCCTCTGAACAGAGGCAACATGGGGGCATCAAAACAGCGTTCAAATGATCTGAAAACAAGGATTGCTCAGCAGCATGCAACAACGTGTCAGTTAGGACAAACGGCATGTGGTAAAATACAAAACAATAAATTGTAACTGCAGTTGTATCATAATTAAATCCTTGTTTATTGTTGGGTACCTATTGACCACCACCCACGTCTCACTGGGCTTCTTTTTTTTTGGCCTCAGTTGCAAAGGCATTAAGGAGGCAGAAATCGAATATACAATCAAATGACCACTGCTGCAGTGAATTGGTGGGTTTTGGACCAGTTGGGAGGGGGTCCTTGGATCGCTGTTCATACGATGCTTCCAGCATCATCACCATGACACCCTAATGAGCAGCAGCTTGCCCAAAACAACACTGAAAAAAGGAGGGAAAATCTGAAATTGTATAAAAGCCTTGAAAATTAAGTTGAACAAAGTATACAACACTTCCAATGCGTACCCCCCCACCCCCCAAAAAAAGAGGTTTCAAGGACTCAGCATGACAACATCCATATTTAATGGTGATGGATGTCATCACTCATAGGCTTGTCAGATTTTGAGTCACCATGAAGCGCTGTATGACAAAGAAACAGGGAGAGACAACCAGAAAACAAACACACACTAAAAGTGTCTCTCTCACACGCGCACACTCTCACGCACAGTTAAGATAATCCAACCAACCTCAATCTTATTCTGTCGTTGTAAAAATGAGTCAAAGGTCATCTAGTCAAATTATAATCTAATTTATCATTTATCCTGGAATTCTCACCTTACTCCCCAGTGACAGTCCGGGAGTAAAGTAAAACTCGCCTTTCCTTACCATTTGACGACAGGTTTAATCCACTGCATGCGCCAGATGCAACGCTCAGCAGAAAGGCAACGTTATCACATGAAAAATGGGGCGGCGCAGCATTACTGATGTTCTTCTTTAATACAACATGAAAGTCAGGCTGTTGGGGGAGTCTGTTGCACACCGGAGCAAAACCCGAGGAGATACGGAGGGCATTGTGTGCCAGCCTTTGAATAAATCCACTAAAGAAATAGTGCAACTGCTAAATAAAAAATGGTCTACATATTTTGGTTGGATGAGGTGCTGAAAGGTTTATTAATAGTTCACATTACTGGCATGTAGACAGGAAACCTCGGACGCATCGTAAAACAACACAACTTGATAACAAATATTTATTCTCACAACCACCAAAAAAAACACAATTACAGAACAGACAAAATAGTTAAAGGCAACAAAAAAAATGTTTCTACAGCACATTCCTCGCTTAGGAATGTGCGCATTTACGTGCTTATGTCTGCAAGTTATGTGAGGGACGAAGCACAAAGGCGTGGGAGAGTAAGCGGTCTTATCAGGGATTTGCAGGTCCAGCCTCACTGTTTTGAGAGCGCGGCACGAAGTGAAAGGCGATGTCGCTGCCGTACTGGTCCCCATCAGCCCAACGGGACCAGTCTAAAGAACAACCGGCCGCCTAAAGATGGACAGTTCTGATTTATTTTTTTCCGCTTACCAGCCCACTCTCTGCTTCCCAAAATAACAAAAAGAATGAAAACGTCATGTGTTCACCAAACAAAAAAGTCTCACGCCAGCAATCATCATTCAACAAAAGGAAGGGTGAACGGTCATAAGTACTTTAAGGACATTTCATTCTACAGGGAAGTAGAGCGAAAAGAAATAAACAATTGATTCGTGAGCAAAACGAGACACATTTAGAGCCGATGTTGACACAAGAGAAGAGATAGAGAAACAAAAGGTTCACTTGCAAAGTCAAAACTTTTCATGGATCCCAAGTTCCTACTGTGCAGCCAGCTTCCTAATGTTGGTGATCAACCGCAGGCTGTACTCCTTATGGTCAACAGGCTTCACTTCCATCACGGTAGCTTTGATCCTGGATTCATCCTGTCACACAAACAGGAAGGAAACTCATTTAGATTGTTATTGCAGTGAGTCGCTACAGGAGCAAACAAAGAGCACACCGTTTCTTACACAGTACACAATCTCAGCTTCCGGTCGGCACGGGACGTCATCACGGTTGATTTTCATTCTTATTGAGCATAAGAATCAACTTGTAGGTGTCAGCCTAGTCGTCTTATCTATATAAGCACCCAAGACACATTACATATGTTGTCAGACTGAGTCCAACTGGCTTATCAGGAATATAATAGTCTACAGAAGTTTACGCAGAAAAAGGTGCTTGGACAACTTAGATTTGTCCAGCAGAGCACGCTGACTAAAATACTGCGACAGCTCCTTGAGGTACAAGAAGCAGCTCTCTGAGGAAAACCACGTATCGTCTGGCAAAACGAGGGCCACTCTAACAAAACACAGTTCTCATTGAGAAGATAATGGGAACAAATCATGAAGCAGAACAGATATGACGGTTACGAACACAAGCCCACCATGTTCGGAACACGACACAATGCAAACGATAGCGGTAAGTAACGTCTGCTTTTTGAAACATAAAACCTCGCCTGTAACGGCCTGCCGAAGAGCCAGTTGTCACGGCTACACGGCCGTATGACGACACGTGAAGAAGTTGTACCGGAAGGAAATCTGCTCTTCCTTGCGTCCCGACAGCGGGCAGGTCGCACACGTCTTGTTCAGATGCAATACTCGCGCACAGGAGGAGCCTCCATCTCGCTGAGGTCAAAGTACGCAATCAGTCCAGAGGACTCATCTGCAGAGGACATGCTTTTATTTTGGCTTCTCCTCATCCCCGAAAAAGTGGATTAATGTTTGGACCGCCTATGTGAATCGTGTTAGGATTCAGGTAACTGGTTGACACAAAAAAAAGAAGAAGCATCTTTTAAAGCCATAACCGCCTCCACGGCCGTCTAGACACATGAAGGTCATCTTCTCGCAGGGCCATTGTTCTCTGCATTTAAACAGGGGTTACACTCATTTTGTCTTCATTAATCCTCTGCAGCTGAAGTGGGTGGAATGTAAATCACCTTCCTTCAGCCTGGTCCCTGCTTTGTTCCAGAAGGGCCCACTATAATCTCCTTGCTAATTCTGTGTGATGCAAGAGAAATCCTACAAAAACACTGAGATTTCATCATCGTAGTTTGACACAAGAGTACAAACAACTGTCCTGCAGAACCTCTGTAGGTAAACAAACAGGATACTAACGAGTTGGAAACGGGTCGCCTTGTCCCTTCCATGTTGGGTACGACGTAATGGGCACAACATGAAGAACAAGATAAAACTAATTGTTGCGCAGCGGAAGGAATGTGTGTCAATTCAAACCGACGCATGTATTGTGGACAGAGGTGCCCTGTGGCGTTTGTGACCAACAGCAGCGCAAAATAAAAACGCTCATGAATTTGCATCATTCGATTACAACAAACCGCTGGCCAACATGGACCTTCAGAGATGCCGTTGTGTGGATTTCCCTTTCAGGAAAAGTTAAAACCATGGTTGCGGTTAACTTGCCGGCGAATGATCAGATCGAATAAGAGTTGGTGTGTGTGTGTCTGAAGGCAGCCAACACCAGAGTGGAGTCGGGTGTTGATCCCAGTTGGACAACCCGTGGTTCTGATGCAGCACCAGAAAAAGAAACAAAAAAAAAAAAACACAGTCGTACTCGCAGCTCAGGGGGTCCACTGTCTCACACATTAACTACGGCTGTCGCCCGGCAGTAACGCAACAGACATCCTGTCATCATCAATCGTCACATCTCATCGAACGGACGGGATTCATAAAAGGGCCAAAACACAACAGTCACATTGATTTGTGCGACTAGAACAACATCACACTTACACGAGCCAGCTTCACGTCACACTTGTTTTGATAAACATGCTGTAATTAATCATGTTTTGTTTTAATGGCCGGGGAAAATATATCAAGGGGCAAAGCATTTGGTTCTCAGTGGCACCACATATTATCCTTGAAAGGGCTTTATGCTTGTTTAGTTGAGAATTTGGATGCCAGAATGACATTAATTAAACTTGAATGTTGTTTTGATCCTAAATGGGACACCCATCTCCTTCCAGTGGCCTGGCTTCTTAGGAGCGTCGAGCTCATTTGGGCTTTTGTTCAGTGTGCTGACGAGCCACAAACACGAGGATCATTCATTTCCCTTTGATGCTAAAACAATCATTTTTTATAGAAACTACCCTTTTTCATCTATGTAATATAGATAGCACTCAGCTACAAGTGATTTAGTTTGTGTTCCAGCGGGTCTCGTTTGCTTAAAAGTGACAATTACCGTAATAGTTTTTTGATCAAGCTATCTATTCATTGTTTCAGCAGTAATGTTGGTTACACACAAATAAGGCTTAAATGCTGAGGTCCTCCTTTCTAACATTGGGTGCAGACAAGGAGACCCGTAAATGTGCCGACAGTCTGTTTGGGGTTTAATGTCATTAAAGGGGACAATTTCATCATAATCATTGTGGCCGTTTTCTGATCGAATTTATTTCTGCGTTTGGAAAAACCCTGAAACATGAGTTTGTCACAATAGACTCACAATTCTCACTGTGATGGAACATGACAATCGGGTGTCATCAGCTTCCCCTGTTTGACATCAAGCATATACAACATTGCACACATGAAAACGTGCGAGAGTGCCGCACAATGGCTGGCTTGTAGCATTGAGGAGGAGGGGTTGCAGGTGTCTAAGTCTGGAGGCAGCAGCCAATGCATGCTTGTAGACGTGCCACTGGCAGTTAGGACGCGGAGCTGAATGCGACAGACACAGAGGCCTCTTCTGTGGACTGAAGGCGGATGAGCCTCTGGCTCGGCTCCATGCTTCCGCCTCAGAGTCCCAGCCCAATCAACGCTTTTATGCGCTTCCCTCAAAACAAACCTCTATCTGTGTGGCCTTCCGGAAATAGTGACCGCGGCTAATCTGTGTGTGCACTTTTCCCAGCACCGCTGAAAACCAGCAGCGGTCTCGGAATAACACTAAACCAGTTCTGTTAATGAATGGGAAAACTATCGAGGCAGAAAAACACAAACGACTAAAAAAAACGAAGCAGAAGCCGTTTCTGTGCGGCAATTACAGTCTACAAAATGGAGGTTCAAGGGATTGCAGATTTTCCCCTCCTGTCTTATTAAACAGGCATATTTTCAGTTATTTCAACACAGCAATAAACCTGTAGACATTATGTCAGACAATTTCCATTCCTGCTCTACTCACGTTATACGTTTCTAGCTTCACTCTGCTGCGGAAGACAAATGTGTTGAAGTTGGCTTGTTGGAAGATCTCGTCGAAGGCAGTTTCGTTCTGGAATTTAAAAAAACATTTGATTGGCTGAATTTCAAAAGCTTCACATATTATTTTAATTAAATGTCAGTTTCATTGTAGTTTCTGGTGCAAAATAAAGCAATTGTCTGACAGCTTAATGTGGGGGAAAACAACATTACTGTGAGTGTCTGAGTAATTGTGCCTGGAAGAAACAAAGCACAGTCTGTCTTCTAGACAAATTTGTCCATGCACAAGTGTGTGAGGGTGCATATCTGGCTGTAACAAAGCCTCTTCTTTTCCTGAGGCCAGTATTATATTCAGCAAGGTGCTTCTTACAGAGTCCTTGAGCTGCCCCAGGTAAGCTGCATTCTGGCCCAGAATGGCCTCTGCACTCTCCTGGAAGCAAGTCACCCACTGGTTGTCCGCGTAATCTGCAACGTTAGCCTGTCGGATTATATAGAAAACAAAAGGCAAGAGTGAATAGGTGAAAAACTGCATGCACGTACACAAGTATAGTTCAAGGTTATTATCTATCATCATCTTGTTAGAGTGGTTGCTGAAAACCCGACATCTCTGTGCTTAATTGTTACATCCTCTAATTGGACAAACCCGCGGAAAAAGGCCGGCAAAACAAGCGGCAACAATGCTCTGGTGAAACAGAGTGGAAGCAAAGTGATGCAGACTAGTGAGAGCTACTAAACAAAAGCCACTTGGTTGAGATGTAGAAATGCTCCATTGCCGACTGAGTGAGTTTTGGTGCTTGATGTTCTTTTTTCTTTTGTTATAATGTTGGTTTGCAAACAAGCGGAGAATAAAAAGTCCCGCGTTTGTTTTTTCCTCAATCGTCTTTTGGTTAAACGCAGCATGGAAAGCTGTAGCGATTAACCCGCTGCGGCTCTGAATAGAACACAAAAAAGGAATCTAAAATTAGTACTCATCAGACGGAGTCTCAAATACAGCAGCTTTGGCTTTGAAAGTCTCAAATTAACTGCAAAGAGCAGATTGGACCGATGTTGGACTGGGAGAGGGGGCCATAAGCGGAGAAAAGGGGGCCGGAGTCCCGGGTGAGCAGAAAGAAGAGGCAACAACGGGAACGACTGCAGGGATAACACGCGCAGCCTCGGCGGCGGCAGCTGCTCGCGGCTAAGCAGGAAGAACAGGCAATTAAGATTTGTGCATTAGCATAAACGGTTGTGTGCGAGCGCATGTGTGCCACAGCTGAACAAGAAGCGCGGGCTGAGTCACTCACGGAAAGGATGAGGCGGTACTTGAAGTTGGGGAACTCTTTGTCGCACTTCTCACAGCGGAACATCCCGTTGTGCTGGTCGACCACCTTCTTGTTGCAGTCTTGGCTGGGACAGGCCTGGTAGAGGCAGTTTTCCTTGCGCAGGTACACTATGGTAGCTATGCAGGTGTAGTAGTCCGCCTGGAGGGGAAAACAAATGGAAGAAAAGAAAAAAAAAAAATCATGAGCAAAAGGTTCAATCCACAATAATGTCACTGGAATGTAGCTTCTGCTAGATGTAAAACATGTTGACAACGAGGAATAAAACTGCATGAAATTAACATTAAGATGGCATTTTAAGCAGCGCACGGAGGTGCATGCGAACCGTCTGTTTTGCTCTCAACCAGAATCCAAATGGCTCCGACACAAATGCAAACTAGTGGGGCAGCTGCTGCGTTCATAGGGAACGGGTAAAGCTTTGAAACAGACGGCACACAAACAGCCTTCAGGAAACATCCTTAGTCTGCATGGAAAACACCCGACCAAGTGACACGAATTTCCCATCGACAGGTGGTTGTTTCACCCAAACGACGACTGTTTTTGACAGATCCTCCCTCTCTTACGGACCTCGACATTGGCTGTGACAGCAGGAAGGAGACGACGCTGCTCACACTTTGATGAAGGCTAAAGGCACTTCAGCGGCGTGACTCAAGTACGATTGTACGCGTTGACGCCAATATGTAAAAGGGAAAACAGGTTTATTGTGAAGTGCTGAGTTTTTCTGAAAAGGAAAAACTAGGAGATCTTTGATACATAATCAGTAATGTGGATATAGTAACTAAGTGGGTCAATAGAACAGCTACACTGTGGTTAGTTCAGACAATTACACCAGAAGAAGAAGAAAAAAAATGTGGCTTCAGATTTGGGATATCATAATACAACATACATGCATATTTTACAGGTTTGGGAATAACTGCTATATTTTATCAGAAATATTTCCGTGATCTGGGCGACCGGATTCATTTTTATTCAAAAGTGTTTTTTCTTTTTCCAAATGAGAACGAAATCATGATACTTTGCAGCAAGGAAGATTTGCTAAAGAAAGTAAAAAAAAAATGAAAATCCTCCCTCTGATCCAAGCATTGACCATTGTGGTAGAATCCAAATTGCCACTTTGGACTGACTAAACCCTTGCGCGCGGTAAATGACAGCAGAAGACAAAACTAGCCTGCTCCAACCGCGGCGCCGCCAACTATGCTTTGTTTAATTGTTGCTTTGATTGACAAAAAAAAACAGAGATACACCTCTGCTCAATGAGATGCAAGTAATGAAGTAAATCCCTCTTTATTAGCGAACGGCCGAGCGGGGCTGCCACACAAGAGCTCGCGGTCGTAGGCCTTTACACGCCTTTAAACGCCGTGTCAGGCCAACGGGAGGAGGGGGACCACATGCTGTCAAGAGAGGCCACGGGAGCCGTGTGGAAACTTGAGATTCTGACACAAATGCTTTGTGACGGGCACAATTAATTGCAACAGAATGTCGTTAGTTAGAGAGGTGGGGGGGAGGGGGGTGTTTGAGAGGCCTGACCCCCCCACGCCCCCGTGCACGGGACGTCTCAAAGGAGCTGAACCAAGGCAGTCCTCAACCCCTCTGTCAGCACGGGGCCCCGTGACACGGCGGAGCGAGAGCCTCCGTGGGCCGGGGGTCAGACCTCTTCCTCCTGAACGGCAGGAGGCCGCTGTCACGAGAAGCCCTTCACCTCACAGGGGGCATAATCGTTTGTCAGCGTTTGCGGTCGGGGATTTTGGAGCAAATAGATGGCGGCTGCCGCCTCGGCAGCGTTGTGGATGACAGCAAAGCTGAAGAGGCTAAAGTAAAAACGATGTTTTAGTGGCGGGGCGGAGGGGTGCAGAGTAAAGATAACCGCTTCTTTGGTTAAATCTGTGTATTTTGTTTTCTCGTGAATTATGGGCCATCAAGTCATTGAGAACTACGGGATAAAATTGTTCTCAAGCCTCCTGGTCCCTTAACAGAATGTACTTATTAACTGTCTTGATGGGATCATTTCATCATACTGTGATGATTACTAATGAGCATGTAATGTGGAATGATGTTAAAATTACACGGGTTAAGATCCCTGCACAGGCCACATTATCCGCTCTATAAAACATTCACTTCTGCGAGCACCATTTTCCTCAATAGGTATTGAGGTATAGGGGGGGGGGGCAATAGAGAACACATCCGAGGGCAGTAATTTCATTTCAGATGGCAAAGAAAATAACCTGTGTAATAGCAGGGATAAAAATCCCCTTCAGCCTAACAATCCTTTGGCTGTGAGGGGAACCGCACCACGGGGGGGATAATGGTCACCGCGGAGTCTGGTTTTTAAGCACTCGTATCTGCTGGTGCAGAAATTTTTACGAGTCAATAATTTAGTAGATTCATCACACCGACTTCGCCATTAAGTACCGAGCTACTGGTGATTGACGTCAACGCGAGTGGGGCCGCCCGCCCCCGGATAGTGGACGACTGGGCCACTCGTCATTGGGTCATTGGGCGGGACACTGTGGCCTCTGAAGAAATGCAGATTGACTGTGAGCACCTTCATAAATATTGTTTGGAATGCAACGGCAGGCTTTCAGCTTGTCCTTGAAGATCTTCAAAAAGATCCTCTTTGAAATCACAACCCCTCGCAGGGTTACTGGTGCACAAATGTTTGTCAGGGCAAAGCGGAGGACATGTGTACCTTGTCTCCGTGTCCCAGGTGTTCCGTCTTGACGTCAGACAGGGTCTTCCAGTTGGTGAGTCCTCCCCCGCTGCCTCTCACCTCGGTCAGAGACTGTCCGTCCAAGGCGTGGCCCTCCTTGTCATACCTGTTGGACAGAAGGAACGCCGGTCACGGCGGATTCTGCCATGGTGGTGCAATTGTCACCATCGACCAAAATGGATCGAAGTAATGATTCGATTCTTTACACATCAACATGTTAATTATCTTATTGGTTCATGGTTTGTACATAAAATACATTTCATTTTAGAGATATATTTCATATTGCAAATCATTTTTCCTTTTTACTAAAGAATATGCAATAAAGACTAATTATCCAAATAGCTGCAGATCCATTTGGTCAAAATTGCATACATAAAGTTGTGGTTCCAACTTACAGTAGTATCTCATTTTTGACTCATTAAAAATAAATTGGAAAGTGCTGCTTATCCACAGATTTATAAAGTTGGCATGTTGAGAAATACTTCAGACAGCTGCTCTGTTCATTGAATGCATCCCGACCAAAACAGGAGACAATAGTCTGCCGTCCACATGACAGTCAAAAGACCACAGGAAGTCCACTTAACGGATATAGTAAAAGTTTAATAACAAAAGCTCCTCCAGAAAGAGAATCCGTTTGTGTTAAAGCGAGGACGGCTCAGCTGAGAGGTGAAATGAATCAACAGCGGAGGGACAGATAAGCCGGCCAGGGCTGTTACAGCGGAATCAGAAACCCATTTTCACACAATGTTCCATGGAAATACGGGAAAGACAAAAAGAAGAGAGGAGGCCAGGCGGAAGGAGAGGAACGATGGGTGGAGGTAAAAGGTCAAAATGGTCGCTGGAATCAATAGAGCTCACTGGTCCGTCGCCGAGAAGGCCGAGCGGCGCACAACAGGGAACCTGGGATGTAAATACAGAAGCAGCATGCTTTGCTCCTGGAGGCATGACTAATTGAAAATATCCCCATTAACGCTCAGCGGCAGAGCGACACGCATGCTGCCAAGTCCCCACATTGACAAATGTGAGCAATTCTTTATGGCGTCCTGTCGGCTGAACCCGCACTGCTTCAACTGTTCCTGCATCCAGGGAGGAGAATGCAAGACTTTACGGATGGATCAAAATTGGACAAAAGTGTCGCGCTCCCCTTCTCCCTTTCGGGCCGATGATCTACAGGGGAGAAAGATGTAGCGGCCACATACGGGAGGTGATTAAAAATGCATTGCACTTGAAATAAAGCAGAGCTGGATAATCGTGAGGCCGCCCTGGGTCACATGGCTGCTCTGGACATCCTATTTGCCTGGTAAAGGACTAGCGACGGGTCAGGCCACCGAAGGGGAGATTCTCTCTCCTCATAACGGATGGATCGCACAGGCTACATTTGTTAAAAAAAAATTTTTTAAACTGTTGTTTTGAATAAAAGCAGAAATACAAACATCTAAGACTTATGTTTCATTCCTACTCCATGGGATAGTTCTGCATTAATCAGTAGATGCTCACCACTGTGTTACCAGTGTTGCATTTTAATGTGTTATGTATCTCATACATACACAGAGCGCCATCAGAGCGGAAAGTTATTTCCTGCAACCTGTTTTTATGATGCGTTTTACAAAATAAACATATTGACCTCAGCATACATTTATGAATAAATAATTTTGGCAAAGTGATTAATATCCGTGATATCTTTGCAAATTGTCTGTAAATTAAACTAACTGAATCGTACACGAGTATTTTCTAAAAAGCACGCAATAATTGTAATTATATGCCTGGCTGTAGCCAAAACAATAATTTTCTCAATAAAAAGTATGCAAATTGTTTTAAACATCTCTATTACACTTACGGAGGCTTTTCCAGAACTAATGGTTTTCATTGTCCATAGTAACTAATGTAAGTATTTTGTAGTTAGTAAATGTTCGGTGTATAAAATCGGTGAAAAATATGAATATTCTCAAATGTCTTGCTTTAAAGTCAAATATCAATTTACTGTAACAAAGAAGTTAGAAAACCAACAGTCGTATGCAACGGTTTATGTTGTAAATGATCATGCAGCCTCTGAGGCTCACCAAAAAATAGCTCACAGTGATTATTCATTTTCTAGTTAACCCGGAGTGCTGGGGTGTTTCCCAGACAAAGATATTTAGTGTGGCAGTATTTTGTTGCGTGAAATAAAGTGTAAAAAATAGGTTGTGAAAATGTTTGGCCACCCTTATCATTTCGTTGATTTGCATACCTGCAACTACTCAATGCTGATTAACTGCAACCCATGATTAGTCTGATTAGCTTGTTACACCTTCAATTCCATAGAAAGGAGCATCCAGTGATTAGCAACGGTAGCCAATTGCAGGTTGTGCTTTACTTTGATTCTCCTCTGTGGCAACACGGGGGCATCGAAACAGCCATTAAATGATCTGATGACAAAGATTGCTCAGCAGCACGGTTTAGGGGAAGGCTACAAAAAGTCAGTTTCCACTGTGATTGTGAACGCTATTAAGATGGGAGGAGGCAGGCACGGTTCACGTTAAGGCCAGAAGTGACAGGCCAAGAAAGATAACAAAGAGGCAAAAGGCGAAGAATGGTCAGAGTGGACAGGACAACACTCAGACCACCTGCAAAGTCATCTCGCTGCAGATGGCGTCACCCAAACATCCGGTGCTCATTGCACAGAGAACAGCTGTGTGGGAGAGTGATGCTGAAGAAGCCTTTTCTGCACACGTGCCAAAAAACGGGCTCGCTTGAGGTTTGCCAAACTACATTCCAACAAGGCAGGTTCATTTTGGAACCAAGTGCTGTGGACTGATGAGACAAAGATAGAGCTATTTGGTCACAACATGAGGCGTTACGCATGGAGCATTCCTAGAATAACACACAGAAAAAGTGGATTAGGTGGAGGGGGGCTGTGTGGATAGCGCAGGAAGTGGGAATCCAGTTAAAGTTGAGGGTGGCATGGATTTAACTCAGTACCAGCAAATTCTTGAAAATAACGTTGAGGAATCTAACAAAACTGAAGTTAGGGCGGAGTCGGGTGTTCCAACAGGACAACGACCCAAAACATCGCTCCAAATCAAATAAGGCATTTACGCAGAGGAACAATCACGATGCCTCGAGGTGTGAGTCAATCAGTCCGTGGTTAGTTTTTTTTTTTTTTTACAAAAAGCCTCCGGGGCCAAGTTCACAGCTACTCTGCAGTAACGCCGCCCAAGACGAGAATTACTGACTTCGACAGGCAAATCCAGTAAGTCACTAATTCAGCTAATAACTCAACTCCAGCAATCCAGCTCGTATATCTGCCCCCTATTTGTTTAATCAATACAGCAAAGGAAAAACATGCGATAAAGTGAAAGTCAATTAAATACTGAGGCATCACATTCATTATACTTGCATTTTAAAGCCTGTTTGCTCCTGGGCTGACATAATTGATGTCACAACCGTATGCGGAGACCTGCTCATGTGGAAATAATGGGAGCGGACAGAGAAACGGTCAGCCTGCCCTGGTGTGAGTGAATCAGTCCGTGTAGGATGTTTGCGTCGGAAGGTTGAAAGCACAGACAAAAACAGAAGGGAAAAAAAAGCGGTTATGAGAGAAGTGACCGTCCGGGAAAAGGCAGCATGTCCATCTCTAGATGAGCCGTTGCCACCTAATGGACAACGGCGGCTTCACACTAAGGTTGGGCAAATGGGTCATCGGGAAGTCTGATTGGGACACTGGTAACGTTCCCTCAAAGAGGAAATAGTAAACCAACTCGACGACAAACCTACACAGTGTCAAAAACACCAACAATGGACCTAATCCCCAAATCAAGCAACGATCAAGATGCAGCATTCTTACTTATAAGCACACTGGAAAGTGCTGAGTGGACCGGTTGAGTTGGTGGCAATAGCAGACCTAAGAAAAGACAATTTAAGGTCCCAAAAGGTCTGCGGCACTACAAAATCATGTCCCCATTCCCCCAGTGTTTTGCTCAGTGGGAGAATTGTCCTCTAGCTCGTCCTAGTGGGACTTTAAACCTGGGCCTGAACGCATCAAAGCCCGTCTCCTCCTCACGTGCAGCGGCTCATTGTGCCTCATGACGGGAGTTTCACATTGGCACTTTTTAATAAGCGCTACGGTTTCCGAGCATGAGACACTGCTTTACTGCTCCAGTGGGAAGTATGAGCAGAAACGAGCCCATCCATTCTGGATTAAATGCTCTACTTTCGGTCTCCACTTTCCTCTTTGCAGGGCGCCATTTGTTCCTTATTTTTCCTCAGTCATCCTTTTCTCTCGCTTTCTTTGTCTCACTCATCTTTTTCTCCAATTGTGCAATCTTTCTTCCTACAGTCTTATTTGTAATTTGCTGCTATCTCTCTTCGGTTTGCAGTATTGAGACAATATCCATCCAGTGATACACATCACACGAGATTCCAGTTTAGGAAACAGCATGCCGAAACATTGTAATATATCTATATAGATGGGAGGGGAGAGGTCAAGGGACCCCTTTGAAAATCACAATAGCAGCGACCTCCTGTCATTATACAGAGGAGAGCACGGGAAGTATGAAGAGAATATGCAAACGGCATTCAGGGCGTAATCATGCTCAGGTTACAGAAAGCAGAAGACCTAGAAAACGCAAATACAATGGCCTAAAAGCAGCAGTTGTAGTGTAACAGTAGTTTGAATTCTAAGAAATGAAATGTGTGTGTGTGTGTGTATGTATGTATATATATATAAAATATATTATATATATATATATTCAGAGAAACCAGAGGTTGGTGGTAATACCGTCATTAGGAAATGACTGAGCCAAGACGTCTGATTAAAGCCGCACGTTGGAGCATATTTTGCAATTTGCCTTTTCTCACATGCAAAGTAGTCACATTTCACTCCTCTTATGTGGATGCGGTCCTCTGACCGTGTTGAAATACTCTCTTTCAAGGCAGCAGAAGACCACACTTGACTTCACAAATTAACTTGGAATCTTTTTTGTTGGTGTATTAAAAAAAACCATACACGAATAGTGTTTTTGGTCATGTTGTGCACCAGGAAAAAGGGGATCATTTAAAAAAATTAAAAAAAATAGGGAATCAAGGAACTGACACAGGAACCTAAATTAAAGATGAAAGCTTTGATCTCAAAATATTTATCTTTTCCAGTCCAAGAATAGTGCAAAAATCTTCAAAGAATAAGGGTCATAAATACCTCAATTGTGTTAGCGTACAATTCTTCAAACTCTACATTTGGCTCTAGTACTTAGTAAAAATAAAATTTTGTGCAACAATCATGTACAAAAGATAACTACTCTGATTTGAAAAAGACAAAGATATGTTGCCAAAAAGCTAAATCAAAGATGAAAAACCAATACATACACATGCCAGACGCACTATAATCTACACAGAAACTAGTCTGGACTTCATTTACTCTGGAACGGCGTTTAGAAGAAAATGCATTTCCACAGATTATGTATGATTTCTATTTAATTGTTATGCCTCATTGAGAGAGACACACACACGCACGCTAATGGGGGTAAACTAGTCTTAATCATGAAAATCAGAGCGTGCACGCTAACAACCGTTTAAGCCCTTTGATCTTCCACTTTCAACAGTAAGACTCGCATGCAAGAAATTGATCCTACACCGGGCGGGTGAAATAGAAAAACCCCTACGGCATTTAATATATACATATACACACACACACACACACACACACACATATTTCATAACTGCAATGAAAGTCCTTGTCATTGGTACATTTGGCGCAAATGAGCTACTTGCTGCACTGCATCACCTACCAGCCTCGGAGCTTATACGCCTCTGGGATGTCTGGGTTGATCATCAGGGTGCTGCTGAAGGATGCAGAGATGGAGCGGCCCCCAAAGTCCGAGAGCTTTGCCGCCTTTATGGCTAAAATGGGCTGTCCAGAACCATCAAACTTTTCTGCCTACACAAAACATGATACGGAAAAACTCGTTAAAACTTTGTTGTTATTCAATAGTTTACAGGTTTGCACAAAAAAAGTATTATTGTCTTCCAGATTAAGCCATTTTTTTCAAAATGTGACTCAGAAATAAGCATTAGTATATAAGTATCAAGTATTTCAGAACCAAAACATTTGACTCAAGATGAAGAGTAACAAATAAAGTTATGTTTCATTCACTGGGAAGCATGAATGTCTAGCAAATGTCACGGAAATCCTTTATAATTTAGATATAACGTTTTTTCATTGAACTAGAAGTAGAGGGGTGTATGTTTAGCCAAAGACTTTAGGGTTCATCAACAGGAGACCATGAATATGGATCCATTGAATAGGAATTAAAACACTTCATTCTGAACAACTGACCTCAAAGGACTCAGCAGCCAAGAGACAGACCTCACGGCTGTTAGCACATTTCTAATTAGTGCAATCCTAAAAAATAAAAACTTTATGGAGAATTTACCATGTTTGCCTGTTTTTCCAATTTCGTAGTTTTTCAGGACTCTTTACTGTAACAGCCTGAGGCCCAAAGTAATAAAAAAATCAACAGAGAAAGAAGTGGGGAGCAAAAGCCTTCAGGGACTGAGAAAAATATCTCCAACATGCACTTCTTGTTATCGCCATTGTTCTTTCTAAACTAAACACCTTGTGTACCTCAGCAGGTCCCTGTGGAAAACGGACAAACAAACTGGGAACACGGTGCTTCTTGTTAGGAAATAGCGGCCAATTCAACACAGTCCATCTGAGTCACGGGTTAAAAATCAACTGCACAAGCAGTCATTTCCGCTCCCCGCTACAGACTGACCCCTCACACTGGTGAACAACCCTCACTAATTAACCCGATCGCCGACTTATTGATTTTCACCACCCGTATTAAAATAGTTCCACCACTTGGTCGACCTCATTGCACGTTTTGTACTTTGCATTACACTCAGCCTCTAAACTCACTGTACTCACTTCCTCTCCCCACAGCGTGACGGTCACCAGCTTCCCGGACATGTCTATCAAGTTGACCGTCCTCTTGGACACCTCCTTGTTGGACTTGGTGGTGAGGCGGGTCACTTCGTCCACACTCTTACACACCCCGATCACATCTGTAATAGAAGACATCAACCTGTGCATTAGCAGCAGACACGGGACACATTTCTCTAATTATTCACAGTAAAGATTGAATCATACCACTTGAGATACTTCTGAGACACAATGACCGCATAGGTTTAATTTTCCTGATATACAAATCATAAAAATGAATTGTGTGCACGCCCAGAGGTCATTCTAGGTCCCGTGGTCAACGGCATAAATTGGCTCATGGGAAATAACTAATTCAGTCATTGCGAATCGGGTGCACTGACCTGTGTGCCAGGTACTTACATCCATAATATAGAAGCAAATCCAAGAAATGGGCTTTAATTGTCTCCACCAAAGCTCTTCATCAAGCACACTTTATTGTCTAATGTAATCAAGCAACGATGAACGCAGAGACATTCATTTGTAAATGCAAGAGTGGCATCACTGACATTGCTCCTCTATAAACCCGGAAGGAGTAAAAAGGGTTTTAGCTGCATTAACCGAGAGGAATAAAACTCCTGATGCCGCATGGAAAGCTGGTGAGGAATTACTCAAATAGCAGCGCAAGCCGCAGTCTTCATTAAGAGAATTACAAGCAGAAGACTCCTTAAAACCACTTCATTTTACCTGTGACAGCCGGTTCTCATCGGCTCTGCCATTGGGCCCAGAGTCAATCTGCACCACAGGCTATTACTGTCATCAGTATTAATACCACTTTTATCTTTCGGCTCCTATGCTGTAATTACCCCGACCTCACAGCGTATCCGGCTCTACGCTCAGCTACAAACTCCATCCTCCCCGCTTATGATAACTTGTTATTGGCTGCTTGGGAACACCTCAGCATGAGCAGGGCTCTGAGCTCCGGTTGGTCGGTTTTTGCTTTTCACATTACAGCAGCGCTTAAAGAGACTTATGATGCGTTTCGGCCTCTCGGGGCAACGCATTGGCCTTGGTTTAGTTTTTGACAGTATCCCACGTGTTTGTATACGCAGGCACGAGCGGATCCTTACCAATGATGGAATCCTTCTCTCGGTTCTCCAGGTCCCCAATGGAGACAAAGTCGCACTGTATCACAGGAACGTCGACGGCGTCGTCACAGGGGATGATGGTGGACTCTCCGTTGAGAGACATCTCGTAGTCGTTCTTCACCGACGTGTACTGCTTGTTGGCGATCTTCAGGGAGCCCTTGGAGATGTAGTAGACCTGAGCCGCACAGAGACGGATGAACCGCACGTTATTCAGAGATCTGAGGGGCGTCTCACCTGACTGGCTGGTGCGAACAAGATACGACTTCAGGCGTTCTGTTGAAATCAACCAAGCCTGGCAGATGATCATAAGCCGCTTAGTGTACGGGTGGAGAGCAGCCCGATGAATCATTCACAGTCTCTGCGGTTTTAACTCACAAAGCACTGGCAGTCAGTCGGTTTTGACAGACAATTAAGAGATAGCGCGCTGAATCATGATGTGAAGGAACGTCTCACCTTTCCAACCTCAACGAGGCCGAAGAACTTGTCCACTTCTTGGTTAAAACCTGTCACTCTAATCTCCCCCTGTAATAAAACAGAAACGTTGGTTCATATATTAAAGGATTTCAAACTCATGTCTTTGGTGTTTATTCACGTAACAAAAGCGGGACCACAACGATGCTCACACTCTCGTCCAAGATCTCCATGGAGAAGAGTTTGCCATCTCCACGAGAGTTGCTCCACGTGCGGATGCTGGTCTTGTTGGTGACGCGGGCGCGGATGGTCCACCTACCGGAAAACAAAAGAGTGAGGTTACTTTCTGGAGCGCCTCATGCATTTATTCATCAACTCAATCGTTTAATAATCTGTGCTTGTTGCCTGCGCACTTTTTAGACTAGCGCCACGGTGGTCAACTAAAAGTGCAGACGCATCATTGGACTTGAGGATGCCTCGGTGATATTGATATTCAAGTCGTTTTTTATAACAGCGTTGCAAAAAACAACTTTTTTTAATTATTTGAATGGTTATCTTCAAAGTGTCGATTGGGCATTTTCCACTGCTGCTTTTAATTATGTAGTTGCACATGATAACATGCCTCCCTGTTAGTCTTTTAATGTCTAGCTTTAACACGCATCACTTCACATGACTTTTCTGTTGTTTTTTTTTTAATGGCTTTCGGTTACTCACTCATTTCCAATTGTGTGGTTTCATCATAAGTGCGTGCATTTAATACACATACACCCTTTGACATGAAATCTCCAGCCGACTGCGAGGCACACTCACTTGGACTGATAGGGGTTGAGGCTGGCGATGGGCACAACTTTGGAGCTGCCCCCTGGAGTACTGGGCATAGCAGACGGGGTCTTCTTCCCAAAGTCCCTACTGAACCCTTTGAGCCCTGGGGAAGGAACGAAGAGAGAAATAAATGATCAGCAAAGAGCAGGAGAGAAGTCAAGAAAGGTGCACATTCATTATTCATCATACACCGATCCAATTTCATAGGATTGCAACGGCTCGATCGGCGTAGTTATCTCACTTCAACGAGGGAAGTTTAACCATCGAAGGACCAACTTAAGGCAAAGCCAAGACTGCTGGATCTTCCAGGGAGAGGAAAGCCTCAAACCGGAGACAGAAATCTTGTCACGCCACGCTGGCGGAGATGTGTTGTTCGGCATTTCTGGTGAAGGATGATGCGCATTTCACAGATTCAGGGCAGAGTGTGAAATTCTGTAACAAACAGGATCTGCTCTTCCCCCGGAGAGCCGGGCCGCCTGACTTTGAGATTTGCCGTTTAAACAAGCGCTGCACATTTTATTCGTGTGCGTCTCACGCAGAGGATTAGAGTTCAAAGTGTCCACTTAAGTCCTGCCACTTTGCCAGCCCCTGCACTTCTGGTAATTAAGCCTCCAGATCAACCAGAACACACAGAGAAATGAACAATGACTGTGCTGATGAGGACGGTGCTCGCCACAAACCTCATTTTCACACGGCAGATTAAAAAGGATGAATACCTGCTACGAAAGCACTAGAAGACAGCAAAAAGCTCTCGACATCTTTCCCGATTCAAGTTATTTGCAATGCTGTGATCCGCTGCTTATCGCGGATATGCACAAATTTGACAAATAAAACTGTTTGCTCAAGTACAAATACTTTGTTACATTACTTAAGTAGAAATTGAGTATCTATCTTTGACTGGAGTATTTATTTTCCAGGCGACTTTTTACTTCTACTGACATTTTCACGCTAATATCTGTACTTTCTACTCCTTACATTAACTTGATACTTCAACAGAAATCTTCTTAAACCCTAGCATCTATACTTCTACTTGAGTAATGAATGTGAATACTTTTGACACCCCGGAAATACCCAGAATCAGACGACGTGGAGTGTATTTGTTCATGTATTCTACTGGGCTGCCAAAAAGATAAACAGTAGGACACTATGATATCAAGCATTCACGTGAAAAACGTCAGCTCAGCATTGTGAGCGTCAATAACATGGTGAAAAAACCCTCAACGGCTTGAGATTGTTTAAAATTAAAATGGTCTTAATAATGACTTGTGTCCTGTACATCTCAGAGTGACTCAAAACAGAAAGCAGCAGAGGAATGCTGCCATCTGGTGAATATTCACTGGCTATGTCCGCTTTCCTCAATTTTAATTTGAAGGTTTACCCATTTTAAATAATGCAGTCTAAATAAACACTTGCACTCACCTTCATTTCTATTCTGCTGCTGCTGTAGTGGTTGGCGGTTTTCAGGGTTTGGGGCAGACTGCTGCTGGCCTTTTGTACCTGTGGGGAAGATTCAACGTTAGTATTTACCTGCATTTATGGGTCTTTAAGACCAGGCCAAATGTGCACAGCCGTTTCACTTCATAAATACACTGACTAACCAGTCCTTCATGACAAGATGTGTTTATTAAGTACCAGATGTTATAATAATAATTGGATTGCTTACCCTCTGTGAGGGCAATGGGATCACCTATTCTTCCATCAACCATTTGAGCAGGCTTGATGACTTCAATTTCTAAAATGACCACCACCCGTCTGTAATGAGAAAAAATAGCGTTTGATAATTGGAAGATAATTGTGCTCACTATCATAGACACAAAGCCATACAAATGACAAAATGTATTTTCAAGAACATCTGCATACCGTTTATCCTTCAGTATATTGGTCACATGCTTCTTCAGAATGCAGATGCAGTTAGGGGCCAATACGTTCTCCTCAGCCATGAAGTTCAGCTGCGTTGAGAGCATGAAGGCTGCAGAGGGGTCGAAAAGCAAGAGAAGCAAATTAGACGAGCGGCCCAGGTTCATTCCACAGAGGGGTTCTTGACAAGTCAAAGTCAAACTTTAGTTAGATGGCACATTCAGAAATCAACAGGCAGAAGATAAACACAAAGCAAACAAAAAGACAAAAATGTAATCATTGTAAGAAAGTCTTTTCTGTCGGTTTATAAATGGTAATGTGGTTAGCAGTATTCAATCACAATATGTATCATTTAAAGCAGTCAGACTAAAATAATAATTCGCAATAACATGTTTAACATACATTGTCTGTTATGGATCCTAATTGGCTACGTATAGAATTGTTTTTAAAACTTACAGGACATGCTGTTCAGTCCATCACTCATCATCACCCGAAACCGGATCGCACCGTTTCCACTGTCAATCTTGCGAATATTCTGAGAGATGACATGCAAGTGATAGTTAAATATAAATACCATATATAAATACCATTAAAAAAGGTTTTATATCTAAAACATGTCTAACTGTGTCAATGCAGCATCATTTAGTTTAGCTTGATGTACGGTGCATTTAAGAATAGAGGCTCATGCAAGGCCCTTGACTTTCTTTTGTTATAAAAAAACCTTTACTTCTTGTTTAGCGAGCTGCATCATGTTAGGATCAGTTATTGAACACGTGTGGAAAAAGCTGCCAACTGCTTTTATTGTAGTCACAGGCCGTGGGTCTGAAATGAAGTTAGTGCATTGTTTGGCATGTCTTTGGTTTGCATAATGTTTCATAAATCTGATCTGAATCAAGCATGCAATCAGCTGAATGTAGAAGTAATGTGGAGACGACGTGGCTTAACAGGGCTATTAAGGAAACATTGAGTGGGTTATTGTGTTACTCACCACCAACTGAAGCACTGCGTCGGCAACAGGGTCGCCCTTTGATAGAGCCTGGAAGGAAACAACTCATTTAACGTGGCAATCTCTATTACTTACATGTCTAACTGGTTAAGTCTCCCCAACGAGGGATGAAGGAAGGCCAATAAATATTAGTGTAAGTTTTACATATGTGGTGTCCATTGTGACATTCGCAGCAGATACGCGGTATTACTGCTTTTCTCCATTTCACACTCAAACACAAAATGGGACAACGCACATTTTTATTTAAGAGAAAACTGCATGATGGTGTTCCTAAGGGTTACAAACAGCTAACTGCTAACGCTTCTCCCGGTGAACGAGGACCGCGCCGAACCGAACCACCTTTAACTTCGACAGCTCATAGTTTAACAGTTTTAACTCGGTTTACTTGACGTTGGAGTGAAAAGCTCAACTTTACCTCTATCGCACCCTCTGAGAGCCTCGCCATGTCAACGAGAAAGGGAACAAGTCGCGGAAAAATATGACTTTGCCAAAACGTTTGCTAGACAGCCGACCGGGTGCTCGTGACGCTGGCAGTGCTCGTTCCGTTGTGCCGTTGGCGCCAAAGTCTTGGACGAACGCGCGAAGCTTGTACAGCTTCCGTTTCCGTTTACGGATCTCTGCTCAGTTTTCCGTCCGTCGACAACGTTAATACGGCGACTTGGTAAACGGATTGAAACTGACCGGAGAACAGCAGCACGAATGTCAGCGGTTGACAATGCGTGACGTCAGGCAGTGACTACGATGCATTCAAGGACATAGGAAACTAGGAGATTTTATCTTCGACGATAACGCATTCACATAGTGCTCGTAGGTTAATTGAGCTTGTTCAATTATTTTATCACAAACTGTTTTAATTCTACATTCAAAATGGTATATGTATATTCTTTTAATAATAAATATAATATAATCCACTATGGCACCACTTTAAACAACACCTTGCTTAATCAAAGAGAAAAATGGTAGGGTGGGATCCCCAAATAATAATTTCTTGCAAAGGTACTCAATGCATCAGTTTACATATAAGACAACAATAAACAAACGTCGTAACCTTTTTATCATTCGAACATTGATGTTCTACATTTCACTGCTTCAATTGACCAAATGTCTGATCATGAACAATATCCTGACCCGCCCTACACATATTCACACACACACACGTAATAAAATTCTTAGTTCCATTCACACTTACACATAGGCCTACATATGAAGCGGATACATAACTATTCATTCATCAATTAGACTCTTTTGGCTTGTTTTTATCTACTTAGATGATGATGCATTCCATGAAGCCTTCTGTTGGGCAGACACTGTATGAACGTAGATCAGCCTTTGAGGAACCGAGATCGCCTGACATCAATCATCTCGTTAATTTGAGCTGGATAATGGGACATTTGAGCGAGGCCCTGGACATGGTATTGAATGCACCGAAACTGCTAAAAGTGTTTTGGGGTTTCTACATGGTTCTACAGTGTGAATTCATTGATGAGCATAGACACACATGAAGCATCTGTTTTTACACACACATTTAGATTCAGTTTATTCATATTGTACATTTAATCTACACAATCATGAGAGATCTTGTTTTGTTTTTTCCCTGGGACAGCAGAATAAGTAGTCCTTACTTAGGTGCACCGCTAAATGAGCCAACATAACTTTTGTCAACCTGGAATCCCGCTAAATCTTTGCTTCCAACTTCTCTCTTGAAAATAGGAACATCGGGATTTGGGTTGTTAATGACGCCCATGAAAATGGGCACTTGGGTTGTATCGTCCATGACGGCAAAGAAGAATGGTTTGGTGAGGTGGAAAACAGGGTTTGATGAGCGGGAGATGACTACAGTGGTGGCTGCAGCAGCCTCCGCACCCTCCTCGTTTATCTCCATAATAGACTTGTGCATCACACTGGAGACCAGCAGGGGGCCGTCTGCCATGTCAGCCAAGTTGGGACTGGAAAACACATCTCCGAGGCCTGACAAAGAGCGCAGAGGACAGAGGACAGATTAAATAAAAACGAAAATTCCATTGAACCATAATAATTTGCATGTCTGGTGAAAATTAATTCAATAAGATGAAGATCGAACAACCTCTTACCCAATTTAATAAAGACATCTTTTAGTTCTTGAGCATACTCCAGTTTGAATTTGGGGACTTTAACTTGAACAGCTCTCTCCTTAGGCAGACGGTGATACAAGTCTGAGATATTCAGCTTTGCGGCAAGCGAAGACACATTCACCTGGCCGGACGTGGGCATGACTACCAACAAGCTCATTGACTTTAGGAACGGGAAAGACGCTACCTGCACGTGAAGAAGAAATGATGTTGTAAAATATATAGGTTACGTTAGGCATATATGTTTTTCTTTCCCATCTGCGTAGATAACAAAACTGTATTGCACCTGAGCCTCCAGTTCATTATCCATAAATAAACTCAAGGGGTGTTTGGCATCTTCCATCACTTCAACATCAACCATGCGCTCGTTGTCAAGGTAGAACACACCTTTAGAGGTGAAGCGCGGGTCAAATCGAGCTTTCCACTCTCCTGTGGGTATCACGAAAAAAAAAAAACGTTGTGCGACTTCATCGGTTATTTCCACTGGCATTTTAAGAAATCACAACTCTCAATTTCAGTGCCATTTTACCTTTGAAGTTGACAGCATTGATGAGCATGAGGAGCAGATTTGGTGGTAAAGCGGGAAGGAAGTCGGTCACCTTTCCGTTTGTTGCATTCTCGACCCAATCGTTTATCTGGTGCAGGGTCTCAAAAACTGCTGGTTCCGAGTCATACAACCTCTTCGACTCATCGACAAAGTTTTGCTTTGGCTTAAACCCTACAACACATCATACATGATATTAAATGGACGTCATCTACAAACAACAGCTGTGTTGTGTCCACTTTCTCTTTTTTTTGGATGGTACGAAGCTATTTCTAAGAAGTGACCTTGACGCAGGAAGATGCGTGTGGCAATTTGCAGTTCATTGTCTCTGAGCTGCGCTAAGACATTATGCAGAGACTGATGGTAGCAGGGGAGAGTGTTTTCATGTAGGTGATGCATCAGCAGCTCCTCCGTCTCATTTACTGCGCCTGGAGAAGAAGAGGAAAGGGGAAGATATTTAGATGGAGAAGGGCGACGGTCTCCAGACGACAATTCATCACATGCAGTAAGTGCGCGTATGAAGGGATGTTTTCGGTCCATGCAGATGCTGAAGGAGGACCTTCCTACCCAGAGCCAGTTGGGAGAGCGCTAGCGAAATGCTCAAAGGAGATATGATGACGTTTGGCTGTTCTGGTGTCGTCTCCAGGTTCTGCAGCAGCTGCACACCCAGTCTCTGGACGGCTGCAGCGATGGCGTCCCGGGACTCTTGGCTCCGTCCGAGGGACGGACAGTTGTCCTCCCGGTCTCCCTCCGATGAGCTCCCATCGGGCTTATTAGTTATGGCTGGCGCAAGTAGAGTTGCTTCTGGGGTGTACGCAGCACTTGGCTGTGCTGCGCTTCCATTTTCTACTTTCTGAAAGCAGGAAAAGTAGAAGATGTTAAAGCAAGTGTCACGTTAATTATATATCTACTTTGAAATGAACAGAGGAAATGATCAGAGGAAAAAAAAGAGTTCAAACTACTTTTTGTTTTTTTGTGTTTCTCTAACCTCTACGGGATGACTGGGCATCAAGGGGATAAGAGGCACCGAATCCTTTAATGCCAATTCAGCATTCTGTTGAGAAGGAAGTGAGCAGTACGACAACAATTTATACAACCGTTATGCAATCGGCACAGATTATGATCATCTAGCGTGGTCTTCAGAATGAAAAATCAGTCATTGCAATGCCCTACAGTGACTCCTTGGCTGCAGAGACCGATCAACAGGAGTGTCAGACGAAGGTCCATGTCCTTACAATGTAACTGTGAGAGAGAGAAATCACGTTGGCTGAAAGAAGCACATGGCCAGGGTCACTTTTAAGTAAAAACACATATACAGTTCATATTTAATACTCCTGAACACACCACTGCTACCTTTTGCCTTTCTGTCAGCAGGTTTCTTACACTTCAGCTTGGTACCCATATCTCTTAAACAAACCCAGATCATCTGGAAATATACCGGGAGAACGGAAGCAACACCAAAGATTTGGGTGGAACCTGCACCAAGATGTTTACCACCAAACCCCAATACGCTTATTTGGCGTTTTGTAAAAGTTGGTAATCGGCGGGACATTTCGAATATTGCTGCATTGTGGCGTTCAAATCAACTTTACATGTCTAAATATAGAACAATAAATGAGTCGAAAGCACCAACGGCCGTTTAGCCATAATCCCCTTCACACACATTAAGACCCACAAATAGCTGAGCAATATTAAACATATTCCAAACAAGTCATCAATGGCACAATACTATCAAAATACGTTTTTTTTTTTACAATGAGTTTGATCTTACCTTAAAGTTAAATTAGAAAAAATAAACGTGCAGCCTTGTCCAAAAAAGGAGCGACTAAGTGACTGTGGATGGCAGAATTCCTGAGAGTCAAAGATTGGCTCTTGCCCCAACAGTTAAACATCAACTTACATTGATTGGGGCCTCATTTAAGCCTCTATTTGTAATGCAGCAACTGAGACTCTTCCAGGGCCAAATAGTGAAGAGCAAGGTGCTTAGCTAGTCTCTATTTCAACAGAAAGATGACAATACCGTGACCATTTCATCTTGGGAGCGAATATACGTCAGATTACATCAGATTAAAGTGTGGCCAACGCTGCCGACACGGCGTGGGCAAACAAATACAGCGCGCTCACTCCACGGGTACTTATTTGATTTCAGGGATCACAAGCCCACGTTTCTCAGAACCCTCTGGCTTTGATGTATCATTAACTTTACAGAAAATACATAATTGCTCTGCTAAATCTAGTAACTGATTCTTCTTATTGTGGCAAATAACTTATTCAAGACAGACGCATTTTACACATTTCAGCATTATAAAAAAATGATATCTCGGTCTGCAAACACAAGAGGGAACTTTTGTTCTCTTTGGAGCTCTAGAGCAGTAAACAAAGCTAGAAGTCAAAATGAATCAAGGGGAATCGCAACAAAAATGAAAGACAAACAAAAAACATGGAAGCAATCATTTTATTATTCCAGTTAATAAATAAGCGTTTTCCCAGGACTTTTCTTAAAATGTTCAAATAGCTGCAGCCGTTGCAACCAATTATCAATATGCAAGTACAAAGCTTCTTTTCAAAACAAGGTTTGTTCTTTTATGATCATTGAACTTTTACTTACAAAAAACACTAAATATCAAAAGGTGTGGTATACATGGCAGATTACAGAAAAGTAGACAAACTGCATTTTACAACATGAAAGCAATGAAATCATACAAAAGGAAGAGATTTGATTAAGCGACACCAACGTCCTTTGAAGACTCCGATTCATTAAGATCTTTGTGAGCATACAACTATACGGACATATGCATTAGCATTACACGCTAAAGAGTAAAGTAAAACAAATACTTATTTGATTACAACATGATCTCTCCATATAGATCTGCCGTTTAATATAAATGACTAAATATAAAACAGTGCATCTTGGCATTGACTGTTGTTTTTGTTAGCTATAGTAATGAGCAATCAGAAGGTAGTGAGTCTAATAAGTGACATAAGCAGTCAGAGTGGCACCTGCTTCGATACCTTCCCACTGGAACGTTGCTACAGGCTCTGACCGCTAAATCAAGAATCGCAAAACCTGGTTCAAGTAATTCATTAGTCGATAAAAAAAATAAAAAATAAAAAAACTGAGGGAGGATCTAAATGTCACGATTTAGGCCATACTTCTGCAGGAGGATAAAGGCTTTGCATCAGTAAGCGAGTTCTGTGAGCGTCGACAGTTGAAAGCGTCTCCACGCTGCACCAGGACCGCCGGCAGAGCAGCGGGTGTACTTTTATTGTTCATGGCGCACAAACAATCTGCTGAGAAACACGGAGTATTGCTAACACAAACAAGTGATTTGATCTACAAATACTGCATAGTTCAATCAGTGCATTTGGGTACTCATGGGTTCTAACAGTGAAGGAAATGAGAGTTGAGGTCAAAGTATTTTTTTTTTTTGGTGTTTTTTTATGCATCTATTTGGAAAGCGTAAACACTACATGAGAACTGTGTTAGGTTTCCCCTTTCCTGAGCGCGTCTTCTGATTAGTTCTGTTCAACAGAGTAACTGACCTAGTCAAAGGAATAAATGACCTGTCAAAATATGACGTTTCTATAATATAATTTCTATACATCTATAGGCTTTTTAAGAAAAACAAACAAACAGTGGATTTACTGTACATAGTGAATATCACACACGCATCGTTTTCGCTGTCAGATTCAGTGGCAACCGATGCCGTTATTTGTGCTTCTTCATACATAAAGCCATTTAAAGTACGTGCTCTACCAACACATTTGACCTCAAGCACAGGACAGGGGACAGAGAAAGCTCAGACACCTGGCTTCTTCAGGAATAAAGACACTCTCAGGGTCAACAAGTGTTTAGCATAGGCGCGAGCCGTTGATCCTGCCTAAGCCAGCAGCCGGATGGCGCCGTTCTCAGAGCCCAGCAGCAGCAGCCTCTTGGTGGGCAGGACCGCCAGACTGGTCAGAGTGCCGCGGAAGTTCTCCGAACTCAGCTTGGTGCTGCTGACGGGACTCAGGGAGATGTCTGCCATGGAGTACACCCCGATCTTGTTGGCCACCGTTCCGGTCACGATCTCGGAACCGTAAAGGTCAAAAGCGTGGATGGGGTCGGACTGCGACTTGTACTGGCGAAGAGGCTTGTGCTCCAGGTCTTTCCACACGGCGAGGGTGTGATCAGTGGAGGAGCTGACCACCAAGTTTCCTTCTGCAGCCTGAAAAGTTAAAGAAAAGAAGTCACTCACTGTTGATGTCCAATCCCAGAAATCGCAGACAGCTTACGTTTGCAAACATTTCTTTTTCAAGATTGTAAAGCAGGCATGCAGTTACAATTTCCTTGTAAACGCACTGAAATGAAAGAAAATATGTGAAAAGAATGATTTAACTAAATAGGATACTTGTTAAGTAGAGGCAGCTGAAACTGAAACATGTGCAATGGGATGATATATTCATGATACGTTGATTGTGTAAAGAAAATGAATTGAATGAATAATTTAATATCGTTTGCTCTTCATAAATTGCTAAAAAAAAAATGTGTTCCAATACAAAGATTTGTTTCTTAACAAAATGCAAGCTGAAAAGATGACAAAAATAACATTAAAATCAATGGTTTTGGTCAGAATAATCTTGTATTAAAACATATTTTAAAGTAAACTTTTCCATTTCCCAGACAGATGTGAAAACAGCTACTGATCGACACACACACACACACACACACACACACACACACACACACACACACACACACACACACACACACACACACACACACACACACACACACACACACACACACACACACACAATTGAAGGGGAAGTCTGAGTAATACGAATGTGCCAATGAGAACCCCCCAGATTTCTAATGACTAACCAGTGTCCATATTTGCCTAAACTTGTGCCTTTAAAACTAGAGATACAATCCTTGACCTAATTCGGGGTTAAATAAAGTTTGCTCATCCTTGCTTACTGTTGACAACAGACTTGCCGGGTACAACTTTCACCATCTCTGCACCACTTAGTATCACTACCTTGGGGGTAAAAAAAAAAAAGTCACTTGGCTGATCATCTTCTTGAGTATTTATCATGCAGGAGTACAGCCACACCTTCTGAATTGAAAGTGTGACGTGGTCACGGAATACTACAAGCTCGTATAACTATTGTCAGCAAATAGTTTGGGGACAGTACTGATTTCATGCAATAGGTCGCATTTTTACACCTATATGGTACTAAATGAAGACTGAATTTAAGTACAGGCTGAATGTCCATCCAACAGCAGTATTCATTTAAGGCAGATCCAAAAGTTTTAACCGTTTCCCACGAATCCCAATTGGGATTAACCGCCCACCTGATTCTGAGAGCTGATGCACCAAAACATACAAAGTACACACACTTCTCAGCTAGTGCCCCCATGTTGTTGCTCAAAAGCCATTTGGTAAAAGCACATTATACACTGGTTTGTACGTCTTAAATAAACAAATAATGAATGAGCTTCCTTACAGTAAAAGCCTACAGGCCTGTTGGATTTGATGGTACAAAGCTCATCCAACGCCCCCTTAAAGCTTTTCTTTTTTGGAAACCACACAGATGAGTAGCAAAGTAAGGCAGTCACTATAAAAGAAGGTGTTCACTTCTGTTTGGCCACAAGTTATTCTGACAGAAAACAAAGTGGGACGACGGCATAGCGAGTTACCGCCCATTTAAGTGACCCACTGAATCCCCGCAGAGTCCACCAGTCCACTTCTTGAGTCAACAACTTGACCGTTAATTCTACACGTCGCCCCCTTGTTGGAACGATAAGAAGTGGTGTAACAAAGGTCCACGCTGGTGTGTGGGCATTATTTGATTGTAGTATCCTCTTCCATAGCAAAAATATTGACTTGTTCTTCCTGAGAATTAGGAAATCCCTCCCAACCTAAACAATCATACTAATTTGGACTTTTACCTCTGTTGTTGCTTTCCTTCTTGCCCTTTTATCAAAAGTCTGCTGGGAATCCAACACTATACATTGTCCAAACCTATTTTTGAATGTGCCTTGCCACGTCGTCCTTCCTTCCAGTCTGCCCCATTTCTCTCTACGGTCTGCCATTCAAATGAAAGGCAAAGATACCAAAGTACAAAAAGAAATATACTTGGTCATTGCATACATTACTATTGCAGTCAACACCCACACCTTCATGGAATCAGGTTCAGTACCATCGGTACGTAATCTTCCAAAAAGCTGTTGACTACTGACAAAAATGTAACCCAGGAGGCGGCCCTATTCGGTTATACAGGCGCGAGGGAACGAAAAAGCATACCTTCATTTGGAGGATATCTCCCTCGTGCGCCGGCCAGCCCTTGAGAACAAGTCCAGTGCGTGCATCCAGCAGAACGATGAAGCCCGACGAGAAACCTGCAGCCACGGTGCGCCCTGAAGGGCTCACCGCCAGGTAGCGGATGAGCCCGGCACTCACGTTGTTGTATGCCAGTCGGAACTCATGCTGGGGAGATACGGGGAGATTTGTAACCGTCAAGTCAGGAATAACTCCGGAGCGGAGACATCCTTACCGCGGCGGTGGACGTCGCGCGGCGGATTGCTACCTGCAGGCCGGGCTTGCGAGGATCGATGAAGCGGAGGATAGAATCCGCACTGCCGAACACAACACTGCAGTGTGGCGCCGGCATGGTGGTGACCGCCGTGATGGGATTCTTTCCGTCCACGGCTTCATACGAGCGGATCTGTTTGCCTGAGGAAAAGAGATTGAGCGTGGTTACACGGAATAGATACGACTATTTCACCCCCCCCCCCCCCCCCACCCCTTTGCCTCAACACATTTAAGTGTCACACCCTCTAAATCAGCAGTCCCCAACCACCGGTACCGGTCCGCGGGCCACTTGCTAGCGGGACCGCTGTACTAAAAAACAAACTAAATAACAAACTTTATTTAAGATTATGATGCGAGGTACTAATAATGAGCCTCTTGTGGTCTCTTACCTGTGTACTGGTCCCACAGGTGCACCGTTCCATCGCAGCTGACGACCTCCTGCGAAGCCTCTAGCTGTCCGACGTAGAAGATGGACTTTCGATGGTCGTTGTACGTAACCCGGGGCTCCACCTCCTGCGTTCCATCGCCGTGGTTATAGAGGGGCCACAGCTTCACCGTCTTGTCTTTACTTCCAGAGAGGAAGTAATCCTCTCCAGCCAGCGGGGCCAAACACTTTGTGGTGCCCGAGTGACCCAGGAAGCTCTGCAGTCGTATCTGGTGGAAGTGGAAATGTGGATCCTGCTGGTTGAGGCCAATCTCGTACTGCCAGTAGGCCAGCCAGTTGCCCTGCAGGGAGCGGCCACTGCGAGGGAGCTCTTGCTTCAGTGCACTGTCCTCTGGAGTGGAGCCCTTCACCCAGGAGGAGGAGGAGGAAGAGACGGAAGCCGTGCCAAAGGATGGAGTGGTGAGGCTGGAGGCGGTGGTGGTGCTAGTGGTGCTGGTGGTGGCGTTGGTGTGGCTGGATCGTCCCCAAGAGTTGGCCAAACCCAGGTTCCGGCTACGGTCATATTCGTTGTCCTGGGACACTTGGATACGGTTTCCTACCAGGTGGCTCCCAAACGTGCCCGACTCCGGGAGGGCGTCTCCCGGTGAGGTGGACGAGGGTGCAGGGAATGGGTTGGAGCCGACAGGTCGGGCAAAACCAGAGGGGACGCCGGTGGAGGACGGGGCTGGCTCCACCTTGGACGTCTCTGAACTGCCCTGGTGCAAACTCTGGTGGTAGGACTGGGCTAACTGCCACACCAGCTCGTGGTTGGGAACCAGTTTCCGTATTGCCACGTCCCCTAAAGAAATCACAAAAAGAGGAACAGATTCTATGCCACTTGCTTATACCGACTATTTTGAATTTGGCAGGAGATGAGATGTGTCATACCTATGAGGCAGTAGAAGGGGATGTAGGAGGCATGGGCCATCTCGGCGTTGAATACAGTCTGTAGCTCCTCCAACACCGCCAACTCATATGTGACATTCGTCTCTTCAGGTGTGCAGACGTCCACGACCGTGACTTCTCCCACAACTCTGCAAGGAGCGCTGTCCAGCTACACCATAAATGATAAATCACCACATCGGTGAACTTTGAATTCTGTTTTAAAAAAACATAACATGAAGACACTTCTAAATGGTCGGTGAAGGGGAGAGCGACCACCCGTCCTCTCACACATGCATAAACTCGCTTTCTCTCCCTCGGTCTGTCACAGTTTGTATTCAAGGTTTCTGTCTCAAATTTATTCTCATCTGCCAACGTGCTGGTTGAAAGCTTTCCTGAAAAAAACCCAACATTATGGTTGTCAGTATTGATGCATGTGTGTGTGTGTGTGTGCGCGCATACCTGGGCCTTCAAAAAATGCAGCAGAGAGAAAACGGCGAAGAAGCGACGCAGAGTGTCAGCCATGTGCTGCTGCACCATCTCCCTCCCGATGCGCAGACAGATGAGAGCCATCAGGCTGAGTGTCTTGAGGCAGACGGCGGTGCGTGTCTGCACCCCGCTGGGGAACCTGAGCACAGCAGAACCAGCACAGAGCTAATGACAAAGCTATTGCAGCAGTATACTAACATATAACTCAAAAATGTTGAGCAAAATTAAACTTTCAAAACTATGAACAGTTGAATAAAAGGCAAATAAATTAACACAGTATTTTACAGTACTTCTACTTCCTAGTACTTCTATTCAACATGCTGTGTTTCAGTTACACCTCAACATACATCTAAAGTGTTGTGCATGATTGAATGTGTGTTTTTTACCCCATGCGAGGGGAGGTGAGCAAATCCAGCAGAGGGAGGAGCACATCCTGGTTGATCTTCATCAGCATGTCCATAAGTGTGGTATCAGAGAGAAAGACAATGATCTTCTGCGTAAGGGCAACAGCTCCAAGCAGACTTGCCTCCTTACGCGTGTTAAGACGCTGTGAAGAAGGTGGAGCAACCTGGATAAAAAAGAAAAACAACAACATATATTTGTAACCAACATATAAAAGTCTGCTGGTATAAATGTCATAAAAAAGAAAGAAAACAAGCCCAATGGCCAGAAGCAGTTTTGTACTGTGTTATTGTACATATCACTTACCAGATATCCGATATAAGGCAGGTACTGGTAAGTTAGCACAGGTTCTCCATAAAGCTGAGCTACGTAGATGAGACACTCCAACACGGGTCCGGCTGTCTGGTCACCAACAACCGGCTTCTTCTCATAAACGCTGCCCATTCCCACACTCTCCCGCCTGCTATCCTCAGATGCGACGGACACAAACTGATGTTTGTCGAGTCCTACAAGCAGAGAACATGATGAGGACCAGCGGTGAGGGAGTTGCCCTTACGGCTTTTCTCAGGGTGAGTGAGACAGTTAAACTGGTTTTATGAACACTCTGCAACAACGTACCGATGTAACAATTTGTGAGCAATCGCAGCAAATTCCTGGCGACGTATCGAGAAGTCACCGTAGGCCCAAGCGTTGCCGAAAGCCACCGGACCGTTTTGCAGACTGTATCTGTGTGCAGAGAAAATATTTAATTAACAACAAAAAAAAGCCATCAGTAATGTACTGGGTCCAAATAAATTACAGAAACCTTCATCATTCCCTCACCTAGAAGAATCTTTTGCTCTTTCTCCCCAGACTCGTCAGATGCATCATGGTCCTCCTCCTCCTGCTCTCCCACGATGCCTTTCTCAGTCTCTTCCGGTGCCATTGCGTTCACAAAGTCACCCTCCAGAGTGGCCGTTGTAGCTCCTGAAGCATCAGTGCAGCCAGAGAGAGTTAGCCCCGGTCCGGCAGTGGTAGGGTCCTCCATCCCCACCTCCTCCTCCTCCAGTTCTCCTCCCTCCTCTCCCTCACTTGCCTGTTTCAGGTCCTGGCTGCTGTTGGACGATTTGAGACTAGCTCGATCCCGCATTGAATCCCCATCGCCCAATGAGAGCTCACTTGTGCTGCTTTTGTCGCTTAGCTTCCCCACGCTCAGAGACTCCTGGTCCTGATCCCTGGAGGCAGAGTTCTGGCTCTGATGTTTCCCAGCAGCCGACCCCGCTGCATTGTTGACGTAGAACCCGTTCTGAAAGTCCTCCGCCTCTGACATGAACACTTGGTCATTGAGACTGACGCCAGAGGAGTAATCAACCATCCCAGTCTCCCCCACCCCGCCGACTCCTCCGCCGGCCCCGCTGCCACCTCCCATATTCGCGCTGACAGACCCGGAAGACGGCCGTCCCTCGCCACACTGAAAGTCCTCTTCCTCTTCTTCTCTAAGGTTACACGTGGCGTCCCGCAGCCCTTTGCAAGCCTCCCCGCTAGAGCCGGAGATGCAGCTCTCGAAGCCAGTGAGGACCTGCAGCACATGGGGGAGCAGGCTGGACAAAAAGGCCTGCAGGCCGAGCCTCACTATTAGCTGCAGGATGAAACAGTCCGTGTAGAGATAGAAGCGTCCACGCAGGCAGTGAGGGTTTTCATAAACGGTAACAAGTGGCTTCAGCAAGTACTTGTTCGCATTTCTGGGACCCAGCACTCGAGAGATGGGCTCGAAAAGGTACCAGGCAGCGTAGACCGCAGTGGACTCCTCGAGCATGAGGGCCAGAATGAAGGGTAATAGGATCTCGAGGCCCTCAGCCGTGATGTTCCCCCGCAACAGTGTCTCCAGCTGCTGCCACAGCTGGAAGACAACCTCTCTACCTTGAAGACTGCACGTGGTCTCCATGGTGGCGTGGTAGGAAAAGATAAAACTATGAAGAGGTGCAAAGTAGGGAGGGAAAGGAAAGGGCGAGATGATTGAGTTCAGTAGCTGGCAGGGATTCGGGGGAGGGAGACCATCCCAGATGGGTTCATATTTGAAAAGGAGTGGGCGGGGGCAATCTGGATCTTGCGTTTGTGCCGTTCCAGAGTGCTTCTCAATTAGCAGCAGCGTCTTTAGGGCGTAATGCAATGACAGCGGCACGTCCCGGAGGCTGGCCGAGCACAGCTTCATCACCGCCTGGAAACGCTGTCTCAGGGGGGTGCCGGGTTTCAGTCCCCTCAGCTTAGCGGGGTAGAACATCTCAGCGATGACGACGCCGAGGGCCTGCATGTCCCGTTGATAGAGCCGCGCGAGAGAGGGGAGCGATTCGGCGGTGACGCCGTCCCTCATGCAGTCAGGAAGCCCCACATCGGCGCGCAGACTCTTCACCAGGAAGTTGTTCAACCTCTCCAGCTCATCCAAAGGCTGCAGCGGGTGGAAGCCTTCGGGGAGGAGGATCTTCGCTTCCTCCGCATTGGTGCCAGACACCGTGCCCTCCGCGTGCCTTCTGTTGGTCGGCCCACCTCTCTGCAACATGGCACTCCGTAAACCAGAACCCACGGCGCCTGTGAATTCCCCGGGGAATGAACTCGGGGACTGCGATGCAATATGTCCTGTGTGCTCTCCTCCCATCTTTCCTCCAGCCGCACCGACGCCGGGCATCGGCACGGCGCAGGAAGCAGAGCCGGATGAGCCGGCAGACGCTAACGAGTCCAGAGCTTCCGTCCCTTGTTCCAGATCTTCATCCCGGTCTACCACGGTCCAGCCACTTGACTCGCACCCTGTTGACTCCGGCACCAGTCCATCCACAGAATCCGCTACGGCGTCGATTTGAGGGATGGTTAGCGAAGGCACATTAAGAGAAGCAAGGCCAAGGACTGGAGGTTCTGCTGGGGCGTACTGACATGGCGATAGGCGTGGTGGGTGGGGCTGGTCGAACAGCTGCACTACACCATAGGTGGTCAGATTGGTGTGGTTGTCAACCAAGTGCAGGCAGACGTTCTTGGCCTTGACAGCTTCTTTACCAGACAGCTTGTAGCCAAATGTGAGATCAATCCAGTGATGCAAGTATTGGGACACGTCTCTGCTCTCCAGAAGGCGCCGATGCACCTCAATAAACTCCGCGCACGACTTGCACCAGGAAGGCACTTCCAGGTCTGGCATGTCGGGGTGGATTGAGCGGAAAATGGAGGGATCTGTGTAGAACTCAGGAATGCACTCATCGGGGGTCCAGCTCTGCATGCGCTCCATGCTGGCTGGGTATTCGTTGGGCTCCCACTGGGAGCGAACGTGGCTGCACAACACCGACTTGGGCGTTTGTCGCGCTTTGTAGACGTAGTAGGTTATGTCTGAGAGAACGTCAGATATGTGATGAGGCACATGGAGATGGTCAGAAGGTCCAGCACCACCGGCACCTCCGGAGCCACCGAGGTCCCCACCTACACCACCTCCACCCACCCCATTACCCACTGCAGCGGCCAAAGCCTCTTTGGTCATCTCATATGTGAAGTCCAGCTGCTTATCCCCTTTGTTGAGCCTGAACTTTGACCTCCTGAGGTCTCGGAATTTTCCTAATGGCACAGTGAAATCAACCACCCATGGCAGCACTGGGTGATAATTAGGGTCACCTTCACGCCGTCCTGCTAACCTGTTCAGTTCCATCAGGTAGCGGAAGTTACTGACTCGCCCGTGGACCCAGTCCAGAACCAACTTCTTAAGCTCATCAAAGCAGTCTTTGCAAAGTCTTTTGTTCCCTTGGCTCACACATGACTTGCTCCTTGGCAGGACAGGTTTTGGCACTCGTTTGCCAGTAACATCGCTGTTTGCATCCCCTTCTGGACCCAGTTCCTCGTAATGGGCTAGGTTGAGCTTGAGACGGCTGCAGAGCTGCTCATCTACAGCTATGTCCATCAGTGAGAGCTCTCCACAAGACAGACCTGACGCATGACATCCCTGCAGGGCTATTAGTACCTGGTAGAGGATGAACAACACTTTGGCATGGCTGTTTGCGAGCTTGGCCGGGCTGAAGGAGATAATATCATGGAGCGAATACTGAGTGTAGGGTAGAATAACGTAGAGCATCTCCGCTGTCTCCAGCAGACAATCTGCAGGCAGAACGTTGGGACACGGATGCTCCGGCTGGGACTTGGAAAAGCACAATGGACCGGACATCAAGTTGTTTTCTTTCTCCTTCTCTTTAGCCGGGGAAAGAGATGGTGACATTCTGTCAGTTGAGATGAACGGTGAATTGAAGAGCTTCTGTAACGCCTGACGCACTGCATCCACAGCTGCAACATGCATCTGCTCATTGGCTCCTGAATAGGCTTGCACATGTTTAGAATGAGCATCACGCCACAGATTCCTGAAAAGGGGAAAAGACAAAAGGGCCGATTGATTGGAGGTTTACCATCTGAAATATATTCAATGGTTGCATTTATCATCCACCATTTCAATAATATAAACTTCACATGTGTTAAATGTCTTGTTAGCAGTTAAAGTTAAGAGATCCATCAGAATTAAATTGACAAAGTTAATCGTTCAAATGGACTTTCTGACCATAGAAACTTCCAAAAACTAAAAGCATGAGTGAACCTCTTTACATTATTAAGTGTGCACGATGAAGCAAAATATTGTCCTAACCAAAGAGGGGAGCAATCCAATTGGATGAAGCTCATCTAAATACAAAAACAAACCACATTCAATTTTGAACTTATAGGTATCCTGATAAAAGAATTTACACATGTGATATATAACATCATTACTTTTTTAGCAATTATTTACTATTAAATGTAAGAATTTAGTCAAAACAACGGATGGGTCATGCCAAAGGTCACGTTTTGCGTGATTCAAAGTACAATACCTGGAAATTGATCCATTTTACAAGCTAATTTTAGTTCTTTGGATGGCTGTAATTAAAATGTAAAAAAAATGTTTTAAAAAAATGTAAATGTGTGTCCGCACAAATGTAGGCTCAGATACATTTTAGAATATGAACAGAATAAAAGAATATCAAAGTGTGCATCCTACCTGACATTATGTTGCGACACATACTGCATGGTTTTGACATAAGAGTCTCCTGACGTGAACTCCGTCTGCTGATGGCACGGGTCCCTGGCCAACCTGTAGCCCAGCTTGCTTTTCCTCAGTCCCTGAATGCAGACTCGCGTCCAGCCGGGGGGCAACTTTGCCTGAGAACACTGAAGGAAGGTGCGGATTTCCGGCTCGCTGACACCATCAACGCGTGCACAGCGCATGAGCCTCATCTCCCTCAGGCTGGTCACCCAGCGCGTGGGAACGAGGGCGATGAGCTCCCTGGCACGGGGACCTGGGCCCTGCTGCCGCCGGTCAACCCCCAAGTCCTTCTCGACGGTGTCCATCAGCCAATCCATGGTGAGTTTACGATGCTTGTTAACAGTAGCAAAGTGTCCTGCTGCGTTCACCTCGCTGTCTCCCACGAGGATTCCTCTCAGACATTCATGAGGGACGATCTCAGAGTCACCAAGGGCAGAACTCGTCTCCCCTTCCACCGGTCCCTCTGTGGAAATGATCAAAATGGGCTCATCGTACAGTGCTTTAACGCTGGCATTGCTGCACAATGCTGTGATGACAGTAAAGGAGTGACGTGGTTGATTGTGCACCACTTCAAGTTTAGCCGCGCTCACATGACTGCCTCCTGCTCCCCACCATCGACACATGTTCTACGTCACACCCGAGTGACAACTAACGAATTAAACCGTTCAGTCTTACTTAACGTCAATGGCGAACTAGCCGCCGGCAACCAGAGGTGAATAACAGTTTGAATCGATTTTCTTGACGGGAGTCGGTGGACTGTTTGGAAGAGATAACTACCATCCAATAAAGTACTTTACTTAATACCAATTGTTTCTATCAAACGGCACATATCAAAGTGACTTAGCCAATGCGAGTTATATGTTTTGAAAAGGCCAAAGTGAGTTGGCAGCCTGAAGGAAGACGATCGGGAGAAGTTAACGTCAGCTAGCTGGCTAGCTTAACGTAACGTTAAAGAGTTTAACGAGATCCCACTAGAGCTAGCAAAAAGCCCCCATATAGCGTTAGGTTTCTTACCAAAACCAGTGACGCGGAGCTAATAAAGACCGGCTATACTGGTTAAACGTAACTCCAATGTTATTACAGGGCAGTGGCATTCAAAATCAGCGTTTCACATTTCGCTTCCTCTTACCGTTTGTGGCGGCTGACAGCTAGCTAGCATTAAGCTAACGGTTCAGGGGCGGTTTCGGCCATCGCGAAGTGGGACTAGAGAAACGTTATGAGACGAGAACAAACGCGCGGGGCGACGTTTACGTCCACCATGTTTTCCGATGCTTAATGAAGCGCGTTAGCGGACGGACGACAGTCGGTCGGATGCTGTTTCGTTCCGTGCTAGTTAGTTGTTGCCATGTTTTCGGAAGAGACACCTCACGTGACACAACACCGGCCCCCTCTCATGTGACTCCTGCTGCTGAGGCTGAGAGGCAGCGCCTCTTCCTCTTTGACGTATAAAGGCAGAGCTGCCATCCTTAGTTTGGCATTACTGCCATCCTCTGGAGTTATTCATGTGCTCCTGCAGTGTTCAGTTAACTGACTAAACATCCTCTTCCACCACTCACAGGTGTGCTCTGTAATCCTGCTCCCGTTTGCCCTCTCCTGTTTCTCACAATGGTAACCCTCTATTTTGGATTAAATGTTGATGTTCTCCTCTTTCATCCCGAGGGCCACTTCCCCAAATACCTGCAAATATGAATTTGATTAATACCAGAAATTGTTTTTGTGGCCACTTGATAAAGCAGAATAGTCAACTGTGCTACATATACTGTGACAAGATAGATGTATCGATGTAGGGGGGTTTAATTTAATTGTATTGGACTATATATCTAAGGTAACAGTGAGTTTGAAGAGTGAAGAAAGGGCTCCAATACATCTCATCTTCATGGCATAACAGATCAGATGAGTTAATGTACTAATAACACGGCCTGCCGTTAATTGTCTTTTAAGGTCCCATGAAATGATCCACCACATAGATATTTAGGCTTTTTATAGACGTTTTCCCAATTTGACAGTTCCTAAGGCTGCAGTTCCTGAGTCTGTATCGTAGTCAGACCCATTTCCACATGGGGGCGATGTGTGTGTACTTGCATGGAAGTCATTTGAAGTTAGACCCTTGATTTAACGTGAACGTGCAAATAAGGTTTATCAGAGACTGAATGGAACAGATGTGTTATCACTGTGCTCTATTTATCAGAAGAGAGTATATAAATATATATATATATCATGTATATTATGTATATATATATATGACAAAGTTAATCGTTCAAATGGATATATATATATATATATATATATATATATATATATATTATGTGCATATTCTTTGAGACGGCAAAAATAGCAGGCAAAACCGATTCAAATGAAAAAACAATTGATAAAATTATGGACAGAATCAAAGCAGTTATGTTCAAGGTCCAGACAGATTTTCTTGAAAATTTGTAAAAACAAGGCAGGAATTTTTAAACCCACTCTCTGTTGTAAACTCACAAACACAGGTACACAAATTTCAAGCTTCTCTCATCTCAGCATACCACCCATGCAGCATAGTTACTGTCAGTACTTTGACGGACAAAATACAGCCAAAGAACAGGACATTCCTTGGCTTAGCATTATGTTCTCATCTTATCTCTGCTTTTCGTCTAATAGTAGTGCCAGGCAGAATGGGTTTCATGCCCCAAAGTACGCTGGTATTCTTCACAAATGACCTATACTTGCAATAAATTAAAAGAAGGATGACCAAAGACGCATAATGTATTGCATGTCAATACTTAATATCCTTGCTATTCATAGTATTGATACTTTTGCATCATAAATACATTGTTTTATTTGTTGATCATTGTCAAAATCTGGAGAGAAGTTGTTACTGCTGTAAACAGGGTTGTATTTTCTGTGGGTCTGATGGTCTTTTAGTGATTTGGATTTTTAGAATGACAGATTTCAATCAAAATCAAAGCGGCCATTGTTTTTTGGTTGGGATGGTGCAGTCAGATGTCACTTTATCTCAGAACATATCTAGCTATTCCTTACTTCTTCATACAAATTGAATTGGTGACACAAAAACATTTAGAAAACCCTAAAATATATATATGTATACATATAATACATTTGTGCTGGTATTCTTACGTACATGACCAATTTGACCTGCCAAAAAGATCAGAATAAAATTCTGAAATGGCAATCTGAGGTGGCACAAGTGGCAAGATTTTTCTTCTTTCTACCAGAAAGCCTTCAAGCTATTAGTTAAGCAGCACCACAAAAACAAGAATCCTTTCTGTCGGGGGGCTAGTAAATACCGGAATGTTGACCAAAGAGAACGATGCATCTCTTGCCAAGAAATGAAAAACCGACCAAGACGGAAATACAGAAATCCACATGACTCTAATGTTGAAATACAGAGTTGCTGATAAAGCAATCATTCATTTATAGGTCATTTCAATACATTTGAGAAAGTCAGTCTTTCCTTTGGCATCATGAGGGGGAAATACATTATGTGGCAGAACATGATTTTACCAAATGCACACAAATCTCGCAAATCATCGCCTGTCTGATCATTCAAGTCATTTGGCTAGAAATGTACTCTGTAAGTATCTGATAAAAGTTTCCATTATTTGATCGATACACACAAAAAAAGTCAATCTCACCAGCCGGATGATATTTCTGCAGAAGTGGTGCATTTTGCAAACATCCCCAAAATAGTTCAACTTCACATTATTTACTAGTGTGACTTTCACATGAGTGTAACTTTCACGTTAGTGTGACTTTCACTCTTTCGCAGGTTAGTAGCCTGATGTTAAGTCTGATAGAAAAGAACAAATTCACCGTGATATGTTTATGTGTTGTGGGAGAAACAGACAGTTTTTCTTTTCTCGTGAAGAGTAGATGTGCTGATGTATTCAGGTCAACAGAAACACACAGAAGAACCTGTTTTTACTTAATTTAGTGCACAGTATACAAGTCACTTGGTTTGACAGCTCCTTGGTTGCAACACATTTTTAAGGTGGGGGCTCTGAGCGCCGAGGCAACAACATGCTGAGGAGACCGTCAGCTTATCTCGCAGAAACAGTTGGAATACACGAGTACTCGTGTGTGTCTTGTGTGTTTAGGTTACATAATGGAACGTGTATACATAGACCTGGCTATATGTTTAAGCCTTACTTGCATCATGCCAGTATTTGAAACAACACCAGTCAGAAGTCTGGGAATGACAAGGTGTGTCCAAACTATTGACTGGTACTGTACATCTTCCAAGCAATGAATCAAATACCCCCCCCCCATTCAAACATGAATCAGAAACCAACACAATTGGTGCCCGCAGAGGCTCTTTATCCGCCACGACGGCTTTTCACTTCGCACATGATCCGATCCCCACGATGATATAAGACAGCACCTGTCGGTATGAAGGAACCTCGGGTTCTGGGACTATTTTATCAACAGTTGATGCTGATTATTTTGTGTTCATTGGTAGAATAGCCAATCAGTCAGAGGTCCTTTGTCCACCTCTCCCTCCCTCCCTCCTTCCCTGCCTCTCCCTCCCTCCCTCCCTCGCTCTTTCCTTCATGCACTGTTGCACTACCCCTCTGCCCCGTCTCCCTCCTCCTCTCGTCCACTAGTCAAAAGCGCGATCCATGGTGCGAAAGCCTCCTTTTCTCCGTGTTCCCGCAGGATGGCATTCTTCAAATATCTGCGCTCCGTTAAGAATGAGCTCATCCTCTTCTCCGCGCCGTTCCTCCTCCTTCCACTGCCTCTAGTGATCGGCACATCGGTATGTAACGCAATGCGGTTAAATGTTTAACGTTTGATAAATTGTCCAAAAAAAAGTGGATAAACGCGACAACTCCCGGGGATCCTTTCACCAAATAATGGCAGTGTTGTATAACACTTGGCAAAAGCACCCGGCTACTCCAATCCGCTCCCTTTTAATTTAGCGCAATTAAGGAGACGTTCCGCTGCGCGTGCACGCCGTTTTAAAACAAGTAAATTCATCCGAAAACTTCCCCTCCTGCAGATTCAGTTTCAATGACTGAATCAGATTCGCAGTCTCTCTCTCTCTCTCTCTCTCTCTCTCTCTCTCTCTCTCTCTCTCTCTTTGCACCTGTTGATGCACTTGCACTTGGAGGCAAATTGCATGAGAACTGTCCGGTGTTGCCCGGGGCAGGGGCACTGTGAAGTCTTGTTATTTTAACTCTTTGCTGTTATCATGAAGGGTTCATGTGCAGCGTGGGAACACACAGTGTGATCTGTCCACGTTGCGGGGACATGCGTTGTGATGGGGAGGGGGGCAAGAACTGAAAATGCATTATCTGAGCTGTCGTAATGATACTGCAGAACATTGAAACATAAAACGATGAATATGACTTGTTCTAATAACCGAAAGAGTGTTTGCCTCGGAAGTTCACATGTAGGTGAACAGAAACACTGGAAAAAAAGAGAATTATCTTTGACCTTTGAGACACAACAACGTCCCATTAAAACTGATGTAACACTCGCTGACCCCTGACGCTTTTTTTGGACTTTACAACTCTTTGTGTTTGTGCATTTTCCGGCGATGTCATCACATGTCCTTTACGCAGGAAGCCAAATGTGCCTATGTGATAATCCTGATGGCGGTGTACTGGTGCACAGAGGTCCTACCACTGGCCGTGACAGCTCTGCTCCCGGCCATCCTTTTCCCGGCGTTCGGCATCATGCAATCCAAAGATGTGAGTGAAAATAACTGCAGCAGGGTGTCAAACCAGTCTCCGTGGGGATGGGTTTTCTTTTCATGCGCCTCTCCCGTCGGTTTGACCCAGGTGTGTATGCAGTACCTGAAAGACACCAACATGTTGTTTGTGGGGGGACTGTTGGTCGCAGTAGCTGTGGAGCACTGGAATCTGCACAAGCGCATCGCCTTGCGGGTGCTGCTCCTGGTTGGTGTGCGACCAGCGCTGTGAGTAGCTCAAATGCTCTCACGACATTTCCAAAGCATATCTAATCAACAATCAAATGAAAGGACCTCATATACAGTCAATAAGGAAACTATGTTCAGGTTGGTTATGGGCATCATAAAGTTATTCTACTCTTTATTGTTGATCGTTGTAAAGCCGCCTGGGAGACCTCTTCCGTTCCAAGGCCACGAAAGGTGTCAATATTTTTTGCCTTGTTTTGTTTTTCATCTTCCCGGGCAGTTTGATGTTGGGCTTCATGGGTGTGACGGCCTTCTTGTCCATGTGGATCAGTAACACAGCTACCACAGCCATGATGGTGCCCATTGTCCAAGCGGTGCTGCAGCAGCTCAACACCAGTGAGGAAGAGATACCTCAGATCCTCAGCTCCGCGGAGCAGGTCCAGACCCCGGAGGCCGACGGTAAACAGCCTCCACAGACAGAGAAACCGAGTGAGGGCCAAGGTAAGCCATGCGTTCCGATTGCCCACCGCACCACTTGTAAAACAAGTTCATTTGTCGCTCTTTTCATAAGTGACCCTTTCTTTGAAGGCCCACTGGTGGTGACTTTCTTGGATGAGACAGTTGAGGCAGCTATGCAAAAAGAGGCAGCAGAAAAGCGGAAAATGTGTAAAGGGATGACCCTGTGTATTTGTTACGCTGCCAGCATCGGAGGCACCGCCACACTGACAGGAACGGGTCCCAATCTGGTGCTCAAGGGCCAGATGAACCAGTGAGTGCTTTTCTTTTAAAGCTTTTTTTAGTCAGTTTTCTATTAGTGTTCTATCAAATGTTCTATTAAAATAAAACTGTTTTTGTTTTAGGCTGTTTCCTGAAAACGGGGATGTGATTAACTTTGCCTCCTGGTTTGGCTTTGCCTTCCCTAACATGATCCTCATGCTCACCCTGGCCTGGCTCTGGCTGCAGTTTGTCTTCATGGGATTCAAGTGGGTTTGGTGACGGTCAAAGCCTAATTACAGTGACACGGACTTCAACATCAAAAAAGTCTTCCTGCGTAAGGAGCGTGATTGATTGTGACGGTTTTCTTTGCGATCCCTCTAGCTTCAAGAAGACGTGGGGCTGTGGGGCCGTGAAGACAGAGAAGGACATCGCTGCCTATAATGTGATCCGCGAAGAGCACCGCCGGCTGGGGCCCATGTCCTTCGGAGAGATCAGCGTCCTCGGCGTCTTCGTTCTGCTCGTGGTGATGTGGTTCACGCGGGAGCCGGGCTTTGTCGACGGCTGGGCGTCACATATCTTCAACTCCAAAGCAGAGTTTGTATTTAATGATAACAAACTCATTCGTCAATCTAGTTTAGGACTTTTGTATTGTTTGCTTTAAAGACACTTTCTAAGATTGTTTATTCTCTCAACACTTCTTAGGTATGTGACAGATGCCACAGTGGCAATCTTCATTGCCGCCCTTCTCTTTATCCTTCCCTCTAAACCGCCACGATTCTGCTCGTGGAGGACTCACAGTTTTGACACAGGTGAGCCATCTTTCTGGATATATTTAGTATTATGCAGCTATATCAAAGTCTTGAATTTGATATTGATTTTTTTCTTTTTTTAAGTACCCCATCAAACTGTTGGCCCAACTCCACCTCTGCTCACCTGGAAAGTTGCACAAAAGAAGCTACCGTGGGGCATCGTGCTTCTTCTGGGCGGAGGTTTTGCTCTGGCCAAGGGCAGTGAAGTAAGTGTGGGCTTATTTTCGAGTTATCAAAGAATTGACATAATGTAAAAGCCTCTCTGAATTTGTTGTCGATTCCCACCTTTGATCCCTATGGCCTTCCTATACGTAAGGGATTCACAGGGAACGATGCAGCATGTAATCCAGCCTGTTTCCATTACTATCCAAATAAGCCTCATTATTTATGTTGTAGCCTCCTAATGCTGTTTTAGGTCAAAGCTATGCTAACATCTTACTGGTGCTAGATCAAATGTTCCTGGATTGTTTTGCTTTGGTTAGACTCATTTCTGCCACAAATAGCCCTGAATAATATTTCAAAGGATGCTCTACAAGAAGAGCCAACCCGAAACAGAGTTTAATGACGGTAAATTAGCAAATGTCGACCCAGATGTATATGAAACATGTACTTTCCCAGAAATATGCTCATGTTTTTATATTTTTCTCTCTTTAGGAATCAGGACTCTCAAAGTGGATAGGAGATCAAATGACTCCCTTGCAAAGCATCCCTCCCTGGGCAATTGCTATCATCTTATGCCTGCTGATTGCTACCTTCACTGAGTGCACCAGTAATGTGGCCACTGCTACGCTCTTCCTACCTGTCTTAGCCTCAATGGTACGTTCTCAGGAAGACGGTGGGATGTTGTTTGTTTGCTTTTTAAAGCAGAGGCTTTCAGGGTCTCACTCTGCAGGAGAGAGTTTGTTACGTTTGAACACACTGGCTCAATTATGTGAAATGCTACGTGTTAATTTCTTTTGAAACGATTTCCTCATTTGGAGACCTGCATTGAAGCGACTCCCACTCTGAGCCGTTTCGGCCTATTTCTTTCCTCATTTGGTCACCCATCGAGTTGGTCATTCTGGCTGAATGTGTTTGGTCCCCTTCCCCAGGCCCCTCCTCCTATTAATGAGCCTGCCAAACACACCAATGCAGCCCAGTGGCTTGTAGCAGGGCCCGCCCCGCTGCTGCTGAAGAATGGCATCACTGTGCACCGCTAGTCCAACACTCGAGAGAACGCCGTGGCTGGGTTACCAAAGCCGCTGCCAAGCTGGGGTATTAAGATAGATCTTTGTTGAGGGCGAAGCCCAGTAGGGCAGACGGGGGGGCGTCCAACTCCTGTGTGATAGCAGAGATAGAAAAAGTGAGGAGATGACACTTTCTGGTAATCATGGCTTGTGTAATGTCACTTCATGTGTCATCCCGTCAGGCTAATTTGATTCGATCAAAAGCTTTCAGACGCGACAATGTGCTGTCATTGTTGTTACCTGATATACAGCCTGTATTTCTTAGAAGACTAACTATACGGTTTTTTTTTTCACCTTTTCCTTATTTTGAATGCCAGAATTGACTGTGCACGTTTAGGCTACTGTGCCGCAGCAAATGTAATTCAGAAGCAAATTACACAAAGTGATGTTTGCTGCATCTTCGTTGTGCTTCATTATCGTTGCACACGTAGAGCGCCTCTAGTCTAGATATCACGACTCAGCTCCGAGCTCGCAGGAATGACATCCTAATTACACCCACCGCATGAGAGTTCTCACTCTGCACAGAATTGCACACATTTACCTCTGAATTATAAGTCAGTGTTCGCGGTTGCAGAAAGATAGCTGAATGGAGGATTTTGTGATGACGGCTCTTTTCATCCCTGTCGTTCTGTGTGATTATTGCAGTCTCAGTCTATTGGAATCAACCCTCTGTACGTCATGGTGCCTTGTACCCTGAGTGCCTCTTTTGCCTTCATGCTGCCTGTTGCTACGCCCCCGAATGCTATAGTCTTCTCTTATGGATACCTCAAGGTTGCTGACATGGTGAGTATGGCAGCGGTTTGTTGTGTTGGTTCACTAAATGAGATCTTGAACATGCAAAGTTGTCAGTTTAGGGGGACTGTGGCAAATGTAAGGATATCATTTTGATAAAAACGCCTTTTGGCTTTACTGCCAAAAAGTCTTCTCAAGGTGTGAAATGTGGGCGCCGGACCGTTTGCTCAGTCTGCGTTGCCGTGCGTCATAAACACCTGGATGCGAACATTTGTTTCCTCAAGCTGAAATCATATCATAATGTCAGTTTGCAATTGATTGTTGATTTTGTCTCGACACACGTTTATCTGCTAGTGGTAAATGTGAAGATGCAGCAGGAAAATTTGACTTGTTTCACTTGTCATTGGGAAAATATAGTTTGGCAAATAACCCCCTAAAAAAGACATATATATATATATATATATATACATATAGCGTGTTTAGTAGTGTGGTTCTGATGTCCAGGTTCTCTTTATGCTAAGCTAAGCTAACCAGCTTCTGGCTGTATACCTTCCTATTTAATGGAATTACACAAGGATGGTGTCGATCTAATCTAACTCAGAAAGAAAGTGAATAAGCGTTAACAAGCTTATTTTCTCAAAAGATGTCTGAACTGTTGCTCTTCTTCTCCATCAGGCCAGGACAGGAATAGTCATGAACATCATTGGCATCCTTTGTATCACACTGGCCATCAATAGCTGGGGAAAGGCCATGTTTGACCTGGAATCCTTCCCTGCCTGGGCCAACGGGACCGGGGTGTGAGCCTGGTGCTGCCACGGGAGTGGATCCTCGCACACCTTGCCCTCCTCATCCACAGGTGCCAGACAAAGACCTCTGGTGGGAGCGACGGCACAGGACCACACAGTGTGCGCGTCCAATTGCTGGTGAAATACTAGACCCTCAAGGCTTGTTTTGACAGCTGAGACTTGCTTGTGAAAGAAAGTGGTGAGGAATATGAAGAGGAATTACATTAAAAAGCTTTCTTTATTTACATTATATCGTAATTAAGTTACAGTTATACTCAAATTTATGCTATAACATAGTGTCCTAGAAATCACACTGTGGGTATTTATACCCTCAAATAGTGAAATAAGGGACGGCTATTTCTAAGGCAAGATAAGTTTATTTGCATATTCAGCAACAAGGCAGATAAATCATTAATCATTAAAAGCATCGGGACAAAATGCAAAAGAATTACCCTTATTTATGACAAAAAAAGGATCAAAACAAATATTAAACAGACAAGATATAATATGCATAAGATAAAGTATTAAACTCTGTTTATTACATTCTTGTTTTCATACAGTGAAGGTTTTTCTTTTTTTTTCTTCATTTTAACATGTAACAACATCTAAATAGCAATAAGCCATGTGGTACAAGAAGGTATCTTTGCACACTCACTCAAGTCATGCACAATATTGAGGAAGACATTTGACATTTGACATTGACATTTGTGAGGAAAATGTTTTTTTTATTTTTTATAACAGATTAAACTACATATGAAATAGCCCTATCTCAACCAACACTATTTTATTCGTTAATATATCAGTATAGTCATTGACATTAATATAACACTGACGAGGGCAATTAAGCTGCTTATTCAGTACTTTTACCGTTTGATACATTTTTGTATCAAAAATCTGTACTTTCACTGAAAAAAAACAAAATAAAAAGTTGAATTCTAGACTGATTGACTGTTTTTACATTATGTTGTTGCTATTTCTCCCAGTGCTAGTTAAACCGCCATCACATATGTGTTACATATGTGTCACATATATGTGCAAGAATATATTTTTTAATAGATTTAAGATAACAAATGGTTGGTTTTGGTAATAAAGTATTTATATATAATGGGCTAATATGAACAGTAGGACAGAAAATTGAAGTTTGATACTGACAGGGAAATGCTATAGCTACTTAAAGCCAAATTATCTTTTTATTTTCATGGTAGAAATTGACTAAATAAGGAGAGGAGCTTAAACTATTTCACCTTACATCTTAAACGCTGTTATGCTTTTTGTAAACATGTACTTTGGACAATATCAGGATGCAGTGAATTATCACTACAATGCAAGAAACATATGGGCCTTGTACACTCGCACTGAGTTGCAATAAAGTGGTATTTAAGTTACGTATTTTCCTCTTAGTTTTCAAGAGTAGCATGGAAATGAGTAATGATTAATGAAGCGTATTCTTTGCCTAAGTAGCCGGTGGATGAAAGTCATAATGTTAAATTGACCTTTGACAAACTAAAAAATAAAAGAAGTTTTAATACAGTGCGTTTTCAAGTGTGTTCCTCGTTGCGTTGCCTCCACACACAGTGCTACAAAACGTAATTTATTTTCCATATTCAATGCTATTTAGTGAGTTATCCATGCACACAATATTTTTAAAATACCACTGATTTGACAATTTCCACTCAGAGTTTGGCCTTTTCACCAAACCAAAGAGTCTAATGAAGCCAGTGGAAACAAAACTGCTGAGTCCATAACAAAACAATCCCGCTTTCCTCACCGGTCGTCTCTTTCTCAACTACGCCTGACTATTAGCTGCTCCGCGCCTCTCGCTTAGTGACCTCTCGTCTCGCGCATGAAGCTGATTTAATCCTGTAAACACAGGGCGCAAAGCCGCATAACTCCTGCACTGAAAGGCCACACCTAATACGTGAAGGAAGGAGCTCTGTGTCATTGTCCTCTTGCCGAGACGTTGCGTGAGACAAGGGTCAAGGTGGTCATATTGTCCGGCGTCATAAACATTATGAGCTCTAAGAAGACATTTCATATGTCTGCATTTCAATACCACAAAGCACTTTATTACAAGCCTAACCACTATCACCATGATGAGGACAGTGTTTTACAGCAAAACAAAAGACCATCAATCCTGTGACTTTGCATACGCGGCTGCTGCTAACCGTGTTGGTGGTATCGCGTGAAAGAGGAAAACATGTTGTACTGCAGCAAAGGTTGCAGGGGGGGTAGAAGAGAGGATCACAACAACGTTTTGACCTCAGTTCTGTCGGACAATTAAAATGTTAGACGGTTTGAAAGTGGTTAACAAGCGGTTGGGTGCCTTTAGATCACTATGATCTTGGGTCCCAATTGGGGGAAAAGCTCATGTAATTACAGTGCGTTTCTCTTCCTTTGCTGCCTCTCAGCCACCCACTCATTATCCAATTGAAAAACCCTTCCTCACGTATCACTGCCTCCATTAGTGCTCATATATACACGCAAGGCTTCAGATATTGAACATTCAAGGTGTTCTATTTGCTAGGGTTTTATGCGCATCCACCAACATGTCACATAGAGGCATCAGTGCAAAATTGAGTTAGGTTTGGGTTTGTTTGTCTCTTCTACATTTGGAGGACTTGCTAATTCGAAGGTAACACACTTTCTATTTGCAGGTGATTATAAAGCAATGCAAACAAACAGATCCTTTCATTTCAAATATATTCTATCATATTCTATTTCCACGAAAAGATTCCTTTTAAGCGCTACAAACTGTTTCTTGTACAATGTATTAAACTGAGCCTTCACAGAAGTGAAGTAAGAGGACAAATTCTTCAGGCACATATGAGCTCAAAAAGCTGATTTTGTGACTTATCAACCCAATGAATTTGAGAGCATTTTTCGGATGGGAAGTATTTTTAAAGCCACACTGGCCTTCCAGCTTTTCTATATCAGTTACACACGAAGACAATATGCAGCCTGTTTGATACAATCAATCCTTCCTGCTACATAAAGACTTGTTTGTAGAGATGGTTTTCGGTTTGCAACGTATCCAGTTAACTCGTGGACAAGAGCCCGGGCCAGAACTTAAAAGATCCAGAAGAGGACAGAGGGCCTTTCTTTGTACTCTTTGGGTATATCCTTACCATGAAGTGCATCCAGAACCCTTCCCTTCACAGGGAACACAGCCCTCTTAGACACTTGTTTTGCGGCTACCACACATGTTCAAAAAAGGGATCGAGATGTACTCATCAGACTGTATGACCACATTTCATGTATTCTTTCCACCACTTTAATTGGAAATATGGCATTTTTAGGTGTAATAACAGGCTAAAGTGATGCAACCCTACAATTGTCTTCCTCTCTGAAGTTTTCAATAGTCAGTTCAAACAGTACAGACAGTTTCATCAAAACAGTTTTGAATTCATATAAGTAGCTAACTGATTTGAGGTTGCATGTATTTTTATTCTTCCGTGTAAATTAGAGCACATTTAGGTGACCAAAGAGCACGTGCTTGCATACCATGCATACCTTCTTAAACCTGGATCTTTTTGATTGTTTTCATGCCGCGGTGGCCACAAAAACGGACAACTGAGTCCACCAGATGACGTCATAGTGAATCACAGGGTTTTTCATCAGGGGTCCGCCTTGTGTGGAACCGTCATTTACAGGACAGTACATTTGTGGATTTAGAATCTGGCTTGAACTTGTCGTCCTAAGAACGTACAAAAACCCTTTGTGTGCGACTGTGCGTGCAAAAGACATTTTGAAGACCAATTACATTTATTTACATGGCAGATGCTAATCAGCAGTGACATTGATCTCCCCTTAGCTTATTTCCGAGCCCCCCTTCAATTAGATAATGGGGTTTTTGTCTAGCACTATGAAATTCCGTGGATTCAACTTTTTGAGACCGCTTTTGAGAACCCTTGAGAATAAAGTACAATAATAGGTGATTATGCAGTCATTTGATGGAACTTGTTTGTAATGCCTGCTGACTCATTATCAACCTATAAATTATTAGCCGTTAGCAAGGTGTCAAAATCATTAGCAGCATATGTGTGCCCCATAAATCCAACAGTGTACATTTTAATAAAACAGTGGATTTAAAAAAAAATGTTTTAATGGCATTTTAAATCTATAACTATCTAATAATGATTAGATAGTGGAGAATGAAGACATTAAGGGATAATCAACATAATGAATAACGAATGATGAGTCATTTAGGTTTAATCATTTGTGATGTGATTTGGTCAACAAAGACCTCGGGATGCACAGCTACACTCGGTTTGCACGTGTTTCAGGGAAATGGCTCCATCTGCTGGTGAGATTTAGCACTTACAACAACGTGTCAGGACGTTACTTCACAGGGGTCGTTGAAGGACAACAGAGATGCGGATCGCTTTGGGGCTACCAGGCCTCTTACAACACATGGGCACAATTAGAATAAAAATAGAAAGATGTTAGTTCAATGCAACAGTTGGAAAAATATTATAAAATATCTAGGAAATGCCTTCAACTGAATTTGAGATTCTGAATATTAAATGTATTATTGACACGATCTTAAGTGTTGAGCTGTGTTGGAAGGCTTAGTTTGATTCCACTTTTAGAATTTATAGTCTGTCAACTATTGTTTCACCAGGCGTTCACTCACCTTGTGATCATTGGACTTGGCGAAAATGAAAGTTAATATTTCAGCCTCGCCGGGCTAAAGGACGCGAGCAGCCGGGGGCGTGAAACAAAAACTGCTGTGTCACATTGTTTTCAGCTCGTTTCAAGGAATAAACATGAAGTCAAAGACAATTAGAACCTTTTAAATCCGATCCGTAAACTACTTGCAATCGACAGACCTCGTTTAGAGGTTTTCATGTGTGGTTGTAAATACATCTTAAGGGGGGTATTTGCGTGTATTTAGCATTATATTTTGTTATTTGTTGCTGGCTTTGATACATAGCCTACATAAATAACCCCTGCCAGTAGGCTATTACTTGTACTGCTTATTTTTTTTATCATTATTAATACATATACAATAAGGTGAAATCTCCGTAGATTTAGCCAGCAATTGAGCCGACTGGGTTTCTTTAAAACGTGCTGTTTGTTGTCAAATCCGAAAGTCAATTTCTGTGTCATTTTAATACACTCGATTGTCTGATGGTCTATTAGTCTCATGTTGTGCATCTAAAAGCAAATCTGGTGTGATTTTAATAAAGCTCATCCACGTACTCAAAACGAGCGTTTCACAAGCAGACATTGAAATAAAAAATAAATAGCCTACGATGCCGATCACACGCACATGTTCCACATAAAAAGCCTTTTACAGAAATCCGCAAACTACAAGTCGCCTACAGATCGGATCGAACAGGATGTAATCGTCCCGGTGTCTTCCTGTGTTCCCGGTGAAGGCGTCTAAAAAAAAAAAAAAACTATCCGACTCCACCACAGTATTTTTTTGTCCTTCTCCTCACCCTCCACCTGCCTCACCCCTCCTGCCTCACCTGCTGACCCGCAGATCGCGACAGATCATTAGCACTCAACGCGCCGCATGGGGAACCTTCTTCGCTTCGATCGCACCGCCTCGACGCAGAGGCGCTGACACCGACGCGCGCACACGCACACACCCGGGGGATCAGGGCGCCGCAGCCGGCGCCTCCATGGACAGCGGTCCGCCGAGCGGCCCTCCGGCTCCGGGCGGCCATCGCTGTTCGCTCAGGCGGATCCGGGGCTTGGTCCCCGTTGGTTTCAAGGCCGAGATAAAAGCCTTGTCTAAGCTGGCCGGACCGGTGGTAAGTGGCCCTGTATTTTAATGCACTCTTGATTAATTGTCAGCTGTCATGGCTGCTGGGATTACTTCTGAACCTTGAACCAATCAGTACTGCGCGGGCCACATTTAGGCCCGAAACTAATGCTTGTAACTAAATCTGTTTATTCTATTTGATTGATCCCTGTCAGATCATAGCCCAGCTCATGGTGTTTGCTGTGAGTTTTGTCAGTACTGTTTTCTGTGGCCATCTGGGGAGGACGGAGCTGGCAGCGGTGTCTTTGGCCATAGCAGTAAGTCCCGGACGGGGGACGTTCCTCCAGCGAAAGTCCAAGTCCGATCCCAATTCCTCAACGTTTGTGTTGCATCCTCAGGTTATTAATGTCACGGGTATATCTATCGGATCTGGTTTGGCTTCGGCATGTGATACTCTGATTTCACAGGTATGTGCCTTCCACTTGGTATCAGGTAATACAAGGATTGAATAAATAAGAAAAAAAGCTCTCTTGTTTTTAGACCTTTGGAGGCAATAACCTGATGCGAGTCGGGGTCATTCTGCAACGGGCCATCCTCATCCTGTTACTGGCGTGTTTCCCCTGTTGGGCGATCCTGGTTAACACTGAGCCCATTCTGCTGGCGGTCAGACAGGAGCCAGAGGTGGCAAGGTCAGCTGTCTCACAACTGTACCTTCTTTTGCTTTATGGATTTATCGGATATATTTATGATTTGTTTAAAAATCTTTTTTTTTAGGTTGGCTCAGATGTACGTGAATATCTTCATGCCGGCACTTCCTGTAAGTATTTGAATAACAAAAGCAAGCAATTTTTAGAAAGGAGGAACCAAAAGACACATTAACATTGTTATTTTTTTTCTTTGTTGTCTGGTTTAGGCTACATTCATGTATTCATTAGAAACAAGATATCTGCAAAACCAGGTACGGTCATTTTATCATTCAACATAAAGTAACTTCCTGAAGAGCTGAAGTAGGGACAATGTAGATGTGAGATTGGACAGAAGTACTCTTACAAATTCAGTATGAGAAAACTGATGTGATTGTTGGCACAAACCTCCGTCGGGACCTAAAGTTTTGATTGGATTTTGCATTTGCGAACCTCTCAGTTTGTCGAACAAAAGCACATCTCTCCTGTTCAGGTGCTGAGTCCAGAAACTGTACAGTACATTCTGCACCCAAAGGGCTCAACAACACTAAAGAATGGCACCTTTTTTACATTTTTTTATTACATCTGCTAAAGGTTTAACAGGTAAAGATGTATCTAGTCGTACGTCCTCTGTCTGTTACTCGGTTGATCCCCTATTGTTGCTTGTGTCTAATAATTAATAATATATGTGGCGTTCCTCTTTCAGGGCATCATATGGCCGCAGGTAATCACAGGCGTTGTGGTCAACCTTCTTAACGCCCTCATCAACTACATCTTCCTTTACGTGTTGCATCTGGGAGTAGCGTGAGTATCGTTGCATGTTGCCTCTTTCAGTATACATCTATCGTTTGCATCACATACCAAATGTTATGCAACAAATTGCATTTTTTTTTTTTTTTACAGAGGTTCTGCTGTTGCCAACAGCATTTCCCAGTTCGCCATGGTCGTCGTTCTCTATTCTTATATAATGTGGAAAGGCCTTCACAAGGCCACCTGGGGAGGTGAGAAGTACATTTGCATGGGCGGACAGTGAGCCTGCATTCACTTATACACTCGGGCTCTTTCCTTCATGCTGGTGTTAATGAGTTATTGCAATGATGAAGAAAGCTATGGGGGGGGCACTACTTGCTTGTATTGAATATAATTACGTGATTTGTAATACTGCAATGCAGTGAACGTTTCGTGCGGCAAAGATCTTTAACTCCCAGAGGAATGTTTCCATACCCTTCCTTCCACAGCAACATAATGCAACTTCCATGTTTAAAAAGCTGCGTGCAAAAACAATGGTTTAGTTCAGAAGCTGAGGCTTGTGTCACTAAAAATGCACAAAAAAGCTCTTTTTTTCCTTCTCTTCCTTGCTTCTCGTGCTTTAAGACACTGGAGGATGTTTTGGTAGATTTCAAATCATGAGCCCAATTCTCCTATGATATGTTCCCAGCACAGCTTCTTGGAGATGATACAAATCCCATTGTGGAGACAAGGTCACGATCTAATCAAACCCGTATGTCATACGTGTGAGAGGGAAATAATGATTCATTGCTTTGTTATTTTCCCATGCAGGCTGGTCTAAAGAGTGCCTGCAGGACTGGGGCTCGTACATCCACTTGGCCGTCCCGAGCATGCTCATGATGTGTGTTGAGTGGTGGACGTATGAGATTGGAGGCTTTCTGGCAGGTAAAGTCAAGGTCCACTTTGTTGTTTAAAGTGTTTCTGGTGTGGAATCTTAATTACTCGTTTGTTTCCAACAGGTCTGATAAGTGAGGTGGAGCTTGGAACTCAATCGGTTGTATATGGACTTGCTAATGTTGCATACATGGTAATCTTTTTTGCTTCCAAAAATGTCTATCCATCAAATAGTTGTCCCTCTATTCGGCCCCTCTGTGTACCCGCGTGTGGATGTTGCATTTCTGCTCGTAGTTCCCTATGGGCTTCAGTATAGCAGGCAATGTAAGGGTTGGAAATGCCTTGGGAGCTGGAGACACGGAGCAGGCTAAGCTGTCAGCTAAACTCACCATGTTCTGTGCAAGTCAGTACACACCGTTTCTATTCCAAACTAATTCATGATTTGCTTAGAACTAAAAAGTTCTAGGAGACTGTGGTTGTAAAACAAAACAAACATTCAACACCTTGTGCATGATGCAACCTGCAGAAAATGAAGTCTGTTACTTTTTACCACAGTGTCGGCCTCTATGTGTTTGTCCATTCTCATGGGGAGCTTGAAGGACCACATCTCTTATGTCTTTACTTACGACAAGTGAGTATGTCTTTACCTTGAGATGATGTTACGCCTGTGAGAGGAAATCTGTTCCACGACCTTCATTACAGTGAACTTTGCCTACACATTTGTTTAAACATTAACTTGTAGGAAACATTAACTCATAGGAAATGTTACGCTCAGCATCACCGCGATTTCTTGCAACTACTGACTTCTCTTTGATCAAGGAAAATAGGTTTCTCAATATATTTAACACACAAATCCAATGGTATGTCTTTTTGTTTTTAAACCTCTGTCAAACTGTTCATTTTGAGTCTCTTTACTGACAGAAAAATACAGGAAAGGGTTGCTGATGTCATGGTTTTATACGCACCTTTCGTTCTCCTGGATGCAATATCAGTAAGTATCACTGAAGTGTTCCATTCAGACCAGATCCGTTGACAAACTTCCAAATCCATTTCTTTACTGTGTTTGTGTGACTAGGCGGCCGCGGGAGGAATTATAAGAGGAGCTGGTAAACAGAGGATCGGGGCTATTGTCAACATTTTGGGATATTATGGTGTTGCTTTTCCCGTTGGAGTGCCGCTCATGTTTGCAGCCAAAATGGGAATCACGGGTAAGATTTACTGCTTGTTCTCTTGCCGCAAGCAGTTTGTTTTTGCCACATTGTTGTACAGCTAGTATTTTATTTTTATTTTGTGCGAGATCTGACCGCATCACACGCTACACTTAAGGCCAAAGATGTAAAAGTATTTTTCTTTTTCTCTCAGGTCTGTGGACCGGCATGTTTGCTTGTGGGTTTCTGCAGTCTACATTCGTCATTCTCTACCTGGTAAGGATGAACTGGATGAAAGCAGCAATTGAGGTTTGTATTCAGAGGGACATCTTTACCTTTGCAAATTGCCTGATTCTACTTCTTTATGGATACATGTCAAGACATTGTTCTTCTTCCAGGCTCAAATCAGAGCGGGAGTGTGTGAGAGCTTGAGTGGCACAAGTAAGTAAAATATTTTCTACTGGTAAGGAAAAAAAAAATACATGTATCCTTTACAGCTCAAGCCAGCCTCGACTATATAATATATAGTGTGTATGTGTATGTATACAGTACCATCCAGTTTGGACACACTTCCTCATTGAATTCAATGAGGATTATCTATATGTATGTGTTTGTATGTATCCAGGTTCCCAACCAGATGTTCCAGGGATCCCACCAGAGAAAACATGGACCCCAGTAGAACAAAAGGACCACGTGGGCCTGATTGACACAGCGGGGAAAGCAGCAGAAACAGTGGAGCAGAAGGAGTTCTCTCACAGGGCTCTGGTTCTGCGTAGAGGACTGACTCTTGCTCTCATGTTGGCCATCCTGGCTGCTGGAATCATTCTTAACCTGCTGATCATAAACGTGTTCACGTGAACACTATAAAAATCTGTTGTGTTGAGTGAAGTAACTCCTTGGACACCAGTGCACAATGTGATACAGAGGCACAAAGCCGGGCATGCATGCAAAAGAATGGGAAATTGTGTACGGTCAATCAATTGATTATAGTGTTCGCAACGACAATCTGTCAATGATAATGAGTCAAACTAAAGACAGTTTGACAACCTTTGTATTTAATGCATTAAAAATATACATTGTGGCTATCTTGAATTTTTAAAGCAACAATATTTTTCCTGTTTAGAATAGAATAATAGAAAAATTCAAACTTATTTAAGGGATGGACTGATCACAGGATTTTAAAACGTATGTACTTGCTCTTTTTTCTACTGTAGTGTCATTTAAAACATTTTTTTTATTTTTATCTAAACATAACTAACTTAACAGATTTTCGTCCAACTGGCTCTTGCAAACAAACCTCAACTACACACTTACCAGTGTAAGTCCCTGTGAAAAAGTACCATGTTGCACTAAATATGTTTATCGTCCTCAACACGGCAATCTGGTTCAACTTAAAATATGGTAAATATTAGGCATTACTTTGCTTTGCAGTACTCCATTTAAACAGCAGCTGGCAGTGTGACATATTTTTAGTCTAAATTTGAGTTAATTTGACGGTTAATTTGGGACCTGTGCAGTGGAGAGAATTTGATGAGTATGTGTCGTGTTATTCCAGTCCAAGGTGAAGTTGGTCTGCGGCTGGGGCACAAGGAAGTGCACAGCCGCTCCCACCGCCAGGAGTCCAACTGCTGCGAACGCGGTGAGGCCCCTCCTGAGGATCAGCTGGCCCGTGGACAGATGGCCGCCCTTCAGCCGGACCACCTGATCACACTGTGTGTCCGAGTCCCCATCATGGCACTCTGTGCCCATGGACGTGTGGTATTCCACTGACTGGGGAGAGAGAGGGACAGGCATTGTCCATGACTTCATTTTGTTAAGACACCATGAAGTCAATGTCAAAGGATGGAAAAAAAACAAAACTTGACAACAATTTAAAAAGTACAAGTTCCAATTTAGAAGATGGATTAATACGCTCAGAAAGTATTTCAAGATGTTGTTAATGTTAAGTTTGGCAGGCTACTTGCGTTCCCAAGGCTCTCTCTTCGGTCAACAGCGGCGTTACCCTGAGCGTCTGACATTGCAGCTGTGCTTAACAATGTCATGGGAGGTTTTTTTTGTGCTCGTTTTAAAGCCTGCAAACAAATACAAACAGAAACTGAACCAGCGTTGAACTTCTCAGATGTTTACATGAAACAAAAAGCTCTTGAAAGTCCAGATGCTGACGCCCCGCTGAGCATACCTCCTGTGTTATTTCCTCCCAGTTAAGCCTGGAGATGATAGTGATGTAAAAGGAGCAAAGTAAAATGAGTCCAACAAGCAGTCCCAGCCAAAATCCTGCAATTATTCAGTTTAGTGCAAAGCAGACTCCCCCCCCCCCCCCCAAAACAAAACATGTCACTTGATACAATTACCTAAAATTCTCAGTTTTGTAACAAACGTTAAAGTGACACTCAGTGGGAGTCCTATGCAGTAGAATCCAATAAAATTGCCCACAGCTGGTATCTTCTGTTTGCCCGTGCCCAAGAAGATGCCTGAGCACACACACTGGGATGTAAAGAGATTATTCACTCCATTGGCAACATTTAGAAATTTGTCTCATTCAACATACAAATGTATTTGCTCTACTTACAAGACAAACTGTTGTACTCACCATAAACGCATCAAAGAACTGAAGGAAACAGTATGCGTTCATCAAGTATGAAACCAGACCTGTGATCTTCCTGAAATAAGGTTTTAGAATTAACATCTGTGTTTCCAGGCCAATCTTTGGATCAGAGTTACTGAAATAAAGTGCAGCTGCAGAGACTTACTCATCAGAGGTAAAGATAAAGCCAATAACTGATTTAGTAGAGCCAAGCAGAAGACCTTCAATAACTGCAATAATGCCTAGTAAAAGGGGAAAGTGAAGAAATGAAACGTTACATGCAAATGTATTAATGCAGGCCACATCAACAGAACGTGTTTAGAACTGACCTGCAAGAGCAAAGGACATCTTGCAGGTGAGGATGGCCCTGCCTGTGTCTCCTGCACCGAGAGCATTACCCACACGGGCGCATGCTGCAGCTTGAATACCAAGAGGGAACTGTGGATTCATCATTTCTTAGTAAAGGTATGAAACTGAGTCAACTCTAGAGAGTGTTTGAGAAGTAAAGGGACGCGTTTAGAGAAGTTCCAACGGGAGAAGACATTGCTCTGTTTTTAGTACCATGTAGGTTATGAAAGCCACCATTATCACAGCATGTTGAGCTGCCAGTTCATCTTCACTCAGCATTCCTGATCAACAGAGACAAAGCAGAGAGTCACGACAAAAAAGTTTGTATCTGTTTTACCAATTTTAAAAACAAATGTCTTAACATTATATATATAACATAAATTACCTGCAAAGAAGCCGCCAAGCTCATAAACCCACCACTCAAAGCACTTCATTAATGTACTGGGAAAAGCCAGTTTCATGTAGGAGCCCCACTCCTGCAGGGATTCTGCAGACCAGCCTGCAGAGGGAGAGAGAACCTCATGAAGGTGCAGGAAAACTATTGGAAGATGAAGTTTTCCATGATATCATAGAGCCACAATAAGTATCTGCTAAATATAAGTGTCTCTCACCTCCCCATGTTTTTACATGGAGTTTCTTCCACCAAATGTAAGAGAACAGAAACGTGCAGATGTAAATCTGAGACAGAGTATTGGCTGCTGCTGATCCGCTGTGAGACACGGACACAGACAAGTTTATATCAGTCTGTGTGTGTGTGTGTGGGAGGGGGGGGATTTACTTGGATTCAAAAAGGTGAATGAGTACACTTACCCAACACCCAGATCCAGCCAGTAAAGAAAGATGTAGTTGGTCACGACATTTGCTATGTTTGCCACGGCAGCCGAGTACATTTGTGGCAGTATTATACCCTGAGTACACAAACACCAGGTGATGATGAGTACCACTTATTAAGTTAGACTGAATATGATTTAGAACATTTACTAAAATAAATTGTCTTTAAGAAAGTAATGTACCTGGTTTTGCAGGTAAGACACCTGCAGATGCTGTAGAAACATCGCCTATAAAGAAGGGGATTTACATTTTATCAGCTTTTTGAGCAGAAATACTGAAAAGCAAAAATAGAAAACATGTTGAATTGTTGTTGGAAGGTGAAAAAGAAGGTAGAACTCACCGGCACGGCAGGAAGGAAGGCTGTGATATACAGCTGGGCTATTCTGAAATCAAGACAAAGAAGCACTTTCTCAACTTATGATAATGTACACTGTTCATTCTGTTTAATCTAATTCCACTGCCATTTAGAAGCAGACAATGTGTCATAACTTTAATGTAACCACTAAAAAAAAGGTTCTGACCCAGATTGTCATAATTAAATGGGGATAAAAATACTGAAGCGCAATGAGAGCAACTAAGTGAATATGTCGAGGACTGGATTTGAGTTAAGTGGAGAGATTTATTTTTCATTAACATCGCGTCTCAATGTCCCATACTCAAGCACACTCACACGTAATGTTAGCAATGGCATCGGTACATGTTTGCGGCTGTACCTGGCCACCTCGGGGTTCTGGCCCAGGCACAACAGGATGGCCTGGGCATTGAGGAGCAGACCCCAGCAGGGCAGACAGAACAGCAGCAGGATGATGATGCCCCGTTGTAGGATCACTCCCACCCGCAGCAGGTTCTTACCACCGAATGTCTGCACGCCACATAATGGACATTTTTTAACAAGAAGGGATGATAAACAATTTGAACGTTCCGTATCATGGTATCAAAAGTCCTTTCCGAACCTGAGACACCAAAGTATCGCATGCCAGTGCCAGACCGTAACCAGTAGCTGCAGTGGTGACATTAATGGTCTGGAAGGAATAAGAAACAAACACTCTATTGTCTATCCATATGATTTCACCAGTACATATTTGGGCCTGTCAGAAGATGTTAAAATCTTGCGAAGGTGAGTTCATAGCTTCAGTATTTCATTTTCTTTCGTTAAATTGCATCTCCTACTTTCTTCCCTACGTGCACAATTCTGTGGAGGCATGAAGATGACCACTTACAGCAGAAGCTAATCCGTAGCCAGCCATCACTTCGTTTCCCAGACGCCCGCAGAACATGGTGACCACAAAGGGGAGCAGGTAATTGAGGATGCGAGAGAGCAGCTAGAAAGACAAGCATCGACAATGAGGCAGCTGTTGCAGTTACCAGCTCACAGACGACACGTTGTAAATGACTAGAGATGTCACAATTAGTTGGCATGACTCTCTTTGCATTCACAAAGAGAGTCGGTGACACTGGCAGCACTACCTGCCAAAAGCTGTGTTGCGTCTATTGATTTCTAAAAAGCCTACTTTGAAGTCTGTTTACCTGACATCTTCACCTTTCCTTTGTGAAAATATAACTGTCATCAATCTTCTGTTGTATAAATCATGTCGTCAGCAGAGACAACCTCAGTCCACACAATCCCTAAAGCCAGAGGAAGGTATGTAAACAGAATCCAACCTTACCAGAGGGCCTGTCATCCTCAGGATGTGGTACAGTTCCTCCCTGTGGGCCAACGGAACTTTGTGGCGCAGCCATTTGCAGCAGAAGAACCTGTCACTGGACCCCTCCATGTCTGCAGGACAAAATGCTAAAGCAGATCCTTCGTCTCGCAACGTCCGTCTTTTATTTCACGGTCACGGAAATAATGTGGGAAAGGATGGAAATATTTACTTAGCTGCCCTGGAATGAAGCCAAGGCCAGCTGAAACAATGTAGATTGTGGAAAACAAGGAGGAAAAAAAACTTGCAATCACAACAAAGACAAAAAATTCATGACTTAAAAAACAATGAATGCTGTGATCTTGAGTGGTGTATAATTTAAAAAAGAATAACCTATGAATCAGGTTAATGATAAAAATGGTAAATTAGGTATTTCTATCACCCCAAAGACAAAAACATTTTAAAAAATGGCACATCTGACTTAATTCATCTTTTTCACATATTTTCTACACTGTATCAAATTGCTGTAAATATATGGTGCATTTCTAACAGTATCTTACAGTATGTCATAATAACTGTAACATACAGTTAAATTTCCATCCCTTGTTTGTAAATTAACGGCCAATGTCATGAATAAACAGTTAAAGCTGTCAATTTACAATAATAGCAGACTACCGTAATTCAACTGCATGTTACATATATTTTATGAAGTGGTGGGAACACACATGCGAGTGCAGTGAATCACAATCCATCTACATCTGTTGTAGGTTAATGTGTGGAAGCCCATGTCAGCCACTGAAAAACAGGTCCTGTAAGTCATCATAATGAGATAGTATCTCATAGATACAATGATGACTTTGACTTACAGGACATTACTATACATGCGGCTGTCACTTTTATCCAAACACCCATGGTTTGAGATGATTTTATGTGGAGTATTTGGGGGTTAGGTGTCTTGCTCAGTGACACTTGAGACAACTTGGCACAGGGAGCAGCCAGGATTCAAACCGCCAACCTCGTGCTGCACAGCACACCCTCCCTATGCCAAGCGCCACCTTCACTGTTGTTTCAATGGCCGGAATGTAAAGATTATAAATATTTGTATTATTCAAAATGTTCATTACCTAAAAGTGATTTGAGTGTTAATCGTGACCGACTGCTCCTGAACGTGACGTCAGACGCGTAATCTCAGTTCATCCAGAACACCTGTCAGTGCAGTTCAACATCGGAGGAGTTTCTCATTGTTTCGTCTCTCCAGGTAACGTTGGTAAGTGTTATTTGCCTAGCATGATTAACATTCTCCTTCCTTACATCTTGTTGACTTCCTCAACTTTGTAATTTTAATATTTTACCCATGACAGTGTTTCTAAATATTTAATTTTGGTTTGTTTTACAAAGGGATTAAGGACGCCAGCCATTTGCCGCGGTCAATTGAAAGGGTTCCATAGCGTATTGTTGCAGTTAGTTTACCTTGTTCCTAATGATTTTATGATTCATTTTTTTATTATTGTATACATGTGGCAAATTTTATGTTTTGTTCTTGTTTCCAAATGCCTAATATTTTTGTCTTAAAGGCATCTAATAAACTCCAACCACTGTGACCGAAATGAGTTCGGTTGTCTTTCTTTAATTTCTGGGGAATCAAATTCAAAAGTAAATGGTAACATTCTGGTATTTATAACACAAAAACAGTAATCGTATGGTAACAAACTGTAATCCAATATACGACAACATACCGTAAAGTACAGTAGGGAACTGTAAATAAAACTAAGTTACTAGCGTCGACTGCCAGTAAATTGCAGTTAATTCACAGTAAAATTTGTTCAAGTTTACAGTATCATACAGAAATCCATGTTACGGTAACATAGTGTAAAAACCATTTACGGTATTATACCGTAAAATAACGGTAAATTCCTGGCGTCCTTGCTGCCAGTAAAATACCGTTAATTTACGGTAAAATTTCTTAGAGTGTAACATTCAACCTACTTGCTATAAATAGTATGAGAAATAAAGCTTTGGTTTAGTTACTGATGTCAGTTTAAGTACAATATATTTATCGATCAAAATCAATGCTCATGGAAACGCCTCAAAGGAAACATGAACTTTTAAGACTGTGTATTGATGGATGTAATTAGAATTGAAGAAACAGGACCCATTGGAAAAGTATCCATCAACATATAGTAAACCCATCCTCGTATGAACTCAAGTGTTTATTTATTGTTTTATTGTTGAAGCCAGTTTAGCAATTACATGGAGAAGAATCAGAAATTCATCCAGTAACAAAGGCAAACAAGTGTGAATGAAATAGGCTTGATTTAACTGTAGAAGTGGAGGAAAGAGGAGCGCAGGAGGTCAGATGTCTGGAACAGGAGAAAAAGCCAGAGGGCTCCTGATGGACCACAAGAGTACGACAACGAATAGAGGGACCGACTGGAAGGAAATTACAGTTTTATCGTTTGTTTGATTAGCAAGTACGTGTTTGTGGCATGACTAATAGTCCCCATTAAACTTAAGTTGTTTGATTATTAATTTAGTTAAGCGAGTGTGTGTTTTTTGTGGTGTGTAAAAAATAATACACTTCGTGTAGTGTGTGAGGACAATTTTTCTTCCACACTTAATCCAGAGCTCTGCTAAATTCTACGCTTTCTACATTGCATACAGTTGTTTACAGCCACTGTAAGTAAAACAGTAAAGATACACTTTTAACATTCTCATTCAACAAAATAAAACATCTTCACATATCTAAAAACCAAATGATTTATTTTGCCATCAGACGAGGCTTGAACTCAAAAATGCTCTAAAGATTTGGGAAAAAAATAGCATGATAAAAGTATTTATCATGCAGAGCCGCATCTCAGTTTGAAATGAAATGACTCGATTCAAAAATGGAATCATCTATGATCAAATAAAGAATGAAATATGAAACAGGATCATGGGCTTCAGGTACATTGAACAGCAACAACTTAATCATCCACCATCTTATGCCATAATTGGGACCAGTTCGGTGGAAAGATTTGGATGAGGAGTATACGTCGTGTTAATCCAGTCCAAAGTGAAGTTGGCCTCTGAAGCCTGGCTCTCGGGCAGCGGCACCAGGAAGTGCACCGTCGCTCCCACCGCCAGAAGTCCAACCGCTGCGAACGCGGTGAGGCCCCTCCTGAGGACGAGCTGGGTGGTAGAGAGACGGCCGCCTTTCAGCGGGACTACCTGACCACGCTGCGTGTCCGCGTCCCCGTTGTGCCCCTCCGGGCCCACGAATAAGTCGCCTTCCCCTGACTTGAAGAGAAAAAGTATCATATATTAGTTGCTTTTGTTGAGTCACACGGAGAACCAAGGCAGCGAAAAGTATGATAAACGTTGGCACGTGATCGGTTGGGAATTCAATGTATTAAACAAATGAGTGTTGAGAATAAAAAGCCACATACTTTCCCATTACTTGCTGTCTGGTCATCAGCTGGGCTTAATAATGTCACGTGTGTCTTTTTCTGAGCCCGTTTTACAGCCTGCAAACAAGCATAAACAAGATCTCAACTGACAATGTTCTTATCGATTCACCAAAAAGACATTTGAGAAGAAATTTGCCCGATTTGCCTGAGAAGCTGATGCTATGGAAATTAACCCGATTCTGGCTGGAATATCAAAACGTCTCTAGGCCCTGCGGGATCCCCGTTGATCGATTGGCCAGCAGCATACCTCCTCCGTCATTCTGATCCAGTCGAGCTTGAAGATGACGGTGATGTAGAAGGTGGACTGCAGAACAACACAAATGAGCAAACCCAGCCAAAAACCTGCAGCGAAAAAGACAAGTCAGTTCGTCATGGACACAGCTGGCCTCACTTATGAGAACTTGGATCATCCTGTGCAGTCATGGTCAATTACCCAAAATTCTCAGTTTGGCAACAAACGTTAAAACTACGCTCATTGTGAGTCCTACGCAGTAGTATCCAATAAAATTGGCCACAGCTGGTATCTTCTGTTTTCCCGTTCCCAAGAAGATGCCCGTGCACACACACTAGAATGAGATTTTTTTTTTCTTTTTTAGATAGACATATATAACTTGATTTTGGCATTGGAAGGTATTTTGCTTTCTGTTAGACTCACCACAAGACCATCAAAGAATTGGAGGAAACAGTAAGCGTTCATCAAATGGGAGACCAGACCAATGATCTTCCTGAAAGGACAATCAAGATTGTGTCTTTGTGTGCAGCCTTTTGTTCTGTGACAACTTTAACGTCCAATTAGTGAAAAGTCTTACTCGTCAGAGGTGAAGAGGTAGCCGATCACTGTTTTAGTAGAGCCGAGCAAAATACCTTCAACAACTGCAAAGATACCTAGAAAAAGTAATGAAATAAAACATTAGTTGCTGATTTATTAATACAGAACCTCAACAGAACGTGTCTAGTACTGACCTGCAAGAGCAAAGGACATCTTGCAGGTGAGGATGGCCCTGCCTGTGTCTCCTGCACCGAGAGCATTACCCACACGGGCGCATGCTGCAGCTTGAATACCAAGAGGGAACTGTGGATTCATCATTTTACACAAACAGCAAAAGAAAGAATGAACACGGATTTAGAGCCTGCACGTAAAAGGGTTTAGACTTAAATTCTTTTTTTTGCTTAAACACATTGAGAATATCACACCATGACTTATTGCTAGTACCATGTAGGTTATGAAAGCCACCATTATCACAACATGCTGGGCGGCCAGCTCGTCTTCACTCAGCATTCCTGATTGTCGGAGACCGAGAAAGAGTGTTGTTGTGATTAAATAAATAATTAGATGGGTAGCAATTGACAACATGGTTTGGTGTTAATGTATGAAAATATCAGGATTACCTGCAAAGAACCCGCCAAACTCATAAACCCACCACTCGAAACACGTCATTAATGTACTGGGAAAAGCCAGTTTCATGTAGGAGCCCCACTCCTGCAGTGATTCCCGAGACCAGCCTGCAGAGGGAGAGAGAACCTCACGTAGACTAAAAAAAGATGGAGGCTGAAGAGAGTGATGCATAGAAGCAGAGATAAACCATAAATATGAAATCTCTCACCTCCCCATGTTTTTACATGGAGCTTCTTCCACCAAATGTAAGCGAACATAAATGTGCAGATGTAAATCTGAGACAGAGTATTGGCTGCTGCTGATCCGCTGTGAGACACGGACACAGACAAGTTGATATCAGTCTCTGTGTGTGTGTGTGTGTGTGTGTGTGTGTGTGTGTGTGTGTGTGTGTGGGATTTACTCGGATTCAAAAAGGTGAATGAGTACACTTACCCAACACCCAGATCCAGCCAGTAAAGAAAGATGTAGTTTGTCACGACATTTGCTATGTTTGCCACGGCAGCAGCGTACATTTGTGGCAGTATTATACCCTGAGTACACAAACACCAGGTTATGATGAGTACCACTTATTGCATTAATTAAGATGACATGCTTTCAATCCCTGAAAGAAAAGGATTGTATACAATACAGGATATTAGAGCACCTGGTTCTGCAAATATGACACCTGAAGCTGATGGAGAAACATGGCCTAAAAGACATAAAAATAGATTTTAAAACACACCTTTGATGGGTAGTGGCTTTTTCAAAAACATTTCAATGAAATCTGGCTTTGAATTTGTTTAAAAAGGCAAAAGAAAAGTCACTACTCACTGGTACGGCAGGAAGGAAGGCTGTAATATACAGCTGGGCTATTCTGAAATCAAAAGGATGTAGTCGGGTCCAATTCACTTATTATTTTATAGTACACACAGATCAATGTCGTCATTTCAAGCTATTGTATGTCCCCCGCCTGTAAGTTTGGCCTTTCAGGAAAAACAGTATAAATATACCAATTAAATTTGCTCATAAGCCTGCGGGGATTCGGATGTTGGGGTGTTTGAGAGCCATTCATGGACAGACAGGCTGAGCTTTTGAATACTGTTAGTTACCTGGACACCTCGGGGTTCTGGCCCAGACACAACAAAATGGCCTGGGCATTGAGGAGCAGACCCCAGCAGGGCAGACAGAACAGCAGCAAGATGATGGTGCCCCGTTGAAGGATCACTCCCACCCGCAGCAGGTTCTTACCACCGAATGTCTGCAGGCAACAGCACAGTCCGCGCTCATCGTTGTAGAACAGGGAGTATTGAAAGAACAGTGGGGGGACCTTGAATCAAAGGGGGGGGGCGGCAAAAAAGGCACAGGGCAAACCTGAGACACCAAAGTATCGCAAGCCAGTCCCAGACCACATCCCGTTGCCGCAGTCGTAATATTAATGGTCTGGAAAGGAATATGAAACAAATATGAAGCACTGTGATATAAATTGCATCTCCTCCTTTTTTCTTCCCTACGTGCACAGGTCTGTGGAGGCATGAAGATGACCACTTACAGCAGAAGCTAATCCGTAGCCAGCCATCACATCGTTTCCCAGACGCCCGCAGAACATGGTGACCACAAAGGGGAGCAGGTAATTGAGGATGCGAGAGAGCAGCTAGAAAGACAAGCATCGACAATGAGGCAGCTGTTGCAGTTACCAGCTCACAGACGACACGTTGTAAATGACTAGAGACGCCTGTCACAATTAATTGGCTTGACTCTCTTTGCAAATGATCGATCACAGGTTGCAGCCGCTGGGGGAAACGAGGCAGGCGCTGCCTTTGGGTTGACTGTTGGGTGTAAATAACAAGACACAAGTTTCTTTTTGCTTGACATTTCCAGCCAAACACTTCTGTTGTATAAAACAGGTTTTCACACACAATCCCTAAGAGCCAAAGGAAGATATGTAAACAGAATCCAACCTTACCAGAGGGACTGTCATCCTCAGGATGTGGTACAGTTCTTCCCTGTGGGCCAACGGAACTCGGTGGCGTAGCCATTTGCAGCAGAAGAGGCTGTCACTGGGCCCCTCCATGTCTGCAGGACCAGATACAAATGCAGGTTTCTCCCCTGCAGGGTTGGCCCTTTCTGTCATTTACTTCTTTGATGATCTCCAGGGACAGTATTCCCCACTGCTGTGCAATGTATTTCTTAAAAGGTAACTTATTAATTTACTCAGGGTTCGTTTTACATATTGCATTTCATGCTGGCCAAAAAGAAAAATCATATCTTAATTTGTTCTGGTAACATTATACAAACTACATGTCACGAGTTACTGCGTAACAATGTGTACTATGTGGAACCAAAGCAATGCACAATGCACAAAAATGACATTTGCAAATTTATTTTAAATTTGAATGCGGTTAAAATGTAATTTTGCGTCTCACTGCGTTCAATGAGTGAAGTATTATATGGTCAAGATGCCATTGTGGGAATCATATTAAATAACCATGAGCTGCTTTCGTTCTACCTCTGTGTTGTCAGATAGGATGTGCAAACCGACATAAGGAGTGATGTCATGATTATTACATGATGAACATCTCCTGCATATTAATGACTGGGGTAGGTTTCCTTTAAAGAAGTGAAATCAGTCTCCAATAATTTAGCTTGTCATGTTCATTTAAGTGTTTAGGGATATGAAACATTGGCACCATGACATGGTTCTTTGACTTACTTTTTCAGCAGCAAAGGTAAACCAGTCCATGTGTTGGCAACATCTAAATGAGATAAAGCCCTCTGCTGCTGTCAGCTAGAGAACCCATTCAACTGTCTGCAGCCCGGAGACACTGTGCATCACCGCGCTCATAGATTTCTATGAGCGACACTTCTTTTTCACTTGGCAAAGGTTGTGTGTAAATGTGTGTAACAATAAGATTACACACTCAGATGTTGTGTGCTTTAAAGTATTTTAGAGCTGCCTCATAAGGACCAAGTGAGATTATTGCACTAGGCTCACTTTACCATGTTTATCTTCCAACTATATATTCCTGCTCCAAAAATGATTGAAGACCTGTGAGTAGGCTTGGCACATGACTTTTCAACTCTGTGTCCTGTTTGCAAACATTAAAAATCCTGTTTTGATGATTTTACGCGGGTGTCGAGTGAGAATTTACTCAAAACATAATGTGTCTGTGCATGTTGAATCCATGTTAAAAAGTGACACCTCACAGCTAGACAATAAAACTAATGTAGCGAATTGGGTGTGCAAGTTTCCCTTTCCCTCAGATCTCTTCTCGCTTTATACCAGCAAACTGTTCAAGGTTTCTCCTCACACTCAGATGTTGCTTTGGACCGGCTGACCATGGCGCGGCTAGTCGGTTTGTCCCTCAATGTTGTTTGACAAAGAAACACAGCATGGTTTCATGAAAATGAATGCTACAAAATGCAGGTATTACCCATATTTAGGCAGTGATGATTTTTTTCTTATACAGCACTAACCTAAAAACGTTATTGTCTTAATAACCCCAGAATCAGCCATGAAATATTAAACAAATTGTCAACTACAACATGAGCAAGAAAAAGATTGTTATTGTCGGATCGATTGATTTGACCTGATCAGAAAAGACGTGTGAGTTCTATCCGTATATACATCTCTGATAACAGGGAAAAGAAAATGTTGCATTCCTGCTCAATCCACTTGCTTCTGTTGAGTCACATTGCAGAGTGGACTCTGCAATGAGCTCCCCTTAGTGAGACAACCCGAACCCCCGAGGCTTCATGTTGGCCAAATCAATCGGCCTGTTGGAATGACTGCCACAGATGCTGTGTGCTGCAGCACCAGTGATTTGTATCTGTCACTTGTTATTTCACACGCAGTCCATCGGATGTCTCTTCATATTCCCCCACAGCTTCGGGTCAGTATTGTCTTCGATGCTTTATCCCCAACTTCTTCTAATTGTCTCTGCCAAGCCACAGCTTTTTTTTATGTTGACATGTTGATATTTATCTGGATGTGACAAACATTGATGCTCTGTGGGAGTGATGTGTATTTCACTGAGACTTACTGAGAAAAAAATATAAATCAACAGCAGTACCAACATATAGGTGTTCTTTATAGATGATCATGTGACAAAGAGCAACAGAGTTCAGTTTTGTCTTTCTCCCCCCGAGGCTGACTAAATGTTGGCGAACACAGTCACAAAAAAACGGACTAAACTAAATGAAAAAACTCAATACAACACATTCATTAATGAAATCCAGTTATGAATAACAAATATGTATTCTTATGTGCTCCTTCTGGATTTTTATCAAGCTGTTTCACCACTGCCCACAATTATTTTCACCAGCGGTGAACAGCTTTGCCATCTACTTTGTGCATTACATTGTGAGAGAATCATAAACTGTATTTAGTACGCATTACGTCCTGTACTGTTTATGTAATATCTTACACATCATACAGTAGTACACACATTAGTAACAATCTCTCAAAAAACTATTCTTAAGGTAAACGTGATGCACAAGGAGATGCTAAAGCAACGGTGAGTTCCAAATGTTGCACGAGGAAAGTCATGTGTAAAAAGATTCTGTTCCCTGAGCACAAGGAGGCCAAGATCCGAAGGCTGCGGTTTTAAATGTTTAATACAGTTTGTATAGTCACGAGCCGTGTCTTTCACCGTCTGTTTTCCTGTACCTATTCTGCCTTTCTCCCTACTGGCACTTTATTCCTTATTAAAGACACACAGGGGTTGGGCGAATAATACAGAATTAAATAATAAAGAGGTTCGGTTTGTTTACAATAACAACTCCAAAGGGCACCTTTAAGGAAGCCAAGGACGTCCGGCTATTGTCTGTGTGTGAGTTTCGATCGAGCTCGTGCTGCGCAATATTTTTTGTTTATCCCTGATTAGCGGTTTGTCCCATTTGTGGACGAGCAGCAATCAGTGAGCCCGGCTGTGCTGTATGATAAAGCTGAACTTTGTCGATGTGCTAATTGTGTATTATATTGGAAGCACGCATCATTACTAAATCTCATTACAACAGCCCAACAGCAGTTTTTTGTAACTAACCACGACAAATATTTTTAGAATCACATTGTCATCATTTCTGCATCCATGTTTTTTGTATGCAAATTTCTGTGTTTTATTGATGCACACTGGCGCGTTTTGATCTTCATCAGCTTCTGAGGAGTTCCATTCAAAGGACTGTGTCTGTGCTCATTGACATTGCGCATCGTGCTGTGTATGAACATAGGAGAGGAAAACCACTGACAATGAACATATAGGCCACATTCTGTCCATTTCACAATGCGGAAAGAGTCACCTGACCCATCTGCAGACGGGAGAAAGTCATTTATGTTAAAAGTCAGATGTCCATGAGACGGAGCAAAGTTACACAGTCCAAAACAATAGATGATGTATAAACTCTACCTGCTCATTTCAAGGTTAAACATTAATCTCCAGAGTTTATAGACACGTCTTGGTTTAACATTACTTGAGTTACAACACCTCATTTTTCTTCCTAGAATGATGTTCAACTCTACACAGCTCCACTGCATGCAGTTTCCAGGTGGATGGGAAGATAAAGATGCATATATCTCTTTTTCACATCTTCCATGACACACGTTTGAGTCGCAAACTAAAAACACACCTATTCAGACTATATCTTGAATAGGTGGCACTTTAGTAGTGCTTGAAATGGCACTTACTTATGTCCCTTTGTAGTTTGAAGAAATGTTGCTTTCTTGATTCTTGTTTTAGGTTCTGTACTCAATAAATGTTGCTTTGGATTTAAGAGCCGGGAAACTGAAATCTCACAGAGCCACACACTGTTTCTTCATGCAGTTCCTCTTTAATCATTTTCTTTCATTTTCATCTTACACGATGCTGCGAGTGAAACAGATATTGCATTAATAAGCTACCTAGTGGAACACACTAGCTGGAAAGCTTAAACGAAAGATGACCGTACATAACATCTCTTATTTAAAGGAAATACCAAAGTGGAGGAAAACACATGAAAAAACATGTGAGACTAACCTGAACATGCAGCTACTTGTTTAGCTTCGGGCATCTACTCTGCCACATCAAACCGTCCCAAGTTAGACATGCATGACTTTGGTTACTGATAGAAGTGAAGGTAGGACACAGCTCGTCACATCTGATGACTCGCTGAGAACTGATCCGTGTCTCCTGCATTCAACCCTCTGCTCTGGGAGGCCTTTTGGATAATTGCTTTCTCAAATGCAATCTAGAGATTGTTACTTTCCCCCCCCGCCGGAAAATATTCTAAGGCGGCGGCTTCCCATATTCTCAGAGACGGAACTCCTGTGTTGTCGGCTGGTATAACAGGATTTTGTGCGCATTAAATCGTCCGAGCATCCAGCGGGTGCTGCGCCCTGCGAAATGATCTGAAGACCTATTTATAATCTGGCTGCAGTGCATCCTTTTGGTCATTTCCTAAACTACCACCAAACAGCGAAACCTTTTACTGCAGTGTCACCGCAGCGGACGAATGAGGTCAACTACATTAAGCCTCCTAACCAGAATCATGACAAATATTGCGCTGCGGAAATTACTTTCCGCTATTTCGAAGTAAAATTAATTTACATGACAATGTGCAGAATATAAAACAAGACAGATATAATATATAATATAAAATATGTTAAACCAGGCTTGACCTAAAGAGCAGAGTTGTTGTCATGCCAACTTCCCAGAGGTACACGTCACTATCTCTGTCTCTACCTGCGGACCTCAGGAATGACCTTTGGTTAGGAAGGTGCAGACGGTGATTTACAGCATCCTTCTTGCCCCCCGAGGCCCCCCCGGCTCTCTGCCGTCTTGATCTATTCAGGTTTTAATGCGTTCCCCGTCGCTGTTGCGGCATCCATATATTGCTTTCCAGACCACAGAACAAATCAAACCCCGATGCTGTTTTGGAATAACAATCAGGGTGATTCAGTGGACGCCGCTGTCAGGCAGAGCTGGAGGTCACCGTCAGCGCTACGTTGCTGCTAGGTAACTAACTAGTTCTCTATTGCAGACAGTAAACTGAATGGACTCACAGGGATGATGGTTTCTTTCTTATACAGGCATTACCTTCTACTCTTTCAATAGCTTTACAGACCATGCTGGTGTCGGAGGGCATCTAACTCGGCTCATCGCATGACAAAAGAGCATCAGAGAAACACGGGGCCGCCGCGGCTCCAACATCATCCGCTCAAAAGAAAAAAACCTTGCAACAACGGCACACATTGATTCACGAGCTAGCTCCATTAATCCTTGACAAGATTCCGACTCTGTAACCTGAAAAGGCCTTAAATACCCAGTAGCTTTAGATAGAGGCAAGTGTGGCGGTAAGATATTCATTACTCAAGTCGTGGGAGTAATTATTTCAATGCAATTTTTTTCAGTTATATTAATTTACTTCCCAGACATCATGCCCATGTTGCTCAGAGAGACACACCCTTAAACCTCACTTTATAACTGTATAGTTATGCTGGTCCACGAGACAGTTTTGTCACGAGTGACAAAGATGTTCAAGATCCCTGATAATCCCTCATAACGAATCAACTCTAGATGATTAGGGAGGTGTGGACAGTACAAAAAGAACCTCGACTCAGCGATGATAAGTGACTTTCAGGGAGGAAAAAACAAATGAGAAAGAAGACTGATTTCTTTGGAGCAAAGGAACAGACAACAGGGAGAATAAGGGCACAAATTAAGCCAAAAAACGGTTGCTAGGTTTTAAATCACAGCTGACTTCAACCTTTCGCGAATCATAATGGAAAAGAAACCAGCAGTCCTTCCCTTCACATGGGAGCAATTTCCTTCCCAGTGTTCCCAGACCATATTTTACGCACAATGCTTAAATCTAGCTTTAAGAATCACAATTCCAGCTCATTATACCCCATTCCTGGTGTAGAATAAAACTCTTTTAACCGGCCCAAGATACATACTATTCATTGGTTTTTGATAAAATCCTTAATTTCGTCAGGATCTGTTAGGTAAACGGAGTAAATATTTTGAGAAAAGTTTAGACAATTTAAGCAGCTGCATGCTCAGCAGTTAAACAGTGAACGTGCTTCTCGCTCTTACATAATTTCCATAATGATCTACCTCAACTCATCCTCTGACCATGCTGACATGGAATAGTACAACAACTGGGGTTTTTTTCTTCTTTTTTTTTCTTTTCATAACATTTCATGCCCAGGGATGAATTGCATAACTTTACTGATCACATTAAAAAAGACATAAAACAATCTAATTTATTATATAGCTTTTTAAATAGTTATCTCCTATTGGAGCCGCTATGTAGGTCATAAAGCAATCACCAAACCCAGTATTGTTTACTGCTCCTGTCTTAACAAACTCTCCTGTTTATTTCAAGCGCTAATTAGCAAATGATTGTATGCTGAACTTAGATAGAGATCACGGTAAACATTATACCTGTTAATTATCAGCATGTTAGCATTGTGATTGTGACGTTAGCATTTAGCTCAAAGCTCTGCCATCCAGACTCTTGTTTCTGAGCAGAGCTTCGGCCGTGTTAGTTTGCAACCCACAGACTTGGCAACATTACTCTGGTGAGCTCATTTATGAAGACACCATGAAGATATTGTTTTTTATAAAACAATTGATTTGTCGAGAAGAAAACTTCCAGCAGCCCTGTATCCTCAAAATATCCCTCCCATACATGAGCCTTCTACTGAAACAGAAACTGAGTTATAATTTGATGGAAACGTATTATGGTGTTTTTTTATGTTTGCTTTTGACGCATCACGAGTGAGTTTCAAATGAATCTGTGTGAGGATAAAGTATTAGGATAAATAAATGAAATGGGTTTTGTTGGTACCCAGTTACACACATGCCCAATCAATGCTGATCCCATGGAGTTTTTTTTTAGGAATAATTTCATTAAGTTGGCACTGGGATCCCTTGACAGTCTTGGAATAACATAAATTGACTACAGGAATAGAGCGGTTTTCTTTGTCCCTTCAGTGGGTTTCTAGAACAGGAGATTTCGGCTGGCTTTTTGAAAATGTAATTCATACCGAAGTACAACATACATTTTTCTATGGTGTTCATCGAGGGTCTAAATAGGTCACATTTGCTCCGAATCAGAGTAACTAATTGATTCAACCTTTGTCTACCACTAAAGATCTGTGCTGCCCGTACTGCTGCCTGTGGTGTAGCGCCGGAGAGACAATGGATGGACGTTTTTATTGCTAGCAATCTGCACAGGGTTGAAGCCCATTTATCGGTCAAGTGAGACAGCAGGAGGCCATCGCCGCTGAAAAAGCCCGTCGCCCTAATATTTGTACTCTGTGCTCAATCGAACCAGATCAGCTGATTCCGATATTAATTCAGGTCAGGTTTGTTCAGTGAATGGTGATCGAAAAAAAGGGAAAGCTGCAGAGAGGTTTCTAACACAGAGTTTCTAACGCAGTAAGCCTTTCGAAATAATACCCTGGAGTAAAAATAAACTCCTTGAATGTGAAATATTTTTATTTATGCAACAATGAAAGACGGACTGAGTCCAATAAACACAACAACATGTTTATTACTACAGGAGATCTGCACAAAACAATACGACTAATAATGAAACCAGGTGCTTCGTCCTCATTGGTCAAAAGGAGCTTCACATATGTCAGTCAACTTATCAAAGCATACTTCAGTCAAAGAAATTGTTAATAAATGGCGAGTTAAGTCTATACCCGATAGTTAAGTCTTGACTTGGTGAATACTAATTATTTGAAAACATCAATTACAGTAAGTGAGAGGATAATGTATTATTTAAATATATTAAAAAACACATACCTATCGCTAAATAGATTATTCTACACTGTAAAATATATCCATTTTTTCTGTGATTTCCTCCAATGTGTAGTATTGAAATTCAGACCATACATTTTTACTCATCCCTGTTTACAAATTAGTAAACATTTAGTTAAGAGTATCATAAAGATGACAATTAAGAGCCATTGATTAACAATATGAAATCATAACATGCACAGAAAATTTACCATTTGACCGTTAGATCATCATCAGTGCACTGAAATGCCGCTCAGCATAAATACTTCACTCTTCCAGTGTATGTCATGGAGAAATCATGATGTGTTATACAGACTTATAGCATCTGTATTGATTGGGATGATCCCATTTTGATGCTTGGGGACAATTTTTCAGTATTGAGCTTAATGTAAAATTAAATGTGGTATGCATTTTACATTAACCAAGTAATGCTATTCGAAGCGCTGCAATTACAGAGCTAATCACACATACTTAGTAGTGGAAATCAAGCAGCTAATTACCGGACCACCTAGTGCGTACAGACAGGAAACGAAGAAGGCAAGGCTGCTCCCTTCTGGCTGACATGATCCACTCTGCTATTCAGACCATGTGAGAACTCAAAAGCCATTTTTCCAGCAGGTTAAAGAACCTTGCCGAAGAAATCCTCCGACACAGTGATTTAATCCAAACCGATACATATGTTCATCATCACAGCTTTCTCCACGTTCACAGTAAATACAACTCCACGACAAATACTTAAGACACACACTCGATCGCACATGCACACATACTGTATACAGTATCTAAAACAGGTTAAAGCAAAAATACCAACTTGATACAATGCACTTTGTCAGAAACTCAACACTTTGGTCAAACAAATTCAAATAAATATCTTTGCACAACATCAAATGCAGTTTAAGGCCAAAATCAACTATTCAACGAGTCAAACAACGAGGTTCAAAAACATACATACACAAAATATTTCTATTTACAATATTTCCTCTTAGAAAAATATGTTTTTCTTGCAGTTTTAAACATATTCAATTCCACCCCGAGTGCACAAGATGGCATCAAATTTAATCACAAATCCATTGTTTGCAGTGCAGCTAAATTCAATGGATACAAGGGCATTCTGGAGGAATTTCAACTGACAAGCATCTGCAAATATCAAGCAACTAATCTAACATTTCCAATGATGACAATTACGCCGTTATTTTAATTACGTGTATAAACAAGTTCTGATCACTTTTTACATCCGTTTCCGTCAACCTGTAAACATTTTTTGGTCAAACCTACACACTATTTGAGTTTAATCTTCTCAGAGTTACAGTAACCAACAACACAGCGACAGTTCACGCTCTGCACTAAAAAAAACTCAAACTACAAATACAGTAAAATAGAACTCTTTGATTCTGAAGCGAGTGCCCGCCGCTGAATTGAGAGCGACTGCGTCGTACTTCCATAGTGCAAGTGGGACCTCAGGGGCCGAGTCGCGCCTCAGCGGTTGTGGACCCGATCTGAGGCGGCTGTCGAAAGTCCTTTTCTGCCAGACTTGTGGAGGGAAACAAAAGGGGGGCAACCAGCCAGTAAGGCGCATCTTACAGTGCAAGTGAAATGGAGGCCGCCGAGGTCAGCGAGGTCGGCTCATCGGAGCCGCAGATCTCACAGACCTCCAGATCTGTGCAGCTGGAACTTAAATGTCACAGCGCTTCTGTGTCCCGAGGCCCAAAGAGGGATGACCTGCGTCTTGTATTTACATGGGTGGAGGGTTACTGTAGGAGTCAGTCAACGCGACCGCCTGTCAGCACGTCTGATCGCACTGGGGAATCTGTTGTGTTGAGTGTTGAAGTCACCACATCTTCCATCCTCTGAAACTGTCTCTGTGTGTGTGTGTGTGTGTGTGTGTGTGTGTGTGTGTTTTAGAAGAATTAAACAAGTATATCCACTATCTGAAGCACATTACTTTACAGTTATACACCATTTTAACACGACGGGGAATTTCACAAAAATCCTGGCCATCCCTGGGGAACCGCTTCAGATTTCAGGCACCAAGACTAAGTGACAGAATCCACCAAGCGGGTCACAAGAAAAAAGGGCCCAACAGGCGGAAAAGTGCAGAAGACCAAGCAGGAGGTAAAGCTGAGCTGAAGGGGTACCAGCAGAGGATCCAATGTACATATCTACCTGGTGCCAGAGGTGACGCTGTCAAAAGAGAGAGGAAAATTAGTGAAGTGTCTCAGATCTGATAAGCGTATTTTGTTCGGCTCTAGAAGGCTCTCAGGCCAACATAACTTTACTTTCCATAATTGCACAAACTATATTTTCAAAATGGAAATACGTCAATTTCAGGGTTGGAAGGGCAGTTTTAGCTCAGCAGTAGGCTTAATCATCACCGTGGACAAACATTCAGTAGTCCAAAGGGAGCTGCTGCTAATAATAGCATCTCCGACTGAGGCTGCCACAGGAATATTAAATCTACAGAAGAATTATTCATTGTTCGTTACTTTCCTGCTCTGCTGGTCTTCTTCTGTGCATTCAGACTTTAATCATAATTGGTGATAATACAAAGTAATATTTTAATGTAGTACATTGTGGCATCGAAGAACATAATCTTATCGACTTTGTCGGCACTCAAGCGTAGCGAGCAAAATCAATCTGGATTTGCGTCAAAGTTTTGCTAAGCCTTGATCTCCTGAAGCCTTAACAGACCACACAGCGAGATTAAAGGTGAATGGCTGCATTATTCAACAACCGTTTTCATCCTTGAGTGGGAAAAAATAAAACCCAACGTTACAGGCTGTTGAGGCATTTTCCAAGAGTTGGATTATGACAATCTTCACTGCTTTGATGCTCATAAGAAAACCGTAGCCAGGTTCTAACAGAAGAGATGAAGACGTTCTCTTCTCGCATGGCGATGATGATGATGTACAAAAAGGGACAGGTGCACAGTCAACTACCCCCACCTCATTTGATGTTTGCACATTTCATTCCTATATTTGTCTTCTGCACCCCTTCCGCCAATTCAGTTCAGTTTATCTATTTTGCCGTTTGTATAATCTAAAATTATGATGATTTAAGAAAGCGGGTTTGTACAGTGGGAGGCTGCATGAGGACGTCTAATCAAAGACACAAACAAGTTGCAATGTTGCATTGCGAGGGGGGTGTTCAATTTTACAAATGTAAACCTCACTGAAATATGCCACAAAATCCTACACGCTGCTCCTTCAAAACCCAGATATTTAAACATAAAATGTCACCTTAGCCCTCGACACTAAGCGACTTTGTTTTTCTCCTCTTCTTTATTCCTGCAATCCCTCCGTCTCTTTTTCGACGTCAGGGAGTGGTGTCTCCTCGGTGGATGGAGGACCGCCCCCATGTGCTTTGCCCGCCTCCTCCCCCTCCTCCTCCGGGGTCCTTATCTGACTCCGGCTGGCTCTGAGCCCGCTCAGGCTTGGGGTTGGGCGTGCACGGCGGGTCGGGTTGCTGCACCGACATGGTCCTGCGCAGGTGAGTTCGCTTACACAGGAAGTCGGGTTTGGCCGAGAGGCCGAAGGAGCCTTTCCTCAGCACCATACGCACCGAAGCCGACTTCTTGGGTCTGGCTCTGTGGCCGAACTGAAGGGTTGATAAGTGCGCTGCGTATCCCTCGCTGAGGAACTACAGACGCCATACAGAGAAAGGGTTAAGAAAATAAGAAGAGTAGTTCAAATATGTCGGCAAATGACGGAAAACCAAAACGTACAATAGGCAGACAGAAATGTTTTGAAATCCTTCTAACGAGAGCGATGAAAGACAGCGAATTTAAAATGACCTGGCACTGATTTTGGTACTTCTTCGAAGGTCTGCCGACAATATAAATCTGGGAGGGGCAGAGTCCGAGCATGTTGTAAACAGAGATGTCCTTCATGGAGCCGTAAGCAGAGTTGATCTTAATGTGACACTGACGAGAGAGACAACATTCAGTCAGAGAGGAGTGCGGCATTTTGATGCAGCACAACCTAAAGCCACAATGCTGCGAGCCTGCAAAAGAGCGACAATGTCAGGACGAAGGGTTGAACACAGCAGCTTACCTCCTGTATGAGGTTCCTGAGGAAGATGGTCTTTTGTCGAAGGGGATCATGAACCAGGCCTTCGGAAAAGAAGATCATCCCGTGGGGAAAATTGTGCTGCGACAGCCAGGAGACCACGCGCTGCTTCTGCATGTCAGGGCGGCCGGTGATGTAGATGATCAGATAACCCAGGTCCTGCCAATGCCTGCACGTAAATAGATGGCATCAAACACACACTTCCAAGTCTTTCGTCTTCCATCAGTAGCGGCGTAATCCCGGAGAGGACGCTCTTAAATGGTTAAAGTGCTCGTTGTGCACACAACAAGTCTCAATCTCTGAAGCGGGGGGGGGCGTCGGCCGGTTACCTGACGACATCGACGGCTCCGGGGCGGACTTTGGGGTCACTGCCCATGATTGACACACTAGCAGCAAAAGAGCCATCGATGCTGAAGACCACACACTCCATGCCCCGCGGCAACACGGTCAGGTAGGCCTCCGCACTTGTTTGATCGCCCCTTGGGAAAGAAAAGGGAGAGGGAGAGACGGCTGATTCACGGGATTCATCAGCTCATTTGAAAATGCAGCACGCCACACGGATGCTTACTTGACCACCATTTTAATCGGATAGACTCCCAGGCTTAGCTTCTTGCTCTTGGGTATCGTGTATGTGACTCTGCCGCTGCTGTTGGTCACATCTGTGTCAAAGTACACCCATCGGCCGGACTGCGGCTGTGTCATTAGCAGGATGTCCACCTAAGAGGGGCAGAGGTGGTCAACGGCCTGGAGATGGGAGTAAGTGTTGTATACACAAACCTCAGCTTGCCGTAAACAACCGAGTTGCTATTTTCCACCTTTTCTCCAGTCAGAGTGACCATGTCCAAAGGGCCGTACATGAAGCGACCAATCAGAGTTTGAGGCCCGTCCTCTGTGGCAATGACATCATTCACCCTGTGGTTGGCAGTGACGTTCTACAGCGGAGAGCGAGAGCACAAGACACAGTTCAGTCATGGCTTTTGTTTGGTGCTTATGTGATGCTCTAGAGCCAGTCTCATTTTTCAATGAGGAAGATGACGAGGTGACGTCAAAAGCTCAGAAGAGTTAGAGATAGAGAAGATGAACACATTTCTTAAAAGTGAATATTGGAGCAGGCCCAGAACACGACTCCTAAAGAATGCTGATGGTGCACCGTATGAACTTGATGGGCAGCTAAGAAGTAAATTCATTTTGTGTTTGCAGATTCAATAAATTCTGGCGAGGATTTAACAAAGGGTCTAAATCTAAGGCAGAGGGGAGGAGTCTAAATATAAAACCATATGAGTACAAATGGGCACAATCCAAAGACATCGCAGCCACTGTGTGATATTTATTTATGTCTACCAGAAGCAGTTTTCTAGGTACTCTTCATGGTGTTTTGTCTGAATCCGATGCACCTCACCACCGCAATCCGCTCACTGACAAAGTGTGGAAGAGACGAGTTGGGGACAACACTCACCTGCGAAATAACCGCTTGCCCAAGATAAAATAGCCACACACTAGCCCCTCTCCAGCCGTGAGAACCCCCTCTTACCAGGGCGAGGACGATCACAACTACACGCCTGCTCTCTTTGAATAGCATCTCTATGCCGGGACAGAGGCGTCTGCGCCCAAATTGAAACAGAACGTAGTGGCTCTAAATCTCTGCATAGTGAATCGTATTCAGGACCAGGGGACTTGTTTTTTGTCAAAAGCAAGCAGCCACTAAATTGTAGGCTTTAGAAAATGGCAGATAAAAGAAGCACTCTGTGTATAGCAGTATGACCTTGATGGTTTTACTCTGCGGGGCTCAGAAGCATCAAGTAATTGTGCGTGTCTGCTTGCTTTAGTTCAGTGTGGGAGTATTTAAATAAATGTAGGTCTCTGATCACACAGTTCACAATACTAAAACACTAGAAAGAGGGGCAACTTCTGTTCAAGTTATTTATCTGGTGTCCAAGCCAAAGATCTTTGTTTAAATTTTCACAAATGTGTTCACATAAAAGATTGAAAGTTAACTGAGTAGCCATGAATCTGCATTTATGTTAAGGGAAAAAAGTATCTCTATGCGAAATGAGCCAACAGGATAATGAATTACCCTTAGTTTGACGTGCGTCCTCCTTCTGAGCCATTTCTCTCGTGGGCTGGAGGGAGAGAACGGAGCTGTGCCCAAATTGTCCGCTTCCCGGTTCTTCACACAGCCACATCCCATGAGCTGTCAACCGACACATGCAAGACCAAACGGTTAAACACTTCAGGCCTGGAAATGAAATTAGGGTTCACACATCACGACAGGCAGCACTGTGACAGAATGAGGGCCGAGGGGCGATTCGGAGGACTCAAATGAATGTAGCACGGAGAAAGAATCGATGATTATCATGCCTGACTCTCGGATGCACTGCAGGTAGAGAGGCTCCTTGTTTTATGTAACACTGGAAGACATCCTCATACTTACGCTTGGATTGAGAGAAAAGTAAAAGGTTCAGATTAGATGTTTGTCGTCTCATGTCTCTGTCATGTTTATTAGCTCGCCGTGTGCGCGCTCATTCGATGCCTCTGCTCAAGGTTTAAGTCCCACTTGGTGCTAGACATAAAAAGACCGGTGACACTATTCTAATCAACGTCGGGGTCCTGTGACTTTGACTATGATGAAATGTGATGAGATATTAGAAATACTTAGTGCCCTCCCGCCCCACACAACATTTCATTTAAAATGTTTGACTTTTTCTGAATCAAGTCCTGTCTTACATTTATTCATAAACCAGCATGAACGACCAAATTCTGCTTTAATTTCAGTGCTAACACAGTTAGGATAGTGATCCTTCCCTTTGTTTGGCAGTTCACCCACAATCCCCACCATCTTGTCCACATGTGTCAAACCGCCGAGTCTTTGCTCATGCATGCGCCGCCGCTTCTGCCCGTCGGTTCGTCAGCAGGGACAAATTCATTTTCAAGCAGGCGCTGCTGCCTGGAGTTAGGTTCATATATTCATACATGAACCTAACTCATATATTATGGTAATATAAAGGTATGCATCTACATGTCTGTTATATTGTAACAATGTCTGTCTCTGTTGTGTAATTGTTTAAATAATTCTTTCATTCGTTCAGGTTTAATTCAGGGTTTCATATCACCTGTTTGATAACATTCTATAGCAGAGAAATCAAACTATACTAGAAAATATGAATTAGATATAATATATAAGTAATTCATATTAATTAGAAAAAAGTTTAAGTTTAAATAAAATAACCAAGATATTTGATAATTGGTTTTGCTGTTTCTGCTTAAGACTGTATCCCCTTTTCTCAAGAACAAACAGCAATGCTCACTGCGAGCAGGAACATCTCCACAGGCCAAGAGGACATCCAGCAGAAGTCTCAACATGAAGAAGTGTCTTCCTTCCCCTGGTTTCTCATATGTTACAGCAATGAATATTAACTTTAAATCAGAAAATGACATCTTTGTGCTTTGGTTAAAATAACGTGTCGTAAAAGCCAACAAACCCCCCCCCATGGACGTGGAACAGACCACATTGGTCACATCTAAAAAGACGCGGTGCACATGCAAACGTCTGGCCTTAAAAAGAGACTGGAGATGTGCCATATTTTGTCATTTCGTTTCATCTACTCCCAGAAAAAATGGGTATGGAGAATCTGTACGTATTTGATTCGACAAGGTCGGTCTTTTGAGAAAACAGTCAGAGACTTTCAGAGACAATTTCGATTCACACAGGTAGCCTACTACTTTTTGTGAAGCTCCCTTCAAAGGGCCTTTAGATGATGATAGTTACCTGCGACTGTTGAGAATAAAGTATGCTAATTAAGGCTGAGTCTTGGTTTCAGGACGCTACATAAATTTGCTTTTGATCATTTCTTACTAATGAAGAAGGCTTTCCCACCTGCCGTAGAACAAAGGCTGCTACATCAGTAGACTCCCAGTAGGACGCATGAAAAAGGTGAGGTAGAGCCACCGTCGGGAAGGCAGTTAGCACATCGGGACAGTACAGAGCATAATCCAGCCTCTTGGAGCCCCACCAGCTACTGGAAACTGGAAAGCACACACACACACACACACACACACACACACACACACACACACATATACAAGCATGTGCATATCTGAGTTTAAATTCAGAGCTGTGAAACCTCGTGACCTGGAATACATTCACAGGACATAATTGAATAATAAAACGGGGGCTCGCTTCTTCCCTCCCACTCACTGTTAGCAATGGTGTTTCCCAGCTGGCCCAGGGAGCAAATGGAAATTTCACTTTCCGCACTGGTCACGCTGGCTCTACGACCCCCTTCTTCCCCCCCTCCTCCTTCAGTCTTAGTCCCGGAGGACGTCTTTGAAGCTGGACCTCCAGGAGTTTGCTCACCTTCCAAAAACACATTGGAGTGGCCTTGAATACTCTCCGCTAAGAGGGGAGCCAAGGGAGGGAGGGGGAGAAGAGGGGGTGGGGGGTGTGGAGTGAGAGGAAAAAAAAGACAAGGACAAAGAGGGAGGGACGAGAGAAAGGAAATGCTTTGATCACACAACAATTGACTGGCCTCAATCGTAAAATCGATGCTGTTATTTCTCCTGATAATATAGCCTCTTGCTAGGCATCGACCTGCTATTTGTTGTATCAAGGAAAAAACAAAGAGAAGCACCGAGTACGATGACGGAAACTGCCACTACTCTTTATGAGGTTGGATCCAATTGTATTGACTCGATTCTGAACATCGTCTTGGTTCTGCTGAGTAGAATGCTCCTTTCCTGATCGGGTTTTTCTCTCGCGCTGGAGAGCAGGTCTTTCCTATTTGTTGGGCACTAATGTTTAAAATTTAAATTTTCCCAGGAGACCTAGTCTTACCAGACATCATGGATCTACTTGCCATTTCCTCCGTCGTGGAGCAGAGAAGGAGCATATTTCATCAATAATTTATTCATTAGAAAGAGAAGTGGCTCCCAGCTCACTTTAATAGTATCTTACCTTACAATTCATAACATGTCAATATGGATATTTCTATGTTATCATGGATATTTCTCTGTGAAAAGACAAATTAATATGCATAGCATTAAACATCAATAAGAAAATATTGGTAGAAAAGGAGAATAAAAGGCAAAAACAGAAACATACATGCACAATAAACAGCTGGAATTTTCTACACAGGTTTACACTGTTTATTGCTTTATTACACAGAAGTTTTTTTTTATTAGAGATTGTAGAAAGAATATTAGTGGATGTTTGTTTTAACGAAAGAAAAAATGCATCGCGGGGAGAAGCGGATACTCACACTGACTGATTGTAACACAGATCCCACTAAACAACAAGGCTTAACATGGCTTTACAAAATAGAAAGTCAAGCAACACGGCCATGAGGCCGTGTTGCTTGACTTTCTATTTTGAGTCTCTTTCTATGAGAACACTCCAGCAATGTTGGATATATTATGAAAACTGTGTGCGGTGTGAGTCACGTCTGAACGAGTCTCTAACCCATTAGAGCGCCTCACAACGTCCTATCGATTAAACTCAGTGACAAACTACAAACCAATGTAATCTATATTTGTATGTATGTCACAAGTAAAAGCCTCAACGACCCCGCCTCTGCAAACGTCCTTCACTGACATTTAATGTAGCACGTACACATCCGATGGGATGTCTGCTGATGTGATGGAGCGGATGTAAGGTAGAAACGGAGAGCTGCGAACAGCGAGCCGCACGTCTGAGGAGAGCTGAGATTAGATAGGAGCAGGTGTGCCTGCTGGCCTGTTAACGTTAACCAGAGCACATTATTGAGTCTGGGTTTGGGCAGATCACTGCCAAAATCACTGTATCACTGCCAAAAAAAAACGTATTCTCCTAACAGATTGTTCGCACTTCCATGACCTTCACAAACATTAGCGTCACAGATGTAACGATATATTTTACGTGGCTAACAGACATATTCGGCATTACAAAAATGAGCTAAATACAACCATTAATTGCGTTATAGTTGGCGCCAGCTAAAAATCTCTGGGAAAAAAGATGGAAAATTGCCATTTTAGTTTCTGAATATTTGAATGATATGCGGCTTGTAGAAACTTAAATGACTCTGTGCTCATAATGAATCCCACTGGAGTCAATGGACTCGGGACCTGCTACTGTTCTACTGTGACAAGACCCGCAAAATTACCCAAAGTGTAGAATCTTCTTTCCAAACCCTGTCTGTGGTTATTCCCTTTGTGTAAGGTATAAAGTGTCAGATGAACCCTTTCTCGGCTGCCTGCTGGAATGTTTATGAATAAATCGCCAGATGCAACCACATGTTGGGTTGTTTGCACTTTTAAGGATCGGTAACCGCCACAGAAAACGGATGAGCAGCTGCATGAGGGAGGATCAGATGTGGTTAATGAAGCCGGTCTCTAAGGATGATGAGGATGATGGAATCTGACACACACTGCATTCATTTCAGGAATACTAGAATCGTTGTGTTGGGTGTATAAAGGGTCTGCTTTTCAGGGGCAGAAAATAGGACTTTTGTATTTGGCATTATTTTACAAAAAAAATCATTCGAAAACCAGAAAACCTCCATGTTCTGATGGATATTGATTACTGAAATATCATCACAAACAAGTTAATTTAAAGTTAGTTGGTATCTGACAGCATTCATTGACTCAAGGTGTAGTTGGCAGATGACTTTGTGTTGACAGACCACAAGAGGCTTTTTACTGGTGTTAAGATATCTAAGCAGATTTGTAAAAGATGAGGCAGACTTTCAGAAACTACTGTTCCTGTGGAAACTGGTGGACAAAGATTGGCATCCACAACAGATTACAGAGGAAAGACCAACCCCCCCCCCTTGTGTTGCACAGAATCAGGTGAGGTTGATTGCTGAAGTCCTCTTTTTGGACTGTTATGATGGAAATTGAAATTGAATGTTACACAAAACCCAATAATAATCTCTAATCACACACACGCACACACTAGAATCTGTTATTTGTGTCTAATCTCTGGAATACAAACACAACAATCGTTCTCTCACAGCATAAATTTAAAAATAAAAAGATGAGGCCAAAACGGAGGGAGAGACTCTTGTGGCAGAGAGAACCAGTGACTCACACATTTTCTTAAACACTCAGTTTAAGTAACATTTAACAAGATTTGCAATTTTGACAGTTTTGCATTTAATCATTCTGGGATGTTGGCTCAAATTGATTGGATAGCGCTACCCAGTAAATTTTCCACCAGCCGCTACTAGTGGTGGTGGAGAGGTGGTGGAGGAAAGAGAGAGAGAGGCAGGAGCATCAGAAACCTGCCAGAGCAAGCAGGGGAAAAGGACCACATGGTGACAAAGACGCAAAGGCAAGAAAACAAGCTGGTTACTGTGTCTGTAAATCACAGAAGAAAAAATGTGAGTGAAAATATTTGTGAAAAATTACAGTACACACCAGTCCACAGGTAGGAGAACCAAACGATTGTGATTTAAAGATGGGTAGCGGCGGTGGAAACCGCTGATGACAGTGCTAAGTGAAAGAACGGGCAGAGTATTCATAAGGTGAGGGCGGACGATTGCAGCGCGGCCTTGAAACGTCTTGGTGACTAAAAGAGATTTGTGTCCTTGCCTCTCAGCCTCCATGCGCACTAGTCCCCCATCTGAGATAATACAATAACGAGAAGAGATACATTCCCATCCTTACGTTAAAGCACGTTACATATACGTTAGCCATGGGATTAATATGATATAAATTACTACGAGTAGGTGCTCATTATGCTGTCTTGGAGGATCATATTCCCCTTTGGACCATAGCTGGAAATACATAGCAGGAGGGCTCGTTGCCTCTATATTAGCAACATGCATCATAATAAAAGCTCCACTGTCCACCACCGGGTGTTGATGTCAAAGTCATACACACAGGAGCCTGATTTGATTGCCTTTTCAAGCCTTCATAACAACTAATTACACTATTACAGGACATGGGTTATGCGTGCTGTTTTTCCTTCGGTGTGTCTGTGTGAGCGAGCGTGTTTGTTTGTCTGTTTCTGTCCGTGTGCACCTGTCTAAGTTTTTCTAATTTAACACATAATTTGACAGCATCCAGGCCCCATCACTGGTGCAGGGATTCAGACCCTTAATTAAAACCCGGTATAGCGGCAAGTCTACGCTGTGCGCCTGCCTTTACACTCCATCATCTTTCTGGGCTCTGAGTAGCGTCAAGCATCTCGCTCTTTGAGTGGCTGAACCTGATTGAATTAATAAAACACAGCTCAGCCTCCCAGTTTACACGGATAAAAACTCTGCGGTATTTATTACCATGTGTCATACGTTTTTGTGGCACAGGACACATACAAGCAAGACACTCAAAGGATTTAGCATTGAATTGTCTGTGCATTGTCTGGTTTATTTCATAACATCATTACTGGGATTGCTTGTGGAAAACAAAAGATAATTTGCACATCCCCTCAGCTACCCTTGGTCTTGGTTTCTCAGCCCCTCAAAGCCTTTTTACATTCTGGTCTTTGTTTCTTTAGGCGGTCTTGAATACAGCACTGATTGCCAGCATTCAATTCTAACTTGTGCTTTAATTCAGATTTGACCGGTTATTAACGCGCCCATTTGGAACATACAGAAGGTACAAATTGCTTCAACATTTTCCCATTGTAACCCAATGTTACAGAGCTAATTTGCACATAGCTTCTACATCTTTTACAGTGACCATGTTAGTAAAGTCTAGGGCAAGCTGATCATTGCTCGGCCATAATGATCCGGTCAGATCTCTGCTTTGTCAGAGAATCAACCAAAAATGTGTGAGCTAGTTCGCTAGTTTTTCTTCTTTGTTGAATGAATGTTCATTTAGGTTTGGTTGGGTGTAGGAGACATGATAGTTCTCAAGTCTTTGTTGAGTATTTGTTTCAGGCACCTGAAAAAACTAAATTATGACTTTAATTTTTTTGTTGTAAAATTGCCAACATATGTACATAACATTGTTTTGGTCTGGATTGGACTGGACTTGGGTAGCCGATACGCTTCCATGTTTAAACATCCACATCTGTTTCTGCTGTGAGTTAAACATTTCCAATGATTCTGTGTTCAGTAACGGAGATTTATTTTCTTCAAAGCCGTGTAACGAACCACAAAGCCTTCTCCTCTGATCTGAGTTCATGCTCATGGGCGGTTGGCTCAACAGATTAGTCCTCGCCCCACTTTCCCTCGTTGAGGTAGGTGCATGGAGGAGTAGGGTCTCCAGGCTATGCGTCATCCCTCTGTCCCAAGAGTGCTAAAACATGCTTCAAGTAATTCAGTGGCTCATTAAGGACTCACTCTCTACAACCAGGCCCTCAAGGGGGATTAGAGCAGTACTCTGCTATATCTAGCAGACCAATATCTCACACGCCTGGTCCTCAGAGAGTGGTGGTAGGGCAAAGGTACTGCACCACAAGAAGCATAATTACTTTTACTTTATTACTTTTTGGGGCAGAATTTGTCTCTGCATATGTAGGGTAAGCACACATAAATGGGACTGAGGCTCTATGTGCACGTGTGGCTGTGGAAAGTTACATTAGTAGGTCACAGGTTCTCTGCCTCTGAAATCTAGACCCGCTAACAAAGTTCCTAATATATTTTTTGCTAGCTTTAAAATATAGGGCAGCAAAGGTTATTAATGCACAATAAACAACTACACCTGAAAATAGATTAACCAATGAAATATTCATGAGGAGATGCTCTCACATATTGATTTCCAGGGTTCAGTCACATTTCCTACCAATAAGCGTTGAGCGCCCATCTCCTAGAGGGTAGCGCTGGTAGCGCGGCACAGCGTAAGGCGGCAACTTGTGGAAGAGAGGCTGCAGCAGCGGCTCCAGTCTGGAGGCTGAAGGGTCCGAAGGGTAAAACAAGTTGAAAATCTGAGAGCAGGCTGGATGCAGCTGGCTCACTGAGGGTTTGGAAAACACAAAAGGACAAACAAAGTCATTATAAAGAGTGTAAAGCACACAGAATATAATATAATATAATATAAGTGCAGCTGTGTGAGAAGCATTTGGAGGTTCAAAAAACAAGTAGGGCAACTAAACTTACAGTCAAAACTATTTGGACTTTTATTACTTTGAGGGACTACGGCCAAATAATCCTCAAGGAGTTTGCATTTTAATCCTGTTTTAGCATCAGTGATGCAGTCAGGGGACCTTTTCCTGTGATACAATTCACTGAATGGAGGAGAGTGTATGAATTAAACATATCTTTTCTTGTAGTGCAGGGTTATAAAAAAGTTAAAAGTTAAAAAGAACTGTTATCTGCGAGAGCTCGTTCACTCAAGTGTGGATGCTAAGAATCACCGTGTTTTGAGTCTTACCCTGGACGGCAGGCAGCACAGTACGTCTCATGGCCAGTACGAGGCCCAAAGGGCAGCCCAGCAGGAAGCAGTCTGACACCTCAAAGTCAAATCGACCCGGATTCAACACCAGACCGGGGCCACTGCCGCCACGCAGCTCCACACCTTCCTTCATCAAACTGGGCACACGCAACATAAGATGTTATCCGTCTCACACGACACTTGTGTCTACTGCCGATGCTGAAGTTGAATCGCTATGCAGCGTCTGACTTTACCTGGCACAACGAATAAAAAGGAAATATACAGCAAGTTAAACGACAGCAAATAATTACAAATGTTATGGAATTAATTATTACTATTTAATTATATTGATAGTTAAATATGTTAAAATTGTAACCCAAATTCTGCAATCATACGTCTCAATAGGAACAATAGCATTGACGGATCATGCAGCAGTACAGCCTCTCATACCTTATTGCTTTAATAACAAATATTATACTTCTGTTACACTTTTACTCATAGAATCAGGAGTAGATGTCAACGTATAGCCAATGTGAGTTGACTTTGCTTCATGAGGGATTATACGAAACGCACAACGTGTTTCAAATTTCCTGTCCTCTATTGAGAGTGGAAAATAGATTTGAATGATGTCATCCTATTAAACTAAGCCATTTCATTCATCATTTCATTAAGAATGGATGAAGCCTCTCAGTAGCTCCGGCGCCACATAATCGCTTCTTTTTTTCAAAGCACTTTAGACTAAATAGATTTCCAAATGTGGTTGATGTTCTTCTTCCCAACTTCAGAGGTTAGTTTTACTACCATTTACATAGTACGGTGAAAGAAATGTTCATCTAGGACATCAAGACTAATGCTTGCTGGACTGATTGCCGTCACCTGGGTCTTCATAAAAAGTGTTGTGACCATTTACATCTGCCAGTGAGAGTCTCAGCAGAAAGAGGTGCTTGTGAAAAGGAGGGAAGCAGACGTAGGCAGCTTTCCAATAGGCTATTCGATAAAAGAAGCTAACTATGTGTGAGGAAAGGAGCTTTAATAAGCCCTCTTGTGGACTGGGAATATCCACTGGGAGGTGAAGAGCCCGTCCAGAAGAAGAGGTCACCCAGCAGACAACAAGGCCCGCCATTAATCAGTGTAAGAAGAAGAGCAGGGAGCGAGGTGTACCGCCTGGACACAATGTGGCATAACTGTGAATTCATGGGACTTTCAGTCACTTTATTGCTGTGATGGTTACAGCCTACTGGAGCGTGTGATTTGGAATGGGAACACTGGTTGCTTGAAGTGAGTCAACATGGCAGCTGGAGACCCTCCAGCCACCTCGACTCGGCTAAAATCAGCCCCCCGCCCCCTTATACACATAAACTTGCTGGCACAGGGGCATAGAGGCTATTTATAGTCCAGCAGAGACAGGTAGGCAGGCTGGGCAGTCAAGCTGCAAATGTTGATGAAGAGCAGTGGCGAGACAGGGGGACACAATTGAGGAAACCCTGAGCCCGCGGCGGCATGCTGCACGTGTGTTATCATCTCAATTCCAAACGGGATGAGACGGCATTTCTACTCCAGTACATCTGATGCTGTTTGACCAACATCGACAAAAGGTTTTACATAATTACCTGATACATCCAGAAATATTAAAAGGTATATGTACCTTGATATAAACAGCATGTCAGGCTTTGGTCATAAACAAAGTGATATGTTGCCTCACAGGTAAATACTGCCCCCCTTGTGTACGGGCATATTCATGCATACTGTTGTACCTCGAAAAAAAGCTGTGCTGGCCCGTGGACGTGGTGTCTCCGTCATAGGAGTCGCTCTGCTTGCGGCTGAGCGGCGGCCCGCCCGGGCTGTGCCCTTCATTGGGGGCGGAGATGTCGATGTTGCTCTTACTGAGCCTCTTGCTCGAACTCAGACTCAGGCTGGACTCCCCGAGCAGGCCCGAGTTATCCTGAGATGGAGGAGGAGGAACGCCATATTAAAAGGAGTAGGTGGACCTGATCGTTACACGTGATCCCATAGGTGAACCTTCCCTCTGCAGGAGTGAATCTATGGAGATTTGAGTGGATTGCAAGGTGGAGGAGAACAGGGAAGGGATGGTGGGGGGGGGGCAACAGCCAGAAAGTGGAGATCTAGCAACGCTTAGCAGCAGGAAAAGGAAATCAAATGACAGCTGAAAAATGATGAGTACCTAACACGCACACTACAGGAACCGATGAGAGATGTGCTCAAAAAAAAATTGTATTGCAATCAAATCACCCAGCGGAGACAGAAATGATGATCCTCACACAACATTCAGCTCCGTTATGACTTGTATTTCCAATCATTACGCATTAGAGACTTTAGAGAACACGGCGCCAAGGCCTTCGCTCCATTGTGCTGACGACATTTCTAAAAGCAAGGCAGAGGTGTTTTGTTTACGTAGGCGTACTGTGGACAGCACGGGTGCGCGATTGTAGTATTTAACCACAGGGACCAAATAAAACACAACCGCGTCATTTTTTGCATGTGCAGTGACATCTTAACGACGTACCAGCAGTTCTCTTCCCCGGTACAGGTGTGAGCATCAGCATCATCTCGTCACGGGTGAAGCCGCGGGTTCCTACCTTCAGGCTCTCGGTGCTGTTGTTCCTGCTGCTGCCGTTGGGGCTGCCAGGCCTCTGGTGGTTGCTGAAGCACAAAGCGTCGAAGCACAGCACGCCGCCCACACAGTCACCCATCAGGCATACCTGCTCGGAAACATAAGATAGTTCGCTGCATTCAGTTAGCGAAGGACATATCAGGGGGACAATGGACAGTTCCATAATGTGTATAAATAACACAAGCCGTCAGTATATAATGAACCAATGCTTTTTAACATTTGCCACAAACAGATCATTATGCAATATCTGTGCCAGTTGTCATCAATCAAACTGCTGATAAAACTTCACAAAACAACTTTTTTTTCCTACACAGTGTTGTTCTGGGTTTGCAATTTAAATTATATGCAGCTATGAGCAGCTTCTCCATTTCTTATGTGCATCGCCTCAAGTAACATCTACATCACACTCACACATACATTACATTACATTACAGGTCATTTAGCAGACGCTTTTATCCAAAGCGACTTACATTACACTTTAAACCCATGGCTTTTTTTCACATTTAGCCCGGGGAGCAATTAGGGGTTCAGTGTCTTGCTCAGGGACACTTCGACATGGAACATGGGGCAGCCTGGACTCGAACCAACAACCTTGTGCTTCCCAGCACACCTTCTCTAACCCCTGCGCCACGACGACGACCCCCAACAACGACCCCCCCCCCACATAGAATTCGATTCCCTGTTGTTTCAGAACACATCCTTCAGAGTGTAATTACCAACAGTGGAGTGGTCAGACTTGTTAACTGAAATGTGTATTCTAACCATCTGAGAATAACGTGTAAACAGTCAAGTCAGAATGTTTTTTAGATTTTCTTCCTATTTCGGTGTCATTGGGTGAATTCATTTGTATGCTTGATTTTTATCTCCAGTACTCTCACTTTTGTAGTCAGAGAATACCACATCCTTTGATTGCAACTTGAGTTTTCGTTTAGTGGTGTCGATCCGTATGACTACTACTACGACAATTATTACTCCATCGGCAGCCAATAAACAATTAACTTAAGTGTGAGAGTGAAAATACACACAGCTTATAAAAAATGTAATTACAAGTAGAGCGGTTGAATTCAATATTCTCCTCCACAAACCAAGCTGTAGAAATAAAGTGGGAAAGTACACGTATACAACTCCATCAACCGATGTAGCCATTACAGCAAAAGCCAATCAAATGACCTGTATTGTAATATCCCGAGGGATGTTTGACCTCCTCGCTATCTGTCTTTTTGTTGTTGCTTAAATGGTTAAATGGTGATGATAATTATAATAATACTATCAGGAATCAGGAATCAGGAAACATTTATTGCTAAAATATGTCAAACATACAAGGAATTTGTCTTGGAGGTTGGTCCGTGACAGACAGTGTAACAATAGACAACAAGACAGCAGTGCACAAGTAATAAAATAAAGTAAAATGAAATGCTAATGCAATGGGTTAGTAAAAAAAAAAAGAATAAGGCTATGGGTTAGTATAAAACAAGGGAATAAAGTTAAAGTTAAAAATTTAAAATATTAAAAAAGTTTAAATATTAAGCATAGTGCACTAGCGAACAAGTAACAAAGTGACGAGTGACGACAAAGTGATAAATGACAGTTAAAGTGACATGTGCAGTATGAAGGGGAGTGACCGGTAGAATGTCATAGTCAGTCAGTGGGGGACCGGGCTCTGTTGATGAGCCCGACTGCCGAGGGGAAGAAACTGTTCGTGTGGCGGGAGGTCTTAGTCCTGATGGACCTCAGCCTCCTGCCAGATGGAAGCTACAAACTATTGGTGCTTGTTAGCAAGAGGGGATGGAAGGAGAATAAATACCTTTCAGTGTTATTCCTTAGTTTCATGGTTTCATTTGTCTCAATTGCTATGATGTAGGAGTTGAACTTTAAACTTTGGTTTATAGTCTTTAGCTTCTGTCTCCATCTTTTTTAAGCTTTTTTGTTTCTAATGCTGAATTCACATTAAAATACTTGATAAATCCACCGAACACATATTGTAGACCCTTCTATCAGCTTCTCTATGAAATCTCTATTTTGTCTTCAAAAAAAGTAGATAGAATAGAATTATTTCAGGGGGTGGAGTAACTAACAACGCGGGCTCCCTGGTAGCTCTGTGTCAATGGTCAACAGTCTCGTCAAGCATCATTACCTCACAGGAAAGCGCAGCTTCTTACCAAGTAGTTGTTAAGAACAAGAACGTGAAATGTGGTCTGCTGAAATAATAAGACATCTAGATCCCCTTAAGGAGCCTGTGCTCCCACAAATTAAACAGCTCACTGAAAAGCAATCTTTAATCCAATCAAAGTGCCTACAGCTCATTATTCAATGAGTAGAAGCCAGAGTTCTCTCTTCTCCAAGCAGAAGATGTTTGAGACGGACCTGACCAGTGAATCCCTGGCCGTCCTCGGACTGCAGGAAGCTGCGATAGACCTGGTTGGCTTGGGCGATCACGGTGGCCACGGCGTCCTGGTAGCGCGGCGAGGCGATGGCGAGGAGGGGGAGAGCAGCCAGCGGCAGGTGGTCCACGCTACTGGACACACAGCTCTCATCGTAGCTGTACGGGTTCAGACTGGAAGACGAGAATACAAGGCTGATAAAAGGGGAAAAGGCATAGCAAGAATAAATACAACGGATTGAATAATCATGTTACATCTCAACAAAGCCCTTTGAGAGTAATCCCATAAAAATTGATGATACGGATGGTGCGGACCAACGGGCACAACCTCTGTGCAGGTAAAAGGGCGGACAGTTCTGATACTACTGACATAAAACTGAAATAACAGAACATTTTGGGAAGTACACTTGTTTCAAAGACAATTCTCGAATAAAAGATCAGTCATTATTTCTACTGTCTGGCTGAACACCAAAACTGAGAGCAAGGAGAGGAAGCGGTACCTTTGCTCTCAGAACTTCAGAACTGTTAATCAACGAGTCCCACGAACGGAGCGACACAAACTATTTGGAAAAGGTCCGTCAACATTGTCAAACTCCCATAAGCTAAACGTGGCACCCAAGCCCAATCTCCAATTGCAATATAACATTTGCTATATAAGATATATCATATATAGATATATATATATAAAAGAACGAGAGTTACTGGCTCTGCACACATTCCAACTATACCTGAGTTCAACCTGCTAATAAAGGGCTAGTTATTGTGCAAATATCCCGGGGAAGGAACAAAGGAGTCTGTGTACTGTCTATGTAAGAATATGTTTCTCCCATTAGAAATCAACTGGGACCAGAACAATTACATGTTCTTTTACTGATTGTGAATGTCCTGTTGTGAATTCAGAATAAGCCATTTGGCTGATTGCTTACAATCTTATAATTATATTCCTATTTTTAGCGCTAACACACTCTGCATTATCCAGATAAAACCTCCTGCTTCAATATCATCATCAGCCATTATTTCCACCATTAACATGTTCATAGCAGACATTGCCCACTTTGGTGGCAAATGTGAAATACCCTGCTGCAGGCATTGTGAAACCCCAAAAACAGACAAATGATTGTTGTGCTGCGGAGCAACATCGTGTAGTTGAGTGGGAAGAGCCACCTACATAATCCACATTAATGACACAAAAGCAGACAGTGATCTGTGTTTAAAAGAGTGATTATTTACATCAGCCAGCAGAATAAATGGGTTGAAAAATATGAAAAACTATAAACCAGACTACAACCAGACGGCAATTATAAAAAAATTTTTTACCACACTGTACAAAGAATTATAGTGAAAGAATTCCACATGTTACTGTGATTACGCAACTTAAATTGTGGGAGTAACTACATTAGTGTTTGAGAGATAATATACATGGGTTTGTTTAATCACATCATATTATGTGGTAATTATTATTGAGTAAATTACTTAGTAAGTAGAGGAACATGTCAATGAACTGAAAGGAGGCGGGGCTAAACATGCTCAAACTTGTGTTGGTACCCAGGTTCGTACGGCCGATGCTCCACAGAGCAGCTCTTCGAGACGGATTCTACGCTTTGAGACACTTCCATGCAGATTTGCACGAAAGAAAGGAACCATCATAATGTATTCTGTGTCACTGGGACGGTACTGCACGCAGCTATTTGCATAACAGAAATGTCACTTCCTCGAGGGATGCTGCTGTGTGAAATTTATTCAGCAAGAGATGGCAGCAGTTTTCCGCTCATAATATAAACCCAGGTATGTTTTATGAGTTTTAAGGTGTGGGAAATGCCAGCATCCTGGCCATGATCTTTTTAAATTATTGTTAACAAATGCTGCTCGAATACTCCCCAAACACATGCTCATTGAAAAAGCTTCTATTAATACTCCAAACACAGCGCTACCTCTGAACATGGTTCACAAGTCACAGAAGAGGAACAGAGGTTTAACACCCGCTGCAGTGCTAGACAAATACCAGGTGAACACTCATTATGTGTGTTGAATAATTACTTTATTATAAAATCACTTGTTAGTATTGAGACGGAGCAGACACTGTTTTGCATGCTGAAGTCCGCACATAAATTACTTGTTTGTTTGTGTGAGAGGTAGTTTGAAGATGTGACATCCTCGTGGACTGACGGTTATATATTTTGTTCAGAAAAAATGGTTCCTCGTAATTTTTGATCTTTCTGCAAAATCATGTGCTTCTGAAAAGCTCGCTCCGACAAACCATCAAAACTCCTCGTTATCAGGCAAAAAGTCGGCTATACATGGTTGGTGGTCAGGTTCCTCCTGAAGTGGCTCCTGCTTTACACTTTATTTCTCTTCCAGTAATGAACCACTCTGAAAGACTCACCCAATATCCCCTAAAGGTGGGGTATAATTACCATATTATTACCTATTGAGAGACTTACAGAAGTCGTCCGTGGGGTTTCACGGTAATGTGGTGATAGAGATCCATTAACAACATTGAGGGAAAGATAACGCAGTGTGAGCCGATTAAACGTCGAACCAGCCTGATCTCACCCAGTATGACCTTGAAATGGATTCTTCTACCCTTCCCTGCCACACTCCCCCTTATATAATGTAAAACTAAAAACTCTGTCTGTCAAGACAAAGTCTGTCAGATTCCTGCTTAATTAGCACAGTAAAAGTTTGCACAGTTACAATGAACAGTTTTCCTAATTAGAGGGGGTCTAGAAATAACGTGTCCCACTGCCGCCAATTGTCAGAATAATGAGTGTTTATCACACTGAGGTCGCTATTTGTGCACACGGACGAGATGACGTCATCCTTCTCCATCTCCTGTGCCTGATAGACAACCGATCGGGTAAAATGATAATGAACCGACTGAAAAAGGAACCCATTTATTTGTTAAGATGAAGTTTTCAGCAGTTTAAAAGTGTCTCTCTTCTCTTCAGACTGTTTAAAGTGTGTTGACTGCGAGAGAAAATCAATTTGGGAGCCTTTTCTCTGTCACTGTCAATTAGACGTGCTCCGACTGTTTTTGCGTGGGATGTATTTGTGTGAGTGCGTTTTATGGATTACACGTGTGTGTTGTCTTGACACGCAGCTCCCAGCCAACACTCAGAGGTGCGTTCATTAGCAGGCAGAGTCAATAATGAGCGCTCGGAGCCCATCGGGGAGCACAGCAGGCTTTACGCACCAACGGCAACAAGGACAACACATGCTGAGGAACAAGTTCATTCTCTATGGGGACTTCCTGCAGTACACGAGGGATCGTGTCAGAAGCACTGAGGCAAAAGTGATTTGTTTATGTGAAAGTTTGTCTTGGAGGCACCGAGAGGTTTTGCCACCTCCATCCCGTGGTGTGACTTTCAGCCAAGCTGTTAGCCAGAATGAGCGTGAATTACCCACACAGCAGCGATTCCTTCCACAGGGGCCGCCCGCTCCGGTGTTTATGTTGGCGTGCAATTAAATGAGGCCCCGCACACCCACGAGTCCAACACTATAATTAGAGCAAACTGTTAACTGGCATAGTTGAAAAAGTGTTGTGTTGAGCTGAAAAAGATATTAACTTCACCCTCAGATTGTTCTTATTAGATCTCCCTTTGAATAGATACATATAAGTAGTTAGTGAGTACAGCCAATAAAAATATAAAATATTTAAAATAATACCAGTAAGGGTCCTTCGCTTCAGCCGCAATGTCCGTGTCCACGAAGCTCGGATTGTTAACGCAATTAGACAACATAATGGAAAGGAGCCTATAAACAGGGAGGAGCGGAGACGTGGGGGGAACCGGCTCCTGCGAGTTGTGAAATGTGAGGGTGTCCCTGTGGATTCTTACACTAGGAGGACAATAGAGTTTGATTGCTGTAACGTGGGGCCTGTTGCTGCTCAACAAGCCGATTTTATAAGGAGACTTTTCCTTGAGCGAGATTTTGACCCAATAACAAACAGTGAAGAAATAACGTGAATCTTTTTTTTTTGTACGAAAGGTAAATGTACGAAAATATAACGAGGCGAATCTGTCACTGGGCTATCAAATCACTAAGGTCGGCCATGGCGTGAGACCTCAGTGTGTTGCCACCAGACAGTGTGAAGCCCACTAAATTGACAAGACACTTGGAAACCCACCACGCTGATCAAGAAGCAAAAAGAAATTGGAAAACTGTCCTGCCCCGTAAAAGCTGCAAAGAAATAATGAACTGAGGTGGAAAAGTGAGGTAATATGCACTTTGTTTAGAAAGAAAAACTAATATTTTATAGTTTATATATTATAATGCAATTAATTCTAAACAAAAAGGGTACAACTCAGCTGGGAGGTCGGGGGGCCTTCAGTTTTCCTGGTTTGTGAACCACTGACGTGGGACATGAGGAGGATGCTTCTTGATACACACAATGACGGGCTGGCGCCCGTTAACCTGCCCAATCACAGTCAATGCGTTGTCAAGCAAGGATTGTATCAGATTTGTGGGATCAGTTCAAATACGTCACGTTTGGACAGGACTCAGACTAGATGGCTTTATTAAAATATTGGAAAAAAGTATAGAAATGCAGTGTTACAACTGGGGCTATAATAAAAAAGAAATGTCATCGAAATGTCATTGTTTCTTCATGAGGCAGCTTTGGTCCTTTGTGACATGGCATTTTAATACAAGCGAGTCTTCCTTCGATATGTATGTTTGGGTCCACGACCGAGACATATCGCAAAAACTCAGCTCTGCTCGACTCCCGTGGGCAGTGGGCCATGGGCAGGTTTTTAATAGTTAATCCCCGGATGTGGTGAAAGGCGCGCAGATGTCAAGCTGTCGAGAATCTACAGGACTCAAGTGTCTTCAGACTGGACTTGCTTCCAGTCACTACTTCACTCGGCCTAACGCCAATCACAAAACCAGACAGAAGCCTCGGACCTGACTGCTAAACACTTTGTCTCAGTCCTGGTGATTAGTGACTCTTCAGACAAAAACATCCCCTGCACAGAATAGAGCGCTTCATTGAATGTGAATGAAATCATCAGTTATGCGTCGGCAGTTCTTTGCACAGACAGCAAGACAAGACCAAAACGCTCCTTCCAGCGAGGAACAAGACATGTGACTTTTAATGGCCATAAAGCGTATCTTATTCATCATGAGGATCCGCTACATAGATTTGTTCATCACTCAGTTACTATAGTCCCCTTTTATCATTTCAGAGTTATAGTTAATTGTGGATATAACATCCACAATTAACTATAACTCTGAAATTGACACCTTAAATGTAACCTGAAACATAAGTAAATGTAGCTAATTATATAAGCAGATACCGTAGGATTCCTTGCAGAGACTTTAGGATCAGTGCAAAATGAAACCGTATAATGCAATTTAGTCGTTCATTTAAGCCACCAACGGGACTTAAGCAGAGAAGTAACAATTAGAGATGACATCATTTAAAAAGGTTACAATTCAAATATTCCACATGGCCACATATGCTCTCGGGGGCAGAGAGACATCTTCAGCATACTAATTCACATTGCAATATCTACTTGGGAATTTGCCCATATCCTCATTTGACCTTCACCACCTTATCAAAACGAACATCTTTCCCTCTTTGCTCGTTCTTGCAGCCGGGCGTTCATATTGGACAGATTCCTTGATTGCCCCCTGGAAACTGTCAAAAGTCTTTTTTGTGTCAAAGGTTATTTATGAAACTTGTGAGAATGACTTGAGATGTTTAATACAAAACATAACGGAGACCCTCAAAAGGAAGCTGAACGATGTAATTCACATAACGTAACATGCACATTACATAGTAGTCTTACTTGTTCACACCTGTGTTTTTACCACAAGTTTTCTGTGAAAAAAAAGCCTCTGCAGCAGGGACTTAGTGTCCCTTAGAGCCCCGACTTGCTCACATTAGCCGTTTCATTCACGCTCATTCACCAGTTCACTGACTTCCATCCACATTCACGCAGCTGACCAGCACGGCCAATAAAACCTGACGCTTCTCACTTAAGACACGGCTCCTTGAAGCCCCGCTCCTTCGCCCAAACTCTTCCTCATTAGGGTTTTTTTTTTTGCTGCTGATTCAAAACAAAGATTAAATATGTTTTGCTCGTCGCTGCTCTGATTCTTCTAAGAGCCAAATCAAATCTCACAATGGTCATTAACTTGGTGTGTCCCCGGCTGAACTAAGCAGATGCTTAGGAAGTGTTAATTGGACCGTCTCTCCACACGACTTAACTCTTAAGTCCTACCAAGTAGGACAAGTCCGATAAGCAGCCTGTGGAAGTAGCCACTCATGGGATGTTGCAGCTGGTGTCAGTGAAATTATTCATTTTTCTCGCTGTGACATGAAAGGAGCGGAAGAAGGCAGCAACGGCTGTTTTTATCCAGAAGGCCTAACATGAGTGTCATAAAGTCTCGCTCATGGCCCATCCATGCATTTGTGTGTGCTAATGGATAGTTGTTAGCTACATTAAAACGCCTGTTGATTAAAAAAAATAAAGCACAGTCTGCTCTGATATTCAGCAGCTGCGCCTTTGTCGTCTTCGAAGCGCCACTTTGACCAAAGATTGACTCCCCAGCCAGCTGTATAGTTGTGACATCACAGCCGTACATGAATCCCGGCTGCTTGTTTAAAAGGCAGTCGAGCATTCATCCGTGGCTTCAGCGATTTAAGACTTTTAGTGAATTATTTATAGCACTTAAGAAATACTTTATAAGGACCTTTCATCTGTCTTCAGTGTGTATGTGGCCAAAGCGAAACCCTTTTAAACCACGTCTGGATTTCATCCAGTTGAAAGCGGGCCGAAGAGGCTGTTCTCTGTTCTGGCAACAGCACTCACTTGGACACCAGGGAGAAGGCCTCGGCACACACGGCCAGACACGGCACCAGCTTGATCTTGACGTGTTCGGCGACGGCCTGGAAGTGCGCCTGCGTCACCTTCTCCAGCACTGAGGAAAGCGTGGCCACGTCGCCCGCCTTTGTGCTCGGGTCTCCACCTGCTGTGTCCAAGATGTTTCCTCCGTGCACCACAAGCAGCAGCACGTGCGTTTTGCATTTCATCTAAAAAAAAACAAAAAAAAACCGACAAAAAATACAGGTTCAGGTACGTTTAAAAACGAGACCTAGACGCAGGGAAAGATGGGCCACATATTAGCATGATGAATAACTGCGTGCTTCTGCGTGTCGTGTCCTGCTGGAGGATGAACTGAGAAAGCTGTTCATAATGATCCCACCTCTGTGTCCTCCAGGCCTTCAATGCTGCTCTGAGGGGGACAGCGTGGACCACCCAGCTGGTAGAGGCCCTCTGTTGGACAAGTAAAGGGTAGAAACAGCAAGTAGCAGGAAGGAAGGAAGCAAGCAAGGAAGGAGGAAAGATAAAAAAAAGGAAGAAAAGGGAGAAGAAAGGGTCACTGCAGGAGCCACTCCACTCAGAAGCACCGGGTGTAAATGGATATGGATTGGTGAATATGTTCTGTACTCAAAACTGGGCGATAGTCTGTAACCTTAGGCTGAAATGGTAGGAAGACGTCGATACTGGCAGTAAACAGCTGGAAGGTGGTTGTTTTTCTCATGGAAATGAATTGTTTTAAACGGTGCACTGTGCAGGTTTGGGGACATTTTCATTGCAACTGTGATGACTAGAAGCATCTCTCTCTCTCTCTCTCTCTCTCTCTCTCTCTCTCTCTCTCTCTCTGCAGCTCGGCTTTTCATGGGAACTTGGCCAAACTCATTACCCTCTGCGGAAGCTGCAGGCTGTGTCATCTGTGATTTTCTGAACCTTTACCCTCGGCCTGGCTGAGGCGAGAAGTCAAGAAGCGTCTACTGGCTGGAGTTTAAAAATTATAAACCATTTCATAACTAACAGAAGCAATATATATAATATAATTACAGTGAAGTGAAATATGGTATGAGTAATATTTTGTGTGCCTTGGTACAGTCTCATAAAACCATCAAGAATGGTTCTCAGGAGGCTTCTGAAAGTTATAAACATAACATAGCATGTATAATATTGATATCATCTAATGAGCTAATACACTTATACACTTAATCCTAATACATCTTAAATCATCACAGTTCATCACATCTTTACCATTATGTCTAACTCAGCTTATATGGTACAAAATCAAACATCTGCCTCTCATTTATTGCTCAAAAACAACAAGGGGAAAAAAAAATCCAAAAGACCCTTCGCCCAGGCTTCAATTTTATATTGGGATGTTATGTGTACAGTAATTAAATGACTATAACTTGTGTTTAATTCATATTGCAGTTATTAATCTAACATACTAATGTAATAACTAATATCTATTAACACACAGACTACAATTCTAACACCAATCGTTGTCACACACATTACAATTTCTACCGCCCGGCGGGCTCTTCTGCTCCCAAACCCGTCCTATTCCTGAGCTCTGTCTCTCTTACTGTTTTGTCTGTCCAGACTGGAGGCAGGGCTACGCGTTTATTTGGCTTCCCGCTCTGGGACCACCTGTCATGGTAGGCTCTCGCAGATTTCCGCATGTCTTCTCCCTTCTACGCCTCAGCCAGCCCAAAGCCGGCCTCTGACTGCCAGCTTGTCTACGACAGCTCAGCACACACACAAGGGACTCGGCACGCTGCACTATTTTGGTCACAAAGTAAAAGGAAATCAATGTGGGAAAGGTCTTTTTTTCCGGTTGGGCAGAAGAAGTTCCTCCCGGAAATCTTGTTAAGAACTATAGGGGGGGAAAAACTGTGAAGCGGAATTTAACAGCTAGCAGGGAAAAAACAATTGGCAACCTGTGCAATGTGCTGAAAATATCTGTTTTTTAGATGGATGGCTCCAAGGGCGAGTCAATCCCCATGGACCCCCAATGTTAAAATCACCATCTTTACAGCAAAAATACAACAAAAAAGTTATTCAGAGGCGGATTATACATGTATATGTAAATACTCTATACAATGCCCCTTCTCCACTTCCAACCGCCTACTTCTGGCAACCTTGCTCCATATTCAAACACAACCTTCGTTTCACCACAGACCTGTACAGTTTCACGACTGCACCTTGCGTGGTTGTATGGCGGTGACGGAATCTGTCCTTGTCCTAAACACGTCGGAAAGCAATGAAATGCGACTGTGTGGTCGCTCCTGTAAGTGTCTCCAAGGCCGCGTTTTGTCCCGATGACTCACCCAGACTCATAGGGTGAAAACAATACCAGCGAGACTGTCGCAGCTGGTGATCATTCTCCCAGTGGGTACGGGGCACTTTAAGTCGGGGTAAATCTTTAAGAAATAGCCATGTCTTCATTTTCACACTGAGAAAACAGCATAGCATGAACCTCTTAACAGAAACCATCATATGAGTTACTTTTTGGAGGGTTGGAGCCTTAAAGAAAAATACTGAACTCAATTTCATGACCATTCTCAAACGCTGCAGTTCCTGTGGATGATTGAGAGAAACATGATTTCTCTGATTTGGGGGGAGGGATCGCTGCAGCTATATCCGATGTACGTGGCTTGGCTTTTGGAACCCCCGAAAAATATTGACCAATAATCAGTAGTACCTTCATTTCTAAAAACATTGCCTTAATATGGAGCAACAAAAACATACACAATTGTGTTATCAGAGTGCATTCAAGCACTTATTATGAAAAGCCCTGCATCTCACGTTGTTCTAAAAAAGGCCCTGGCTGCCAATCTGCAACAAACAGCTGCGTTCAGCAGATTGTAGGAACAACAGTCAGAGGAAATAGCAGAGCTTCGCTCACCTCATCAGTTCTGAGAGCAGCGCACACGCTGGGCTGCTCATGAATCCAACAATTAGGACATTTGTGTGATATTAGAGGAAACTGACAAGATCTTTTTGTTTGGATCGGCTCAGCGCTGTAAACCGGTTCCCTGCAGTTAAGAGGCAGATTTTTGTCACTCTTTTTGTTTCCACAAGCTTCCTGTCAGAGGTCTGAGTCCTGCCCGTCAAGACGTACTTCACGAAGCTTAGTGGTATTTAGTTAATCTGCGCTCATTCTCCCCCAACGAATGACCTTTCCTCGAACCTTTACACGTGAAAAGTTAATAAAGATGGCTTTGTTCAGCAGCAACCGAGGCTGTTTGCATTGGTTTAAAGCGCAGTCAGCCAGGTACACACACTGCATCGGCTATCATAATGTCGTCTCAGATGTTTCTTGACCTATGTTTGAGGGAGAGGCTGAGAAAATTGCGTCCAGAAAAAGAAGGTTGTGAAGATCAGAGGGCTCTAGAGAGAAGTCTACAGATGAATGAGCAGGGAGGAGATATTGATGTTGATCCAAGTTTTTCATTTGGTCTGTACAACTATAATATACAATTGTATTTTGCCTGAACTAGGTGACTTCTATTTTTATCACCAGAGTGCAAAGTATTTGTTTCCTGTTTCTTCTGAGGTGTTGACGACTTTTACCATAATTACCACCTTCGATTGAGCAGACGGGTGAAAACCAAAGCAGCGGGATGAGAGGTAGAGGCAAAATGTTCAACAATCATCATCGGGAAAGAGTTGTCTTCCCGCGGAGTATGGAAATGGCAATATGTCCTCAATGTTGACTGTCAGGCAGTGAATAAACTCCTTAGTGTGAAAAGATGTCCACAGAGAGGAGCAGGGTTGGCTTCTTCCTGCAAAGGATTTCTGCCTCTAAATCTAAATCTAAGCTCAACTCAGCAAGACGTGCTAGAATTTGCATGTTATAAAAACAGGGAACCAAAAATAGGCTTAAAGGCTTCATGGAGCATGTTTAAAATATTATGTGTTTATTTACTCCCAAACCCATATGGTCCCGATAGGATGAACGCTGCAACATAAACACACAAGGCCAAAAAAGCCTCTGGATCGTCAGTGTAACACTAGAAATGCACTATCTCACTGTAAGGATTTTTTCATGTTTTTAAAAGATAATGAAGAGAATGTTTTGGAATACATCACTTAATCTAACAAAGGTCCCTAGCTCGAAAAAAAACGAGGACATCGCCATTGCATGGGGATGTATGAGTGAAGAAATATTTTTTTATGGCTGTTATGATGCTGGAGAAAACAAATGTGAATAGGAAACCGTGTGTGCTGTTTTCGTAGCAACAGGTAGGTTGCTTGTTTGAAGGTTTGCTGCCTCCTGACTGGCTGATCAGCGACCTCTGACCCCTTGTACGGTGCACGCCTGCTAACAAGCTCCGCCATCTGTCCACCGCTGTTGGAATTAGGGTCTGTCGTGTTGCCCTGCTGCGAAAAGACCCCGGGAGACGCCACCAACTCCGCTGCATGACAAACCGGCTGGCTGAACACACGCACACACACAGACACATAATTATATAGGAATAGGAAGTGAGGTGGCAGAGGCTCATTCAGTAATAATCTGACATTTACCAAAAAGACTGAATTATACAGATTTACAAACATACCCAGAAATGTCACAAGAGATATTGCTAAAAGTTACAGCAGCAGCTATCAGAAGATATTTTACTCAGTTAAGAGATAAGGAAAAAGAGAAGATAATGAATACAGTTAAATCAATTCTATCTACTGCTCCAAAAAATGAAGGAACAATCTTTTATGAGGAAATGGCATGAATTCAATTGCACTTCTCTGATAACGATGTGTTCAGGTAAGTAGCAGAGGGGATGTTAATGCGTTTCAGCTGTGTTGGTGTTGATGGAATTAACAACAGGTGCACCAGAGGATTTAAGCAGTAGAGCACATCTAGTTACACTACATGTAGTAATGTTTGGTGTTAGAATTGTAGTTTGTGTGTTATTAGTTATTACATTAGCTTGTTAGATGCAATAATTGCAATATGAATCAAACACAATTCATAGTCATATAATTACTCTACACTTTAACATCCAGTCACAACGTAACATTAAGACCTGAGGACGGATGCTTTATGATCCTTTATGGATTCCTTTCAATTTTTCAATTTTCTCCCTTTGGGAGTTTTTTCTCCTTTCACCTTGGATCATATAGAACTGAGTTACACAGTAATATTCAGGAAAGGAATTCAGGAGGGAGGAGCTGGGCTCGAATGTGCAGCCAATCACATACAATAACAGCAGAAGGGACACGCCCCCCCGCAAGATTTAAAGCGCTGAGCTGGAGAAGGAGCAGGCAGAAGCCTCCTCTGAACCAATATTGATGGTCATATGAGACTGGACGAGGGGAATTCTATTTTACCATTCATACTTTATTTCACTTTGTAACTGTATTGCTTATTATTTCATTATGAGTCATTATCACTACCGGGAGCATGAGGCCATTTCTTAACCCTTCAGAAGTTGCACAGATTGTCCAACTCCCCCAGGATGGCACATCCACGCGTGCCACTCCAAGGACATTCGATGTGTCTCACAATCCCCCTCCACATGCACACTCACGCTCAATCATCATAACTAAAGGGCAGAGGGAGGTGTCAGCCATCTGCAGTGAAGCAGAGAATGCGTGGCCTTTAATACGTGTTTGTTTCTTTTAATTACATGCAGTTGTTCTCCCTCATCCTCCGTTTTACACTTCCTTCCTTGCTGGAGCTCTTGGCACAGACAGTGTTTTTGTGGTGTGACTAACTGTGCTCAATGTGGGATCTCATGGCATTTCTGACTTCTTATTACTCATTTACTTCTTATGAGATCAGCACGCTAACACATGCAGACTTGCACAAAGTGTATTTGCCCACAGATATTCAAAAAGAGCAAAATAAATGCAGACAGAATGAAGAAAGAGCCTTTGACAACAATGGGCTGTATAAATAACGAGGCAGTGATACCCCTGGCGCTCCCTCACTTGTTTTCATTATCTTCCCTATCACTCTCTTAAATGTATGTTCTGTGTTACTCTTTCGCTCTGCACGTGTTTAGGAAGAGAGCTCAAGTGTGCATGTAGAAGAAAGAGCTGTGATGCTCCATAGAAAATAGATGATTTCTCCAAGGTTCACTTTGTGTTCAGCTACATCCTCACATCACACCGTATCAGCAAGTAAATGAAGCAGGGGGGAAAATGCCAATGAAAAGTGAACAGCATCAATATGGCGATGACGGTTTTCATCGCTGCCCCTATAAGGGTGTATTAGTATTTCCGGTCGCCTATAGCTTATAAGTAATGATTGTAAGAAGGTGGAGGGGGGAGAAATAGAAGTACGCAATGAGGTGAGGCAATGGTGGGGAGTGAGGGAGCAGCTGCGGGAGGATGCGGATGGTTATAGAAGCTGAAAGAACAAAAGGGGGCACGGGAGCATAATGGAGAGCAAAGGGAGAGAGGCTATGAACCCAGAGGCGCTTTTGAGGAGCCAAAAAACAGATGAAAGGGTGGCGAATGTCGGCGCTCAACTGCCACACAGAATGAGCGGTCCCGTCGGCCCTTTAAGGTTTCCTTTTCTTCTCACCTGTCATTACGAACCACTATCAATGGATCACATGCAATGAGGTAATGATGCATATGAGTGGCTGCAGCCGCGGTGTCTCATTTAAGAGCTTCTTGGTCTTGAACTTCCCCTCGGCTCAATGGAGCTTGGTAGTGTCTTTTTACTCCTTGTTTTGACTTCCGTACATCTGGCTCATCATTTTATTCACTCTCAGCACATATAATCAGCATCTTTTTTATCAGCAGCAGTTTTTGGTTTTGCTCTAAACTTGCCTTACCTGCTCGGGGGTCAACTCTCCATCTCGTCTTTATAAGATGATAATGTGCCTCTGATGTGTTTACAGCTTGTTGTGTTGCCCTGTCAGGGCCAAAATTGAAGTAATGATTCTTTTGTTGCAGCAGCTATTGTTGGTGTTGCTTTTGAGATCATTTTCATTTGGGCTTTTTGGTAGCTGTGCCCCGATGTTCACAGCTTTTGTCAAATCTTCCCGTGCCCCCACAGATGTAAACATTTGTATGCAGCATCGTGTTGGGGGGGTGTTTCTATTTTTGGCGAGTTCGACTTTGTTGACTAGAGAGAAAAGAGAGAGAGAGAGAGAGAGAGAGAGAGAGAGAGAGAGAGAGAGAGAGAGAGAGAGAATGCATTACCATAACTCAGACCTGCTGTATGTCACACGCATTGATTATAGGCGCATCCACTCGCTGCCCCCTTTTCTATTTCATCAAGTAGATTGGCCAGCATGCTAATGCCGTACATTATTAAGAGTAGAGAAAGATGGTCTTTAAGACCCAGTGTGCACTTATACTTTTACACAGCGGACAGTGTGTTAATATGTAATGAAGTTACTTTCAGCGTCTCCCACAGCGTGTGGACACCAGCTTTAAACCCTTGCAGACACCATCTATATCACACACATTTACGGTAACAAGTCCCCAGATGCATCTTGAGCACCACTGATGTGAGTACCTGTTCTATTACCAGACACCCTGTCAGCGATCCACAAATGGTGGAGAGTGAAAGTTCTCGTTTGTTGTGATTTACACCTGATGTGGGAGCCAAAGAATTCACAGTAACTGAAGCTCGCAAGAACTACATAAACCTGCTGTCCTTCATTTGAGACATAGTTTTGTCTGAGAAATGTATTTGTAGCCTTGTTCTTGGTTGATACAGCAATACGCAAACATATCTGGTGTTCTGTGAGGTAAAATTACTTTTTTGTAAATAAAGTGCGATTGCCTTTGAAAAGAGACAATAAAGCGGCTTCATTCCTTTGTGGGTAAATGAAAATATTCTTGTATTGCAAGTTATTTAAATAATTCATAACATTATTGATGACCTTATTTTGTCACTGCTTTTAGCTAATGGCTCAGTGGGCTTTCCCATGTGAAAAATAAGGAAAAGAGCACTGATGGAGTCTACCTTTAAATAATAAGACTATTAATATTCTGTATTTGGATTAGAATGATACATTTATTGTTGATTTTGTAAAATAATCTTGTGTCATTATGGACATGAAAGGGAAAAATTCATTTTCAATGGGGCAGCTATTTGCAGTGATGAAAACCTGTTATTTCCTTTGTTTTAACGGGTACTGGCATGGACCACTTCACAGGTCCTTACTGGTTTCATGAGTGGTTTGTTGATGGGATGTGAGGGGGATGTAAAATATTCACAGTGCACCCACTCCTTCAGTTACCGCCACATGACTTAGTAGCTACAGCATCCCTGCAGGCGTTGTTTCTTTTGTCCCTGCAGGACCAGACTACACTCGCAGTGAAGCACAATGATTAAATGCATCTACCCGGTTAGTCAGACCTCAGCGCTGACCTTTATGGCAAAATCCGGTCCATTTTTCAGTAAACAAAACCTAACAAAAACTGCTAAAGAGGACTGTGGAGCTGTAGAGCACAGTTGGTATTGAATCTATGTTTTGTTTATTGAGGTTTCTCTATATAGTTAAATATAATGACTATTTATTTGCTGCCATCCACTTTTAAGCTACATCTGTTGTCTTTAGCGATAGGGACACTGGATTAAATCTTTGGCCAAAAAAACTACTGCAGAAAGTGTGTCCAAACATTTGACTATCCATCTCTCTTTATTTTTTTGGTATATTGATGAGTAGCAGGTTCACTCAATGCTTTAAAACCTTGATGGAGACTGAGAGTATACGATGATATTTTTAGCACAGACCGATGTGCTCTTATTGTGTCAGCGAAATACTGTGCTGTTAAACCTCTGGGCCGTAACATATTCAGTTACTGGGATTTTGTTATCACACCAGAGACTTAAAATAAATTAATTAATTAAAAATAAAGAACTTTCTTGCAGGAATAATTCAGGAGAATCATTTGATTGTTGATCTGTATTAAAGCCAAAATATGATGCCCTTCCTTCCAATTGGGTCATAAATATTCTTTTATATAAAGACAAAGGTCTACATTTCTTTTATTAAGATGTATTCCTTATAAGACACTAACAGAGTAGGTATAGATGTTGTTTGATTACCTGAATTACAGAGGGAGCTTATTCTGTCAAAGTTACTGTATATTGGTAAAAGTCTGGGGTTGAGAAAAAAAGTAAAGAACAGCTGTTGCTATTTCAGTCCTCTGCATCTTTAAGTGAGTGCATTGAGGATGCGTAAAAATAACATTCAACTGAAATTAAGGAAAGAGAGGAAATTCTATTAATTGAGCACGGAAGTTGATCCCATTTTTACTTCTTCGATGCCTCATGAAGGAATATTGAGTAATGGATTGGGCAACGACATAGAGCAAATATGAAACTTAACATCCAAACCTATCTGTGCTCAACCCATTTGTCATCTTGTCAGGTTTTGTTTTACGGAAAAATAGAAGTGAATCCTCTTTGTTTGAAGTGAATTTTAGCGCTGAGCTAGAAATGTGTTGAATATCTGCATAATAAATCTCCATAAAACCATATTCATCTTTTGTATCGGCTTGCTTAGTTTATCATTTAAAGCTGACTAAAAAATGTTCCCCCTTTACAAGCACGGTACATGGAATCTATTTACTTTGGATTATCTAATTTCAACTACTTAGAAATATATTCTACCCAGGAGGTGGTGAGCGGAGCCGTCACTATTTGACTCTAAAGTAAATCAAAGCGTTGTGCTCATTTCAGTTCACTTTGCAAGAAACCAAAAAGTATTGTTGACATACACTGCGGCAGCCCAGATGCAGCGTTTATCTGGCTACTCTGGGCCCAAATGGAGTTTGAAGAGGGCTGATATTTTCTTGTACACATTACACCTCGATATTGTTTTTTTTACTCTTCCTGACGCCCTAGAGATATAAAAAAAATGACTTCATGCAGCTATAAATAGAAGCTACAATTCCGTCTAGCCCCCATTACCATCATTCAGTGAGTCATGAGTGTAATTACTAATTTGTGTGTGTGTGTGTGTGTGTGTGTGTGTGTGTGTGTGTGTGTGTGTGTGTGTGTGTGTGTGTGCAAAGTGTACCGTGCGACTGGTCCTCCATGTGTCCCAGAGTTTCAATCTGCTCCACCAGGTCATTTGAGTTCCACTGACTCATGCCCAGCAGTATGGCACTCTTCCCCTCCATAACATCTGCTGGGACACACACAGACACACACAAACAAAGACACGTAAGAAACGGCGCAGCAAAGACAAAAAACCCAAACCCCTCTCTGCATATTAATGAAATCGAAACCTTTTCATTTGGTCGTAGAGGAGATTAAAGCTACGCATGCGTTTTGATTTGTTGCCAGATTCAACATCTTCTCAGGTGCCCGACGTCTGCCTCACTCTCCTGTTAGTTGTGTGGCTCCAGTAAAACGGACAACACACCTTTAAATAAGTAAGTAACTATGTACCCAGAACACAATCAGCGCCACTCGGACTGGAGCCACTTGGACTTGGTTTGTCTAAATGTGGCTGCTCATGCAAACCTGACGGCCTAACAGGGCCAACGACAGACTCTAGTGAAAACATACATTCGCAGGGCTCGTTTTGGTTGAACACAAATGGGATCACCAATGTGCTGCCTTTGCAGCATGTAAATCTGGCCTGAATGATGTTAACACAGATTAATTGCACCCTGGAGACTGTGATGTGACATGTTTATTAAGCTGGCCTATCAGATTGATCAGTATTTATGTCTTTCCAACGGGAAGCACTGTCACACCTTCAGCCACGCCGCTGGCCACTGTTTGATCATTACCGGGTAAATATTGTGTCTAACGGGCCTGAACTCATTTTAAGAGGTACCATGTGCAGTTTCTTTTTCTGTTCCCTGCAAAAATGCCTTGTACCCTTAATCAAAAGTAACTTTTTTCTAATTCAATGAAAACTGCGGCTAATAATACTACACTCTCTTTCTGGATCAGTGGAATAATGTGGAACAACGTGACCTTGTACATGAAGAGCAGAAAGCACTTATGTGAAAGCACTCATCAAAACACTGCTCCATGCAGCTATTTTTTTATTCTCGGAGCTCAGGCCATCAGCTCTGTGATTGCCTGTACCCCCAAACGCCGTTCACAAACACAAAGTCTGACAGTTAAACAGGTTAGTTTAGTTAGTTTAGTTCAGTAAAACTGATTTGGAAGAGGAGATGATGTTGAATGTTGAAATAATTTCCCCTAACTGGAGTGATATTGAGTCATTCCCAGCTGAGCTTCACTCAAGTGATCCCGAGCAGCAGTCTAAACATCCAGCGTTGCCAAGTGTTGGCATGCAGGCACTTTCGAACATGGAACCACCGCGTCGTCGTGGTAAAATGAACGAGCTCCGCTGCCGTGGCGAATATCAAGCGAAATGACGAGCTCGCTGTGTTAAACGCCTCCGTCTGAGACGGGGAGAGTCATGCAGAGAGAGACCTCTCTACCTGACAGACGTGTCTCCTCGCTCACACATTCCCGCCTGGCAGCTCTGAAAGACTCTGACGTGAGTCTTCACTGCCTGTCCATGCAGATCACACAGCGAACGGTCTACTGGTCACAGATTGTCTTTCGCTATCTGTTCTGACTCTCTCTCTCTCTCTCTCCCTCTCTCTCCCCCGCCTCCACTCCCTCTTTGGTGGCCTATCTTTCCTCCGGTCAGAGGGTGCTGAGCCAAATGTAATAATGACAGGGCAACGGCGCACACAATTGCAGATTCAAAAAAGCAAAATGGAGAGGAGCAAAAAAGACGAGATGGTCATATTGAATCGAGAACAACGCACAGCAGGTTATAAGAAAGTCTGTTTTTTAGAGAGCAGAAGAATGCGAGAGAAGCAGCTCAACACCCAGAAGAGGCAGATTACTGAATCATCTCCTGGAGCTCGCAGCCAAAACAGAAGCTCCTCTGAGGAGCATAACGTGTTTGAGGCGAAGTAAAACAGTACCTACCCTGAAAAAAAGCAAAAGCAAAAGCAATGCATAAACAATCCAGACAATGACATGGGAGCGATACCTTATTTCTTGCTTTTGGGTTACAGGACAGAATGGCGCAGTCTGATGGTGAACGACGAAGCAAAGGGAAATAGAAGTGTACAGCCCGGAGATAAACGAAATTGAGTCACATTCTTAAATCTCGTTGGCTCACGGCGTCGAGAGTGGAAGAGAGCAATACATGCCTCGACTGGGAAATGATGAGGAAATGTCCTTGGGTGACCTCTACCACCTCAATGGTATGTTCACTGTCTCATACTTCATTTGTCGATCTCACCATCATGTATTAGTTGAATGGAATTATCAGAAATAACACCTCTGGTTTTATTTTAATCTGTTTCAACTCCCGACACCAAACTCCATGAAGGGGAGATTACTTTGGGGATTATCCCATAACAACGGCGTGAACAGCCTCTCAGGTAAGTAGGCTACTGAAGGTGGATGGCATCGAAACACCATGAGTAGAACTCACAAGGATAGAGTGAGAAATAAAATGTATTATTTAGCATTTAATACTTAAACAAGTGGTGCTTTGCAGCGCAGCCTCTCACTTTATGTAACATGTGTATTCATGATTTCACATACAAATGTTGTTAGATTCGTATTGCTTTCATAGAACTTTTATGTGTCGTTATTCAAACTTGCTTTTCCTACTTCCTACTAATCTCTTTGTTTTATGCTAGCGCAGAAGATTACAGGTTGGTCTGCACCAACAACTTGATTTGGATCAAACACTCCAGCAGTCGATTTCCCAGATCAACTCACAAAGAAACATTAAATCAGTGAAATCCCCGCCTGCAGGGGCAGAATAAAACACAGCTGTGATTAAGCATAACATGGCTCCAATCCACTGCAGCAGATGTTTAGTTCAAAATGACCATTTCTCTATCAACACACACATTTTTGCAAATTATCATTTTGTAAAATTGATTACATCAACAGAATATGAAGGCTAAAACTATATTCACCATTCCTGTATATTTACTATAATTACTGAAAGGAGTGGGGGCAGTAGGCTGGGCAGGTGACGAGGTGGGTGTGACTAACAGGTGCACTGAATAGGCTGTTTAGGTGAGTGAGAGACACAGTGGCAGGAGAGACGGGAAGCTGAACCATCTGTTTTTATTTAACAATCTGTGTAGTTGACGATGTTGTTGTAATGCATTTAATAATTAAATGTGTTACGGGGAAAAAAATCTAGTATTTCCAAAAAGCTAAACTCATGGGCTCCTGGATGTAAACAACAATGACACAATGCGAGAATGGTGTTAATCCTGACTGTGTCTCAGGGGACCCAGGTGAACCAGCTCATACTAACGCACTAATAGTGCAGCGTAGATGCCCGTCTTGCATACAGACAGTTTACTTCCTGAGGCAGTTTGTCATGTAATTAAACTGCGGGAGTAGCCAACACCACGGCTTTGTTTTCAGGGTCAGTTCAGCTCATTATTTAAATTCATCTCATCAAATACCTAATCTGGATTAACAGACAGCAAATTAGTCAACAGCTCTCATCTATAAACAATGTGACAAATGCGTTGGCCTTTGCTCGAGCATCAGTCCTGATGAGTGAAGGGAGACGATTCACATCCGTGCAGGACTGCATGTGGGTGTAGACGTGCGTGAGGCTAACGTGCTAAGTGATGCTGCAGTGGATGACGATGCCATGTAGCATGCTGAGTAGGAGAGCGGTAGGATTTTTCCTTTTTGTTACTAATGGCTGGGGTTGCAGAGGGGCAGAACATTTCCAGTAAATTCCTGGAAACTTTAAGAAAAGTTAAGCTGAGGAATTCTTGGAATTCTTGACATTTTTTGCAAAAGCATATAACGGGGGGACTTTAGATGTAGTTGAGAACAAGACCATGCAAGCCTGGCTCAGCGGGACCCTGCATGCAGCTGGTTGGGAACATTGTCTGCCAGAAACGTAAACATTAAACGCTGTTTTTGAACGTCTTGGCATTTTCACCACTTCTAAACTGCAGCCATGTTCATTTTATACCAGATGCATTTGTGTGCCGCAGGCTAACCTTTTAGCAGCAAGAGTAGAATGTAGACCTGGAAGGATTTAAGGATGAACACCAAAACCAGAGGCTTGAGAAGCCTTACTCATTTTACATTTTATGCAACATTTTTTTGGTCAGTGAAAGAATACTCACAGATGAATTAGGTAAAAATATATATGTTGTTTTGACATATATGACAAGTAAAATACAGGTAAATTACCACAAAATGTCCAGTTTATTCCCATTCATTCCCATGGAAAGTTTCCAAGAAGAAGACTTGAATGAAGGATCTATTAAACGGCCATGTATACGTTCATATGTACGTTCAGAAATGATTTCTGCTTAAGGGATTGAACCGAGAAATGTGTAATCTAAATATGATTTTCTTACAAAACGCAAAAACCGACCGTCCTGAATTCAAAACACCTTTTCTCTTTTCTTTCCTGGCTGAGGCCCAGCGTTTCTCTGTAATCTCTTGAAATAAATATTTGAAGTGGAGGCTTTGGTCCAAATGAGCTTTTTAAGCAAAGTAGTGATCATTAAATGTGAAAACAATACTGTGAAGAGGTTGCACTATTAAAGCAATTTGTTTCCATAGAAACATCCCACACAGATATTGCTGGATTTTAACATACGTTTCACTGTTTTACAGTAAGACGTAAGGCGTCGGGTTTTATTTTTTCTTCCTTACTTTATTTCATGAGCCCAGTGAAATGTATACATTATTCAAGATCACAAAATAAAATATCCAGAAAAGAAATAGTACGTCTTACAACACCCTTTATCCTTAATGCCCAGATTCAACCTTTTAAATGTATTTACTTTTATTACACTGCTTTGTTGATTACTCAATTATGCTATTATAAAGCACTTGGTAGACCGCTGCAGTGAGTCACAGACTGTTGCTGTGCACAGCTTCATGTGTAGAAATAAATGTGAAAAGAGGTTTGTAGCTGCTGGGATCGTTCGATTTAGTAGACCAACGGTCTACAAAACATATTCTTAACCAAGTCATTATATATAATATTTAAGTAAATTTATCACATTCAAAGACTTGTGTTGAAGAGGCCTGAAGATGCTGACCTTCACATATCAGCAGAAGCTTGGCATATTTCATAAAGAGGCTCTCGCAGACCGTTACAATCCCCATTTTATGGCCTTTTTGCTTTCAGCCCAGTCATCCAGGGGTCAGCGAGGTCAGGTGACAGACTTGGCCCGACAGGAAATTAAACTGCTGTCAGCACCCTGAAACACTCTGAATGATAAAAACCATCTTTACAAACCCTACGGTCACTGTTTGCCTTCGAATCAAATCAGATGGATTATAGAGGGAAGACTATCTGTGACCTCCACTTGAGGATGCACTTTGAAAAGCGCTGCTCTTCAGCAGCCGAGGAGCTCACTGCACGCTGGTACTGGCAAAGTACATTGAATAGTATAAGCCACTCGGTATAGCCACTTAAAACACTAGAAATCCAGGTTGGAGGAAGAAACCCTTGAGATTGTTTTTGAGAATTTAGGCAGGATAAATGAATGAAAATAAATGGTATAGCAAAAGGATACAAGATAACAGTTAGGGCTCATCTTTAGCAAAAGTGTGCAAATTCCATCCAGCCATGAAACATTTTCTTAGATTTCTGGATGCACTGGGTTAGACAGTGGAGCTGAAGGCATCCATCACAACCACATTAATGCCCCCCGAGCTTATTGTGACGGATTGAGTGGTGTAGGCCTATATTATGACAAACGCACGTTGGTCACTAGTCAATGTAATTCTTTCAGTTACTCCCACTGCTTTTTCTATAAAAGGCTGAAATGGCTTTTGGCTAAAGAAAACATATATCCAGTGTACACAGAAGAAATAAAAGCGACCAGAGCAGCTATATTTAAGTTGAGATGGAGAGGCACAGTCTTGCGGTTAGCGAGTGACTGCAGGGAGCTTGAGGAGCTCTGGTTTCCCTTTTAAGGGAGGTGTCATTCATACTGAGCATGTTTATGTTTGGAATAACTTGCTCTGTTGCCTTTCCCTGTGCTCCACTTTGTCCACAGGCTCAGACAATAAAGTCACACGGCAACGGCGAAACGAAATAACAATCTTCAGACATCTCCTTTGAAATGTCCTTCATTTCTTTGGCTTCATTGTAGTTCACGTTTCAATGTTGCTGCTTCTATAATGGAGCTCCTTTTGTTGATTTGTGACAGACATGCTTTCATGCAACTTGAAAGAATAATCCAAGGTTTTTCTCGAAAACCCAGATCTGAAAAAACACTACCCCGTGTGGAGTGATGGCAAAAATGAGCTGCGAAATGTTCGGTCAAGCAAGCAAATAAGCTAATTAGAGACATGAAAAAAAGAACAACAATTTTGATGTTTTGTTTGAGGGGATGTCTGGATTATTTGTGTCTACGAGACTTTCCTGCACACCACAACATGTTGTTTTTACACTTGAGTTGTGTTGTGTATCGATTAAACCAATGAAAAATGCCTTTATTATTATCATTATTAATTGGGGGCATTTCAATGTGCCTGTAGAGGCCGTTGTCAAGTACATCAGTCTTTATGCTAAGCTAAGATAAACCGCTGCCGTCTGCAGCTTCATATTTACTGTAGAAACATTAGTAGTATCATTTGTCTCAGGAACTCGGAAGGAAATGTTTCTTTGCCAAATTATGTGTGCTTCCTTAACTAGATAACATACTACCGCTGCATAGTACTTGTACGTTTGATTGGCACGCAAGACAACAGCGCGCAGCGTCTGCCCATTCTATTTAGTTAAAAGAGATGAAAGGACACCTTTACTCTCCGTCCCTTCACACTCTGTAATAATAATAATATAAGTGTGGAATCTCCTGCAGGAGGAACGTGAGTAAGCACATCTTCTCACATTCAGCACATGCACGTTATCTTCCCCCATCGACGCTGATAGGCGCCTCCGCAACAGTCTCCCAAAATGAATTTAGAGCAACGTGCAGCATTGCTCGGCGACAGCTGTGATAAGGAATCTGCAGTGAACGTGCCCTTTTTTTTTGGCAAACTGAATGTGCAAGGGACAGGAAGTGAAGGGAGGGAAGCAAACAAAAGATTGAGACAGGAAGAGTGAAATTACAACAACAAAAGGGAGTGTGAATGACAACGAACACTGAATAAATGTAGTAATCGCATTCTAATACACAAATAATACAACTTCATACTGCAGCTCTTAAAATTCCCTTCCACCGACCAAAGTGGAAATGGATCTCAGCAGACGGCCTTTAATCTGTTTCCCACTGAGCTTAAATCTCGTCATGTTTTCATATGATAAGAAAGAATGTTGGACACCAGAAACTCTCAACACACCCCTGGCTATTGACTGACTTAATGTAAAATAGGAAGCTCTCATAATATAAACAACACAGATAAGAATCTCTCGGGATGACCACTTGTGGAGGATAATTGTCGGGATAATTACTTCACGGATTCACTCCCTCTGGGACAGTAAAAGACTGGTAAACAAACATCTTCTCAATCGCGTGTCCTGGTCAATAAATAAATATGGACACAAAAGCAGAACCCGTGGAAATGAACCACATGTTAGTTCCTCCAGTGAAAACACGTTTGCACACTTAATGGAAAAGGATCCGTTTCAAATGCTGAAACAGAGGTTTGGATCATTTCTAAAGACAATAACGGTTTGGAGAGAAAGCTTGTAAAATAAAATGCAATACTAACCTCTGGCATCAAAGAACTCCTCATCGGAGCTTTCGACTGATTCCTGAGCAATATCCTGCAGACACCAACGAGTGGCGCTGTGCTTTCGTGATGATCCTGCGGGTCAGAACAAGAAAACAAAAATCTGCTTTTAGACTGAAGGGAAGACAACAGGGTATCACCAATAAACACAGAACTGGAGAGGCAACTCAAAGACATTTATATCACTTTCCTTTCTTTTTACCCCACGGTTGTCAACTCCCCAGGTGGGGATGGGCGTCCCTCTAAGTGCCCCGGCAGGTGAAATGAACTAAATGGACTTTCCTCTGTGCAGTGTCAAAGCACACAAGTGTCTCAGCTAGGGGGGCTTTTATGACCTTCTGATATAAGAGCAGGGATGAAATGGGATTTAGAGCACTTGGCATTTGTTGACGGTATTCACTCTCAACCATCGCAAACAACAGAGAAGAGCTATTTCTTCCTCCAAACTCCCCAAAGCAGGGAGTAGCTGTTACACTGTCGGGTAAAACTGACAAATCCTGCTTGCTCGAGGTTGGAATTCATTAACAAGATTAATTAGGAATGGCAGGAGCCTCTCCGCTGTTTTTCTGCTAGACTGTGTCAGGGCTCGAATGTTGTGCATTCAAAAACATCAGGATGAAAAGCATAAATTAGCACTTTTAATAGAATTCATTTCATGTTTCCCAGAGTTTTGGGGATGTTTTCATCATCTTTGGGTCGGCCGTGAGAACCTCTCACTATTGTTGCACTCTGAGGATGTAATGAATCACATATTCTGTACACCTGTATGCAAACAACCGAAGGCCTTTTTCCTTATTATTATTTATTTATTTACTCTGTGCTGGAGGAGATATTTTGCCACAGCGATATTTCCACCCCTCACTTTGACAATTCACACATCACACAACCCACTTGTAGGTCCTCTCCATCCCGATGCATTTCAACATCGTGTCACTTAGAAACTCGTCCTTATGGGTTTAGCAAACAAATGGTCTTCTCTCCAGCAAGAGGGACTCGGATTCAAGAGAAATTGTCCATTTTGTTGTTGGGGTAGTTTAACACTAACATTAGAAATCTATGTCACCAATTCACTTCAACTGCTTTGGCAAAAAAGAACACCGATTTAGGATTTCTGTTTGATCATTTCTCACATACCGCTATCACTCCCAAATAGAGGGAAAACATTTACAACGCTGTAAAAAGCCTCTTCATCATTTTCAATAACCGTCAAGAAACCATGAAGAATCTTAAAAGAGCAGTGGAATCCTCCTGAACAGCACGTTCACTGCTGTTGAAACTGCTTTCCAAGGACTTTGATCCGAGATAATTATTCAATATGCCAACCAACTTAGGGACCAACGGAAGCTCCCCCTCTTCTACTTTTGACTTTGAAAATCTGCCCGTCAGCAGAAAAGTTCTCCAGGATCCCTGAACCTCCAAGCAAAAAGCATTTATCCCTGTTGACTCTGCCTTAAGCATTACCGAGGATGAGTAACGACGCTGAGGATAGGATTAGTTTGGTCCTTGGGTGGAGATTGAACTGGCGTCACCAGCGGCACATACACATTGTTGTCAACTACAGGCTACTACCAAATAAAGACCTTTAGGCCAGATTCTTTGCTTTCACTGTGAAAAATGAAATTACCGGACAAAACAACAAGATAAACATTATCTTCCAGACAGTAGTGCTCTCTACGAAAGGGAAAGCGTAGTATTTAGATCGGCTTTAACGCTGCAAAATAATGTATAAAAGGGCACCTGCCGGACGAAAGGCCAAACGCAAACCCCTAGGCGTGAGTGTTTACACATTTCTGCCTTTTGTTCAGCATCTGCCGTTGGAGCCGGCGCTCTCCGCTGTGCATCCTACTTGACTGCCTGAGCCCTTCACGGCGTCATGGCGAGGCGGCATGTGGCTGGTCAGAGGCGTTGCTCTGTGCCCCGGTGTTCACGGCAAATGGAGTGCACAGCGTGAGCGAAGGAAAGGAACAACTTTGAAAAGTAAAAAAAACACTCTCGATTCTGGCACCACCCCCCCTCCCCCCCAAGGCCTTCTGCTGCCCTAAACACGCCGCCCCTTATCAGGCGTTGAGTGGCTCCCCTGTCTGTCACCTCTTCAAGCCTTCTGAGTGATGTTGGAGTGCTTTTAAGAAACGCATCCACTGGTTCGAAACAGACGCACACCTGTGTTGCGGCTGTTTCTCCTGTGCGTGCGCGTTGAAAATGGAACGTTCAGAATCTAACCCGGCACACAGCGGACGGCCTTTCAACAAGCACGGCCTCACCGGGTGATAGAAATGATTGCCATAACTCGCTGGAGGGGATTTCGTTGCACCATATCGCCGCGGCTACTGACCGAACGCTTGAAAGAACGACAGATTAGGATCTCACAGGCAGCAGCAGGGCAAATGTGAGCAGACCATCCCGCTTGGAGCCGAGAACAAGGAGCGGGAACATTTTGTCACCAGCGGGAGCCGATGTCCCATCTACTCACTTCCGAAAGTTGGCATGTTGTAAAAGTTGGTGATGGAGAGGACTCCTACGTGTACATTTCTATCCCCATTTCTATGAGAACCAGGGACGTGATTGTTTAATTCGACAGCAATGTATTTAATGCAGTACCAAGCAAATTACATGTAATTGGCTTAGCATTAACAACATCACTTTCTAGGCCGAAGTAGATCAGCCAGGTGTTTAAAGAAATCAAAAATACAGTGTCAATAAGTATTTAAAATAGTAAGGCGAACGGTATAGTAATATCAAAGCAGTATTTGTGTCAATGCATGGGAGCAGAGGAGTCCGCAGCCATGCTAGCCGTTCTGTGAGTCAGCTATGCTAACTTCAGCTAGGCTAACAACAGCTATGCTAACATCAGCTTGGCTAACAACAGCTATGCTAACATCAGCTAGGCTAACAACAGCTATGCTAACATCAGCATGATGGTTTGCACACAAACGCCCCGCGGACATGATGATGTTGAGCCGGTTCAATGTTTCCCACCTTCACATCGTCTCCGTTTTGGATGTTAGCATCAACTGGATTGGACAAATCAGCAATTTACATGTTTTTTGTCTCAGTTCGATGTATTCGTCTTTTTCTGCTACTGGCAAAGCGTACCGAAACATTGGTTTCGTGAGTTTGACTCATTTTAATTTGAATGTATCCATGTTTTAGAACAATGGACTGAAATTAGTACACTCCTACACTCAATTAATACATATTTGGGGTAGTATTCTAGATTTAACAATGAAGGACAACATCAAATAGCAGTTTATAAACTAAATATTAGGATGTTGGAGTCCTTCTCACTAATTCTAAGTTACATTCTCAAATTCAGTTTCAAATAATCCCCTGCCAAAAACATTAAAGGGTGATTAAACAGTTGCTTTTATCAATTTCCCTTTGTCTGCGAGATTAATAAATGCAAACCCCAATAAGCTTGTCTTTGGAATCTAAATGTGCAGCTTATAGGAAGTAACAAAAGGAGAGGAAGTGACGTGAGTAACTAAAAAGCTTTACTCCAGAGCAGCACAAGGTTGCTTGTGACTCATCTATTTCCTCTTTCATCGCTTTCTTTCCATTATCCACTGCCAGAGGTGTTTACACAGTGGCCTGTAACGGCTGAAACGGTGGGCTGAGAGCATCAATCACTGGAGCAACTCCGTTGCAATAACAGGTTGTATCCGCCCATATCTGTCCATCCCGTATCAATCGCTATGTTGACTACAAACACACGGCTGCACCGCTGCACATGTATGAAGAGGTGCGGGGCTGACAGTCGCTTGGTCCAATGTTGGACTTTCTGCATTGTGGGATCGGGAGCATCGCGGTAGCAAAATGAAAGTCACGATGATAATGACAGGGAAATTTCTATCTACAGTTTTTAGTCTTTTTAGTATAATTAGTGGTCGAGTTTCACAATGGGCAAATGAGAGTGGACTAATTTAGAAAATATTTGCCGAGGGGTGTGTTTGAAGGAGGTAATTATATTTATATATCTTTCTGGGAAACGGTTATTGTATATACATCTGTACACAGTCAAGTACTATATATTTATTTTCATGAGTGAACGTGATAAGAAGTGTTTCTAAGGCCCATTTAATATCCGGCAAAACCTGTGGCGACTATTTGCTGCAGATGCGTCTGTATTTATGGATTAAAACGCTAAGTGAGGCAATCTTTTTTCTAAGTGGATGTTAACATCCTCCATCCTGCTTAACTCGTGTTACATGATATTCACACAAGGAACAGATTTCTTAGTCTCTTTCTCTAATTCAGGTTATTCTATTTGAAATAAAACCTATAATTTATGAACATGTGTGGTATTTTCTATTGATTCTCAGTGTAATTAATGTGCACCAGATACATTAGATTCACGGGACATTCAATACAGACTTGTACATGTTATATAAGGTTGCATTTTTCTATTTTAAGCCAGCTGTTAAGCAAACTGTGAGGTTGAAAACTCTTCCAGATAAGTAAGGAAAAGCTTGACTACAGACTCTGGGACTCATTTATCTTTCTTATTACATCTATTGGATGACTACTGACAAAAATCCTCACAGAACGATAGCATGTGACCTTAGACTGCACACAAGCCTCCGGCATCATAAAGTTAATGGCGATGCATAATGAATAACGTGGGATAGAAAAGTAGGTAGCATATGCCTATGGAAGTGCATATATGCATGACTTTGTTGATTTCCTCAGGGGTGGGTTTCATTAGCATTTCATTGAAACGGCATATCTGCAAAGCAAAGTGTCCAGACCAATAAATCAATTTCAGACACACTTGTTTGGACACACTTTCTCATTGATGAGAAGTATGTAAGATGATTGTTTGTAACAGTATGTACGACAGTTGTTTTCCGTTTTTTAAACGCGAAACTGCTTCGTCGCGAAGTGCTCTGGCATGGAGCATAACGATCGCGCAGCGTCGTGGACGAGCTCATGGGAATCGCCGTTTAATCAGTTTCTACCATCCTCAAAGGCTTTCTCCTTGCCGGAGCTCTATCTGTCATTGCCCTCGCTTCTCTCCAACCCAGATGCAAACGAGCGCCAATCTCCTGACTCTGTAATTAGCAGCCTTTCATATTCACTCTGTCGCTCTCAACTCTACGCAACTAACAGCGGCCAAAAGATACTGCGGGTCATAAGCGATGGCAGCGGCTGCCGTCGCGCAGAGAGGGGAGGTGCAGGAGGTGATGCGATGATGCAAAGCACTTCTGAATGAACATTGGACGGTCCACAACATCAGAGTGCAATATCCACCACATCGAGAGGAAATTCTACTGAAGGTTGACTAGACGTGAAGGAAATTGATTCTGAAAAAGACGGTGACTGTGTGTGTATCTCATGCCACAGTGAACACCCCGTCGCTCCCGGAAAGTAAACAGTGAAGAAGAGCCAACCTGGTCCTCTATGAGCTGGAAATAGCTATTTATTAATAGCCATGTCCTCAAATTAAAGCTTCATTTTACCACAAAGTTTAAATCAATCTCCACAGCAGAAGAGAGAAATTGAGGAGCTCGATCTATCGTCACAAATGTGTCGATCGTAGACCGCTAAATCTGCAGTCTCCCCTTCTGCCTTTATCCCACAATAAGCACACACAGTACCGTAAGCCCGAAGATGACTGCGTGTGAAGGCCTTACACTACAAACTGCATGCTCTCATGGTCTTTAATGAGATTTGCACTGCGTGAAGAGGCAACCGCTTAATTACAACTGGCTGGTGAGGAGATTGCAGACTAACTACAGTATAATCTCAAATTTTGTTGTACATGATTTAAGGATTCAAGAAACCAATTTGGGATTGTCGGGAAACAAGTTGGCTAAAGGCTTGAATTTATCATTTACCAACTCATTTAATCTTTTCATCTTCCGACATGGAGAACGTTAGAAATATCCATCCCTCTCATTTAGCTGCCGAATGATCCACAAGGAGGCTTTGATTTTCAACATGGCTGTTGAAAAACAATGTTTAGCCTTGACAGTCTTATGCTTGATTTCTGGTTGAGGGATGCTTAACATTTCGCAAGTTACCGCACGGCCACGTCACACCGCGAGGTGGCAAAAGCTAAATATATTCCTCAATCAAGCTATATATATGATCAATAAAATATTGACGTCAATGATGATGTTTTGTAAAATTGTTTGTATCATGAGACAAACCGTCTAAAATCAGTGCCGCTCAGTTTACGGCCATTAAACACGCAGAAGAACAAAGGCAATATTTTCACAATTGAAAGGGCGGAACCACTGAATCGCTTTTGAGTAAACTGGTTCAATATCTCCTTATTGACTAATCAGTAAATCTGTGATTCACTAAAGTAGAGATAGAAAACACAATCTCTGCCCTCTGCATTCAGACGCCGGTGCGATGTCGAGACTATTGGCAGTGACAGGCAACAAGACGTCTGGAGGCTGGCGGCGGTCCCCCGCCACCAGCCTCGTCCCCGACCTCAGGCCGCAGCGGGCCAGCCTGCTGTGTGCGTTGTGAATAGCTGCTCCGAGACACGGGCCCAGTGTGCTTCCTCATGACAAACACCTATTAAGTTCAAATTAGCCCAGTTTGGTATGTTTGAGTAAAAAAAAAAAGCAAAGGTCACGCGCTGAATGCATCAGCACAGGCCTCAGTGGAGCTCAGAGAACATTGCTTCTAAACGGGGGGCCGACTGGGGACCATTTGCCAGGACAACGACCAAAGCATAACTAGCTGCTGGTGGTGTAACATATTATCTAAAGTGTTCTGTGTCTTCAACTGAGCTGGATTTGAGAAATCGCTGACATCATCACATAAAATCCTTTTTGTGCCAGCAGTCGATTCCTGAATACGAGGTGGCAAACATGATAGATTCAACGGTAAAACACTGCCAGACAATCGCTATTCACCTCCCCAGAAACAGGGAGGGAAGCGCAGAGGAAAAGAGACGGGGCTGTTCACAAGCTCTATTTTTAGCTTGACGCTGATTCTCAGCGAATCAGCAGGTAGGCCGACCATTTATTTTATTTGGACAGCAAAATGAAAAAAAAACACATTTCGGACTGATACAATTTCATCAAATATGACAAATACAAAGTGCTTCGGGGTGCAATATCTCCCACTGAGCGTGGAAATGGTTCATAAAGTCTTAGGGAGGACGCACAGTGGGGATCAGTTAGGACTCCGGGAGGGAAGGAGAAGGAAGATGACGGAAAATGATCAAATTCTCAAAAAGATTTGGCAGCATCAAGACTCATCCGGCTACAGAAAGCAGCTCGAACTGAGCCTCTGCATGTCCCTATAGAAAGTAAAAGGAACCAAAATGCAACATTTGTGAAGTGGCTGATTGCCAATTGTCATCTTTGAATGTCTAATAGTCCACAGCCATGTAGCAGCCTCATGAGGGTGTACTGGTAACGCGATAGTGCTAAATAAATTAAAATATTGTCCACTGATGTTGTGTATCAAATTTCATGGCATTTAATCCATGAAGACATTTAACCAGATGACCACACTTCAGGAAGGCACAAAGACATAAAGTCATAAACAGCAACTGGGAAGGAATATTTGTAGTTCATACCAATCCCTTGCAAAATCTCCCAGTATGAATTGAAATACTTATTAGTCAACATCTGGGGGCAAAAAACGTCTGTTCAAAATGTCATAGCAATCCAACCAATAGTTGGGGACCCAACCCAGAAAAAAATGACTATGTTTGAGTCCGACCTGCTTTTGTTTTGAGGAGCGATGCTTTACTCGGCACAGCCGCCATAAGTCCTGAACCCTGCCGCTCCAATTATCTTTCAATAGTAATTAAAACTAGTGGCTCTCTTTTGGTTCCTATAGTCAGTGAATCAGGGGCACACGGCCATCCTTTGTGCAGAAGCTGAGAAAAGACGCTCTGAACTGTAAAGCTGGTCCATAAATGCTCGTTGGCATAATTTGACAATGGAAAAATACCTGTAGCATATTATCCTCGCTATTGACTTGATCATCCTTACCCCGGATAAAAGTGCAGCTTCAGTTCTCGTGTGAGTCAAGAGAGAAGGTTTAAACTGGAATTAAGTAACGTAGAATCCCCTGCAGCCCAGTTATAATTGAAAATGGGAGCGATACGATCAGCACACAATTAAAAAGTCTGCCCAGTCCACGTCTACTTTGAAGAACAACTTGTCAACGGGAGCCGCTCGACTTCACAAGTTACACCGCGAGCCGAAGTCAAGCGATATTTAATGAGAACCAAAGCAATGCATGCTCGAAATGTGAATGCATGCAGTAGAGCCACATCCAGCACATCGCCTTCAATCTGCATTTCAAGGTTTCACAGGATTTTATAGCGCTGGGCTGAAACGAGGCCCCACGGTGAAGTTTCCATTAGCCAGTGAATATCACGGCTCAATGCAATATAATTAAGATTAACTGGAGATACCGTCCAGCTAAAAATAACAGAAATGTCTCACATCAATTCAAAGAACCACATTTGTATTGCGAGATTGTCTGATAAAAACACAAGTATTTTCTTGATTTCTGGAGTGGAACCAACGGTGACCTCAGCGGCTGCTTCTTCAACGCAGTTTATAGAAATTCAGTTCACATGAATATGCAAATATACAAACAGTGACCCGAACATCTGTGCCTCCGTTTTTAGAATGAGAATGACCTTTAGAATGTTTTGTCTTTATTTATTTATTCATTTTCATTCATTTTACCAGCTTATGCCTTATGTTGAATTTACTGTACTGTAATTTTTTTGTTCAAATCCTCATAATTCTATTACAAATTAGAAAAAAACATTGCATCTCTGTATAATCGGTGGCCTCAGGGTGATGGAAAAAGAAGCAGGAGATGTAACGGGTTAATACAACTCCGGATCTCAGCCTGACACGCCCTCTTGACAACATGGCAAATGTTTTTCTTATGTATATTCCATTTCGGAGACTTTCCGCTTTCTGTGGCAGTGCAGATTTGTATCCAGTGAGAATGTTACTTAAATAATCAGAGACATTTATATTTTAAATCCTTAACCAAATTGAATATTATTCCCTCTCCTTTGTAACACTTACTGTCACGAGTAGCGAGAGAAATAAGGGTCTGGTATTTTATTGATCTCTGCAGGGAAATTCTTTTTCTCCCTCGCCTGGTGGAAAAGGGCGCAGCACAAACCCCTTCAGTCCTCCTCTCTGAAGCTGAGAGATTTAAGGGACTTATTCTGGGGTTCTTCAGCTGGGGAGAGATGCTTGACGACACAAGGAGATAGACACCCGACTGAAGAAGAGACAATGCCCTCCTGCTGGCCCCAGCGTGATTATACAGGAGCTGCACAGCACAGAACCTGTGTGTTGATTAATCAAATACACAAAAAAGGGAAGCCAGTGAGCTTTCAGTGGCGCACACTTGCTCCAAGTGCTTTGTATTTAGTGTGTTGTTAGGATTGCCTTTCTTCGAGGGCATCATTTGAGGGCAAAACTCCCTTTGAATGAGCAATAGCGGAGCTTTTATGCTACAGAAATGTCACGAGCTCAGAGGCCCGTTGATATGTAAACAATGACCCACAAACCGACAATTTAACAACCGAACGAGCCGCATGGAAGACTGCCTGCTATTAATAGCAACTCCTCTGTTGTTATTCTGGGGTTTCATTTCGGATTTATTGTTCCATTTTCTGAATAGAATAGTAGACTCAAGAGTCAAATAGTTTCTTCATTCTCCGGATTCTTTAAGCTTGACGATTTCAGCAAAAGTTATTTTTTATCATATTTTTATTTTCTTTCCAGCTTCGATTTTTTTTTTTTTGTCTACGGGACCCTGCAGCGTCACAGAATCTAACGGGTCCCACATTTACAGGACAGACGGATAGGAGGACAGAACAAAGCTGGACAGTCCACTGTCCCCACACACACACACACACACACACACACACACACACACACACACACACACAAGTCCGTTTTCAGACAGTCGCACATTCCTGCAGATTTCCCCCAAACGTGCCGCGCGCGTCTGTCCACGCGAGGCAACCTCCAGCTGCACGAGAGACGCGGCTGTGTGTCTACCTGTCCCTCCCTGTCCCCCCCCCGGGGTACACTTACCTTTTCTTCTCGTCTCCTTTGACATCTCCGCGTCTCGGCGGTCCCTCGGCACAGAGCCGCCGCGTTAGTCGTTCCGTCCTCCGTCCGTCTCCCGCCCGCTGCACGCAGAGCTACAGATGCCGCGTCGGTCTCTCCTCTCCCCGGGGGGAGAGGGGGGGGGAGAGGGGGACGAGTCCGTAAAGGGAAAACAAAATGATTCTGCGGATGTGCGCTCATTCACCTGTGTCAGGTCTCAGAGCCTCGACCCGCCCATGAAGGAGACACACTTTGGGTATTTGTTGGGTCGGTGCAGACTTGGCTCACATCTGATGTCCACCGTGCAGCTCTCTCTCTCTCTCTCTCTCTCTCTCTCTCTCTCTCTCTCTCTCTCTCCCCCCCCCTCTCTCCCTCTCCTCTCCGCCCGTCTCCCTCTCCTCTCCCCCCTTCTCCCTCTCCTCTCCGCCGCAAACATCAGCCAGAGTTCCTCCAAAATGAGACCCGGGCTGCGACTCCAAAACGCCTCCAGCGGTGCTTCTGAATGGCGTCGGTCCTCTTTGCTCTCACCGTGACTGACTTTGCAAAATGCTCAAGGTGGCGGTGGGAGGTGTGTAGGGGGGGGGGGGGTCGGGGGTCCCTCGAGAAAGGCCCTGTGGGGTGTACCGAATATCATACGATGAATAGGTTTAAATAAAATCATTTTGATGTCACTTAGGTAGGAAGGAAGGTGGACAAACCCCCTCGTCGGGGATATTGGAGGTTCACGGTGAGGACCAAATGTGAAGTTAATACGTGTTGGTATCTGCTTGGCTGCATAAAAGAATTGATACAACTGTCTGCGCAGGAATATTAGACCAATTACACATGTCAGATCCAAAGTAGGTATAATCTTTGAGAGGGAAACATAAAAGCCTGTATTAGCTACACGATGTAGGAGGTGAATAAGATGATGAGGTATATAAGGCTGAGGAGCAGGAGGGCCTTAAATCACGGCAAACCGAGGATAAAGGACTTACAGCTGAAACACCTGTCAACCATTACTGGGAAGGCAGGTAGCACCGTGGTCACTTATAGGAAGGGGCTTGACCTGCGCTACTGCAATGCTTGACCTAAATTGCTGCAAAATAGGATTTCTCACTGAGCGCTTATGGGAAAAACCTACCAGGGACATAAGCGGTGAGGCGTTAACGTCGTCGTTCTCCACAACCAAAGGGGCACACAATCCCAGAAGGACGGTCTGGTTGGGGCGTGATTTGGCAGCCGCGTCCACACAAATGAATATTGACAGAGGAAAACGCCTGTGGCCGAAAACGTTGCCCAGGAACCTGAGAGCCGATCGGGCTACATTTCCAAAGCGTAGGAATAGAGTCGGCCAGTTTGTGTTCATGGTGAGAGCCAATAACAATAGACTCCTGGCCAAGAACTCTGAGCTGAGATCCCACAGAGAAAAACTATGGGGAGAAAGCCTCAAGGCCAGGAAGACAGATAGCACTGATTACACCAAATGGCTGCACTGACTGGATACAAGTGGGGAAAAAACAAATGGATAATTGTATTAAGGGAATTTCTTCTGCATGCAAGTATTCTCCGAGCAATAGAGCACATTACTCAGAAAGCTGCAGCAGCTCCACATCAGCGAGAGGTTGATTTTACAGCAATAAATAATAATGAAATAAATAAATGACTCCATACCAGAGACCACAAGCTACGATGTCAAATCAGACCAGAGGCTTAGTGTGTGTGTGTTTTGCACATTTGATTGCAAATATGTATTTAATTCAAAGCTCTAGTTACTGGTTCCGATCAATATTTGATGTTCTGTACAAAACATAATAAGCTAAAAAAAACTTTAAAATTAGAAATACAAAACCATATTCATGGCAGATTAAGTAACCTCAGATTCTTCAAGAAGGGATTTAATAATGTTTTAAGGCAGTCTATTCACCCTCTTAACAATGCAATGAGACTCTTCATAAGTCTGCGGTGTGAATTTAGTTAATTATCTGCAAGGACTCTACTTGTTCACTTGTTTCATAACGAGCTTCTGGCTCTGAGACCGTTGATTGCACCCAAAATGAAAAGCCGCCTCTGAATTAATGATGCAGATAAGCCAAAGCTGCCCAGGTGTCTTATGAAATGCAGATTGGAAATGAAGGCTCAAAATAATTTGAGTTAAAGGAACTTCCATGATGTCTAAGATGCAGTCAATGCAAGAATTTGCATGACAGATGGTTCATTGAGAAAGCAGAAGTGATCCCTTCAAAAAGCAAACATAAGTGATAAGCCATCAGATTTAGTTTAAAACGTTGCATTAGCATCCCACGTGGCACATCGCCGATGGACCTGCACGGCATAGTGCTTTCTACACACATAACGGATACGCTTCCGTCCTCCGTGTCCTGCACAGACTCTCAAATTAGCCTTGATAATGAGGCCCTGCCTGCTGGTGGCAAGGTCAAAACTCTGACCATTTGAAATGATAATATGTGCAAACCAGTCCCAATTCTGCTATGTGAGCCGCAACATCTGCTTTGGAACGTTCTTGCTTGTGCGACAGATGTGCAAAGAAAGTAGGCAGCCAAATCAGCGGTTCACTCCGACGACACAGTCACACAGTCAAAAGTGGTGCCGGCTGAAAATATTTGATCTTTAAAACGTCCCTCAGCAGACTCGTTTGACATTTCTGATTCACAACAGGGACAAATGATCAGAAATTAGCACTTGAAATTCAAAATTCAAAAGTCCCCGATCGCCAACGTCAGAACCCCCTCAGCCCCGTTGGTCAGCGTGGAGAGTCTCCTCGAGCCCAGCGATTTCTCTTAGCCCTGGATAGCGAAGATGAAACAGAGTTGGAGCCTGTGAAAGCCGGCACGTACTCCGACGGCCACACTGGAGCCAGCGGGAGAGAAAGTCTCTGCAGCGGATTCAATGTGAGCTAATTTGTTCAGTCACTGTATGTCCCCTGTCAAAGGCTGGTCCCCACAGGCCGATACAACATCTGGACGTGTCCCGGCGGCTCGGACTGCACGGCTTTCATGTTGCGCTCAGGGGAATTTTTTTGTCTGCCAAGTCCTTCCTATTTTATTTTGCATTCAAAAAGGGACATTTCTCACCATTAGTATGGTTTACGGTACCCAAACTCGTGGCTGTGATTTTTATTTTGCGCAGAGGAAAGAAAGGAAAACAGGAATTCTAAAAAAAAGGTGTTAAAACAATTAAAAAGAATATCAACACCGTACCCTTTAATGTGTGCAACTGGGATAACACATTCACCAGTGAGGAGAAAGAAAGCTTTTTGCTGTGGTCACACCATTTACTTAGACATTTAAACCAAACAAGGAATCAACGTCCTCCTGGCTTTCAGCAACATTTTGGCGGGAACCGAATATTTTATTTCCGTACACTAACGTGAAAATAGAAAGTGTGTGTAATCCTCAGGGGGATTGAAACGGAGTGCAAAGTAGGGCGGTAATCTTATAATCCTCTGAAAGGGTCTCTCCAAGATAATCTAAACTAAAGTAACTTTCCCAGCAGAATTCAATCACAGATACAGATGGACCATGAAGAGTACGGAGGACGCTCCCTGTGCAATCAAACAATCTCATCTTCTGCGGCTTCAATAAAAAAATCCCAATTAAATAAAGATCTTAGTACATAAAAAAAATAAGTACAGACGTGAATGAGTTTAATTTTGCGATGAAACATCCGCCTGAGAAAGTAGAGCAGAATCATCGTCTTAGGTCTATATTTACATATTTTGTGCTGAAAGTCTTAAAAAATGCAGATTTTTCAATAAAATAAATACGCATTACAACTTGTGAGACACGAGCAAATCCACGGCGCCGTAACGTCCTATTGACCGACTGAAGCCGCGGCAGGTGGTGACGGGGTCGGCTTCAGAAACTCCGAGGTGAAGACGGCCTCGGCGTACTCCTCCACAACATCCTGGAACTCCGCCGCCACGTCGGCCACGGCCTCCGCCAGCAGCTCCTCCGCCAGACTGAGGGACAGGGAGGAACACGGGGATCAGCCACAGCGACGTAGTTGCCATCGAAGCACGTTTCAGATGACAGAGACAGATGACAGTTTCGGGTACAGACTAACCGATAATTCTTCCAATATCTGAAAAAATCATGTTTTGCATCACATGCAATAAAACTATAATTTCATAAAGCTAGAAATAGTCAAAAGCCACAGTTGTAAAGTCCCCAATTATTAATTCGGTTTCTGGCCGATATGTATATGGTGAATAATAAAGGTCAAGGAACTCTGACATAAAAAGCTTTTTATATCACTTGAAACAAACAATGAGTCTATTGACTTTCTGAGCTGCATATTTTAAACCCTTTCACTCCAAAGGGATAAAATGAAGGAAAATAACTCTGAAAAGTGGGAGACTGAAGCAGGGACACAGGCAATAAGTGAGTGAGTTAATTGCGCTTTGTTGAACTACCTTGACCTTTCAGGATTCAGTACAAGAATACTTGCTCTTGACACTGGACACAGTAAATGACGGATTGGGTGCAGCCACTAAGAAACGTGTATAACACTCATAAGCTTTCGTGAATTACACTTCATATTATGCGTGTCTAACCCGCAGAAATATAATGAAACTACATCCCCAAAAACACATTAGTTTTCACTTATGAAAGAAATCGTATCCTGCTTCGTTTTCCGGTTCATTTATATTATTCTGTCCACCAGTATAAAAAAAAATTCAAAATAAGGATAAACGATTCCTGTGCTAAAGTTCAGCTACTGTGCAATCAATCTACTAGACAGAATGAAAGGAGGTGGAGGGTGGGGGGTTAGATGTCCATTTGTTTGTGTTCTTTCTGCAAAGGTTAATAATAATAATAATAATAATAAGTGATTGGTCTCTCCTCCGTATTTGTTCTCCAAATTCAGGAAGTAAAGATTCATCTTGTGAAAGCACGGGTTGGTGGATATGGGAGAGTTTATGAGCCAGTGGCACAGTCAGCCAGGTCCCGCGGGTGGGAACTGGCCAGCAACAGTTTATCGAGCTGCGCCCACACACATATCTGTGATGCAGGGAAAAAAACTTAAAAAGTATCTTTGAGAGATTTCGATCTGATACATCAAACGGATTCAGTAGGTTCACACAGAGGAGAGTATTCTGCATTGCAGCAACTTAAGAATTCTGTTAAATATGTAAATGTCTGAGTGGGAGAGGAGAATAACACTGAACACCAGAGACACGCTGCGCAAACCATAAACTGTGTGATCTTCCCACAGCGGGAAGACTGAACATCTCCACGCAGGAAACAGAGCGCAGGAGGGACCAGTGTCGAATCCGCGTGGCTCTGCTTACTGCGAACGTGTACTTAAGGTACTCTCGTAAAACCTCAAAGGCAAAAATCATTTATTCATGCACAGGGGAGGATGTTAGGAAACCCTCTCTGTTAGGCTTTTACCGGTCTGTGATGGCCCAGGGGTTGAAGCAGCCGACATCCTCGTGAGTCACAACACGCAGGTTGGCCTCGAATGCTTCCCGGTACTGCCGGATGCTTCCCAGCGTGCCGCCCGGCACGGAGACAACGGTCCTCCTGGCTGTCTCTGCAGGGACTGGGAACGCCGTGTTGTATGTGGGCTGCAGCTCATCCCGGGACGCCTCATGGGTCAGGCTGTTTTCGGAGGCGATGCCATGTCTGAGAAAACACACAAGACGATGATGCCGGTGAGGCGAGGCCGACGGGCGGGTTTCCAAGACACCGGAGCGTTTTGGGGCCTTCTAGCAGCTGTGGAGGAGATAACAAGTGATTTACTGACGAGGGAGACAGAATGGAGTGCAGCGGCGTGATAGACCCGGAACCGTGGCTGTTAGAAGGCTGAGGATGATATGTTTAGGAGAGGTGTCTCTCGCCCCGAGCAGAGTAAGAGCTCAGCTGGGAATTGCCACAGTCAGGCTTTATAATCCTGGCTGCTTGGACAAATTAGCCCGGCTGTTGCGACGGCACTCTGTGCCGTGTTCCCGGAGCAGAGCCTCTGTATTGTGCTCCCCGGCCTCAGCTGAGCTGGTTTCTGTTTTGTCTGCGGCGGCTGGAGGCCGTAAATATCAAAGTGCCAGCACCTCTGATGGGCATCCGAGGACCAATGTGGCAAAAGCGCACAATGCAGCAGCAGCACTTGGTTCAATTGACTTTTCGGTAAATTCAGACAAATGTGAGCCGGCCTGCTTTTCCTTATAACAAACACTTGAAAACTTAAAAACTCGTCAAGTTCAAGATTAACCTTGAATATCTATGTGTGAGTAGGGGATTCACTGTGTGATGGCTTAAAAAGCTCAACGAAAGGACGAAGGCTGAGAAAGAACAGCGTACAAAATCCCGAGGGCGTGTGTTTGTGCGTGGGCCGTGATGGAAAAGGGAACGCAGACTAGCCGTCTGAACCAGCCGGCTCTCACATTCACCGGCCAGACGCACAAATAAAACAGAAATGGATGAACCGCGTTAGCCAATAGGAAGATCCCATGGAGTGACTTTCAAGTTAGTGCTCCACATATCGCCCTGGAAACCGGGGACCTGTCAAAAAGGACGGTGCCGCGAGAGAGACATGAACAGTGACGCAGGCTGCGCTGAAGCTGACGAGTAGAAGGGGATTTGGCAAAGATTCACTGAGGCTTTTGAGATCAGCAGGACAGAGAAAGCTGGAGGATGAATGGTGTCAAGGAACGGTTTTGCCATTTTGCTATTGATTGCACTACTCGTGTCTTTGATATTTCAGAAGGGACAACATATTGTATTTTAATCAAATCACGTGGTATCGGAGCCAGTGTGACAAGTGAGGTCTGGACCAGATTTACCACAACTGAAAATCCACCAAGCAGACGCGGTTTCGTTTGTTCCGCACGCGATGCCTTGGTCTGTGAGGACAACAGTCGCTGTGCACAAAGGGGGCGGCTGCGTGAGGGAGCAGATAAAAAGAAAATACTACATGAAAGGTTTAGAATGTTGCAGAGTGGGGCTTTTATCTTTTCATTGATTTGTTTGACCAGGTGATGCAGTTGGTCGTTCAGCATCAGCCGAGTTGGGGGGGGGGGGGTTACGCTCCTCACCATGGATACATAAATCTTATCTGCCGGTCTGCTGATGTTTCCTAAGATGAAATCTCTCACCCCATTGTCTATGTGGTTGAGTGATACCTCGAGCATGAAAGCAGGCGAGGAGGCATCGCCACGTACGGCACACTTCCTCTGGAGGAAGGGGCCGGGGTCATGGGTCATGTCGAGCGGCGGGAGGGTGGAATGCCGCTGTAATCTCTTCTGAGATAAGTCATGACTCAAAGGTAACCACTAGCATCAGCTTAGCGCGGCCATGATAGCCTGAGCAACTGTAAACAACAAACTCATCCGCCTCGTTTCATTAACCAACCCAAAAGTATCACAGAATATATGTGGGGTGCAAGATGGAACATTTTTGGGTTTCCCTGCTGACGGCAGCAGCTGATGTGTCTCTGTGGGCTGAGAAACATGAATAGCTCTTCACACATTTCGCTGTTATAACCCCCCCAAAAAAATCAAACCTTGCTATGCTGCTAACGTGAACATAAGGAGGAGGCAACACTGACACATTTACACTAGGCAGTTCAACATAAATGCTTAATCAATGCGATTAATGTGGCCGAGTTAATGCAACAAAATATTTTAACGTACATTTGTGTACTTCCGGAGACCGTGGTTTGAAAACGCCCTGGCTAAATCAAAATCAGCCGTTCAATTATGGAGAGTTGAGAGCAAAGTGCATGAGCACAGCAAGAGTCGCTAGTTCAACATGTTCCACCCGGTGGAATTCTGCCTCCAAGATGATAAAATGTGCATAGTTTTGTGTTTAAAATAACATTAACAATTAAACAACAGTGTCTGAAATACACGGTTTCTAAAGTGATTACTCATTACTTGTAAGATTTAGTCTTTAGAAGAAAAACAAAAATTCATTAAAAATAACATTGTAACAACAACAACATTCATTAATCGCCATTAATCGAGATTAATGAATTACAAAATGTGCAATAATTACTTACTTACTAATTACTACTTTTTTCTAATCCATTGACAGCCCTAATTTACACAAACAAACAACACTTGTGGGCTCGTTTCCTTCATGCTGATGCCCTGCATATTTCATGCTGTGGAAAATATGATCTGAACTGTTGGCAGGAATATAAATATCTAGACTGACCGGAAGCTGCCTGCAGTTTGGACTTCCTGAGCAAACTACAGACGCAAATTAGCCGAGGCTTTAATCTGGTACAGTGCATCAAATGGTGACATTTCTGTATGAACTGAACATGATCTTGACCCTTTTAAACCATTTTCAAAATAACTTAAGGGTAGCGTGCTGATCATCCTCATTAAATCGAGACTGTTTTTGTTGGAGACAATAATGCAGCCCTTTACCTCGGCAGTAAGTGGCATTTGAATCAATTATATTCTATGATTAATATGACACATTTTATGATGTTTTGGATTATAACAGCTAATAATGACTTTGTGCTCATTATTCAAACATTATCTTTCATGCTTTCATCCAATACACACCTTTTCCAATTGTTATGGGGGTTCACATATTGGTTCCAAAAAGGTTTCACATGGTTTTCCCTTGTCCTTCAAAATGTAATTACACAATAATCCGGTGGATTTCAGTGGGACTTGCAACAAGTTTACATAAGGCTGTTTCTACGATTGTTGGTGTGGTTAACTGTCGATGTTTTCATTTTGGTACTGCTGATGCAACGAGCCACAGTATATTGTAATAAAATGTCCGTCCGGGTGATTTAAGCGCTTGAAACTCCGGTTTACAAAGCAGCGTCCTGGGCCCAGAAGACAGCTTTAGAAAACAATGTTCCTAATTAACAAAATTCCTATCACCATTACACAACAATGACGCCCTATTTGCGACTTCATTAATTCTAAGGGGACTTTCTTTCTCTAGATACAGATGTACAGCTGTTTCCCGGCACAGAAAAAATCCCATTTGTCCAGGAGAAATGTCAAGTCAAATAAATAACCATTTCTTTTGAGACAAAAATGCTTAATTATCCAAGCAGTTAGATAGTTTTTTTTCAAATGGCAGCAATTGTGATTACGATCTTGGGGCCACAACATTTTTTGACATAAATCACCATGATCAACAGAAAAAAAGATTGTGCTGTCACAGTGGGAGAATTTGGCAAGTACTGAAAAGCTGAGCAAATTCATGACATGACTATATCTATACTAATTAATGTAGGTCAACTACAAAAGAGATTTGTTTTCAACACATCTTTTCTATTAATAAATGTAAAAAGAAAATCCTAATTACATGGACTTTGGTTGAGTGTGTTAAAAAAGGAAAAGACAGAAAAAAGGTTCAAGCCAAGTGCCCACGCTTTTTAAAAGTATTGTAATTTGGACGGAGGATAAAAGGGACGTAGTGAGGTTTGTTTCTCTATGATGCTGCAGTGATTCTGCCAGTTTCAAGACAAAGCACCTGGCAATTCTCCAATGGCTTTGTCCCTGTTAAGAAGCTGCGAGGCTGAATACCTTTGAAGGGAGAATAAATAATGACTTAAAATACAACACCTCCTCCAAAAAGACTAGACACTAAATAGCTGTCCGTGTTTGCAATGAAAACAGAGCTAATACTTGATGGGTGTCTTACGAACAAAGAGTGCATGATGAGTCACAGGGGACGAAGGAACAGAACCCGAGGCACCGACGTAATTTGGCTAATGCGTGCTGTTGGAATTTGTTAAAATACGGCATACTGCAGGCTTGTCCGTGTCAACAACTTTTAGTCCTTCCACTTCTCTCTCCTCTTCCTTCCAGGTCACTCTGAGCAGAAGAGCAGCCAAAGCCGGAGCCAAAGCCCTGGGCAGTGGATGGTGTTTCTGCGGGTTTGTAGCCAGAGTCGTGAATAGACTATCTGCCCTGGGTACCACAACCGCCGAGTGACTGAGGCCTCCCGGCTAGGAGAGTGATTACAGGGCTACGACACGTCATGTGTAACAAATTTTTTTTTTTTTAAACTGCATCGTTGGAAAAGCATTAACTACTTTAGTTTTCATTAAGTCTAGAGGCCTAATTAAACTAATGGTGAAGTACTTCCTGCGGATGCTGCTGCTGCTGATCATAACCTGTAATTCGCTACATTTATTTTTCCCATTAAATTTACAATTAAAGTGACCAAAACTCCCAAGTAATTGAAACCCAACGTTTTGTTGTGTATATTTTCTTTGTACAGATGGACGTGATGGAGCCTTTTATTCCATCTGAAGAGATTAAACAGGTCAAACCGTGATACCGGACTCCGCGTACTATTCTGGGAACACTCCAAAGTGTCTGCACTCCCTCATAAAGCTGAATAAAACAGCAAGGAGCGGAAGAGGTAGGGATGATGTGTTATTTGAACAGGTAAAAGACACACAAACCCACCCGGCGTCCACAGGCTTCTCTAGGAAGATATCAGCTGTGAAGCTCTGCCCCGGCACAGGCTTTGTTAGCCTAATCGGCTGAGGAGAGGCCGGCCTCGAGGGCGGAGCATGGCACTGGTGTCCTGGGAAGAATAGGGAGGTAGGGGAGGAACGGGTTAAGGTGGTGTGTGTCGAGAGGGACGGAGCGGAGCGTGGCGGAAACGGATGCAAAAAGCAAGCAGAGTGGACTCAAAACCACAAGGATTCGCCTCCTACCCGCCTGCGCTGTCTCCACCTACAGGAGACATCAGGGTATTTTCTTTGAATTGTTTATTTTAACTTGTTTTACCTTTGTCTGGCCTGTCCCAGTAAAGAGGGTCTGAGTAGGTGATGGACGCAAACCGTCTCCTCACTTCTTCTTGGTCCCTCTGCTCAGAAACAAACAGATAAATGCATATTATCACCAAACGGCCACCAGCTAACAACCCCGGACCCACGCTGTCACCGGAGTGCCCTATAAATATCAGCCCCATCACTGCTGACCTTCCGTGGGCTCGGCCTTTCAGAGGGCGGGGGGGCGCTCTCACCTGTATCTCCTCCATCCGAAGCAGCATACTCTCCAGGGTGGGGGCCTGCAGCCGGCGCTGGGCCATGCCCTCAAACTGCCGGTCCGTCTCAGCCACCCACGCCGCCCGCGCAGTGTCCTCCAGCAGATCCTCCAGCAGCGCCTCGCTCAACTGCTCAGGAAAACACACACACACACACACACACACACACAATAATGTGAGCTGAATATTGGGCTTGACTATGCCGCGATAGGAAGTTCAAACTGTATCTCTCCCCATGGAAGTATTAGCAACGTTGGCGCCGCTCACCCTCTCCGCCGCCTCCTCAGACTGCCCGGTCCTCTGCGAGGGGTTGATCCTCGTCCCGGATTCACAGATCTGCTGAAATAAATGAACAAAAACAAGTCCCACTGACTTTTCTATAAAACATTGCTCATTTTTTATCGATTGTTCCCCGTCTTCATATAAGGTGGCATATGAAAAGGAAGGAAAGGGAAGTGTAAATCTGCCCTACCTTTGCTTCATCCAGAAGCGGCTGAATTCTGTCTCTGGCCTCCTGCTCAGCTCGCTCCGCCCACCGGGTCGGCGAGACAACTTCTGACCTGTAAACCGAAACACACCCACACTGCAAGCTGTCACAGAAGTTATACAAATACAAACCATTTTTAATTGGTTTTCAAGCTCAATAGGGTTCTTCACAAATCAGCAGTATTTGTCAGGCTTTCTTGGATATTAAAATCGACTGCAAAAGAGGTCAAAACCATCAATGCATCACTACTTGGCAAGGATGCAGACCTTGTGAACACTGATGAATTTATGCTCTCTTACAGCAACTCCAAATGAGGGACTGATTTCAGATCTCTGCCATGCAGTTTAGTGGACTATATTTACCCGTTTAAATAAGCTCGGTCCCATAGTAAATATATCAATACTGTAAAACGCAGAGGATGCAAACGTTGTGCACCGGGCCATTAGTGTACATTTTCTTCCAAAGCATACTGTTCTGTTGCTGTTCTTGCAGTGTCCAATGAGTGATTAGGAGATATGAGGTTGATCTATGAGGACATGTGCTGTCTGTGGTACTGAGGGGATGTTGTCACAGTAACAACCTGCATTATTTTCTCTTCTATTATTTGCAGGTAATCATGTCCAGGCTGTAATTGTAGCAGCATGCTGTATTTGAGCTGTACAACACAGTTATGTGTGGATTCCTGGACTGTGCTCAGCATGATGCAACGCTTTTCAACACAACATCAACACAAAATGAAAGTTTCTCATAGTAGCTTGAAGATTGAATTTAATTAGTCTTATTAGTAATTTTGATTCTTTTCACATCGGCTTTGAGGCTTTGTTCATATTCAACAATTGATTAAAGATTATGACCTTCAACTAAATCTATAATTAGACTTCTTCTGTACCGTAACGACTGAATGCGTTGAGCCTCTTCTTTACTCAGCCGGTTGAGCTCGTTCAGTCTCTGCGTCGTCATCTTATCCAGCCATGCTTTCCTGTACCAAGCCAGTAATCATCAATCATCAAAGCGCAATGTAACCATTTCACATACATACACAAATCCGTTTCTCTAGATTCAGGCTGCTAGCCCCCCTGATTAAGATTTGATTAAACAGAGACACATATGTAACACTCAATCAATGAGTCGCTCATAACGATTGGAAACAGGCCAAGTACTAATCACTCACGGAGAGAAATGGCCTCAACGCAGCGGGCGCCTAGATTACATTATTGGATGGAATTAACTTTGAATTAGAATCAGAGTATTGCCTTTGGCTCTCAGCAAGTGGGGTCTGACAAAGAGGTTAAAAATAACTCAGAGGAACAGACTTCAAATTTCATTCATAGTCCCTTTATATCTATTGCTAGGACATACAGTAATTATATATATATTACATTATATATATACTGTATATATAGTATAAATAAATATATAAATTATAAAATAAGTATATGAACACCTGCCAATTTCGCAGGTTTGGCCACTTGCAAAGAAATCTATAATTATAATGGTAGGTGTATTTTAACAGTGGGGAAACAGAATATCAACAAAAAAAAAAAAAAAAAAAAAAAATCGAGAAAACGGCATTTTATAACATTTATGACTTTGGGTTAGGGTTAACCTGCATTTGATGCAGAAAAGTATTTGAACCCCCAAGCAAACAGCAAGAATTCTGGCTCCCAATGCCAACAACAACGGTCAATCGCTCCCCGGTCTGGGGCTCCACGTAAGATCTCGTCTCGTGCAGTACCTGGGATCATCAGAAAGGTGCGGAATAACCCCAAAACTACACCGGGGGAGTTTGTTGATTATCTCAAGACAGCTGTGACCACAGTCACCAAGCAAACACACTGGAAACACACTGCGGCGTAATGATTTGATGTCCTGCAGTGCGCGCAAGGTCCCCCTGCTCAAGAAGGCGCACGTACAGGGCCGATTGAAGCCAATGAACACCTCAATGATTCCAAGGAGGATTGGGAGAACGTGATGTGGTCAGATGAGACCAAAATCGAGCTCTTTGGCATAAACTTGACTTGCCGCGTTTGGAGGGGGAAGCTTGCTGAGTATGACCCCAAGAACACCATCCCCACAGTCAAGCATGGCGGTGGGGACATCATGCTTTGGGGCTGTTTCCCTGCACAAGGTACAGGACGACTCCACCGCCTCCAGGGGGCTATGGATGGCGCCATGTATCGTGCACTCTTGGGCGAAAACCTCCTTCCCTCAGCCAGGAAGTTGAAAATGCGTCGAGTGTGGGTCTTCCAGCACGACAATGACCCAAAGCATACGGCCAAGACAACAAAGGAGTGGCTCAAGAAGAAGCACATTAATGTCATCGAGTGGCCTAGCCAGTCTCCGGACCTTAATCCCATAGAAAATCTGTGGAGGGAGCTGAAGCTTCGAGTTGCCAAGCGACAGCCAGACAACCTGAAGGATTTGGAGTGGATCTGCAAAGAGGAGTGGACCAAAATCCCTCCTGGGTTGTGTATAAACCTGGGAGCAAGAGTTCTTGCTGTTTGCTTGGGGGTTCAAATACTTATTTTCTACATCATGCAAATAAAGTCATAAATGTTATAAAATGCAGTTTTCTGGATTTTTTTGTTTATTCTGTTTCTCAATGTTAAAATACACCTACCATTAAAATGATAGATCACACATTTCCTTGCAAGTGGCCAAACTTGCAAAGAAATCGGCAGGGGTTCAAATACTTATTTTCCCCACTGTAAACCCCTAATCTTAAGGACCATAACACCTCCTTATGAAATGTCTGACCAATAGAAGGGATTTAAAGCTACATATGGTTTGCAGAAGAAGGGCTTCACCTTAAAGCCTCATTCTGAGCTTGTGTCCTCTTTTGTGAGGTCAGAGCCGGCTCTGGTCTCAAACCAGCGTTCACCACCTGCTTGGGAGGGCTGCACGAGGGCTTCGAGGGGGAAAAGAGGCATCGAGGCTCTGGTCTTCTCCTCTGAGGCGATCTGTTATGATGGCAGCGGAGGGATAACACATATATCGGGATTACAGGGAATGAGAGTTTCTTTTTCATGGTTCAGCACTGTAATTTACAATTACAATAGTAAGGCCTTTCCAATGATTTGGAAAGCCCGCCAATTAAACAGTGAACGAAAGAGACCTAGTATTTCTTTTTTCTTTTTACAATAAAGCTGCTTACATCCCCCATCTGGCTCAAAAATTATTTGTAGTCTCTCCAGGCCCCTTTTCCCCTTAATACTTTTATATCTTATCTTGTCACGGACACTTTTGTTCACAATGCAGTAATATAGTCCAACTGGAGACTTGAGATTACAGTTTTAGACTTTACAGTCAATAACCAACACAGCAGTATCATCGTAGTTAAATAATGAATTCAGTAATCTACTGTGCAATGAGAGCATTGGAGAACAATTATATATATGTATACATATATTGATTTTTTTTTTATGAACATGTCATTGGTTGTGCAGAGTGATAAAAGGCTCACCGCTGTGGAGGAGGAGAGTGGGGGGAGGTGGGTATCCAGGGCACAGAGGGCTCTTTCTGGGGGAGCTGGTTCATTCTAAGCTGAGAGGAAACTGTGGGCTGCTGGAAACCGGCTTCCTGCATCTGATTAGGCCACAACAACAACAAAAAACAACACATATATATTAAGGCCGTTCACACGGTCCTCACATTGTTTAGATCTTCGAAGAGACCTCTAGCTGACAATCATACGCCTTCTTCACAGTGGGTTTTAATAAACACAGTGCTTCTAATATAATCTGACGCATTTCCTGTGTGTTACAATTTATCTGGACCAATATTCAGACTTGTAGAAGTGGAGCCAAAACCTTCATTGTAACGCCAGCTTCGCTTCTCCCAGAGGGTGGAGCCCCTCCTTTTCTGCAGGTGGTGTTTGTCTGAGGTCGTCCCTGCAGCTCGCTCAGGGCAAGACTCTGCAGGCCAGCCCTGAGCATCTCTCTTCGGTTCATGAGCTGGTGAGAAGCAGTTTTGGGCTTCTGTGAGGCCATTCTCTTACCTGGTGACACAAATGGAAATGAAAAATCTGAACTTATTGTATCCCATGTGACGAGAAATAAAGGAGGAGCTTTGTCTCTCCATCCTTATTAAAGTAATCAAGTAAAATCAGCTTGAAACCTGGGAGGGTCCAATTAAACAATTAGTTAACACCCTTGATAAACAGTTGGATCCCTCAGCTCACTCAAGGTGTCGGTGTCCTCTCATCCACAGGATGCATCTCAGCCCAATAGAAGTCAGCTAGAGTTAACTGCTCATGGGACCAAGCAGTGGGGGACCAACAGCAAGAGTGCTGCAAATGCTTTCCTGTTTTTCACTTCCTTGTGGTTACTTATCAATTTCGAGCCTAGTGCAGCCATTTAAGCACAGTGGGAGATGCAAACACAAGTGCACAAAAGCCCTCAGGTGACTTCCAAATGCTCGGGAAAACGGTTTTACGTTCATCAAAAGGCATACACACAATTTACTGTCGGGGCAGTTTTTTGCGGCAATTCATGAAGGGAAAGATTGCATTTGTATGAGATACATGGGGTTATAAAGAATGCTCATAAAGAATTATATGTACAAGGCACTAACTAAAGAGAAGTAATCACTTTTCAGCCACAGGTGAAACCTGGTGAAAACTGGGTTTTTATTTTCAAAATAAGATGCGTTTTTCAACTAATGTAAAAAGAGATTAGTTGATGCTAATCTTTAACCTTTGTTGGACTAGCAAACTGTCTTCATATAGTGGACACAGCTTACCATGAATCACTGCGATTCATTTCAACCTGTAAACCTCTGACTCACCACTGGGAGTTATACTCTCGGGTAGGATGGCCTGCTTTGGCTCGGTCATTGGTGCACCTTCATTTATAAGGCAATCCTTGGTCTGCTCCCAAGCTAACCGTCTGTTATATATATATATATATATATATATATATATATATATGATTTAAGAACTGATGCCACTTACTGCTTTTATCTGATCTAGAATTAAGGAAATAAAGGCAGGTTCCAAAAAATGTCAGTTTTATTTTTAATTAACCCAGTTACGTCACTGTCTCTTAAACTTTTAATGGGTCTTATTCTGTGTTTTCTGTTTGTATGTATGTGTTTCTATGTTGTCTTGGCCATGTCTCCCTTGAAAAAGAAATTTCTAATCTCAAATGGGACATTCCTGGTTAAATAAAAGGTTTAAATGAATAAATAGCATGATAAGTACGGGTGAACAGCCACTCACCACGGATTGCTCTTTTGGGATTTGCTGGTTTGTGAGTTCCTCGAACAGCTGAGGTGCTGGGACCCTTGGGTGCACTTGAGGGTGACGTGCCGCGAGGAGACTTCCTGTTTGGAGGATGTGCTTGGGCGCGCATCCTTTCAAGAAGATCTTGCTTATGCAGGGCAGAATCCAAAGTCTTAGTAGAATAGAGTGACAAGACATCAAAAAATGACCCCGTAAAATAAGCAGCATTTGCAGACACAACATGAACTTTTGACTAAACAAGTTAGAAAAAAACATGATTTGTTGGAACTCCCTGTCATCCAAAAAAGAAATGTGCATATATATATATTATTTTTTTAAATAAACAAAAAAGCATAAGAAAAGGTTCAGTGCTGACTATCAGCTTTAATTTGGTGGCATTTACATCAATATCTGAGTAATGCTGTTGGAACACTGGGTCTTTCTATACATCATTTCACGTTTATTTTAGTCTTCTCACGGGATGCACTGCTACACTTGTGCTGCAGTGAGCTTCTCATGGCGCGCTAATTGGGGAATTGTTTTCAGTAAGCACTTTGAAATCCCAAGCTGGTGGCATGAGCCTTTCCATCAGTAAGTAGAACAGATACTCAGATAACTAACTTCAAGGATATCTAAATTGTTTAACAAAATAGTGTTTTGGTTGATCTTTGTTCCTAATGCTCCTTAAAATAGTTGTTACGTTGTACAGTGTACAGTGCTAGAATGATGCCAAAAAAAACAATGAAAATCGATATTGTGATCCAAATCCTCTGATTTGCACTTCATGCTTCTTACTTCTAGTTTCTGCAGGATGTCGGCCGTCTCTAGATTCCGTTCTGCTTCAACCATAGCCGAACACAGCGAGAGCATGCGAATCAGCTTGCCCAGCTCTTTGTAGTAAGGGGGAACCTTGGCATGAGAAGGATCTGAAAGCTGGTTGACAGCAAACTGCAAAACCCGGAGTGTCCCACGGTGTGCAGCTGCAAGCCTGTTCACTGTTGTGGACTAAAATAAAAGACAAAAAGTTGATCAGTGTACGAAGATGAGCAAAACAGATGGCTCAAAGATTTTTGCTTAGCATTTGAAACGGTCCTTTCTGGAAAAACAATATTTATTTAAATAATTAATAATGTGGCACATGAAACAGTCATTTGAACAGAGTGTGAAAATCATTTTTTCTTTAATTTAATACCTGACACAGAAAAAATATATATTTTGTTTTCACACCACTCATTTTGTGTTTAAATACACAAAGGGAAGAACGCGTCTATTTTGAAGGATAGGAGGTATTTTACCAAGTTCTGTGAACGTTTTACTATCATCAACAAACAAACAAGCTCTAAAGAGCAGTAAATGGATGACAATGCTGAAGACCTACTTTTTTGGAGTCCCACGTTTTCTGGCTATGAAATCTCTCAATATCTTCTTGTATCTCTTTGACCTTTTAAAATGTTGGGGAACAGTGTTAATACATAGGGAGCAAAATAAAACGTCAATCAAGTTTTATTTCAATTACATGAGGTAGAGATTGAAATACCTGTTGCTGGAGAACATAGATGACTCGTGCCGAGCGGCTTGCCTGCTTCTGCCTGCGCATATCCAACTTGTTTTGCTCTTCAGGCTCCAGCGGCTCCTCTGTTTCCCCCCCTGAAGTTTAAATACCATTATTCATCATTATCTTCCAACAACTATCATGTAATGTAATACCATATGAAAAGTGTGCTTATTTTGGTGGGCCCAAAAATGGTATTACTTGTGAAATAACAGGAAGACACAAGCCTAATGTAACAAGATGTTTTTGTGGGTTACCTCTGTTGGACAGTGCCTCTACTTTCTGAATATACACCTCCAGCTCATACTGCAGCTTGCCGACCTCCTGGCTTAAAGGCGCCTTTCTATCTCCTCCAAATTGTCTTGGTCCGGGGTCTCTGGTGGGAGGCGACCGGCCAATCCGAGGCATGGGCAAAATGGGATGCTTCCGCGGTTGTTTGTTTGCTGACAATTTGAACCCCAATCTGGTTGAGATATTTTTTGGACTGGAGGTCTTAAACTTGGCTTTATTCGGAGTGGCAGCGAGCTCCTTAGAGAGAGAGAAAAAATGACAAAAACAACAGCCATAATTTCTTCAAATGAATTAAACCAGGGAACTGTTCATCATAGGACGTGTGCCATGCATCTGCATCGTTTACCTCGAGCAGCTCTGCATTACTTGTTTCATGGAGGGAGGAGGCGTCCTGAGAGGGTTTGGCCGGGGATGCAGTCACTGACTCAAGGCGCCTTCTTCGCAGATCTCGCTTGGCCAGCCGCACCGCCGCCCGCAGCCTCTCCTCGGACACGGTGGTGAAGCTGATCGAGCTTCTGGTGCTTTCCACCCGCTCACGCTGCTCCGGCGGCGGCAGCAGCCTCTCGATCACGATGGGGGCCGGCGGGCATACGTGAGTGGCGCGGTTGCTGGAACTCGCAGGGAAAGCCTCGCTGAACAGGAGCTGGGAAGAAGAAACAACTGTGTTAATCCACCTTGTACGTGATCCGAACAACCATTATTTTACAATTATACCTGGAATTAAAAAAAACAATACAAAGAATATGGATGCAGGATAATGTCGAGCAGCGTCCAGGTGTGAACAGACCCCATAGATTTTCCACATAACGTACCGAGTCGATTCGGCTAACGATAGATGTAGATGGTGGTTTAACGTTACCTTGGTTCGGGGCATGGCCGTAGTTACATCGCAACGGTTGTGAATGTTTCGAGTCGGGTCTGAGACGACCCATTTTCTCCCCTGACCCCTCTGGGATGCTTCGGGTATCGTGGGGCCTCTGTGGTGGAACTGTGCTGTCATAGCAGCCAAAATAGCTAACAGCGCTTAACATCAATCCAAATGAGTTAACGTTAGCATTAGCAAGCTAACTGGCGTCACATTGTACGTTGAATTGTTGTTCGGAAAAATTAACTTAATTAAATGAATCCCACGAAGCGTCGCAGACTGGAAGTACACCTAAATATGGAACATGGTTTTCTTTTTAAATTTGAAACCAAGCTTGTCAAGTGTTTGAAATGCCGCCATGACAATAACAGAACGCCGGTGAACGGAAGTTGGATATTTTTAACAAAGTACGGATCGTCAAAGAGGTCAAACATCAACACAACCGCATACTTTTTATATATCGCTCCTTTACAAATATATTATCTTTTGAAAACCAGTGTGCATCTATGGGTTATTACGTATTGTAATTACTTAAAATGCAAAATATCTCCCTGACAAGGGGCAGTTTAAAATAATACAAGTATTGATAAATGATACTTAGGGACATGGTGCCTTTAAGAGCTGTCGCACAAACCGGAAGTGCCACTGTCACATTTTGAGTATTTCTGTGTGGTCCAGTTTTTCACAGAGTAGTATTTTTGATAACACTTGTTAGTGCTTCTTACGGGGTCACGTTAGCGCATTTCCATATTAACTCGGACTACGCGATGGCTCACTACGAAGAAGTGGCCGTTCGCGGATACGAGGAGTTCAGTCAGGCTGTATCCGAGAGAAAGGGGAAGGATATTTTTACCTATTTCTCTGGTAATAAAGACGCCCAAGGAAAGAGCTGGTGCCCAGACTGTGTGAAAGGTAATGTCACATATTGCCTGCTTGGAATGAATCTCTATAATATAACGTTAGTTGGTTTCATTTTGAATAGACTTGATTGAAATGTATGATCGTCTTACCGTTTGCGACACACTTGTCGGTATTCTGGCTGTCAGGGATTCGTAACCTGTATTTATGTGATCGATCGTTACCTTTTGTGTCATTTGGTGCCTTGATCCTTTCAGCGGAGCCGATTGTTAGAGGACAGATGACTCACCTTCCTGAGGGATCTGTGTTCATCTACTGTCAAGTGGGAGAAAGGGCCTAGTCAGTATCACTCTTTCTTCTTCTTTTCTTTAATGGTGAACTGTGTTGTCAAAAAAACAAGACCGCAGTCCAAATTATGACTGACTATTATGTGTTATCGTTAAAATACAAATCGATGCATGTTTTGTTATTCAACTGGCAATTTGTGCAACTAATGGATCCAGACTTACATTATGAAGTTGGATCTTATTTTGCAGTTACCTTTGGCGTAGTACTTTGCAGAGACTCAAAGCGCTCAGTTGTAAAATATTACATTTGTAGAGAGACAGAAAGGAGGAATTTGATGCACAGAAATAATGAATAAACCTAATAAAGGATTAGTAGTCAAGAGAGAACATTGAGGTGTTAGTAATCAAGACAGAAGTAATTGTTTAAGAAAGTTGGTTATCTTGAAAATAAAATAACTTAAATAACTTTTTATATTGTGGTATTTACTCGTTCAGTAATAAATCTGAATTACATTTTGATGATCCTAGAGCCCCAAATAGTGCTTATTCATATATTGCATATTCATTTTCCTCTCCAGAAAAATCCTCCTCAGCCTTTTCATGTCTGCTCCTTCAAAGTAGTAACTATGCAAAGGGGCTACTGGTGAATTCAGCTCCCTAATAATGTTTATGTTCATGCTTCAGTTGGAAGGATCCAAGTAACGACTTCAAGAAGACCCTGAAGTTGAGTGGAGTTCCCACTCTGCTGCGATATGGCACAGTAAGACTGTTTTATTGACATGATTACATTAAAATGAGTTGTACCGTAAGGGTTTGGCAGAAACATCGATAGAAATGAGACAATAAGAAAATAACGTTTAGGTATCATCCAGGCTCATGTAAAATGTTGCCTATAAAAAAGCACAATCTTATAATATTGCTGTAGTTAGATAGAGTTTATTTACCCCCCCCCCCTCCGTTATTCTGTTTCAGCCTCAGAAATTGGTGGAGGAAGAATGCTTCAAAGCAGACCTGGTGAGGATGATGTTCACCGAGGACTGAGGAATTCTACGATGTTCACATCATTTCATCATTTCATCATTTCTTCAATGTCAAACAGTAAATTCACAACCACACAATTCCAGCCTTATCGACAAACGTGCACTAAGTGCGTCTCCTTCTGGAATGTCGATGCAAATCAGCAACTGTGTAACTTGGTCGACAAAATAATGAGCATCTAGCGTAAGACACACTAATTCAGTACTTGAACCTCTGCAAAGGGAAATATAAAGAACTGAAGTAACTCTAGTAATTATTCAAAGCTGCTTTATGTGCAATCATTACATTCTTATTTGAGTTTGATGAGTATCTTCAAATGTAACGTTGGTCTAAAAAGTCAATTGCGTTCTTTAAAACTGTTTGATTCTTTTTCATTGTGACCCTTTTTTTTATGTGATTATTTGTGTTTCCTTGCAGTAAGATTCAAATAAACTAAAACTTGATGTGGAAAATGAGGCGGAAAGTAAGCTTCTTTGTAGTGATGACTGATGAAGGATTAAAAAGTACCGGTCTCACAACATTCTTTTTATTGGATAATTATTTTTCTTGGGGATTGACATTTAAACTTTTTTTTAAAAACTATATAGACATTTTCCTCCCTCATGCACCTTGGAATTAGGGGACGACAAAAAATGTTTTACAATTCAACGTTTGTTGCCCCCGTGTAGTTTGCTGTACTGAACACTAGGTGGCAGTATGTCCATAGGAATAGAGTGTAGTATAATGTCAGCCCGACTACTCCTTTTATTAGCTGAGTTTATTGGAGAGTTTCCGAAGGAAACTAGATACATTTCAACCCCTGAACACTTAATTAAAATGCAATATGAATTCGAAACCTCAAATCTGTTACTCTGAAATACACAGCGCCATTGTACAACACATGTATGGGGATTAAGCTGCATTCCCCATTGGAAACCCATTCAAATAAATCACCATAGTTAATTGATAAACCTGTTTCACGTGTAGCTGGAATAATCCGATACCGTGATTTTAAAAACTGTGCTCTGGGAGAGGAGGAGGAGGAGAAGAGGAAGAGGAGGAGGGCGCAACCGCTGTTGCAGTCAGGGCGATTTAAGCGCAGCGCATTCCTGCACAGCGCTCACAGCGGAGGACGAGCCGCGGCGACACGCACGCACAGACACACGCACACACACGGCGCCTCACGGGGGCCCGGAGCGCACCTAGAAGAGAAGAAAAAAACCCTTCAAATTGGAGGTGGAGGAAGTGCCGGGTGTCGCCCTGAACACGCACGCTAGCCTCGGCTCGGGCTAACGGACGGGCGCGATGTCGGAGTTCCTGGTGAGTCTGCTCGGGGAGCGGCTCGTCGACCGCGAGAAAGCCGAGGTGGACGTGCAGTCGGCGGGCGCCAAGCTCTCCCTGGTCGGGCTCTTCTTCGGATGCAGCCTGAACGCCCCGTGCAAGCAGTTCAACGGCAGCCTGTGCGAGTTCTACGGCAGGTTCAAGAAGGCGTCGGAACACAAGGACAAATTGGAGATCGTCTTCGTCTCGTCCGATCAGGACCAGAAACACTGGCAGGACTTTTTGCAGGAGATGCCGTGGCCCGCGTTGCCTTTCAAAGACCGACACAAAAAGGTAAGATGCGCGGTTGCGGAGGATGGCGAGGAAGCACCGGCCGGATCGGTGCTTTGTATCCCGCAGAGCGGGTTTCAATGCGTTGGGTGGGCTGGAAACCAGGTCTGCTTCTCCTGTCAGTGTGCAGGTGTGCACGGTTCAATGTGGCTCCTTTTAAAAAAACAAAAAAAAAACATTTTTTTTTAAATGAGTTTCCTCAGCTTCCTTGCTTTATTAACGTCTCCTCGAATCCGGTTTCAAGAGGGACTTCTGGCATCTTAAAATAAACCGAGCAGATGTAGTGATTGGAAACACACGCGCACACAATTCAGGAAATCTAATTATAAGAAAGCCAGGGGTTAAAACGGAAAAAGCCACATGGAAAATTAAAATGATCTGTGTAATGTCAGCAGTATTTGCAAAGACTCGGGAGCAAATTTGAATGACAAATATAAACCGAAAGGTGTTTTATTTCAGCCTTTTTAATGAAACTTTTATAAACTATTTGTCCTGGACTTCATTTTTAATCAAGATAATCTGAATATGGCAGACCAGACATTCCTAACTAATCAGGAAAGACTTGATACATTTCCATCCCTCCAAACGTTTCTGCTCAAGGAATGTTTATTGACCCCTCATATTTCAGCTAAATGTCTCGTATAACTGTTATTTTTGGATACACGTTGTCCACGTGCCCAGTGATGTTTGCCATCATCTCATCTAAACCCCTTTTTACAGGTTTCCTGATCTAATTTACAACTTTGCAGTGCTTGGAGGATTTAAGTCATTTGATCTGTCCTTCGTATTAAGTATATTAGTAAATCGTTGGACATCATGGATTTTATTTGCTTAACATTATTTATAACTTTAGTGTAAAATGTTATCACGCCAGTGGAAATACGCATGTCTTTTGTTTTTAGGTCATCACAAATTTTATCTATATTACATTGGATTGTAATTACATTTTTAATAATGACTGATTTTATATATGTAAGCAAAATGTTTCTTTTATTCATTGTTAAAACTACTCCACAAAAACTCAGTCACTCAAACATCCTGTGTATAGATCATGCAAAAATATTGGATATATGGTAGAGGTTTCCTTTTAACATTTAGTAAGTGATGTGTGTGTGTGTGTGTGTGTGTGTGTGTGTGTGTGTGTGTGTTTTGCAGCACAAGTCTGTTTCTGTCTCTAAATCTAAATTGAGGCGCGTTCAACAATATGTTGGTCACTTTGTTTTTTGCATTGCATCAATCAGGCTTATCAATAAAGACGGTGAAAACTGATCGGCATGGCTCAAACCTGGCCGAGGCTTGATTTGAAAATATACCCCTTTGTCCTGTCACACAGTATGTGCTACAAACGCCAGTGGCATAGAACATGTTCCAGTATTTAACACAGGCCGTACTTTGTCAGAAAGCATGTTTCTCAGTCTCGCCACGTTGAGCCAATTCCACCCTAACTGCTCTTTGTGTCGGTGAGGCATGACTTGTCTGCATCATTGTCTTGTAAATTCTTTCAGATTGCCAATGATTATTTCCGTTGCACCTCATAATGAAGTCCAGGCGTGAATGAGGCTTGCAGGCGACAGGGGGGCGGGGGGGGTTGTCGTCTCCTTGGCATTTGGGGCGGAGCACGTCCTCCACCAACGTTATTGTGTCTTTTAGCTGCTCGTGGAGACTCTCTGTGGCATCACCATAACCATTGTTCACGCTGATGTTTGGGTCGGGGGGGGCTGGCTGGCTGGCTGGCTGGCTGGCTATCGGCTCCCTCGGCCTGATGAGAGAATACAGCGGCACAGCTGTGGGTCGGTGTTTTGCAGCGGCCTGCACGTTTGGTCCAGTCTGGGCTCCATCCAACCTCTGGGCCTATTTTCTCTCATTGTAACCCAGAGGTGTAAAACATGTGTGACCAGCAGCAGCTTTAGCATGCAAACACTTTCATAACTGTGCGAGGCGTGTAGAACGACCCCCCCCCCCCTCCCTCATCATCCACTCATTCATGTATGATTCGTTTGTGTGTTGTTATTTCAATTATGTTGTTATAGTTGATTCGGGTGTGTGTGCTGGGATATGCGCATTAATTTACACGGCAGCCTTTAATCTGTCTAAATGGTTGTGGTTATCTGTTTAACGTCTGCTAGTTGATTTTTTTTTTTTTTTTTTTTTTTTTGTTTGTTTGATTAGCTGTAGAGCTGCAACAGTTAGTTGCAAATTAAATGTCTATTGACTGACTATCGGTTGTATATTTTGCTGATTATGCCAAATATGTGTTTGCATTTTTGAGTCACATATGACCGTAAAGTTACCACCTTTTTTGTTTTTGACTGTTAAATCAGTCCATGTGAAAACAACAAATTGCCATTTCCTGACAATCAGCTAATCCAAATTCATGAATATAATTGTCAGTTACAGCCCTGATCAAGAGCCCATTGTGTGTGGACTTTGCAGCACACAAGGTGGTCAACAAAATGCACATATCATTTAAAACATTTTGGTGCTTCTAATTAGATGTGTCTGCTTCAAGCAAGAGATTCATATTTTGTAAATAAGGAGGTGTGAAGTCAGCTGGTGATGAGATTGGACAACATCTCATTTGGCTCTGAGGAACAGGGAGCGCCGAAGATGGCGGCTCCCATCTAAATATGAATTCAACAGCGTGCCGAGGCGCCACTGTGGGTTTGTGCGCTCTGTTGACAGACCTGGTGAGGGGTGTAGATTTTAGTGGAGGGCCCCTGTTGATGTTGCAGGTGTGCAGAGACTTAAGTGGCCCCCTCACCTCCTCTTGGGCCTCTATTTGACTCTGTGCTCCCCCCCCCCCCCACCCCGGAGGATGCACTTTGTCTTTCAGAGCATCACCGCCTGCATGAGCATCTCCGAGGGTACTTTCACTCCTCCTCCGGACCCGTCTGCCCTGTGAGGACTAGACTGCATCTCACTGGAGGACGTCCGCTTTCTTTTCAATCAGGGTCGTTGTTCTTTCGGACAATGTGTATTGAATCGAGAGGGGATCCTGTTCATTTTAAATAGAGGAACGGGAACGTCTGCTTCCATCTTAATGTTGAGTAAATTCTGTATTTTTAATCTCTCCTCGAAGGGCGTGAAAGCTGTCATGTGATTATTATAACCAGTACGAATGGACAGACTAACTGCAATTGACCATGGTGTCAATGGATTCATATTAGTTCATTTGCATGTCTGATTGACCTTTCTATAAATTCTGGACCCTGTTTCTGAACGGCATGGAGGATGTCCACTAGTGTCTGTCTTCAGGAATCCTTGAACATCGAGTGGACGTCTGCTTGTTGTCCTGGGTCAGCCAGCTGTCTCGCAGTATTTGCTTGCTGGCAACGCCTCACATGGACTTGTGCAGCAGGCGGGGGAGAGTTCCATGTAAGTCAATTAAAACCTCGACCAACGGCGATGAGAAAAGCCAACTTGACCAAAGCGGGTAGAACGAGCTGCTCCCGCGGCAGTCTGAAGGAGGAGGAGGTGCTCATCACAGTGAGGCCTCCTGGTCGGCGGTTCTGCTCACTAGGCCCACAGCGAGGGGCTACGGGTGCAGAGGGGCCGAGGACGTCTTTCGGCGCTGATCTGCTGAAAACCGCATAGCACCCGGTCCATCGTAGCACCTCGCACTGCGACAGCGGTAGTTCCCCTCTTGATCTGTCCACCTTGGCTGTGCTCTGTGGGCCTGTACACTTTCACAGTGTGGGTTAATAACGTCAAGGGAATGTGACATTTTTTGAGGTGTCTGTGATGTGCAACATCTGTAATTGAGTGCTTTAGAAATGCAATTGTGGGATTCGGAGAGGAGGTATTTGTCTGCAGCCCACGGGAGCAGATGTCAGAGATTTCAAACTGAGGTGTTTCTGAGGTCACCGTTGTGGTAGCAGAGGTGTTTCAGCATGAATACCAAATGATTTGGGACGTTTTTATTGGGACGGATACAATATTTGGTCATACCAAGATCTGCAATGATAAAGTTCTTCAACTAAATTCAGTAGCTTTATTAATTTGTGGGTTTAACCAACTTATATGGTCTGGCACTTTGGCTCTGTAGGAAGGAGGAGCGGTGGGAGGTTAATGGTGATGCAGACAAATGTATTGATTACTATGTAGCAATGTTTTTACTTCCCATCAATATTGGGTCGTTGATCATTGAATCCATATATCATTCCACATTGATGTATTAATGCAAAGTAGGCCGGCATGTAGTCTTGGAATGACGCGGCTTTCGCAAAATAATGCTTATTTATTCCACTGTGTTTCGTGACCCCGGCTGGCTGGACGTGTGCATGTCCGGCTGCAGCGCTGTAATTTAGCGTGACTCCATTGTGCTGCAGCTGTGAGGCCTTGTTGCTGTGCGCCATGTTTGACAAGAGCTTATGTAAAGAATGTGGGCAGACACCCGCTCCACTGAAAAGTGTGTGTGTGTGTGTGTGTTCCCCCGGATACTTGGCTAGGCCAACTGTTACATCTCACACCACGGCGATTGTGTTACTGTCTTCTTTCACTGCCCATTGTGTCCTCTGCACCGGTAGATCTGTAAAGTTATGAGCGGCCACGATGGAGATCTCGAAGTTTGGAGGCTCAAACTACCCAAGTGAGAGTTTAGCCAACAGTCGCAGTGTCTCATGGAAAAACCCATTCCCTGTTGCAACTCAATCTGTCTTTTCCTCCGTTATCTACCCGTCAGAAGACCAAGCACAAAAGCTGTAAGGTTTCGACCTCTGTCTGCGGTCCGCGGACCCTTGAAGCGATACTCCAGGGTTGAGTTTTCCTCTTTGTCTGTGTTCTCCAGCTGGACCGTGTGGGTTTCAGTCAGGACTTTCCAAGGCGGACTGACGTTAAAGATAATGTGTTCACCACAGTGTCTGCAGTAGCTCTCGACGAGAACAACAGATGATTCCTCCGCTTGAGCACATTACCCGAAATCAGCCTATTTGACACGTACTTGCCAGTCGCATCATCCAAACGAGTGCACCATAAAGTTCAATTTGGACTACTGCTGGCAGGAAAGCCGGTCACACAAAGCTTTTCCATTTAATACGCTTTTTTTTTTTTTTTTTTTTTTTAGAATTACTTGCATTCATAAATGCGCCATCATCTGCTCTGTGGTTCTTTTTTTTTAATGCGACTGCAGCCATGTGCGTGAGGTTTGTTGGTCCTTTCTCTGAGCTGAGAAGCCGTCATGGACGGGCTGTTGTGCCTGGACCCTCCCCCACTCAATCCTCCGGTCTTTAATTGCCCCACACTCAGCAGCCCCTTCCAACATAATAACAGCATAGCCGCCCCAGGGGCATCCTGCCATCCAGGGCTGTCTTTCCTCTTCCTTTTGTTATCTCCCCTAGATTGAATGTTGGCTCCTTTTTTGTTATTGCCCAGTCTCCCCCTGCAGTATCAGCACTGATCCTATTTCCTAAGCTAAATATAAACCACAGCGATGCTTTGGTCCTTCCACTGAAAATGTCCATCCTAACATCTGGCACTCGATGACTCTTCAGGACGATGTATCGGCGCGTGTTGATTTCATCGAAATCCGCTCACTGTATGACCATTTCCAGCGTGACAACTTTCCACTTGGACGATAGCCCTTATCCTTCCGTGTGACCACCATCCCGGTCCCAGGATGACGGCAGTGTGGTGTAAATGCAAGTGAACGCTCCCCTCCTCACAGGGTTATTTTCATCAGGGCGTAATTGCTCCGGCTTCCTTCTGAAAAGCCGCTCGGCGAACAAAGAGAGCGACTTTCTCAGCGCGTTGCATGGCACACCGGCACCAGCCCCGCTGTCTTTCTTACCGTTCACACGGTTTTTGTCTAACTGTAAAGATGTAGCTTGAGTGCAAAGCTGTTTTTGGTCATGGTGTCTTTTTTTAAAAACATTTTTATTGTATTTTTATGTTTCCACTCTGCTTGATTTGCTCTTTAAATGGTGATTAGACTAAAGCTCCGATTTGTTCAGTATCGGCCCACAGTGTTCAAGAAACTAAACCTGCAGCAAATTTCCCAAAATGTTGAGCTATTCCTAACTGGATAGTATTTGCATAATGTCTTGTCTGTAACATCCGATGACAACCTGTCGCCCCCCCCCCCAGTCACTCGGCAACAGACAGATTATAGTTGTTAACCGGGAACCAAAGGAAACTGAATAATATTAAAATTCAGGAATGGCACTTTGTCACAGTTTCTGACAGCTCAGGGAAACTTTAAACCCAGACTCCACTGGGAACTCGGCCAAAGTCCCTTATTCTCTTGGTTTTAACCTGCTTGTGAATGTAAACCTTGTTCTGCTGTTTAAATAAACCGATGAGCATCTAAACACAATGCTCATTTTACGTAATTCAGATCCGTTGGTTTGAACTGTCGTGTGATCCCCACTTTGCCCCGAGGCAGATGCTGTATTTACAGTAAGCTGTTAAGCTCCCACCGGACAGCGAGCCAGCTGTGGATGTATCACGTCTGACGGGTCACAGACGGCTTCCATGATATTGACGCAGCTCCGTTTTCATGGCTTAGTATGGTAGCAAGTTGAGGGTGTAAACGGTTGCTGGGGAGAAAAACAATTGGAGAAAGTAAATGGTAAGCATTCAACAGGACTAGAGCTTCGTAGCCGGTTTAAATGGTCTCCTTGCTTAGCTGGCATGTTGCAGAAAGTAAAAGTAAAGCGAAATTGAGAGGCGTCCGGCAGAAGCGGCTCTCATTGGCTTTTTAGTTTGCTCATTATATTTTATAATAACCAGAGTCGCTTAGAATCATTGCCAGGTGCGCCCATCCCTTGCTCCTCCCAGGAGATTCCACACTAAGGAGCATTTTGAAGCATCATTTAATGTATTTTGAGTTAATGATCTAAATATTCCAAACTGTCCAGGTTCACCGAGTGTACCGCGCCCCTCTTATTCGACACCAGTACAACCGCAATCTCTCCACATAACTGCACATTATATCCACATGGACAAATGGGTATGTTGATTTTCCCAGTAGGCGTCTGTCATGGCATGTGTGTGTGCGTGTGCACGCCAGAGTCATGTGATTGTTTAGAATACCTTTTGTGAGCCGTTACTCAAGGTCACTGAGTGGGCAAGTTATTATGGAAAACTAATGATGGTCCTGCAGGGTTGTTGATGCATTTATTCATGCCGGTGTATTTTCAGTAACATTACATTGACGATACGAAACAGATTTATTTTTTTGGCCATGATAGGGCCAGATGATTCACTCCCAGTAATCCATATGCAGCTGTTGGCTGTAACAGCAGAAAGGTTCGAGAGAAGTCTGGGTAATACTGACCATGACAGGAAGCCATGGCGTCATGGGAGGTGCAGATTATCTGGAGTGAGGGGGATTGAACACTTCGGGTGAAGACGTCTTCTGAGGCCTTCTTGTCTCCCATGTGTCACGTCCCATTTTAAAATTGACTACACCACGTCTTTCTTCAAATAAAGAACCCCATCGCAATGCACACATTCCCGCTAATGTCGTGACTATAAGGAGGGCGTGTGTTCGTCAGAGAAGCCTCCCACACATCATCACGCACTTTTACGTTGTTGAAAGAGCGGACCCCCTGCTGAGGCTGCCCTGTGCTTAGCTCTGCCTCCTTATTGGGGGTTAATGGCGGTTTTGATTACTTTTTTTTTTTTTTTTTTTTTAAGCCAATCTGTTGGTACGGACCACCGATCCCACGGCCGTGTTGAATGAAAGGGTTTACCAGCTTAAGCCTGTTGTAAGGAGCACGAGGGGTCTCCTCTCTTCGCTGTGGAGCGAGCGCCGCCCTCGGACACAAGTGTCCAGGCAATTAGAGACGCCGGGGCCTCAAAGGGATTACTGGCACGTAGAGTTGTGGCCGACGTCCTTTCTAGTCCGGCGCGTTGTTCACTCTGTTGTTGAGCCACATGAAGCTTGGGGCTTCAAAGGGCAGCAGAGATAACGGCACCGTGACGGGGCTCTTATTTGGGCCGGATTCTTTGGATCCAACAGACTTCATTGGTGTTCATTTTACCCACACAAGGTTTATTCTGATGTATTAACCATATCCATTCTTGCGGTGCAGGCAGTATTCTTTTGGTTTTGTTTTTTTAATACTTTTTAACATTTTACGTTGTGCTCTTGTAATGTGAATGACGCTTGTTTTGTTTGGCTTATTTTATTGCAACATGACATCAAGATAGGATTGCAAAGTTTGCATGCAAGTTTGCTTTGTGGAGAAGCGTAAGCAGCCGTGTTAAGCCTCCAGGTGTCGTCGTCTATTTGAGTGGATAAAGGTCCTTTTTGTTTAAGGGGGATTTCTGCTTTCCAGTAGACGGGAAGGAATTTGATTACGCTGCAGATGTTGAGTTGATCTATGATTCGATGCAGTGTGCTACTTTGCTTAAGATGTGATATTAGAAACGTTGGTTGCCTATGGTTCAACAATGTCTACAATACATACATACTTTTTTTTTTTACCTCCCGGGTTAAACATCTTTGTTTTTTGAACTCGTAGAGGATGCACATCAATGTCAGACTGCAGAACAGAAATTACTTAATTTGTGAGGTATTTGATTTGCTGGATTAGCCAAAGGAGACGTTCCCATTTAATTATTGTAGTAATAAACGGTTTCTCAGTTAATTTAATAAAGGGATATTTCAAATTGAGTGGGATAAAATTACACATACCCAACTTTAAAAAAAAAGTTTTAAAAAATCCGGGTTTTTTGCGGGGTTGCGATAGGATTATGATCCTTTTGCCACCGATGCAGTATTGAATAATGACATCAGTTTTTGTTGCTTGCATTCCATGTGACCAGCTTTTTTCTGAGAAACATTAGGCACACACATTCCTTCCTTGGTTCCCTAAAGATTTAAAGCGTAAGAACCTTTTCTCTGAGGACGGTATGTCCCATTACTGCTCAAGCATACACACACTCTTTAGCCATTTTTATTTCTGAAATGGAATTATGAGCTCTAAAGAAAACCAATAAGTCACGTTTTCCTAGATTGTAAACGCTACTCTAACCAGGATGTTTTATACCTTCTTCCTCTGACGGAAATTAACTGGCAGAAAACTTGCACGCTTTTAAGGGGAGACCCTGCTGATGTGACTCGTACCCTGTCGGGTGTTAAATTGTGTCCGGAGACCGGGCGAGCTGAGGGAGTGCGTAAACAGAGACCGACTACTCTCCCCTCCCTACTGCTCCACAGCTCCGCAGTATGTCAGTCGCCACCTGCTCATTTGACAGCGCTGCTGGCTTTGGAAGCAGCAGGTGTGCTCGGCAAGTCCGGCAGCAGCAGCCTCCGATCCGACAACCCCGGTCTGTGCGTGACGGTTGGTAAGCCGTTCTTCTCTTAGAGGTGGAATATAGACGCTGGGATCATTAAGAATGCACACAACCCCCATAAAGAAGCAAAGAAAGCTGAGGAACCGAAGCAGGAAGAAAGGCCCGATGAAGGATTCATGTCAGGAATGTCTTTGTGCCAAGTCATATACCTTTTTTTTCCCCCTTCTGTCTTTTCATCTGTCATATAATTATAGTGTGCAGGAAGCGGCGGAGGTATGCACTTCGTATGCACCATGTTTTTAAAAGAGTGAAACGCAGGAAATACCACTAAATCATTATTGTTGGCATTTTCCGGTATTTGTAAAAACCCGCTCAAAGGATAAAAGGTGAGACCCCAAACCAGAAGGCACATGTTTTTGATCCGTGCGTCTTCCTCCAGAGCGCAAAGACGAAGCTCCCCGCAAATGAAAAGCCAGACATGTGGAATCATTTCTCTGCTGTCTGCCGTGTGGCTGAACCCCTCGAGAAACAAAGGCATCTCCATCACTTCATCGCTTCCCCCTCATCGCTTTTGTTGCTCCAGGTGTTCGATGTCGATGAAAGGGAGGGAAAAGAAATGGCCCGATCTTTTTGCAATGCCCTCGAAATTCTCACAGGTAGTTTTTGAAACTTCTTCTTTTTAAGCCCGAGAGGCTGAGTGAGAGAGGAATCTTCTTACCCTTGCTGCGGCGGGAGTGAAATCTGTATGGCTCCGCTGGGGGGGAGATACGCTGATAATTTAAACTGTAATTATGCTCTAATTACTGGCATCTGAGCATGAACACAAAACAATGAAAGCAGTATTTGACATCACCTGGCTAACGGGCAATTATTGTTAATTGTGTCTGTTTTTGAAGCCATCGCAACAATGCAGAGCTGAAGGATGTGACTGTCAGAAGTACAGAACATGTATAACGCAGTGGGTGAGAGTGTGTATTCTTATGCTCTCTTGGCCTCCTTTTTTTATTTTTTATATAAACCTATATCCTTTTCTCCATAAAGTGTGAGTAGAGCAAAGTTAAATACCTGGTGTAGCCTTAAAACTCAGAATATTTCCGTGGAAAGCAGAGCAGTTTAAGTTTGGATGGCGATCATAACACGCAATCTGTTATTTGCCAGTTTTTGAGAAATTGGTGTAACACACACAAACACTGCCCTGGAATCGTAGAAAACGGTTTTCTCAAGTGTGACCCATTTGAACATGAGTCTGTTGGTATCTGAGTATTGCCGTGAACCGTGACAATACAAAGTGTGTAGATTAGATCTATATTAACTTACAAAGAGTCAGGTGTGTCCTAGTTGTTCATGATTTCACTCACTATACAGCCTCTGGTTGAGTTGCGGTCTTTTTTTCTACTCCTCCTCCTTCAGCTTCCCTTCCATGGTAAGGCCCTGGAGCCATTTTGGCCTTCTTTTCTCCTAGAATCATCTTTCACTCCGGCTGCTTCCCCTTCATCCATGTTTCCTGAAAAGAAGGAAAAATGTTTTACATGTGATCATTTTCCATGTAAAAATTCCCCGGATTTTGATATTTGTTCAGAATCTGCTTTGATATCACTGGTCTCTGAATGCAACTTCCTCATGTGTGCAGCATGTCCGCCGTATTCTACCACCCGTCATTAAGCAAACCCCCGGATAGCACTTCTTTATCCAAACAATGAAAACGTGTTCCTGTCAGTTTGCTAGATTCTAGAGGTAAATAAGCCTTGACTTCAGCGACGCAGTCAATCATCTCAGTTGGTGTGCTTGTCATTAAGTTTACAGATTGATCCACGGTGCTCGTGTTTGCCAGTGCTGCAGCGTGAGCAGCTGTAAGCGAACGCCAGCACGAGGACCGAAATAATTACTGCAGTCTGCTGGCACGGTTCAAATGCAGCTGTTTCCTTTTGCTGTTGAAAGATTTTCAAAGGATGTAATGTAGTAACTCCCCAGCAGGGGATTTCTTTGCATGTGCAGCCATTCTGACAAAGTAAATAAACCTACAGGTCAATGGTCAGAGTCTGTGACCCGTCGTTTGAGCTGACGTCTTCAGTGTGGACTGGACCACTTCGAGGATTTATTGTCACCCTGAAGTATTTAGACGCACACGTGTGCACTGCGTTCTCTATTTACAACGTGTGTTTCTTCTGATGCCGCTCTAGTCCTTGATATTTAAACATTTGGATGTTTTTTTTCCTGCATGAGCAGGGAGGTGTAAAAGGTTCCCAAAGGCTTTTAAACCCTTATGAATCCTCAAGGCCCCTGAAAACCCGGTTTCAAAGTAGTTTTCATCCCATAAACGGTCATGGCCTTTATGAAGCTATTAAGTTGACGTTTAGGGGGAAAAACCAAAACCTCTGCTGTCCTCAGATGGTCTGTTTCATGAGAAACGTGTGGACTTTCCTTTGATCATATTGGATTGACAGGCGTGGCAACGTTGGCAGACAACCCGTCATCACGTTTCATCCAAATGGGGGCATGAAAGTTGGTCATGGCTGCTTTTCCCACCTCAGCTCGAACAGAAAATACATAAATTCACGAGAAATAATCAAAACCGCTAGTAAGTCTTTGGCAAAGTGTTTGGTCGTTCATAATAAGACTCTTGTTGTGTGTGTTTTTGGACCTTTTTTTAAAATTGTGTAATAACCACAAAATTTGCAGCGCTTTAATGCGAGCGCGTAATTCCTCGTCCGTGGGCCCAGCTCAAGGTCTTTTGAGATGATTACAGTCTGACATGGTGGAGTGTTGCCTGTCGGCAACATCCTTCTCCCAGATGAGCAGCACTCCTCAGCCGCCTGCCAGACGCAGCCACTGAAAAATGGAAACACTCAAACAGCCGTCGCTTTGGTAAAAAAGATGCTAAATCAATGGTTAACTAACAAACTGCATGGCTCCCGTGATAAGGGTCTATTCTACGCTTTGCTGCTTGCCCATCCTCCATACGTGTTTTCCTCTGGACACGATGGTGGAGATGTGAACAGGAAGGTCATTTCAGTGTTCATGAGGCGTGTGCAGACGTGTACCGAACAGCTTCCTGTTATTCATTAAGGAGGCCAGACTTTAAAGTCCGTTTCCAGCATGGGCCACTCTTCCTGCACACTCTTAACAATAGCCCCCCCCTCGACGCTGGTCCCTCGTAATCCTCTTTACCACCCCCTTGCTTTTTGTCCGCCCCACTTCTCCGCTCCCTCAAAAGGCCAGACTACCTGCTGTGTCGTCAACATCCACCAAATTGAAACGCTGCAAAGCTGCTTGTACAAACGTTTAAGGTTGCGCAGCTGATCGGGACCTTGGACCTATTGCCCAATTCCATCCCAACATTTATATTGACTTCTCTTTTTATGTCTTGTCTTACAGTAAGACGGCTACGGGATGCACTATTTGTCATCCATTGTTCGTCATCTGCTTTTGAGATCTTTTTTCGGAACAAAGTCAAAATATGCTGACCTGAAGATAAAGAGGAAAAATCCATTTAGTCTTTGACTCTTCCATAGAATCCCCCTTTTTTTTTTTTTTTTGGTCCTTAAAAGTAATGAATGCCTTTTTATTTTACAGCGTGAATCTGCGTTTGCATGACTCAACATAAATTCTCTGTAAATATGAGTATTTGTTTGTGCAGCGGCACTTCAAGGTCAAGCATCTGAGTAGAGTTGAGGCTTCTTATCACACATGGGGGGGGTCTGTGTGGCTTTTCTTTTTCCTTCTAAACGAGCCGACCTCTCCTCCAGTTGAAACTCTAACCCGTCTTATCACTAAAGAGATTATTTCAACTTGATTCAAAATGTAATTATTCACCCATGTATCCCTTTTTATGCATCAAATGGCATTTTTGCTTCAATGGAATGGCAAGTGACGGGTGGTAATTGTAAATCAAGGCCGGCTGTGGGGAAAGGGGGGGGGGGACGCCCGTGTAACGCTGCTTTGCCTGCTGCTTCTGGTAGGAACTAAAAACATGGTGCCTCTCCTTCTGAAGTCAACCCCCTGCTCGGTTTGGGCCCCCGTGCACAATGGCTGCTCCCTTTTTTTTCATTCCAGCGCGCACTCAGAGATTCCTGCCCTCTGGCCCGGGCGGCAACAAGCGGCGTTGTCACTCAAGTTGAGTGAGGGAGAGCACAGGTGGAGGGCCTGAGAGGCGGTGAAATCCACTTCAAACAAACAATTAGAGCATGCTGATGCACGGGGCTAATAGGCTATTATGGGCATACTCTGAGATCTCTTTGCTGTTGAGATGGAATCATTTATTAACACGTTTCTGTAGGTCTGCAAGGCAAATTTATTTGGCTTTCTCCAGGTGATTCATAGAAAGTGGTTTCTGTCTGTTTAGGTTTGTAAGTAATTGTAGTGGAATAAAAACAAGTTATTCTTGAGTACTGGAGCGGCGCCTCATCAGCTTTCGCAATGATGCTCAATATATGCAAAGCAGTCTCTTGACGGGTCCTGTTAAGCATCAACATGGACTCCTGCTCCAGGGATTCATTTCAGTACGGGCCATTACCATTGAAAACGTCCCAGCTAAACCGACCGCTCACTCCCTTTGTGACATTCTGCCCGTTTGTGATCAGTTCATAACCTGCTGTGGAATAAGGGAGATGACGCGACGTCAAATCTCAAACCACAGATTGGTTATGAGATATTCCAGACACTATTAAGCCTCTCAGTAGGTAAATACACATTCATTTGACACCCATATCTCCATTATATTTGGTTTTGGGGTGTGTTTAGTGTGGTCAGGTAAGTATAGTGTAAAACTGCTAAATGATCATCTTTACAAAGTAGTGTGTAGTAGGTTGGTGTCCATGTTTGGCTGTAGAAGTTTATACTAAGAAGCGCACCAATCAGCAGGTAGCTTGACTCAGTCAGTCAACCCCAACCTAAATTATTTTCATGCATTTAGACCTCTGCTTTATCCTATTACTCTTGTAAAGCTGTAGTCTCATTGTGGCCTGATTCAACACAGCAGAAATTTAGCAGCTGTTTGGAATGACTGCACATTTTCCCTGAAAAAAGAGGATGCACAAGTTTTGAAGTATAGTGCTTTTTTTGTTTATTTGCTTGCTGCTGTTCCAGTTGTTGTGTTTAAAGATCAGTGTTGGACGTAACAATCTGCAAACCGACGGATGGGTTAAAAGTTAAACATGTGTATTAAGTTTGCATTTTGACCTTCCAACAAAATGTCAACTCTCAACTGTTGTCCAAAAAGTGTACACTCCACATAGTCTATTTATCTCTTGACAATGGATGCAGCTGTAGAAAAATAAAAGATCCTCTCATAACGGATGCACTGTGATTGCAATTGGACTGAAACAGGAAATCATCTTCAGGCAGCAGATCTTTGTTGCTTAGGGACCAGATGGGTGGGCTCTTAATGGCTGAACCAGAGCAACTCTGGGCAATTACTTCACTTATATCTCTGAAGAAGGGAGAGGTGCTGCACTGTGAATTCATTACAGGGTTGAAGCACGTGATGAGCTGTAGTTCTAGAGACACAAGGACAAATTGACAGCGTGTCAAAGCTATGGAGTCATTACGGTCCAACTGCTCATGTTTGGAAGAGCAATTAGTGGTTATTGGCTTTCTAGAGACCATTATGGAATGGACTGTAGAAGAAAATCCATTATTAAACCATGATGTCCCTTTTTTTTTCATTTTCACTACAATTCCATGTAGGCCTTAGTTTTTTTTTCTTCGTATCATGTATGAAAATTGCTGAGAGAATCTCTCTCTGCAAACAGAAAGGCAATTTGTGACGTTTGTGAGCTCATTAAAAAGAGGGGGAGAAAAGCTGCAGCATTGTCTGATCGGTCGTTTCACCGGAGATAAATGATTTGCAGGGGGAAAAAAATGAATTGTCCAATCTGGGCTGAACCAGTCCGGTTTGGTCCGTTCGCTGCTCAGTTTGCTGAACCACCCAGACTGATCTGGTGGGCTTACAAGTGAACATTGTTTTCCTCAGGGGGGGAGCGCATGTGCCGGAATTGGTTCCCAGATTTATTTCTGGCCCGAGACGAAAGAATTAATCAACAAAAAGCTGAACAGAGTCTCATCTCATGTCAAATGATCGCCAGCGGCAACTACAGTGAGATAAAGGATCCACCTGGATGATTCCTGGCCCGACTTGCGAGAGGTGTGGAGGTCGTACTAACGTGATGGACAGTTGGCCCACACACGTTCTTTCTCTCCATAAGGGGAGCATATCGATTTTCATAGACTGGGAGATTTTCAGAGAAGATGCAACGTTTTGCAAAACTTTGTTTTCTCTGCAATGCAAGTGATTAAACTCTCAAGCAATGTAGTTTTTGTGCACATCCAAACAAAGCCTTGTAGGCGGGCAATGGAAATTAGAATCTAACATTACCACTTGGTTGCACAAAGGTACCGTAATGCAAATTGGGATGTATTGCAGTAAAGTTTTAACCTTTTTTCATTCTGAGGATAGTATTTGAATTGTTTTGCATCGGTCCTTTTTATCCTGTGCATCCAACTTTACAGACGCTCACAATAACAAAAGGCTGGTTAGCACTAAATCCTATTGTTGGCTAACACGCAAGCTAACTGCTAGTTTGCAAGTGTTGAATTCCTTAAAAGTTTTTGTTTTGTTTTTTAAATTTAGTTCTGCTGGGTCTCCAATGAAACTTTTTTTTTTTTTTGTGTGGAGAATTGTGGAATGTAATTTCTGAATTCCATTTCTTCGTGGTTTAGTTCTGATTGTAAAATGCCAACCAATGTTTTATTCCTGGTGACTTGGTCAAAGGCATTGGTTTGGTTTGGTTCATGTCGTTGCTAATGAAGAGTACCAAGCATGTCTTCGGACATTACAAGGAAGCGGTAAAAAAATGATGTGACGATCATAAATGCCAGATCTTGTTAGAGTCCTCGTAAGAGTAGAGAGTGAATTCCTGCTGTTTTTAAAGCGGGCTCTTTTGCTATAGGGGCAAATCAAATGGCAGGATGCGTTTCAGCTTCATACATTTTGTTCTGCGCAGCGCTGACGTGCAGCAGCAAAGAGCCGGCTGTGAGATCTCCTCGCGGTAGGTTATCTGCCAGAAATTATAAATATTATTGCAGCAAACTCCTCATTAGAAGCGGCAACCGGCGAGATCTCGACCAGTTGGTCCTATTGTCTCAACAAACGTGAGCGAGCGCACAAACAGAGCTGGTCGTGCAGCAGACTCCCTTATGGACTCTCTATCCGTACGAACAAAGGTCTGCTGTTTACGTCTCGATGCTCAGATATTCTCATACTTTTTATTTCTTTTTTCCATCCAGACTGTTTAGTTCTCCAGCTGGATACAAATGAGCCATGATTGAGTGTTATGCCGCAGAGTTTGCTTTGGGTATAACAGAATTGATTCTACACATGATGCCTTTTTTTTTTAATTAGCTTGCAGCTTGTTTGCGCTGATTGAGACCTGCTTCATCCGACACGAGCAAAACCCACATTCAGCACTGTGATTCTGAGGTCTAAGTAGGGGAATGCAACCACTAACAAACAGTGAGCTCTGTAGGCCACCACATATACCATGTGTTTGACAGACCACAATTTCCTGGTTGGTATTTGGCAGCAATCCGAGCAAAACATGCGCTACACGGGTTTTAATCCGAAGCCCAGTGACAACAAAATGACTGCAGGCAAAGATGGAATATATTAAGTTCAATCCAGATGAGTTAGTTTGGGTTTAACCTGTAATTGGAAATCTCGAGTGACGTTACAGGTTACACCTCTGGATATCGCCCGGGGCTTTAATAAAGACCCTAAGCCTTGGAAATCCGCTTCTACTTTGTCCATTGTGTAACTGCAACACTGCTGCCACGTTCCCGCGCCCAGAGGCACAATGCATGCTGGTCATCGGTGTCTATGGATGTCGGTTTCGCTTGCGTCCGGCGGGATGTGTGTGTATATTCCAGGAAGCTACTTGGTCCGGTTGCTGCTCGTCTGCATTACACCGAGTGCCACTCAGGCCGGAGGGAGCAGGCGAAAATCTGTAGGTTGGCCCAATCGTGTTAATGCGGAACAGCATTTAATTAGATCCGCTCCACATCGAGCTTCTGTGTCTGTAAAAGTAACGGCACTTTGCATGTCGCTAAACACTGACGTTAATGCGTCGACCGCTTTGGATTAACCTGTAAAAGGTTTTCGCCCTCTGTGTAAAGCAAAACGTTGAGGGAGAACTTTGTGCGGCTTGATGGTCTCCGTGATGAGCAACATTAACTTTTTTCTAGTTTATATTGGATTATTCGATTAACTCACAGGGCAGAAGATTATTTCTTTTACCATTTGTATCGGGATTTCACATTATCCAAGTTGTCATTTCACCTCAATGCATGCAAACCAATTGCACTCTGCTCACTCTCAATCACATCACACTCTCATAAGAAAATGGAGATGTTCACCTCTGAAAAAGACTCCTTGTCTCATTCAGTGATTGTAGAAAACATTGGCTTGTCTTTTTCAAAAAAGTAAAGTTATGTTGGCTGAGCAAAATTGATTTTAGATACTTTTGTTTGGACTCTTGCCACTGAACCTTTCAGGATAGATGTTTCTGAGATATGACTGGTTGAGAAAGGTCAAAGGAGCGCTGTGTTGTGAAACAGATTTTCTCTTTTGTGAATCTAGATGGAGGTGTTAACATGCGTGCTACATATAAAGCAGACTCTTCTGTTTTCTCTCTGTGCCCTAAAAGAAGGAAAATATATCCGGTTTTGTATTCTGTGGGTCTTTTTAGAGAGAACTGTCACTGACAAATCGGGCAGGAGAGCAGAATCGGCACTACAATCCAATTTTCCACAGCCTGAAGAACAGGACCTCCATAAGTACATATTGTCCAGCCCTCCTCACTTTCCATTTCTACTGTGTCTGAGGGAAAAGCATTTAAATGCAGTGTGACTGGCTTTTATGCAGCCCATCACATTTTCACCCCGCCTCCCTCAGCCCTCGCCTCTTTAGCGTGCTCAATGCATGCCATTACAGCCCTTTATTAAACTAAATAAAGGTGGGAGGAATGGGAGACTGGGGGGGGAATAAGAACCAGGCTGATTCTCGTCATAATCTGTTCCTACCAGCTCTGCAGCAGCGCATGTTCAGAAGCACTCGCTGCTTTTCAAAAACACGGTCTGCCACTTTTCATGCCGTCGCGCCATGCAACCACATCCTTGCAGGCGCATGGTCTCATTATTCCCAAAGCTACCTCATTGCTGTGTGTAGCCTTGCAGCTCGGGCCCAGTCGGATGCGTTGTAACTCCTGTACCCGACAGGGTGCTTATGCAGTTGCTCAACAAATGTAAAACTTACAAATTTGCAATTCCTATTTAAAAAGTATACTAACGTGTTGTGGAAGTGTGAAACACAGTAACTGTAGATCCAAACTGGTAGCTAAATCTGGAACATGTGCAACACAAGTGTATGTGTTTTTGTTTGTGATCCCTGACAACAATGCAATAAACTAAATCTCCCTGCTTGAATTCATCCCACACTCTTGTTTTAGCTACGTTTTGGATGGACCGTTAATGTTCGCAAATAGACTTTTTTTTTAAACCAGGGATCTTACCGGAGTGACTAAATGGTTGAAATAGACTTTGTGGCTTTTGTATAGATGGCAGAAGAAAAATGAATGTGAACATTATTCATTCATCAAAATAAGTTGCTGAAGGATTCGAGGTTGCAGCTGTATTTCAAAGCGGTTTCTCCCAATTTCCTTACTTAACCCCCACCTACACACACACACACACACACACACACACACACACTACCACCTTGTTTCCCTCCATAGAATGCGTTTATTCTTTTCTGTATTCTGATGCTGGAGCTGCGCACACACACACACACACATATGCAGGCATGCTTGCTTTGGTGGGCCGGGTCAGGCACTGGTGCTGGCTGCGCCGGTGAGCCGCTGCTAGAAACCAGCAGGGCAGAGAAGGTGCTCTGCTAGAGCCGTGCGGCTTAGAACAGCGGCGCCTTTTGTGTCTGCCCGTTTCTGACGGTTATTTATAAACCCAGTAAACCCACTGCACATTCCTTCCTGCCGCGGACGCAGGGAGAGCTGCCCCTCACCCGCGTGCGTCCTTTGTTTCTGCGCGCAGCTCCAGCCTCGAACTGCGGAGGAGACGTTGCGGATTGTGACGTATACTTGAGTCTTGATGTATGAAAAACCCTTTCAGTGCAGATTTATTACTTGTTTCGGAATTCAATTTCGCTCCTGGCTGTTTGCATTTTTATGACCACTGCTTGTGGTCTTCCATGACTCATATTAATGGGACGGCCTTAGTTTAATGTTGGCCATTACAGGAGTTGACTACTTTTTGAAAAGGGCTCATTCTCTCTCCCTCTTTTGGAGTTTGTGGAAAACATTATTCACATTTCCCTGGACAGCTTTTCAAAACCAGCACGGCACAATAATGCATTAGGATGTCGTTTCCTGTGCAGCTTTGGGCTGGATGACTTGATACACTTGGCCTGCACCGGTTTCTTTATTCAAGATGCACATAAAGTCCTTTAAAACACTGCAGTCACCGAGGATGATTTGTGGATTGTTTGATTCTCAGTCCAGCAGCGCAGGAGGGTCATTTAAGGTTCGTCCTCTTCCATTTTGTTTCGGGCTGCAGTTATGTGCAGGTTTCCTGTAACTGGGTCCAGAGAACTGTTGGAGGAAGTCCAAGCACGAACGGACACCCTTTCGCCAATCCCCACCCTTTGAACCAGACGTCCATTTTCTACTGAGATTCCATGAAGTAATGGTTACAAATGTTGTAGAAGCTGTAAAATCTCTTTGTTTGTTTGCCCTTTGTATTGTGCTTTCTGGTATTCATATCAAGTGTGTTTTAAAAAAAAAAAGAATGAACCAACATTTGAAACCAAACACCACACTGAGCTTCTTAACCTTCCAGTCTATTGGCTGCACTAAAATTAAGTACAAATCTTTGCTTTGCTCTGTTTGGCTTTAAAAACATTGTAGATGGGCTGTGATTAAAAGAGGACAGTCTCCATCTCGGCCAAGGTAATCGTATGTTTGCAGTCATGGGAACATGTTGTTTGAGCAGCTCGCAACAACTTTTACTTTTACTTTTAGTAAACCTGCAGTGTACATTGTGTCTCAACACATTGCTGTGGGATTGAAGCTCGATTTGTGGTAGAAAATGAGGCGAGGGCAAAATTGTTGTTTGATTAGTGTAAAGTTAACACTAACCGCTTTGACGCAACTATTTACTTTCACATTACCACTTGACTGTAATTGAAGCATACTTGCAGAAGGCGATGTTTCGTCCAGTGAGGCATTCAGGTGTAATTGGAGAGAAGACTAGTTTTGAACCACAAGGTCCGGCTTGTACCCAAAATCAAGGAGTTTGTGCGACAAGTTGTCCGACCAAAATAATCCGCTACATTGAACGGCGGAATTTACTTGGTGGTTCAGATGTTCACAAGTTCTAAAAGTATTTGTCAATAATTGTGTGTGTGGTGGGCGGATGTTTACCACAATGTCAACCAAGGCGCTTGAACTTGAACACACTTGTTAAAAAGAGCGAAGTGGTGAGCAAATTCCATAACAAGTAAACGCAACATCAAATTAATCCCTCTCATTGTACACTCACTTGTATCAAGTGTGCGTGTCGACATCCCATTGAATCTTGGTAAGATTCAATGGATGTCCTCCATATCGAAACTACGCCATGGTATGAATTTACACACATAGCTGGTGCAACAGGCTACTGGAATTCAAATGGTATTTTAGAAACAAGAAATCTGATTATGTCTGCCGGCTCTTTAGTCGACCATTTGCCACATTAAATCCACGTTAAAACCTCGTATTCTTCCCCATATTGTCCTTAACTTCCTGTCCCCGCTGTAGGTCTTCTGAGCAAGCATCCGCCGGCTGATATCGGTTAATGTTCGGTTGATTTTAATTCTCTTGAACAGCAAATAATGTGTTGCATTGCGCGGGGAGGACCTGTTGCCAGAGGATTACATCATCTTGTCTTAGAAAGCCCTTGAACCGCTGAAATGAGATATCAAGAGTCTGTAGGAAGCCCAAGGTTTAGCAAGGGCTGGCGATCGCTGCCTGCATCCGTGGGAGGCCTCAGATCTGTATGTCAGGCCCGTGGACCTGAATGACAAACACACCGCTGAGCGCACACTTTCCTCTGATGTCGCACATGTTTTTGATGCAGTGGAAGCTTCGAGCTCAGAAGCTGGACGGCACTTCTTTGTGACTGGAAATCCCTTGGCTGGGAAATTAAATAATTTTTATTCTTGGCTTTATTTCAGTTTGACAGTCTTTACAGGTGTGTGTGTGTGTGTGTGTGTGTGTGTGTGTGTGTGTGTCTCAGAAAGAGGTCCTCTGCATGGGACGGTGATGAGTGGGAAGATCACTGCGTGAAGGTTTTTCTCTGTTCAGGTTTAATTTAAGGAGCTGGGATGGTGATGTCGGGGGAGTTGCTTGGAAGTTAGGCGTGAACAGATGACACGAAGGCCAAGCTGTTTCAACCGGGCTATTACAGGCCTGACCTTTTGAACTCTTGCTCCGCCCTGTCAGTCAGCCTTCTAGGGTGACGTGACCCTGAAAACTGACACTAATGGCTCTCTGACTTCTCTCTCTGCGCGTCCGTCCCAGCCTTCTTTCATCATCTCTTCTACCGTCGTTTTATGGCTTTTGAAGATTTTGGTTTACAAGACCTGTTCTACAAATACAGACGTGCATTTTCTTCTTCCGCGTAACACACGCTTTGACAACAACGTGATTTTGTAAATTGTATCAGCTCTTCAAAACAAAGCACAAGACATGTAGTAGCCAGACAAAAGATACGCACAACTGTTACTACACAATCATGAGTGGATCTCATGTTTGAGTCATGATTGATGATGAGACATAATTTGTTATTCATTTTTGTGGAAGACAAAAGCAGATGGATTCTCATGCATTGGATGAGCTTCGCTTTAAAGCTACTATGCTAGTTTGAATGGATTTTTTCTTTTTTTCTCCATGGCGTTTATTGAAAATGAACTTGTTAAGACAGGTACATAACCCATCAGTATGAACATGTCGTCACATTTATTTTCTTACATTACGTATCATGTTTGTGGTATTTTAGTCTTGCTGTTCCAGTTTCAGCCCCCCCCCCCCCCCCGAGAGAGGCTGGAGGATGTTGTTAGAGAGGCTCACTGCGATGCCATCACAGTCCTGACCTTAAGTATCTAGAAAACTGATGGATGTTTGTTTTGAGGCTCCGCGGGGGTTTGACTCAAAGCTGCATATCAGACCTTTTTATAAGTGCTTATGGGGGGAGGTGGGGGGGAGACATGGCTTCAGGTCTTCTGGCTGAGCGCCACAGCATGTTCCAAGGACTCTGCTAATAACAAAAAGTGACCTAGTCTCTGCTGCAGAGGCTCCTGAAGTCTGCAGTACTCTGCCAGGGCTGAAGAGCTGAGGCTAGCCAGATCAGTAGCATCTTTTAAACCACGTTTTAAAGCAGAGTTCTACGGGGAAGACTTTTACAATGTGCTTTTATGTCTTTTATTGCTGTTCCAAGGCTGCCTGTCTCCTCTCAATTCAGTTATTTTTTCTGTCGTCTTTTTTTCCTTTTCTCTTTTCTTTGTCACTAATCTTGCAAACCTGCTTTGTAAGGTACTCTGGTTGAGGTAAACACCGTTGAATGGTATCCCCAGTGTCCCAATTAAACTATGGGAGTCAAATGTAAGGACTTTCAAACTGTCAAATGCTATCTTGATGTTTCCTTGCATAAGTTACACGCCATAATTAAGTGGTTATTTAAAATAGAGTAAAAATGGATCAAATGGATGTTTTTGTTTCCAGTGCGTGTGAGTGTGTCCCAGACTTGACTGATATTTGATTTGAACTAAATCTGTACCCAAGAGTCTCTGGCCAATATATGCAGATTCTATCGGAGAGCAAGCTTATGGGAGTCGGAGTTTGTCTGTCGCCCCCGCTGTGCAACGTAAGCTGGCAGAGGAGGAGGGCGGGTGGCTGAAGGAAGGAGTGCTTGTGCGAGATACGAAAAAGGGTCCAGCTGTACAACTCCGCCATAAAAAGGCAAGGGGCCGGTCTGCAGCCGCGGCCAAACAGATGTGACTTTTAACGAGTGTAAGACTAGAATAGGAAACGGGCTAATAGATGGTTATAAAGTGTCACCGTGTAACCAAATGTCACTGCAGACACGCATGTGGCTCTGCCTCAGGTAATAGGCAGCCCATCATGGCCAAAAGCAGCAGAAACAAATTGACTTAGCGACTTAGCTTTTGTGTGTGTTCACCTGCTGGGGCCCAGTCTACAAGTGCTTATTAATGAGGCAGAGCAGACTAATGTTGTTATTGTGATTAATGAAGCTCCTTGCTTGCTGTGGACAGCACATTTATGTACATAACATTTTATTCCGAATTGAATGAACAATTGAAAAAGCTAAAAATCAATGCACTAATGCTGCAGCATTCGTGCATTGAAACAAATTGGAAAGCCTTGGAATTGGTACTCTTCTTCTTCTTCTTCTTCAACTGTAAAATTTCTTTATCTGAAAAAATGAAGTCCTTTTCATTTAGCTTTAATCTTCATTAATAATTAGACCGACACAATGTAAAATGCAATGAGCTTGTTGTTGGAGTGCGCAGGTGCCCTATTTTCGCACGTTTTTGCTGTCCGAGGTCTTCATCTGCTCAATGATGCTGGACACAGTGATGTAGCCCCAAATTTGAATAGCATTATGAAGCGTGCATGCTGGTGCAAACCAGCGGCCTTAAATGTAAAGACGAGTTCCGAAGATTGATGTGAATGTATTCAGTATTTGCCTGATTATGCACAAACTGCTGATAATGTGTCTGAAACATTCCCCTCAAATGTCCATAAATATTAATGTCTCATGAGGGGATCAGGGAGTGGCTGCAGCACAAAACACAGAACTGCCGTGAGTTAAATGTGGGGTCAAACGAAGGGCCCCCCCATCCCCACCCCCTTCACCGCTGAAAATCAAGGAACCTGGGGTGGCAGAGAAACTGCTTATGGGTAGAATTAATGCCTAGCTAATGGAGCACATGCGTAAAAAGTTGCTGATGTATGTGTTTTGTTGCATTAGTAATATGTAATTGCTTGGGACAGAATTAATGAGGCTACAGTGTTTTTCCAACACGTATCTTCCTTTTATTTGGCGCCAAAATCGCTCCAATATGTGGTGAATTACAGTTGAGGGAGAGTTGAGTGTGCTGGATTACCTTTTGGCAAACACCGTGAAAAAAAAAAATGGAAAAATTCAGCAGGCTTTCCAAGTCATGAGTTTGCAGATAACCGAGTGTTTAATGCCAGGGTCACACTAAGGTAACTGATAGAGCAAGAGCAGCTGGTCCAGAGCCAGACCGGCTTTCTATCGTCTGTCTGTTCGACCCTGCAGGCCTTTGCTTGATGAACTGCAGGATCACGATGGTGTTGAAGGTGTGAGTCACCGCACACTGAGAAAGCATGACAGAATATTCATATAGCCACCTATTGTCAACCTCAACGCTGTGTACAGCAAAAACAGTGAAGCATTACTGCTCACTTCTTAACTGATTGACTTACAGAGATTTGCCCTGAATAAGTAAGTTACCTTGACTACACTATGAGTATTGTTTCTGCATATTTTTGGTTTCCATAGTTATGCAGATGTGTTTGAAAACGGTGTGGTATTTATTTTTCGTCTAAAGAATCCAAACAGACAATGTAGTTCTTCAACAAACCTCTTTTTACTTTTAGGCCACTCTATAAAACAATGTTTTCTGAAGTATTTTCTAGCACCCTGCTGCTTCCCACTTGGTTATTACGTACAACAATAAAGCGTGATTAAATTGGGACTCTCAAACACGTAATACACAACAAATGGCTTCTAATCCCCTGATGATGAAACATCAGTGTCATCAGCTGTATTTTATTCTGTCCCTACGGAGATGCGTTTTTTTTTTTTTTTTTTTTGATAATGTTTCTTTAGCACGCATGGATGAATAAAGTGGAGGGACGAGGCATGCAATTAAAACATTTTCCTCATTAGTGTGGCTCCACTGTGTGTGTGTGTGTGTGTGTGACTGAGCGATAAAGAACTGTAAACCTAATGGGAGGGAACCAGAGAGGAAGAGGAAGGCACAGTGGTCTAAACACCACTGGAAGTGAAGAATACACCCCCTGCTCTCCCGACCTTTGGCCTCGCCGAATGTAGGCCTCCTGGGCAGCCCTCGCCTGTGGAGGGACAATGCTGCAGAGACCTATTGAGCTCTGGCTTTTTACTCCCTTACAATCCCCCCCCCTGCTTTTGTTACACCGGGTCCTTTACGGCAGAAGAACATCTCGTCGTACAGGGTTCCAAGTTTGGGTTTAAGAGCCTGTATTCAGGGGTCGCTTTTGTGTCTCCACACAAGGCTTGAGGGGGGAAAACACCCACACACCTCCCCCTCCCTCCCTTTTTCTGCTGGGTCATTTCCCTGAGCTTAAGCCCTCTGACATTCTGGCACCTGTTTTCCGCACAAAACCGTTAATTTATCACTGAATTATTAACTACGAGCCCACAATGTGTCTGGCACTCGGTGACTCTGTGTCCTGACTTCATGGGGAGGGAGGTTACCGTGGCAACGAGGGGGCCTCTTTATCGAGGAGGGGGAAAATGAGCAATTTAGCCCGCATATCCCGCCTGCGTTCGGGAGAAAACCTCCACAAAAATGGCTTGGCCAGACGATGTTATAGGATTAATAAAATACACGAGATTGGCGGCAGCATTTTTCATTGAGAAGGCCTGATATCGAGAATCTGCGGTGTTCTTTTAGGTCTGCAATTTTCTGTGGTAATGCCTTTGCCAAACACAATGGATGTGGAGTGCAGGATGAGCCTCTGTAATGAGCTCAGTGGAGTAGGCTGGAGTGACTGGCCCGTACATAATGGAAAATGCACTCAAGGGAAGATGGAAGTGGTCAGAAGATAGAGAAAGCGGGGAACATTGTTTTTTTTTAATTTTTTTATAATCAATTGATGCAGAAGTTTAGGAGCATATTTCATGCATTGGTTCATTTAATGCAACATGATCTGCACAGTGATGCATATTGAGAGGGAGGCCGGTACAGCATTGAGAATGGCAGCGACTATGCAGCTGTCCCAGTCTTGGAGATGTGTACTTCCCCACGGCGGTGAACACTGTTGACCAGGTAAAGCGATAGTTTGGTCAGAGCAGCACACACGCTGGCCGCCGCATAGTGTTTGCTGAAGTATGTCCAAGAAGTGGGAGGGAAGGGCTCCCCTTGTAGCCATGAAGAGCGGCTACAGGGTTTTGAAGTGGATACAGGCAGTTACTGAGAGGCTCCGGAGCAGAGGCGGAGGGGGGCGGGTGGAGCATGGAGGAATGTAAGTCAACGCCGGCTGCAGGGGCCCTGCCAGAAGGGAGTTGCAGCAGTGTAGCAAGAAGATGTAGAGCGCTATTAATGAGTTAGACAGGAGGCGTTGGTTTCTCGTCCGTCTTCAACCAAAGAAGAGAATGCCGAATGTTTGAACCTGAAGGCAAGCGTGATGAAGGAACTGTTGATGCTAAAGTGCACCAATATGTTGGTTTGAATCAATTTGCAGTGCATTTATCTATGTTGCACAGGGGATGGCACATTGTTAATGTATTTATTTATTTACATTACATCTATAGATTTCCCATGGGGATCTGTCCGCAGCTTCTCTCAGTAAAGGACAAATGTCTTGTCATTTTGATGGTATCATGTCTTGCAGGGGATGATCATTCAATCGGATGTAGAACTAGATCGCATTTTCCCCCTTTTTGAAGATTTTAATTAAATCAAACTGGGACATGGTTTTCCCTTTTGTGTCCCTCGTGTTTTTTCTCAATCGGCTCAGTGAACTGCGCCAATAGATTCCTCTCGACATGGATAAAAAGATTATGTCAGACCCATTTTCGTCCAAAAATATAGTTGCCGTTGAATCACCAGTGCGCAGTTATGAATTGAATACTTTGTGAGTTTAAAATCCCTTTCTTTCATAAGAATTGGATCCTTAACATTGGTCCTCTCTTGTTCTGAAGGGCGATGGGAGAATCGGGCCGATGCCTCGTCCCTCACACAGTGAAAGCCCATCTGTGAGGAGATGGTGCTCGAACAGTGATGGGGGAACCGGGCTCGTTGGCTGATGAAATTCATTCTACTCTAGTTCTCTCAACAGGGTGACTCTCACCACGCCAAAGCCCACGTCCACCGCTTATTGACAACGGCTCTATTTTACTGCAGACTGGAAGGTGGTTTCTAAAGTTTTTAAAAATTTAGCAAGTGTAGAGTTGTAAAAACCTTTTTGGCCCTTACATCAGTTGGGGGGTGGGGGGTTTCTCCACGTAGGGGTAACCACGTTGACATAAAGGGCAACTGAGCAATGAGGCATGAAAGCGATCATCACACATGGCATTTAACGTATACATCTGGTTCACTGGAGGGATTTTGTTTATCTCCTTTTTTTCCCTGCACTTTCAGTCCACAACACACTAGTAGTAGTCATTGATCGCATAAAAAAAAGCTCATGTCTGAAGATAAGCAGCATATCCTTTGATCAGTGAGGCGACGCAATTTCAACCTTGGTATGTCCCTGCCCTCTGATCTACTGGCCCCACTGATTTGCTCTTCTTCTGGATATGGATCCGCAGCCATGCGTGATCCAATTAGCATGACGAGCACTGGGCGTAGTGTGAGGCTAATGTCTGCATGTCAGAGAGAGCTAATGGATTGTAAGTATGGATTTCCAGCTCTCCCTGGAGCCTTAGCCGTTGGTGGGCTCTCCACAAGGGTTATTGGCGTCTTTAAACCGGTGCGTAACGATATAGCCAGGCCTCCTGCTCGGCTATATGGTTACAGTCTGTTGATATTAATAATGAATAGAGACCCCCTTAGAGAAAGCCGGGGATGGTTACATGCAATCCCGACGCAGTTTTCTGAATTGACCCGCTTTATTGAAAAGAATGTTACTTCAACAGAAAGAAAATAAAAGCCCTTACTTGCATTTTATGTTATGTTTTTGTTTAGAAAATCTTAACAGTATTACTTGATCAGTTTTAATATGAGGATTAAAAAAGAAATCATTCCAAAAGTTACCAATTCATCTGGAATGGTCCAACATTCAAACTCTTATTTATTGTCTTGTTGAAAGTTCGATAAGAAGCTTGATACTAGCCGAACATCTGTTCATGAAAAAAGAAGCTACAGCCAATTAGCTTAGCATAAAGACTGAACAAAGAACCACAAGGCTAGCCTAGGTCTGTCAAAGTAATAATGTCTAACTATTAGCATTGTACCAATCAAATCAATAACAAGTTGCTGGCTGTAGCTTTATTTATAGTGCAGAGTTCTGTTCCAGACTAATAAAACTAGACAACAAAAATATCCTCAACATCACTTTCTACCGGCTTTTTTCTTTCCCGAGCCGAGGGCAGATTTGACAGTCTGATTTAGTGGGTTTTTTCCTACCAGGCCACATGTTGTATTTATTGTCTCAGCTGTAATGGACAGCCAGCGGCGCTCGACAATGAAACCGTGTTTTGGGGAGGAAATGGATCGCTGTGGCGTGCGCTCCTCATGTTTTCTATCTGCGAGGAGGACCGCTATTCTGAGAGCTATTGTCCTGTTTCAGAGGAAGATTTCAGGATTTACAAGTCCAAAGAACATTCAACGCTAGGCTGTGACCAGCGTGTGTGAGATTCCACCCTTGCGAGCCCTGAAAGCCGCTTAACGTTTGTGTGCGACAGACGTGTCGCTTTTGTAGTTACAAGGTCAGGCCCCCCCTCCCCCTTCCCCCCCCGCACAGCCGCTCACTCCCTTCAATGAAATCATATTGGGCCTTTCATTCTAAAGGCAGCTATAAACCCTCGAAGGATTTTGCGTTCGTCACCACGCTCATCTGCGGCCAAATCACCGGGCAGACATGATTCGCAGATGCAGTGAATTAGTGGCAATACGAAAAAGAGGAATTGCTTCCTGAGGTTGATGCGCTGATCTCTCAGCTGCTCTCCCGATGCTGCAGCAACAGCGCTTTGAAACAAATTGGAAAGCCTTGGATTTGGTACATCATCTTCCTCTTTAAGTATCAATTATTTTAAAATGCTCTTGGAGGATGAACACGAACATGTAGTGGAGTTTCAGTTTCTAACCTGATTGGCGGCATTTATACATAACCTCAGCGTGGGTACATCAGGTCCTTCACATGGAATACCTTTCTTGATTTTTAGTGAGAGTGCAGAAACAATCCTCCAATTGCTCTTTTTTTTTTCTTTTTTTTTCTTTCTGTTCCACTGTTGAGGCCCTCTCACTCTTTTGTGTAAATCTGCCCTTAAATCTCACAGCGACGACGGGAACAGACAGCCCGAGCGAAATGGCTGCAGTTAAACCTGCAGTTAAACCGATTCGGTGCCGGGGCACGTTGACTTTTTTGGAGACGGTCACAGTTAACGCCCGTAAACCTCATCAATTTGTGAGCGGAGATTGAATTTCCAGAGCAGCGTGGAGCGTGTGGTAAAACTGTTGACTGTGGCCGACGCTGAAGGTTGCTTTTGAGGGACTTCCAGACCAACGTAGCCTGGAGGCTCCGGGTTGTCTTGTCCAGGGGACCTTTTCTGCCCGGCTGTCGGAACAGGCGTGTGGTGAGGAGTGTATGCGTAAAGAGGAGACTCACAATATGAGTAAAACATACAGCGTGTTCAAGCTTTCCTCCCGCTTATTCAGTTTGCATATCAGTGTCTGCGCACGGCTCACTGTTTTCACAAAAACGTCAACCTGTAATCAAACTCCAAGACATGCAGGTCACCGAGCCGCAAGAAAAGCTGTGCTCGCTCCATTTAGCATGCAGCCAGTTACTACTACTCTATTACTACTCTACTAATACTAGCATTATTTTTAGGGGCTGTCAATAGATTAAAACAATTGACTAATTAATCGCACATTTTGATATTTATTAATTTCGATTGATGGCAATACATGTTGTTACAATGTTGTTTTTAATGAAAAATAAATGTCTACTTTTAAAATTTTGTCTTTAGAAGAAAAACAATATATACACTTATACACCCAAGCGTTTGTATTTTAGTTTGTTTAATTGTCAATGTTATTTTTAACACAACTACATACATTTGATTTGGAGGCAGAATTCCATCGGGTGGAAGGTGTTGAACTAGCGACTCTTCTTGCCGTCCTTGTGCACTTTGCTTTCAACTCCATCATTTGATGGCTGTGTTTGAAGTGCCAACAACGTCCCCACATTTAGCCAGGACGTTTACAAACCACGGTCTTTTAGGGACACAGTGGCGGTCCTCTGCAGAATAACGTTTAGATTCCGTTGAGACGGAAGTAGCATAGTAGCTAGCTTAGCAGCTAGCTTAGCCTAGCAGTGCTTTAAATGTTCCGTGTGACACTCGTCCCCGTTCTGTTCGACACGTGGAGTAATTCCTCTGCACAGTTCTCCGCTGTATGACTCGCCTGTTAGTTTTACTTCCAATGCAAAAAGCTCTGTCTTTATGTAACTGAATGCAGCGAGCGGCCGTTTCGTTTCCGTGGTCAACTTCCGGTTTGTAAACAAACGTACGTCAACTACTTTAAAATATTTTGTTGCATTAATCTCTGCCACATTAATCGCATAGATTAACGGGTTTTTATGTTGACAGCTCTAACTTTGTATGGATACTTAATAGTTTGGCTACAACAGGTAGTACATTGAACAATGTTAAAAGTGTTCATTTGACACACAGAAAATCCTAGCAGGTGTGTAAGTCAAACAGGGGGTCTGCATCGTTGTGATACGGTGTTTCTCTCCTCGGCTCTTCCGGTATTGATGTCATGGCAGGGATTCCCCCTTTCTTCTTCTTGCGGAGGCGGCAACATTGCAGGGTGCCGCATTTTGCTCTTTGCAAACTGTGGCTATTTTCCATTCGCTGTGAATGGAAAATTCAGATTTGGGCTCGATCTGCTCTTTTGAAGAGGAGGACCACACTGATCGCTGAACTACATGAATAGCGTCAGTTCGTGGAGATTTTTCTGACTGTAAAGGAGCTTTTATGAGGTCGTTTTCACATCCGCTAATTTATTATGATTAAGGCCAAGGGCCCCTCATGAATGTCTATGGAAGCTCAATAATTCATTGTGTTACACACTAAGGATTCAGACACTTCTTCTTTACTGCAGAACAAAGTTTGCTCGTATTCATGACACATTAGGGACTGTACGAGTTTGCTCCAATTCAGCCTTGTTTTAAAGCGGAGCAATGTGCTTCTCCCCCTCTACTAGTTCACCTCAGGGCTACTGGCTTTTTTTCATTCTACCCCCAAGCCTCCTTTTAAACAGAAGAGTGTTTGTCCTATGAAACCTATATGGTACTCTGCGTTTTGTTTATACTGCAGTATTTCAGGTTAAAGTACTACACTGCGTTACACTGACGACAGACTTTTAGACTACGCATTTTTCCGGCTCTGAAATTGTATTAAATGTTGTTGTTTTTTCCCCCAACCTCTCCATCCTTTTCTCTCTCCAGATGAAGCTGTGGAACAAGTACAAAGTAACCAGTATCCCATCTCTGGTGTTTGTGGACGCAACGACGGGGAAGGTGGTGTGTCGAAACGGTCTGCTGGTGGTCAGGGATGACCCCAAAGGTGAGATCGGCCAGCTCTGCAGGCAGATACACACACACACACGCACTTATGGTGAATTTATAAGTGAAGGCATCAGCCTGATTTAATTGTATCCCTTGACCTCAAGCTCTGACCTTAATACTCTATTGAGCCATTAAACACAAATGTCACAGTATAAAGAGGTAATAGACTTTTGAGAAACCTTGTGAGTAACCTCTGAGTAATAAAGATTGGACTAATAGAAATATATAGTAAAATTCCAATATCTATTGCATTATATCATTCCAACGAGTGAGAAGGATAAACTTCTAAAGCAAGACCTAAATGAGAACAGAAGTTGCACCTTCATACACGCAGACACCACACTTTCTCTGTAATGAGTGTGATGAGTGGGAGTGGAGATATACTGCAGTGCCACAACTATCGGCATTTGGCTGAAACATTTTGCACAAACTTAATTTCCCCACCTTTCGGTTTGTGTTGATCCCGCCTTAAATATGGTGCTGCATGAATATTATACCGTGTCCGTGTCTTACACTCTCATCTGCAGACCCTATCAGTTCTGCACTTTGAAGTGGAGACGGAGAATTAACGAGAGTGAGCATGCCTTCCTCTCCCTCTACAGAGGACTTCCTCTGTGGCTGTGAACATCTCAATATTTGAAAGCGGTGCCTCTTCACACCCTGGTTAATGAAAGCCAGCCAGAGCCTGCAGAATTACCTGTGATTCATCAACTGTTCTTTCAAACTACATTTGGCAATAAGTGAATATGTGCACAGTCACTTCATTATGCCTGTGCTCACTTCTTTTAACTGTACATCTTGATCAGTTCATGTTCTTTTGAGAGGCAGACTAAGAGCAGTTGCTTACATGAAAAATCAATTTGGCTGCAGAAGATTCTGTTTGAAAGAGGAGTAATGCAAAGTTGACCGTACATTGGGGACTGGGAGGGGCGGGTGAACCATTCAGGGCCTTTTACTCTCGATGAAAGGCCGGACTTGAGTGGCGACTGACTAGCCTGCAGCGCAAAGATGGAGTGCACTTTAATAATTGGGACAACAATAAAAGGCTGTGTCAGCGCGTTGGAGATGTGTCAGTCCTGGCTAATGAAGCCCTAGACAACCATGCGCTCAAAAAAAGCCAATTATGACCCGGCTATTCAAGATTTTATTTATGATTACCTCCCTTTTTAATTTGGCTGCACCAAATGCATCTCTTGAGCTTGCCAGTAACTATGAGGACACGGTGAAAAGGAAATGTAAGTGTGAAAGAGTAGGGGGGGGGGGGGGGTTCTGGCACAGTTTTGTTTGCTTGATAGGCATGGCATAGGCAGTAATAAAAATTAAAAAAGCCATAAAAATAAAACCATATTTTAAATCCAGTGTGTATTTTGGAGCCCATTTGTGAAAGGGGGGGGAGAAGCCTGTAAATAACGAATACATGAGGACCCCACATGACTGATTCAATGTCAATTGAGTTAATTGACAGAAAACGTTTTCTGGCTATGGGTTACACGCCACGACAAGGTGGTGGATAGCCGCATTAACATCTACTTTATGGATTCCAGAAATATTGTTTTAAAGACACATTGTTTCCCCTGAGGATAAAATGTTATTGTTTGATCTCCAGACGCTCCATCACCGGCTCAAATGTTTTTCTGACCCAAAATCTGTAAAACTAAAGTTCTTTTTTCTCAGCTAGACTGTGAGATGGGCAGACTGGTAAACATAAGGCGCGTGCACAACATCAGCATGTTAACGTTGTCATTGTAAGCACGTTGGTATACTTCTATCTGTATGTTCAGCTGCACAATGCCGCCAACCTGTCAGTCCTGTTTTCTTACCCATCTTTTTCAAATGATTTTCTGCCTCTTCCCTTTGCACCCCCTCCTCTTTTGTACCCTCTCCCAGGCCTGGAGTTCCCCTGGGGCCCAAAGCCATTTGCGGAGGTGGTGGCAGGGCCTCTGCTCAGGAACAACAGGCAGACAACCGACAGCAGCTCCCTGGAGGGACACTATGTGGGAGTGTACTTCTCCGCACACTGGGTGAGTACGGGGCACAGAGAAAAAGAACAAAGAGCCTCTTTTTTTTAAACATGTTTCTGGCCTCAACTCTTATCAGAACACCGAAAAACATGGGCGAGCAAGGGCACCATCAGCCGAGCAGGAAGGGACAGCGGAAAGTCGAGACTGATGAGAGAGCGCAGCAGGGTGGAGGCGACTCCTTTGTGTTTGTGTGTTTAAACTAGCTGTGGTTGGATCCTTTTCACCTTTCATCCTTTCCCCACCACCTCTTTTCCCACCCCACTGACATCATCTCTATTGTCTCTTTGGGTGGTGGACCCGCTGATAGCCAGCAGAGGTCACGCCTCAGTGATGCACGCCAGGCATTATGTCATCAGTCGACCGTTCCTGATGAGATGCAGCGGCGGCTACTGAGGCCAGTCGGCACAGCAGCTGCCAGAGTCGCGGCCTCAGAGACCGGCTCTTCGTCACGGTGACGCCTGAAGGCTGGCGCGAACCCCAAGGTCCTTACGAAATTGGGACCAGTCACAAAAATCATTTACAAGAACATTTTTTTCCACACAACATTCCCCATAGTTACTCTTGCAAGTCCGCCCACTAGTAAAGTGATTTTAAACAGTGTCTAGAACGTGGCCGTGGCATCTGTTTACACGCTTTCATTATTTATTTCATATTTTAATGACCCGTGGCAAAACATGACCCGTATTTCACTTATCTGCCTCCAAGGTGAGGGGCTTCATCTCATAGCAGTGAAACTTTAGTCAGACGTTGGCAAGAAAAGTCCAATTGGGACAGATTCCTGAAGCTTTAGCATTGACCCCACATTGTGCAAACTATGACATCGCAAAACTATTATCGACTAATTTTGAGCCTTTATTTCTACAAGAAACCCGAGAAAGGAGTCAATATATTGTAGATATGTACAATATCAATATTCAAAGCACATTTACATTTATTTATACACTAATACATACATATATTTTATAAATGACCAATTGTGCTTGTATAACATATTTGGTACCAGATTGAAAATATGGACAAAATGACCAAATAGGTTATGGCATTTCTAATCTATTATTCATTGTAAAGCACTCTAAATTCAGCAAATATGACCTGTGATGCCGCCTTTCAAGCCAGAAAAACGAGTGTGCGAGTGAAATTTGTTGTTTCTCTGCAACACACTGCAGAGACCTTAGAGCAGGTTGTACAAAAGATGTTGCCACCCAAAACATGACTAGCATAAGTTCCTTTCCTTGTCTCGTATAAATACGCCTTGATGTCCTGCTCCAAAGAGTGTTTTCTCTCCAAACACCCAAAACAACAGGTTCTGGAGCTGGTTTAAGACTTCTATATTTGAGAGAAGCTTGTGGAAAGGTGAATGGGAATACCCAAAGTAGTGGAAGCAACCAGTCACATGTGTGATCATATTTACTCACTTTTCTCTCTCTTTCTCTTTCTCTCTCTTTCTCTCTCTCTCTCTCCGTTAGTGCCCCCCGTGTCGCAGTCTGACCCGGGTGTTGGTTGAAACATATCGAGCTGTGAAAGAGTCCGGTCAGAAGTTTGAGATCGTGTTTGTCAGTGCTGACCGGTAAGAATCACAGAGGCAGATGAGATCATATTTGTACGCAAGACACAAATGGCGTCTTTTCTTTCTTCGGCTGTTAAAAACTGTGGCGTCGCCGTGTTCCCCTCTCAGGTCCGAGGAGTCCTTTCAGCAGTACTTCAGCGAGATGCCCTGGTTGGCGGTGCCATATTCGGATGAGGCTCGGCGCTCACGACTCAACAGACTATATGGGATACAAGGTGAGCCAGCTCAACCTCGTGAACGTTGTCTGACCTCTCGGAGGGTGGGAAGAGCGAGTGTGGATGCATTATTTCTGTCAGTTCACTCACTTGGTCATTGGCTCATAGGCGGACAGCTTCCTGTGATGGGCAGGCAAACAGAAACTTGGATTTGCCCCACAGCCTTTTTTTTTTTTTTTTGCTACGGAAGCCTCTTTGCCTGCTTGGATGAAGTTAGCGAGAGCTGGCCAAAAGCCTCTCCGGCAAAGTATGTGAGGAATGCAGGCAAGACAGCACTGCGCCGCCCCCCCCCCCTTCTCCCGCATTTCAAACCCTTCATGACGGCGTTGACCTCCGTTGACTTCAGGAACACACTCGCTCAAGTACACTGTCGGCTCTCTGATGGAGCTGGTTCTGATGGAGCTGGTTCTGATGGAGCTGGTTCTGTTAACGGAAGGGTGGTGAGAGACGATCACATGGGGGGGGGCACAAAAGCTGACAGGCAAAAGCTTTGCAAAACTGTCCAAAAACATGTAGACGACAAAGAAGAAATGTCAGTGGGAGGGAGCAGTCCGTGTCATGCGGCGGTAATCAACACAAACGTCCTCAACCACCTCTGACTCTTTCGCTCGTCTCCAGCGCACTTCTTTCCTCTGCGTCTGCCACTGACTTCACCCCCTTTCCTCCCTCACCAGGTATTCCCACGCTGATTCTGTTGGACGCAGAGGGTCACATGATCACGCGACAGGGCCGCGTGGAGGTGCTGAACGACCCGGAGTGCCGGCTGTTTCCGTGGCACCCTCGGCCCGTGCTGGAGCTCAGCGAGTCCAACGCCGTGCAGCTACACGAGGGGCCCTGCCTCGTCCTGTTTGTGGGTGAGCTGGCCCTGCGTTTTCTGTGTAATCGCTCTGCTGTCATCTCGCTTTCCGGGATTCCGTTCCACTCATCTGTGCGTTTTCCCATCTTCCGGCTGGACCTTTTTTCTCCAATGTTTCAAACCTCTTTCTGTTTGGTTCAGACGCAGAGGAGGAAGGTGAATTGGAACCAGCCAAGGAGCTAATTCAGCCAATAGCGGAGAAGCTTATGGTCAAGTACAAGGCAAAGGAGGAGGAGATGCCGCTGCTGTTCTTTGTGGCTGGAGAGGTGAGATGAGACACTCCGGACAACGCAAATGCGTATAGCTGAGATGTCCAGCAACTTATTTGTGAGTGATTGTGATACGCTTGGCAAAGTGCCTTAGTCGTGACTAATGGTATGCTGACCGATACATGAGTTTTGAGGCTGATTATCTTGATATTTCATAAACATGTACTATAAATAATAAATCCTTTTGTTAAAGAATCTTGACAAATAGGGACCCTTAACAGTGTCTGGCCGACAGCGCTTTAGATTTTTAGCTGCTAAATCCTCAATTGAAGTAAGCAAAACGGCAAAGTTAGAAGAAAACTATCAGCTAAAACGCGCCACAATTTTCTACGGAAGGAAAATGCAGAGTCGGGGGATTGGATTTTACCACAACGACAACCGCTTTTCAAATGAGTAGAGGATCCATTGTTGAAATATTGACTTATAGCCAAGTTAACGTTGGTTATTAAAGAAATCTGAGATATTTCTACCGCGGGACACCTTGCCGTTTAAAACTAAGCAAACTGTAGTGAAAAACACTTTTTTTACGCAACACTTAAGTCCGACATAGCCAATGTATTTCTGCCTTTGTGCTTTCAGCCTACATGTAGGATACTGATACCAAATATCACTCGATATTTTGCCCTGCAGTCGGACTCAATCACACATTGGAAGTCCCTCCTCAATTTTCATAAGCCCAACACTCAGCCACTGTTGAAATGACTGCATCAGAAGCCCGTAGAGCCTCTTGAACCTACAAGAGTGACGCTTCTATCTATGACCCAGACTTCAACTTGGTGACTATCATAACTGGTCATAGTGGCCCAGAAGGCCTTCTCCTGTTGAAGTAATCCTTCCATCTCCAACTTTTTCTCCTGGCGAGTCCTGTCTTACTTGGAAGTTTTCATAACCGTTATCTCCTTGTTGTTGTTCCGCCCCGACCTTTCCGGAGCTGATGATGATGATGGCGTTCGCAGCAGCGGCCGACATAATCACCACGTTAGCTGCCTCTGCCCAGCTCCCTCGCTATCTAGCCTCCACCTCCCCGTCCTTCCAGCCCCAACTGTCCAGGTGTCTGAGAGGACAACGCTGGTCTCTCGTGTCACACACTGAAGCAGAGCTCCGGTTTCGTGGCCGTGGGGCTGGCACATGCGCCAACTATCTGACCCCGCGTGTGTGTGTCTGTCCAAGGCCACTTGTCAGCCTTGACATTCCCCTGACATGCACCCACAGAACAAGAAAGCCTTACAGAGTTAAACATGATCGCGTTTCATGTTCATTGTGTGTGTGTGTGTGCCAGTATTTATTTGACTTAAGACAAAGCTGCATTGTTGCGCTGGTGCTGAAAGTGATTCAACAGTCTAAGTGGACTTTGTTTCCCTAGTGGCACACATGCAAAGACGGATCATTTTGCATCCAGGCAGTGCAGGTAGTTTCCTGACTTTTGCTCGAACGGCTATCAAATCACCAGATTTTACTAGGATTCGGGGTCCGATATCCTTTTTCCCGTTTGGTAGCAATCAGGGAGTGTAGCGTCCGGGCTGCGGCTCTAGGCCGGGGTCAGCCCCCGTAGCCCCCGTAGCCCCCGTAGTTCCTTGCCAGGCCAGCTGCTGGGTTTTCTGTGTCCATGAGGCTGCAGTTTGTTGGCCCTCAGGAGGGAGGCCGGGCAGAACAGAATGACACAAGATCTTCTTACCGGACTAAAAGTATAGGCATGTTATTAATGCAAAATCAAAGATCTTTTTCGTTGTGCTGTGTAGGTTTTTTTTTTTTTTTTTTTTTTTTTTTTGCATGAAATTTGGCGACAAAAATCTAAGCAGTCGTGCATTTTTGTTGTGCATTAATATTTGATCTCAGGAAAACCTTGCCTTTCGTTTTTTACTAAATATTTGAGCACGCAATCATTATTATGAAAACCGAGTCCTCCACTCTGTCCTGTCAGCCTGTCAAGTGCAACTTGATCCAGGATGAGGAAATTAGTGCCAGTGATTCTATTTTAAATTGGATTTTTTTTGTATTGCTTCATTGCATCAATAACTGATGTTTTTAGCACCACAAATTAAAATCTGTGTTGGTGCTGTTTGCTAAATGTTAGCATATTTAACACTTAACTAAATGGTGAGGAAAAAGATAAACATGACACCTGTACAGCCTTAGAGACCCAATCATTGCATGTAGAGATTTAGTGTTGTTTAATTAGAAATGCATGGAATGTAGAGAAAACCATAACAGTTGCATGATTTGTATACACTTGTGCAATTGCTGTTGGGAATATCCCAAATTCCCCAACCATGACTTTTTCCTCAAGCCATCCGAGCTTCCCAGTGAGACTGATGCAGCTCAGAGGCCGGCGGGGAGGTTTGTTCACCATTATCGGTTCGGGCCTTATCGGCTGGCCATCGTCTGTGAAATGCCACGGTGCATCGATAATCGGAATAAGCCTAACGCAGCTTCCCCACACGGTAAACACACGCTAAGCCTTATCACAGCTGTGCGTGCGGGCTGTAGCAGAGAGGCCCTTTTTGTCTTTTTTTTTTTTTGTTCTGAGCTGCATGGGGGGGCTCTGGAGTGGAGCAGTTTACACAAGCAGGGAAGGCACACAAAAGAGGATGCACGACCTCCTAGCGGCGAAGACTGATGCGGAGATTACATCTCATATCGTCGAGGCGCGGCCATGGTAACTGATTGTGGAATGTCTCTTTGTGGTTTCCCTTCCACGCGTGCCCAGATCATCAATAATCTACACTCAGTATGACATCAACCGAGCCTGCAAGGCAAAGCTTCCCTTTCCAGACAGACGACCGAGCAGTATTTCACTCGTAACGACGTTGTTCTTGGTGGCAGGTTACGTCTGAGTATTTAGTGGCCAACGTACGGTGATTTAAAATGGGCTCCGTTCGGAGTGACCTACAAAAAAATACCACACGGCTACTCATCTCTTCGTTGCTCTGTTAAGGAGAGGTCACATCTTGGCACACTTATCCTTTTTAGGTAACCGCACAGCCGAGCTGTTCATTGAGCAAGAGTAGTTACAGATTTTTTGCTAGCAGATAAGACCCAACAAAGGGCTTGAGCGTCATGTAGCAAGAAATCCATTCAAAGTCGCTTTGTCTCGGACTTTGTTTTGACAAAACTCACAGTGGCACATAAATGAGTAACAGTATTAACATCAGAGGCATTTCCGCCATTAGTCCAACTCTTTGCTGCAGTGCCACCCGCTGGCCTTTTCGTGTTTAGTTTTTGCATTTCAACCTAATCTTTTCCATGTGAAACTGTAATCTCTGCGAGTCGCTCTGAGCCAGCGAGCTAAACTGAGGGGGAATCGCTCGTAGCCGTGCACATCCAACGAGTGAACCCTGTGACCTTATAAAGCGTAACACCTCAAATCCGTTTGACTCGTGGAAGGTACGAAGAGAAGAGAATCTGTCTGGTAGGAATGCCGAATCCAGAAGCACGCCCGGCTGGATCTGAATTACAAAAGGGTGGGATTTCTTATTCAGTCTCCAAAATTAATGGTCCTTTCAAGCTTGTGTGAAAGGTGCTGCCTGCTGCTGATTTGTTCTGTAACCCGGGGCTACAGGGGTTGTAATCCTGGCTTGTTGAAGGGTGAATGGTGACATCGAGCCTCAGGCGGCAAATGTGTGAACCCTTGTTCAGATAGCTGCAAAGTAAACAAAAAAAAAAAAAGGGTGGAACGCCCGCCAAATCCCGCAGCAATCTATCTGTAACAAACTCCTTCACACCTCAGCACGGTTCTGCAATCAGACTTGTATCTGATGAGGTACTTTTTGAAAGCGGCGGGGGTGTTGTTGGACCCCACACGGGAAGGAAGCGTGGCTGCGATCCCACACTCTGCTCAAGAAGTGGGCATTAAAGAATGTGCCAGGCAGTTCAGAATTGTATGGTTTGATTTATGTTGTGGTTTAATTGAAGTAATGGTTCATGCCTAAATTGCCAAAGATAAAGTCGGAACTGATGAGCAGCAGAGAAATGTGTCATTCAGTCTGTTCTTTCCTGGAACACATCAAGCGTTTGACGAAGTGATTTAAATGCCTACGGATTATGAGAAAAGCTCAGCTCCCATCGAGCTGAAAATGTTCCCCCCCACAGTTTCATCATGCTGTAAATGAAGGTGGGATGTCTCAACAAATAGTTCCCAGCCTTCTTTTTCTCTTTTGTGAAAAAGGCCAAAGGAATTCAGACTGTCAAGTAATTTACAAGAAAACCAGCAGAGCTAAGTGTTGTCACCAGATTGACCTAGAAAATGTGATCACGCCAAACAGCGTGGGGAATTCCAGCCCTGCAGTGTTGCATTTCCAACAAACTGTTCTATGGACTTGCAAGATTAGTGTGCAGGGAACCAGTATTTACTGTAGAGACAAAGAAAAGCCTTAAATGGCCACTAATGTTCTTTTCTTCCTGTCCTCTTTATCATCTTTAAGCCCTCAGACTTGCGGTACAACTCTTTTCTGGGAAAAACTCTGACCTTTTATGTACAACACTTTTGGAAGATTATTGAGAATCTATTAATGTTTTTTTCTGGATTCATCTGTTTTGCAGTTGAACATTTTTGGGATTGTTTCACAAATGTTCATTACTTATTGGCAGACAAGATTAAGACATCCCCACTTTTGGACTTTCCGACAAGACCATCCATGAATGTGAGGAACCTACCTCCTGTGACGTCACACCTAATGACACTTTATTCCCCCCACAGGATGACATGAGTGACTCCCTGCGGGACTACACTAACCTCCCCGAAGCAGCGCCTCTGCTCACCATCCTGGACATGTCTGCTCGAGCCAAGTACGTCCGCGACGTAGAGGAGATCACGCCGGCCGAAGTGGAGCAATTTGTCAGCGACTTCCTGGCCGAAAAGCTGAAACCAGAGCCCATTTAAAGCGGAAAGCCACGTATAAATTGGACATGCTATGTGGGACTCACTCCATCATCGGACCCTGACCCGTTTGCAACCTCCCTCGCAATTCCCATCCTTGTACTGTCTCTCCCACCTGCCCGCTGACTTAGTCACAGTTAAAGAGATCTCACCTTTTTTACTGACATTTTACCTTTTTATTTTATTTTAGACATGTCCTCCTTGTCTCCTGTGGTGCCTTGCATTGACGATAGTCCCTACAGTAATATATATGGAGATTGTTTTTTTTTTTTTGCCTGAAGAAAATCTGTATTTTTCTTTTCTCACAATAGCATTTCTGAACTCTAGAGAAAACCAGATAATTACCCAGTGGACCTACTTTATTCAGCTGATTCTTTGCTTTATTGGTTACTTCTGGTTCTTGAATGATGAGAAAGAACAAAAGGCATTTTTACTGTTTTAATTCACATGTAGTGCAACAATGCTTCACCTCAGTTGGATGTAGCCGTAAGCCTTTCTGGCCCTATTTAAAAGATAAAACACAGGTGCACATACACTAAAGCGCACATTAAACTTGCTTCTTATCGACCAAATGACTGCTATTTTAAAAACCCCGTGTCTAGTTGTAAGTGAAAGTCATCTCTTGCCAGTTGTTAGTGGGGCTTCTCATCTCAGTCATTATGAGGATTTTCTGTGAAGGTCCCATGATTTAAAGACCAGGTTGTTTCTGAAGGCATAGAAATGGCATTTGAAGAGTTGAATGTATAAATCCCTGTATTCTGGTACTTTAGTAATTACTTCTCACACCCATTAAAATTCACTGGCAAGCAGTTTTTTTTTCCATCAATAAAGTTAGCTCTTGGATATGTAAAGCACACTGCAATGACCATTTATTTGGTTACAAGTACTCCAATGACTCGTGGGCTTGAATGCAAATGCTGTATTTATAAGACTGTATACAGATTTGTTAATGTGCGGACTGTCGGTGGGATGGAGGTTTGTTGACTTCTGCTGATTTGCATGGGCTGCAGGACTAGGATGGACTTGTCCTTACTAGAATGATTCATGGAGACCATGCCGCTATGCTTTGAGGCAGGGGGAGACAAGGAGCACAAAGTGCTTTTAACTTTTTCTAGTGAGATTTATTGTATATTTTCCTGCAGCTCAGGGTTGTCATCGGTTATATGGGTTTGGGTTAAAGATGCTACCCTGAGCTCAAAGAAACTCCAACGACCAGTTCTCACATTTTAGTGAAGATAATTCCTGAATGCATACATTTAACTTGAAATAGGACCATTTCACAAATTACTAATTGAAATCCAGTGGTTTACTCTTAGCAGGACAAATTGAAATTTTAATAATTCATTCTGTAGTGACATTGATAAATATACACAAGTCCCACACTTCTCACGAGAGCTGCTCCCCGGCTTTAGATTTCCATTTCCCTCCAGATGCCTGCATTAGTTTCAACAGCTGCTTCCTGCCCTCAAATAAAAGGATACTGGCAGCCATAGCTGAATTCAAGCTGTCCACAAACGGAACGACTGGAATAAAGAGCCGGCGGCCGGCGGTTCTCTCAGCCAGCTCTACTGCTTCCACACTCAGGCCGTGCGTCTCGCCGCCTATCACCAGGGCAGTGGCGCTCTGCGCCCAGCTCTCGTGGTACAGCTTGGTGTCCACGTTCGGAAGGGAGAGTCGCCCTCCCTCACAATCTGAGTCTGAGTCAGAATCTGAATGGTATTCCTCGTAGCGCGTGTTCTTTTGATTGGGCTTCGTGCTGACCCAGCCATAGTCTCCGGCTTTGGAGGGTTTCTGAGACTCGTTAACGTGTGAATTCTCCGGTTCTCTGCAGCCGCTGTCCGCCACGTGCACAGTCACGAGTTTAGGGAGATGTTTTTCCACATCAGCCCAGCCCAAGCTGGGATAGATGGGTAGGCGGAAATGGGCGCCCATTGCTGCACGCAGAACTTTAGGCTCCCAAGCGTCAACACAACCTGTCGATGGGGGAAAACGCAACCGTATGAGACACGCGAGCAAGGGAACCGCCACATTCAGAAGGTGGATATCACATATTTAATAAGCGTACCTTTTGTGAGTAGGACATTATGGCAGCCAGCAGCGGCTGCACATCGTAACATAGTCCCAAGGTTGCCGGGATCTCGTATGTTGTCGCATATCAAGGACAACGGCACTGAATGATCCTCATTAGCGAAGTTCAATCGCAAAGGGTCCGGACGAGAAAATATGGCTGCGGGAAAAAGAAGTCAGTCAGAAACAAACTGCAAACACGCCACGTGCTTCATAACTAACAATATGTGACCCTCACCGATCACCCCTTGTGGGGCCACAAGGTCGGACCAGATCTTGATTTCCTCAAACTTGACTTTGACTAGCGTGGCTCTTTTCAGCTTGTCTAAAGGCAGCTCCCGGAGTCGATCCACGGTACTGAAGAACACCATCTGCGGGTTGGCTCCAGCATCCAGGGCGTCACAGATCAAGCGCCTGCCCTCCAGGAGGATTTTACCCTGGTGCTCCCGAAAGGTCCTTGAGCGTGCAACGCTCACTAACCGCCTGAAGGACACAGGATTACAGTGTGAATATGAATGATGACCAGTTTATACATCTCAATAAATGTCAGCTATGACATAATTGTTACACCAGCAACATAGAGCAGCCGAAAATGGAGTGTAAGTAAAGGGTCCTTCCTACACTGCGTTTTAAACTGAGCAACGACTTCATCTGAAACTGACAAAAAACGTGTGAAACACTGACAAAAAACCTGAAACGTGTAATCATGGCAATAAATCAAGTGACACTCACGCCAGTCGTTTATCTCCCGGCAGAGCTCTCTCGAAGCGAAGCCCATCAATCAGATCGTTTTGAACGGTGTTTTTCACAGCCAAATGCACACTGCTCTTCGCTTTAGCGAAGCGCTGCTCGGGAGGGTTCATCGGAACTACTTCTTGTCCCGGCTGCTGCCTCCGGGCGTCTCGCGCTGCTGGCGGCGGCCTGGCGGCTTTATCCGTCACGTCTTCGGGCATCAACACTTGGACAGGTTTCCTCCTCAGTCCGCGTACGTACCGCTTCGATTCCACAAACACAGCGCTCCCCCTCGACAGAAGAGAACTCCGCTCCATGGAAACAAGGCATATCACGCTTCTCGTGTAGGCTGCCATGTTTGCCCCGTTTCTTCTTCTCTCGTTTAGTAGCACCGACACTGCGCGCTTTACGCCACCAGCTGTGGTGGAGGTAATATTGCATGGTGTGATTATCTAAAAGCACCCTTAGTTTAATTAGTAACGTTAATAATTTACTGCGTATTCACTAACCTACTTGCACTATCTTTTCAAATGTTCTCCGTATACTTGTATACGTTTTACTTATTTCACATTGGCATTGCGTTGTGACAGACCGGGTGATACCATTACCCTGAACGAATAGGGGGGGGCGGACATCGTTTTATTTATTCCAATCCTGCTCAAAAACGTTACACTTCCTCAGAAGGATTTAAGAATCTTAATGAATCAACATAGGCTATAATAGTTATCAGGAATCGCGTTCATAATTGCACATTCCTGCTGTTTGCCCATTGCTCACTTGTATTTACTTTCTTCCAATCGACAACGGAGAAATCGATTCACAAGGAAACTTAATCGTTGCCTGCTCATCGATCTCCCTTCACGTTCATCATAAACGTTAACTTATATCAGACAAGAAATATGGCACTGAGACGAGCTTTGCATTTTGTTTTCAAAGTTGGTGACAGGACCAAAACCGCTATGTTTTACCGAGATGTTCTGGGTATGAAGGTACATTTATCCGTCTTGTTTATTTGTAAAAGTAAACTGTTTAGAATGTGAATAGCAAATACAAAAAGGGTTAAAATTCCATGTATGCGTAAGCGCACTGGGAAAATAAAGCTGATCATGACTCCGATTGTAATTTTATGAACTTCATTTAAAGGCCCGGAGCAATTTATCAAATGTTTTGTGTCGCCCAGGGTTGCGTAACGTCAGTTAGCTAACTCAAATTCCTCCTGCCACATGAGTCAGTCAAACTAGGGTGTTTTAATAAATGTATCTTTACACTCAATGCGTATTATTTCATATCTTCTCCCTCATTCTAGATTTTACGCCATGAGGAGTTTGAAGAAGGCTGCAAAGCAACGTGTAATGGGTAACCTCAGACATCTTAAAGTATCTGAACTTTGCACTCATACTACACACAGTTGCAGTACAGATTTACACAGATGTCCTCATCCTGTGTCCCTGCAGCCCGTACGATGGAAAATGGAGCAAGACGATGGTTGGCTTCGGCCCTGAGGATGACCACTTTGTCGCTGAACTGACGTACAACTACGGGGTGGGAGAGTATCAACTTGGCAATGACTTCTTGGTGGGTGAGAGTTAAGTGAAAGGCTTTACGCAGGACACCAACGTTGTGTTTTAAAGGGTTATTGTGACGTATGTCTTCACTTTAGGGGGTCACTCTGCAGTCGAGCCAGGCTGTGAGCAATGCAAAACGTCTGGGATGGCCGCTAACAGAGGTAGGACAGGCTCTGTATCTGACCCAGGCTCCGGGAGGGTATCCCTTCTACCTCGTGGACAAAGAGCAGCCTCCCACTGGTGAGTGTCACTTCCCAGGTATTTTTTTAAATTATTATCTGCCCGATTGTATCATTGTAATTTATTAAGCGACTTATTTGGATATTCCATCACATGTATCAAGTGAAAGTACCAGGCTGGTTACAGCTTCACAAATGCAAAGAGGTGCTTGGTTTCAAAGCATTTAACATGTATTCACAGCAGTACTCATTTCATCATTATATTGGTCAAGGAATATGTTAATATATTTTGTATGTTATTTATTTATTGATCACTCCACACATCAATAATGAAGAATAGTTGTATAGTTTTTAATACACAAAATTAATTGTACTGTAAGCATGTCATGATTGTATCTAAAGACATCTTAAACGTTTTTTTTGGAGCAAAGCTCATTATCATTATTTTTTTAATGGGAACTTCATGACAAGAACCCACACAAAACTGTAAAGGGAATTTTTCTCTCCTGCAGAACCAGCAGCTGGTGCAGACATACGTGCAGTGTGCTGAAGAGAAACGTTTTCAGCACTAACCTTTGACAATTGGTCCGCAGATCCTGTGCAGAAAGTTTGTCTCGGAGTATCAGACCTCCAAAGATCGATCCACTATTGGACTACGCTTTTAGGAATGAATGTGATGGAAAACAATGAGGAAAAGAAAACAGTGCTGATGGGATTTACAGACACGCAAGTGAGTCAAGTGTCATAGCAGTAATTATCTTTTGTATTTTGTTTCATTAAATCAGTAATGTATTTTGGTCTGACTGTAATATTTTATTTACTCATGCAGTGTAAACTGGAGCTCCGTGAGAACAGTGGGACAATAGATCACGGAACAGCGTTTGGAAGAATAGCATTTTCCTGTCCACGGGAGCAAGTAAAACATTATTTCACGTTTACATTCTGGTAATTGTTCATATTGTAGAAAATTATCAACATTTTCAATATAAATGTTGCATTACATCACACAGCTGACTGACCTGGAGGCCTTAATCAAAAAGGAAAATCAGAAAATTCTCACTCCGTTAGTCAGCCTGGACACTCCAGGAAAGGCCACGGTAGAAGTAGTGATATTGGCTGACCCAGTAAGTGCATTATTAATATCATGCAGTAATAAAATAGAATTAGTTAATATTTTTAAAATAAACTTACCTGGACAATGTTTGTTTTAGGATGGTCATGAAATTTGCTTTGTGGGAGATGAGGCTTTCAGGCAGCTGTCCACGGTGGACCCTAATGGAAGCAAACTGCTTGATAAGGTTGGTGTTGCTGCAATACTTTCCTCTATAGATGAAATATGCTATTGGATAGTCACTGTACCTTTGCACTTTCTGCTTTTAAACTTGTCTTTTAGGCCGTGGCTGAAGATAAAAGCGACGAGTGGTTTGCCAAACACAACAGACAGAAAGCTGCTGCGTGAGATGAATCGGGCAACACCACTTTCCGTCTGTGATATGAGGCCCCTGTGGTGTTTTAATGACGCCTCGATCAACTTTATTTGGGTTGCGCGCAAATCATTCTAGCCAGGATTTGTGCCTTGACGCACAGTCACATTGACACCACCAGTTTGTTTGATTTTGTCCTTTCTTCCAATGAATATTGCTCCTATCAATAATGCAGATAGGTGGCAGAAAGACACATTTAGATCAACTTACTTACCGACATTATTACAGATTTTTTGAAAGCCCTTTGGGGTCCTGCTGGTTTACTGATCACTGCATTTAGTGTCACGTGGTAGAAATAGTTATGTCACGTGGTTTACCTTGTATGTAATCATTCTTAAAAATAAAAAAGTGAATATGAATTGTTTCTGTAACCTTGTCTCCATTGTTGTAAGAGTTCGACTCAGCTTGCGTGTGGTCAGTGTTGTGTGTTATCAGTGTATGAACTGGTTCCGCTCAATGGTCCTTGGACAGTTTAGTGAGATATTAATATTTGTTCGTGTTCCGTTGGCGCGGCTCCAGCTCCTCTCCCACTCGGCGGGGCGGAGCGCGACTCAATGGCTTCTGTGGCCGAGCCGAGAGTTAACTGTCAGATGATAGCGACGCTCTTTTGCACCACTAAGCACAGTAGCATGACGGTGTCGGGGTAAGTGACGTATCCAGCCGGAGCCGATGGAAGCGAATACGTCTACATTAGAAACGGGTTATAGCCAAAATGAACGCCGAGTTATGGGTGCCAGCTATGCTAGCTAAGTTAGCTGTAGCGTTAGCTTGCTAACACAGATTTGCTACTGATTGTTTTTGGATGACGCGGCGACAAACCTCTTGAAAACTAATTTTGTGTTTTGTCACTTTGGGATTACGGCTGCAAACACCGAGCCACTGTTTTGCCAGTGTGTTTCGTTTACGGGGACTACACACAAGTCATAGTCGTACCCATTGAATAGTCCTAAAGTTAAGCTACGTGTTATTTCATGTTTGGCTTGTAACTAACAGTCGTTATTTAGTTAGCCTCGCCGTGCTAACGGGGCTGTTGTTAAAAAGACAATTGACGTTTATTAGCTTGCATTGCAAATATTGCGTCAGCGTGTCACAGCGAAGGAGGAGTTATTGAATATTGTTTTTTTTTTGTTTTTTTTAGCAAGCAGTCACACAATACTCGCACCTTCGTTTAAGGTCGTGTTCAGCTGAAGTGAGTATGCTCCTCTTTGACAGCAGCTGAGAGACCGAGAGACAGACTCATGTCCGAGATTTGGGTGTGAACAACTCCGGACACGATGCCTCCCTTGCTGATCTCCTTCCTGCTTATTCTTCTGCTCGGCATACTGTTGTTATGTGTCATTTTCAGGTAAGAATGGAAATGTGTTATATTTCTGCGAGGTGACGTTTGGTGATTTGACCCAGATGTGTATTGTCCTTGATTGACAGTGTTAAATGAAAACATATTTACCAAACTCAAAAAAATACTGTCCTTGCCTTTTTGATTACAGATGGCTCATATGCACCCTGGCTGTGCGATTCTTCCAGACTGCACTTAATGCGGATCTGAAGATCCAATCAGTCGGGCTGTTTTCTGTTCAAGGAGTTAGTATCCAGTTTCACCCCCAGCATACTCTGGTACGACACGCTGTGTTTACATGGCATTTATCTAGTGAGCTCATAAATGACACACGTTCTCATTTCAGGGGTTCATGTTCGGCTCCGTAATGGCCAGAACACGTGTTGTTTGTCGACTGTATACCGAGGATATCTGGGGAATGGCTGCGCAATAACAGTGACTCTCTTTATGACAGGAAATTGACAAAATATGGATTTCGAGTAAACTTCTTAATCAGGATTTGCCGTAAGTTTTTCACATTATTTTCTCAGTCAGATAGTTAGAGATCTTTGAGAAAATTGGTTCTAGATTTTTTTCCAAGTAACCCGTTACTGAAAACAGCTGCTACGTGTTTGTGTTTCAGGAGATACCTGGCGTTGTGTGTTGGCGACACCAGAGTGAGGGTCGACTTGCAGGCACCACTCGGACCTTTGGGGAAGGGGAGCCACGGAAAAAAGTCTGGCAAGATTTCACTCAGCCCCACAACGCTACGCTTCCTGTCCCAAGTATGGAGCCTCGCCGAAGGTCAATCTTTTGCTAAACGTATTTGTAGAAAGCGTCTCACTTCTTCTCGTCTTGCGTTTTCTAGCTGCTGTCGTTCCACGTCAGCTCAATCAATGTGATGGTCCTCAACCTGGCTTTGTCAGAGTCTCTATGGCACATGACCGTTACTGGCATCACCTTGTTGCTGGACCACCAGAGTAAAAGGTAACCGCTCCCTTCAGTCTGTGTTGTTTCTGTCTACTAACAATCTCATTTAATTATCAAATTTAGTAGAAAAGCAAGAAGGATCTTTTTAACTTTTGTCACAGGTTGGCGTGGCACTTCTCAGTCGGGCAGCTAAGCAGTAAAGTACTTAAAAGCAGTCAGTTGGTAAGTTTTTCTATTTCCCCTGAAATACAAGGTTTTTATTAGGCGTAAGTGACTGACATGCATTCTGTTTTTTAGGACCTATGTCTGGCTGAAGTGGCCCTGAGCCTGCTGCTGTCTGGAGATGTGAGCCTACCGGAGATGAAGCCAGGTTGTCTGTCCCTGAACGTGAGGACGCTTATAGCAGAGCTCCACGAGGGACTGTTTCTCAGCCAACTCCTGCTGCCGCCTTCTCCCAAAAAGAGCAGTCAGGAATCATCTGGTGATACAATCAATCGCTCAATCTCTGAAAAGTCCCAAAAAAAGTCCAGTGCACAAACAAGCTTGTCAATTACCAATCATTTGTGGGACGTTCATCTCGCTTCCGGGATTCTGATTTTACGGGGCGGCATGTCAACTTGTACAACCAGATTCAACACATATACAACTATTAGCTGTATTTCCTCTTTATTGCCCAAGCATTATAACTGTAGTGTTGTTTATAGTGGTTTTACACTAGCGTAACATTAGTCACCTTCTGCTTACTTTAAAACACATGGGTTTCTAAAGTTGTCTGTGATATTTTAAGCTGTTCTGCTAAACGGCAAGAAAATGAGGACAAGGTCACAACACAGAGCTGTATTGACTTAAAATGTCTGCATGCTGAATGATAAGTGGATCAAATATAAATGAAGTACAAGTTATGCAGTAGTTTAAAAAAAATAAGAAATCATTGGTAAAAGTATTGTTTCTTTTCTCACTATTTCCTGTAACTGGTGGTATTTTGTGATTTTATTCACACAAATATATATTTTTAAAAGTGGGATCCCAGTAGCACATACTTTACAGTTGAGGTTGACATTTTAGCCATTTATTCACACTAAAAACTGGAAAGAGGAAGGACATGGCACATTAGCTTATTCTGGTATTACCATGCCAAACACATTTTGGGATCTTCAAAAATGAATTAGATTTGCTTGTAGAGTTGGTCTAAAAAATAAGCACCATCCAGAAAATATCAGCCAGCATATGCTAAAAGTAAAAATAAAAAAAAATCATATGCAACATCTTTTTTTTAACGTGCATAGCCTTATTTTCTGTCAATAGAACCATTTCGAATATGATTTATGACTGAGCACGTTTCGTTGTGATTTAATAGCTTTGGCACTCTATCCTTTCAGAGTGTGAAAACGCTGTGTTCATCCAGACTGAGACGGTGGAGCGGTTTCATCGGCTGGTTCCCCACAAGGTCAAAATGGAATTTGATAATACAAATGTGACCATGTCCATGCACAGCCAGAATAGGTGAGTCAACCATTTTACCGTCAATTGCATAAAGTTGTTGTGTTGGACTCGATTTAACGATTGTTTGTCCCGTCGGCACAGACACCTGAACTGGACTCTGAAGTCCTTAAAAGTCTGCTACGGACGGGACGATGAGCAGCTTCCTCTTAGGAGCTTCACTCCTGAGCTGAGCATTCCCCAGAGCAACCTGGAGCTCCTTCTGGAAGGTGGGTGGACAGCTGGGTGCTGCAGGCAATGCAGAGCGAGTTGGATGAAGGAGAAAGCTAAGAATAACACATTCTGGAATCTCTCTTTTTCTTCTTTTTTTTACTGACAGATGGACTTCTCCTCTCACAAAGTAGGCAAAGAATCCTTTGTGTGAACACACTGAAGACAGCCCTGCAGGTGAGGAAGATGCTTCACGGTCACATTACAGCAGCAAAGCTTCTTAAATCCATAACTTTTTTTTCTACATTATAATGACTTTTTCTCTTATAATTTTCTACCTTTTTAGATTTCCTCTGTTGACATCTCGGGATCATTCACGATCAACACTTGCATCATCCACTACCGCCACCAGGAGTTCTCCCATTGGCTACATCTATTTCCATGGGAACAGCTAATCCACAGGAAGGCAGCGCATAGAAAAAGGCAAGTTTTAAAAAGAAAGTCAAAGGCATCGGTTGCTTAATGGCTCACATTGGGAACTTTCAAGCCAGACACAAGTTTTCTGCAGTGATTGGCTCTGTGTTCTGTCCCAATAATATAATATCATATTTTACCCTTTTCTCTTATCACTCCCTCATTCCGTGTTGTTTTGTTCCATGGCGTAATGGCATTGTCTGTAGTCCATTAGATTATTTGCCCACCGTCCTTTTCCTCAGGCGCCTCCCTCACCTGGATGCTCCCGTGATGATCACCTCCTCCGTGTCCAACGTTAATGTTTCTGTCCAGCTGGGGGACACGACGCCCTTTGCTCTCGGCTTCCTCTCGGCGAGCGCAGGTACCGTCTGTCTGTCACACACTGAACTTGAGAGACATGCGGGTGGACGTCATATGCTGTTGCTACAAAGCAAAACGAGGGCACTGTTTTGTTAATGTATGACCTCGACGTTCTTTCGTAAGCAAGAGTACTTAATGTTACAACATCACGTGGAAGTCCTGTAATATTGTTGCAACACATTTCATTCAGTAGATTCTGTGAGATTTATTATGGAGGCAACTTTTGTGTCAATCTTTTTCCAAACATGCCAAACTAGATAAGAGAAGGTATTTTCTCAGAGTGCCATTCTAAATGTTACACATTAACTTGTACTCCTTCATATCCATGTTAACTTGAAGTCGCTTTTATTTGTGGAAAGGAACTCAAACTTCTATACTGCTGCAATTTATAAAAAGGATCTATTTCTTCAATGCTTTTTTTAATGATGACTTGCACTTCCTGTATCTGTAGAACTGCAGCATCTTCTTGACATTAAAGTTGACGCAGAGATCACAGAGTCCCAGAACGTGCACCAGCGGGCCTCGCTGTCCCTGGACAACTTCTGGTGGAGGGTGGGTCAGGGCTCTCATATCCAGCAAGCACCCCATCCTCCCGGTAAACACGTGTGGGGAGAAGCGCTAATTTTAGACTCGCTCGGTCTTCAGGTAGGAGCATAAATCAGTAGAAACTTGTTTTGAATGTACGTTTGATAATTCATTGTTTTTCGGTTTGGATTTATTTGCTAATGTTGCCGTACTCTTCCGTCCAGGGGAGTTTCAACCGACCCCACATGGAGTCGAGTAGCAGGAACCAGAGTTTGAGTGTGGAGTCCAGCCTGAAAGGGCTTCAGGTGGAGCTCTCCGAGACATGTGCACTGTGTCTGTCTCGCCTGCTCAACCTCATCTGTGTTCCTCTGGACTCTGGGCCACAGCTGCCAGATGTGGCCTTAGTGTCTCCCTCTGCTGAGGATGCCGCACCAATGTCCTCCCCACTGCTCCATCTGCTGTTCAAACTGGACTGTTGTCTGGAGGATGTCAATGTGTTCACACGGTCTAATCTAGCAGGTAAAAGGTTTCAGAATATGGAAGATGTAACTTTAGCGAAGAGTGAGTGTTTTAGTCTGCAGGGACAACTACTTTTTTCACTTGTATAGAAAAAGTGCCAAACATTATTATTAGAATTTAACCATATTATTTTGGCTGATTTAAGCACTAATTGATTTCAAGACAAAACCTTAATTTATAAAATTGGAATTGGCAATTCAAAATATTTTCCGACATTTGACAAAAATCAAATGACCAAAAGTAATTTTAATACTAACCCATAAATGCATCTTCATTATCTTGTGGGGTAAAATACAACAGCCAATACAAAACTCACCCTTTTATATATTTGATTCCTTTTGGTTCTCTTCAGGAGCCGTGTCTATGCGGATGGACACCGTCAAAGTCCACTGCTCCGCAGAGCGATCCACTGTGTCTCTTCAGAGCATTAGCTTGTCAGCGATCAAAGCCCTCACGGATAACATGGAGTTATGTTGCCCCGCCTCCCAAACCCCCAATCCTGTCCTCAAACTCACCGAGATAGCGTTTTCCTACTTCATCCCCACCCACACCTTGCAGGTACTAAGATCTCCCTCAGATATATTTCTTTGGACGGAAGTCATTTTTTTGTCAATATTCCTATTTTGTGTCTCATTCAGGTTGAATGTGAAGAGGAGCTCACTGTTGAGTGGACGTCGCCCGACCACATGGTCTTATACCAGCACATGACTGAAGCCCAGGCTTATTGGCGTATGCTCTGCGGGGAGAAAGGGGAGGAGAGTCCATCCGAACCTGCGGACGCTGAAATCCTCTGTGGCCAAAGCAGAGAGCTGTGTGTGCGAGTCGAACTGGGCTGCACACGTCTGACCGCCCACGTCAGTGAACACAACTACATTCTCCTGCACGCAGAAGCCCTCACAGTCTCCAGGCACGCCGGTTCCATGCATATACGTTCCCCATCCGTGATCCTCAACTTTGACGGCAATGACATCGTCACCTTTAAAAGTCTAGACGTGGAAACACACACCGAGCTGAAAGAGATGCAGACGCACAGAGACGCGTTTCCCTTCCTCACCACTCCCCACAACTGTGTCTGGGTCCTCACCTGCCCCTCGCTGGCCATCGAGTTTCCTTACCAGTACAACTTCTCGAACACCTTCGACATGGCCATTAATGTGCAGAAGTGGCTGAAGACTCTGCATCGCTCCCCAAGCCAAGCCTCCGGCGCCCGACGCCTGCCTCCCGACCTCGTGGTCAAAATCAGCCAGTTCTCCTTTGTCTTCCTGGACGACGTTTTTGAGATCAAGCTGCGGGACAACTACGAGCTCATGAAGGACGAGAGTAAGGAAAGCGCGAAGCGTCTGCAGCTCCTGGATAAGAAGGTGGCAGATCTGCGCAAGCAGCACGGGGAACTTCTCCCTGCCAGAAAGATTGAAGAGCTGTACAGTTCGCTGGAGAAGAAGCACATTGAGATCTACATCCAGCGCTCGCGCCGCCTCTACGCCAACACACCCATGAGAAAGTCTCTGCTGACCTGGACTGTGTCCGACTTGGAGCTAGTCGCCCTCGCTGACCAGGGTCTTCACGGGCCAGAGAGGGTGAGGGAGCAGCTGAGGGACATTGATGGGATCAGTCCCTTCCCCAGGGATGGTCTCCCTCTGGTGATCCAGTGGTGTCGGGCTGTCAAGTTTAAACTGGTGGCATTTTTAGGTAAGTTGAGAAAAGATTTACAGCATTAATTGGTGGATATGGGACGGCATTTAGAGGGGACCAAATTGGACATAACATGTCATTAAAGGCTTTTAGTTTACAAAAAAGTCTCCTCTATTCGCTTTGCCAGTGCGAATTCGGGATTACCCTCGCTACCTGTTTGAGATCCGGGATTGGGAGCTGTCTGGCCGTCTGATTGGGACGGAGCAGGATGGACAGGCCAGGGCTCATCGCAAAGAGATCGTCCCACTTGGTCCGCCATGGGGAGACGTGACGGTGCACAGGAATATGCCACCACTCAAGTTCTACTACGATTTCAAATGTGAGTTACGGGAACCATGACGTCACCGTGGCATTCTCCCAGCAGTTGTTGGTTAATGTGAGGCTTGCTCTTTAAAGCATAAGCGTAAATGAATAAATCACTCACTGGATATTCTTTGTGCAGCCAACATCTCTCTGTACACTATTGTGTGGGGGCCATGTTGGGACCCTGCCTGGACTCTGATTGGCCAGTCCGTTGACCTGCTGACCAAACCCACAGTTGATCCCTCACCTCTACTGGCCTGGTGGGACAAAAGCCGTCTCCTTCTGCATGGCCGCTGGGTTATGGACATTGACCAGGCCAATCTTCATCAGCTGGCTACAGAGGTAAAAACAAATGTACACCAAAAAGCTGTTTGGCAAAGATGTGATAGATATGATTGCAACAAATCTCTTGAAACACTGAGTGTGTGTTTCATGGCACTCATTGACGCCTCAGTTTTTAATGCATCTGAATGTGAAGCAGAATAAATTGATTTAACGATGAACCCTTCAACGTTACAGGACCCTTACAACACTACAGAAAACCTGCATTGGGAGTGGAACAAGCTGAACTTTGACTGGAATCCAGGCCAGTTTGTTTTTAAAGGAGATTTGGACGTGAATGTCAGGACGGCGTCAAAGTAAGTGGAGGTGTCTGATGTGGAAACATTTTATTGAATCATTCCGTATTACGGGTCCCATTTTTTTTTTCTTCCTACTAGATATGATGATATCTGTTTCCTCCATCTGCCCAACCTGTGTATGACCCTTGACCTCCAATGGCTTTGCCATGGCAATCCCCATGACCACTACGCTGTAATGCTCTGCTGTGCGGAGAACGTTGCAGATGTGACCTCAGGACAACACCATGACTCCTACAGAGCCTTTCGCTCTGAGAACCTCAACCTCTCCATCACCATGGACCTTAACCAGCACTGCGGCACAGGTACATGCCGCTCTGTACGATACACTATCTAGCCACGCTAAGCCCTCTGTGCTATAAAACCAGCGTCATATATGTATTTAGCTGAAGTGAACTATTTATTTCTTTTTTGTAGAATCCTCCCAGCCGAGGATTCTGCTGTACAGCAGCACTTTGCGCTGGATGCAGAACTTTTGGGCCACATGGACAGGTGTCTCTCGACCCATCTGCAGAGGCAAGCTCTTCCACAGCCTCAGGCCTATCCGCAAGAAGCTGGGTCAGCACTACAAACAGATGTCCTACACAGCTGCCTTTCCACAACTACAAGTAAGTGTTTTTCTAGTCTGCCTTCCAGCAACAGTCTAAAATACTAAAAGATCTGCCTTTACCGTGTAATCTGCCTCAGATGGTGTTGTCTTAGATATTGAAGGTAAATGTTTTCGTGCTTTTGAGGCTTTAGTAAAATATATTCAAAGCTTGGGCTGCATTTCAATACAAACTACACAATGAATCTGGTCATTACGCCCAATCAGGAATTTAGTATTATTTATTTGTCATGCTATTTGATATTTTTGGGGTAATGCATTTAATAGATAAATATATTTCTATATGTGTATAAATAAAAACCTGGCTAATTAGAATTAACTGTGTTCAACCCCTTTTCCCTGTTTCACCACATATAAAATCACTCTAACATCTACCATCCATTTCTACTAATTGCGTGTCCTCCAGGTGCATTACTGGGCCTCCTTCGCCCAGCAGAGAGGTGTCCAAGTGGAGTGCAACAAAGGCCACGTCTTCACTCGAGGAGCACAACGACTCATTCCACAGGGTGCGCGTGTTAACACACCATTCAGGCAAAAATATTCATTCACGCACGCAGATGTATGATATTTGTATTGATTTCTGTTTGTGTGTGTCTGCTTTTTATATCGTCTCTCAGCTGGCACTGTGATGAGGAGGCTGATCTCTGAATGGAACGTGACCCAGATGGTTAGTGAGCTCTCCCAGGTGACGGTTCACCTGATGGCCTCCACCTGGGACGAGACAGCCGACCACCAGATCAACGCGCAGGTGAAGAAGACCCACCTGCTCAGCCTGTCGTCCCTGAGCTACCAGCGACAGAGCAACCGCATGGAGGAGGTAAAAAGCCCGGGGGTGGCCGCAGCAAGAGTCTCTCACTCGCTGTCGGAGAATTGCCCATCAAGCTCTTTTCGTTTGCTTCTGACAGGAGGTGAACCAGAAGGATGAGACTAACGCCTCTTACACACACAAACTGCGCCTGGTGGACCTGCGGGCCTCCTGGACCACCACCAACAGGAACATCGCCTTCGGGCTGTACGACGGCTATAAAAAAGCGTCCGTGCTGAAGAGAAATCTCTCCACCGAAGCGTTAAAGGGTCTGAGGATCGACACCCAGCTGCAGACCAAGAAGCTCAAGCGCTCTCCTTCCAACTACTCTCCCACCACAGCCCCCACCACACCAGTTACGCCCACCGCCAGTCGAGCAGAGAAAAGTCAAAATGAGGGTAAGGGAATAGCCTGAAAAGGTAAAAGACAAAAGCAGAGTCAAGGAAGCCCCACAAACCTGACCCCCCCCCCCCCCCCCCACCCCCCCCGCTTAATCTTTTAGGAACATCGATGCTTCAGAAACTGATTGAAGAAACGGACAAGTTCGTGGTGTTCTCAGAGGAGGATTCAGGCGTCAGCGACCAGCTGTGTGGCATCGCAGCCTGTCAGACGGATGATGTCTATAACCGCAACTGGTTTATTGAGTTGGTCAACTGTCAGGTAGCTTCCTTCATTTTTGATTATATCAAAGCCTTTTTTTTGTACACTATTGAAGATCATGTATAATATTATGTAAAGACAAAATCCAGCATTAGTGGCTACAGCATTCTTTGACAAAGTCTGATTCAGCTGTTTCAAAACTGCCCAAATGGGTTATTTAATCTTAAAGGGCACCTATTTTACCAAAACCAAAAGTTGGTTTACTGCTAGTCAATTTGGCCCACAGTTTCATTCTTTTCCATCTTTGCTTCTGCCAGATGATGTTGCGTGGCACAGAGACTGCAGGCTGCGTGCTGGTGTCCGCTGCAAAGGCTCAGCTGCTTCAGTGCGAGCACCACCCCGCCTGGTACAACGACACCCTGAAGCAGAAAACCACCTGGACCTGCCTGCTGGACGGGATGCAGTACTTTGCCACCATGGAGCCCAACCCATCTGAGCAGGAGGAGAGGCAGTTGTGGCTGGAGGTGAGCACGGCGCTGTAGTTTTCATTTGATCGTCTTAAAGATGTGAATGAGACAAAAATGTTTATTTAAAAAAAACACAAATCACTTTCTGCCTTTGTGTCGGTAGTACAATTCTTGACGTTACATTTCCTTGTGGTTTAAAACAGAAAAGAAGTTGAAATAGAAGTTGTCTGTAAGCGATGCATTGTTAGAGGATTGAACGTTTTTTGCTGTGGCTTCTGATAAATACACACTTGAAAATAAAGAACGCTCAATATTCAACTACAACATACAACAAAGGCTTTATAGTAAGCCATCCGTGTGCAGTGCTGATCCTACACCGATTTGCTTCTTCTGATGCTGTTTTGTGTTTAGGTGAAAAACATAGAGGAGCACAGGCAGCGTAATGTAGACTCCGTGCTGGAGCTGATGGAGAGCGGCCAGGCTGTGGGAGGAATGGTTAGCACCACTACAGGTAAGTTACTACCTGTACCACATGGAAACGTACTCTGACATCAGACAATAAATTCCTCCATCCGTGTCCGTAGACTGGAACCAGCCGGCGCAGGTGAATGAGGCTCAGCAGGTTCAGCGAATCATTTCCCGCTGTAGCTGTCGGATGCATTACATCAGTTACAGTCACGACATCAACCCTGAGGTGGCCACGCAGATCAAACCACCGGAGCTGAGGAATAACCACGAGAAAGAGGACCTTCTGAAAAAACAAGCTGGTATGTCACGATTCACCTTTTAGGAAAAATGCATCTGGGTTCTTGTAAAATGTGGTTATATTAACAGTGTCAGGTGGGGAGAATATGTTATAACTCAGTCCCTGTTTTAGCTTTGAGGTGTTTTTATTGTGTTGTTTAAACAGGCGCAGTGGACACCTTCACCCTCATTCATCACGACCTTGAGATATCCACTAACCCTGTTCAGTACGCTATGATCCTGGACATCGTCAACAACCTGTTGCTACACGTGGAGCCCAGACGCAAGGTATGCTGGACCAATAATCCCAACCTATAACACCTTAAGAAGGAGTCCTTAGCGATGTTTCCTCCTGACTCATTGTGTGTGCGTTTGTGTTTGTGTTTTTTTCCAATCTCCTGGACACGTAGGAACACAGTGAGAAGAAGCAGCGTGTGCGTTTCCAGCTGGAGATTTCCAGTAACCCTGAAGAGCAGCGGAGCAGCATCTTGCACCTCCAGGAGGCAGTGAGGCAGCACCTCGCCCTGATTAGACGCCTTGAGAAACAGATTTACTCCAACATCAGGGTAATGGATTTAGTGCTACGTTACTCTTAATTGCAACATAGAGTTTATGTGGGGGAAAAAGAAAATGTAAATTCTAATTGCAATTGCAGGCACAATCCGAAGAGCTGAGCGGTGATGAACTGATGGACATCAACACAAGACTGCAAAACCAGCTCAATCAGGAGAAGAACGACATGCAGATGAAGAGTGAAGAGCTCAACATTCTCATCAGGTCTCACATCCACACTCACTCGCGTAAAATACTGACAAGCTTTACCGCACAGCTCAAGGAATGTATAATCCGCTCCCTCTTTCAGGTGTTTTAAGGACTTTCAGTTGCAACGGGCAAACAAGCTGGAGCTGCGTAAGCCCCCAGAGGATGTGAGTGTGGTGAGGAGGACCGAGATCTACTTCGCCCAGGCCCGCTGGTGTTTGACCGAAGAAGACGGCCAGCTTGGCATCGCCGAGTTGGAGCTGCAGAGGTTTATGTACAGTAAGGTAAGCACTGCAGACGGGACAGCGGAATCACTTCTCATTGGCCATCCAGCGTGGGAAAACTTACCGGACTTCCCACCAAATTATAAATTTTCTCCTCTCATGTTCCCCTTTTAATATTTGACCTTTGGTAAAAATGTGAAGAACCATCATTGGATCATTTAGATAATTTACTGCAAAAACACAATTTGCACCACTATATCCTATAATGTGTCACTCTTCACACTGGTTTATTAATTTAGTTAATCAATCACTGCTGGAAGGGGAATGTTGATGTTGATTCTTTCTTACCACAGCTAAACAAGTCTGACGACACGGCCGAGCATCTGTTAGAGTTAGGTTGGTTCACGATGAACAACCTCCTGCCCAATGCAGCATACAAGGTACATTTCTCTCTCCTCACTCAGACGAGCAAATTCATATTCGCCTTAAAGGCAGGGTTGGTAATCTTCAAGTAGTTTTGTCATTTTTGTTGAAGCTCTTGTTGCATCTTGACAGAAATGACGTTTGAAGGAGTGTCTTTGTGATACTCCGACTTTTCCGCAAGATTTAGCATCTTTAGTGCTGATAGATAATCTCAGTGTAAAAGAGTTGTCGATCTCTCCATATTTATAATCTACTGTACGCTTGATAGTTTCTTCAAGATTACCAACCCTGCCTTTTTATTTACAAAACAAAAATGAAGTGACTTTGTTGAAAAACATGCTCATGTATTTCCAAAAAGCCAACATTGTGCACTATTTCTGACTGTGCCTGGTTTCCTCTGTGCAGCGTGTGAGGGTATGTACAGTGCTCCTACCAAGACTTGACGTCTGTGTTGACCCCATCTTCAGACTTTCATACTCGGTGTTGCATGTACACTCAAGGATTCCTTGATGCATGTGTGAACAACTTGGTGGTGTTGTCCATACTGTGTTCATCTCATCAATAGTGTGTGTTGTTCAAAGTCAAACTGACATCAAAGTAGGATTTCCACAGAGAATCTTGAGTTTTCCAGCTTTATTTGGGGATTGTCGCATCAACTCCCTCTTTATGTTACAGGTTGTACTTCGTCCTCAGAGTAACTGCCAGTCTGGACGCCAGTTTGCCCTGCGTATTTTCAGTAAAGTGCGCCCCCCTGTGGGAGGGATCTCTGTCAAGGAGCACTTTGAGGTGATGACCTTCAGGTGCACGCGCACCCACGTTCCTAGAAGCGCCCGTATCGTCTTTTAATTTGATGGATGTGCTTCAATCATCAGGTGAACGTGGTGCCTCTCACCATCCAGCTGATGTACCAGTTCTTCAAAAGGATGATGGGATTTTTCTTCCCGGGAAGAAATGTTGAAGAGGAAGAGGTGACCGATGAAGAGGACAAGTTCAGATTGGTCACTACAGGTATGTTGTCGTCAACAGTAGCAGTATGACAGCAGTAAACTGAGAAGCCCTCAGCCTGCGTTCTCTCTGTGGGGTCACCAACGTGTGCTCTATAACAACTAACCGATCAATAATAGTGTCCATTTTCTCTGACAAGTGTGTGTGTGTGTGTGTGTGTGTGCTGTATCAAATAGCCCATTACTGTGCTGTGTCATCCCTCTTAGCTATTAAAAGGCTTTGTAATGTTGGGTTTGACCTTGAGGTGTCTGTGTGAGAGAGAAATGCCCAGTGGGAGTATTGGGTGTCGGGTGCAGAGGCCACGGTGCTGATGCGATCTGTGTCACAGGTATCCCTGTCAAGCCTCGGCAGTCATCCGAGGACATTATGGGTGCTATGGGCCCCAGCAAAGGTGTCGCCCAGGGACTGAACCGCACTGCGGGGGTCAGGAGGTCGTTCAGGAAACCGCCAGAGGTATTTGTGCTTTCTGAATATCGGTGCTCAGATGGGAGGCATGGGGGGGGGACAAAGATGATTGATTTTACGTTTCATGATTTTCCTCCCACCAGCATCCTGTTGATGACATTGATAAGATGAAGGAGCGCGCGGCCATGAACAACTCCTTCATCTACGTCAAGATTCCCCAAGTGCCCCTGTGTGTCAGCTATAAGGTGGGTTTTCTGCGCAGCTCTGAATAGAAATAAGACCCGAAAAGATTATTCTCGCCTAACATCGTTACCTAAATACAGCTGAGGAGATCCACACAAAACTCACTCTGTGGAAGGTCACAATGTTCCTGGCTTCTTGGATCATAATTAACCTTTTACATTTTTTAAATGTGGCCTTTTGGCTTTAGCAGGAAGACTAAAGACACGTTTTAAGGGTTGAATTAAAAAAAGAGTTGGTGTGCTATAATGAATAATCAGATCAGGAGTGAAAAAATAAATCTAAAATGTGGTTCACTCTCACCGCTCTCAGTAGCTTAGCAAAAAAAGTATTTTAATGAACCCACTGTGTAGTACTTGCTCAGTATGAAACTGCAGACAGACATGTAAGCAGCTGGTTGGAGAAGTCAGTGGAAAATTTAGCAAAAAATCTACCGAGTTAGAAATTTTCCTCAAGTTCCAATTAATGAGAACAGAATACAGCTCGTTTCTGAGGCCGAAAAAAAACTAATGATGGCGAACACTTTTGGGATGTTGAATAAATGTTCTGCCCCATTTGAATGTTGTACTTAGGGAGAAAAGAGTAGTGTGGACTGGAAGGACCTGAACCTGGTTCTGCCCTGTTTGGAGTACCATAACAATACCTGGACCTGGCTCGACTTCGCCATGGCGGTGAAAAGGGACAGCCGGAAAGCTCTTGTGGCACAGGTACACAACATTATCAACACACACACACACTAACTGTGTGGCCTCTTTCTATAATTTAGAATTTCCCTTAAATCAGTGCACTTATTGTTTTTAATCTCTTGGAGCAGAATCAGAAACATTTGAAAGGTTCTGTTTTTATGAACTCCTTGTTTCCGCTCCCCTTTGCGCAGATGATAAAGGAGAAGCTGCGTCTGAAGCCGGCCTCCGGCTCAGAGCCGCGGGGGAAGGCGTCCGAAGGGAAGTCGGACACCAGCATGCAGCAGCAGGAGGAGGACGAGAAGGCTCGGCTCCTCATCGGCCTCAGCGGCGCGGACAAGAGCTCCGGCAAGAAGAGCATCTTCAGTCGGCGAAAGTGAAGCGACGAAGACTCGCGCGCGGGAGTCCGAATGTCGGCGCACGGGGGAGGAGGGGGGGAGATCCACGGCGGCTGCCGCCGAAGCATGCCGGCTACGAGAATCAGGGAAAACTGCCTCTTTGGGATCAGCACATCAGTCTGGCTTTTGAGGGCTGCAGAGAAAAAGGGAGATGGTGGAGCATTTCAAATAGTTGATGGAGATACGTCACTGTATCCGTGATCCTTATAGCTGGTTTTTGTTTTACAGTTAATGTCCAAAATCCCCACTGGAACTCAAGCAGGTGTCTCATGAGATGTTGGGTCTTAATGAGATTACCTGTATAAATAAAGGTTAGATTGAGTTCCATAAATTACCAGGATGCCGTTTTGGACCAAATAAGATATAATTAACTTGTTTATGTGTGACATTAAACGTTCACTCTGCATTTCATACACAACACGACCACTTGTGCTACGTTGAATGTAGCGGGGAATCTGTACGATGTGTTGCGAGCGCTTCGCTTTCCTCTGCTTCGATAAATGCTGAGAGCACCTTTTCCTGCCGGCTCAGGAAAACTGCATCTCTGCCCAAATAAATACGACAGGATGCACCTTCAGCCCCCTTAAAGGAAACTATTATAAAATGTCAGAAATAAATATCAGTGTGTGTTTTACTAACGAAAGGTATCGCAAATGGCTGTATGAGTGTCACTGACAGGAAGGCCTTTTATCTCCAAAAATGATGACTAAATATTTAGTATTTCACCTGCTCTCATGTACTGTACCTCACCCCAGTGCAATATGTCAACACGAGCACATGTCACGCCACGTGTTGCGCCATGTCGCCTTTAGCTTTGTGGCAAAGGAAATGAAAAGTACTTTGCAGCTAATCACTTGAGTGTATGTTTTGTAATTTTATTACTAAAGCACTTTTTATGCAAAGTATTTTGATATTTTTGTAAGCATGTCTGTTTTTCTGATTGATTTCTTGCTGCTGAGCTTATCGTTCGCGTCACATTTCTGTTGAGAAGAAAAGAAAAAAATAACCAAATGCCTCGAACATTTCATGTAAACGGATCATGTGGCGAAATCCGTCGTATTCACATCGCTGTGCTCTGTGGTGAACAGTTTATCTGTCAATAAAAATAAAAATAAAAAAAGCTCGTGGTGTGGCAGCGGTGTTTGGGTTTGTGCGCAAAGCGGGTGAAGGATGGCGCATCTGACAGCGCCAACTGGAGCGCAATGGAGGTCCCGCGGCTCCGCGTCACGCTTCTGTCTCCAACTCCCCCAAAACAACACCGACGCGTGGACGGAGGAGGACGCGAGAGGACGAGCTGAACGTTTGCCTTCTTTTTCTTGTTTTTGTTTTTCCTTTTGCTTCCTAATGGGCAGCGACATCAGTAAAAAGAAGAAGGTGAGGGGATCAGATTTGATGCGCAGATGTCCCGGATGTGGCTGATGGGAAGTAATAAAATACGTGTTTTACTACCAATTTTTGCTGCGAAATTGTGTTTTTTTGTATGCAACACAGTCCGCTGGATCAAATTGGAGTTTTGTTAAAATTTTGCAGTATTGATGTGTTGTTGTGATCACTTTCCTTCCTCCGTGAGCGTCACTAGAGGCTTGGTCTGATTTGCGGAGCGGTGCTTGAAATGGCTGCAGCTCATTCAATTAGTGTCATAGGTTTGGTCTTTTTACTGTGGTATAAACTGCACCACAATCATGTTCACGCGAAAGATGAAGCTTCTGTGTTGTATTTTCTGTTCTCTATTCGTGCAGCCTATTTATTAAAAGATCTTAAATCATCTCTTTAAAGCCACAAATAAATAGATCTGCTTTCAAAACAAGGAGTTATTCAAGAAATCGCTATTTTTGGTTAATATCCCCTTTCAAGCATGTTAGAATAGGCATACGTAAGTTACCACAATAACTTTACAGTACACGTTATATTTAATGGTGGGCCTAAAAAAGTGTTGTGCTTTTCATACTTGCTTTAAAGTAATTACACAATGTTACTGTTAATTTAAACATGTTTTGTAACATGATACTTTGGGTGTTTTGCAGTAATTTACTGTAAATGTATTTTTGAGCATTGCCTTGTCATTTTGGTAAAATGGAAAAACAAACTTGCTAGGATATATTTGATTGGATAAGTGATGAAGGGGTTTGATTCAACCCGTCTAAAATAATAAAAACCAATTCTTCGTCATCTAGAGAGAAGGACCAGCTGCTCAGCGTCGACTCAGTCATGGGTTCCTCTCAAACGTGGGGTTCTCCATCAATCACAGACTGGCCCACTCGGCCGTGTTTTCTCGGCCGGTGGGACCGAATGGCTGGTCCCCCGTCCCCAAACCCCCCCTGCCTCCAGAAGACACGGAGCCCTCCGTCCCCAAACCCCTCCTGCCTCCAGAAGACACAAAGCTCCCCGTCCCCAAACCCCTCCTGCCTCCAGAAGACACGGAGCCCTCCGTCCCCAAACCCCTCCTGCCTCCAGAAGACACGGAGCCCTCCGTCCCCAAACCCCCCCTGCCTCCAGAAGACACGGAGCCCTCCGTCCCCAAACCCCTCCTGCCTCCAGAAGACACAAAGCTCCCCGTCCCCAAACCCCTCCTGCCTCCAGAAGACACAAAACTCCCCGTCCCCAAACCCCTCCTGCCTCCAGAAGACACGGAGCCCTCCGTCCCCAAACCCCTCCTGCCTCCAGAGGACACAGAGACCACTCCTCCAGCTCCCATTTCCGTCTTTTTGCCTGAGTTCCCACAGCGGAGACTTCCTGCACGAGACCAATTCCAGGTACCAAACACGGGAACGTTCATCAGCATAGAAGAAGCAGATGGTGGAAAACATGAAATGAACTGTTCTTCTATAATAACAGATCCTGGGCTTCATTGCCAAAGGTTCATATGGACCCATCTTGAAAGTGAGGGACATTTTCAAAGAAAGGACCTACGCTGTTAAGGTTTGTTCAACCACAATCATTAGTTCTATAACAACATACATACAATTCTTTCCATAATCAATTCTATTGTTGCGTAGGTTCTGCCAAAGTCAAATATCTTGAAGCATGGAGTCTCGGAGCAGTCAAAAGAAGAAGTCGTCATTCAGGTACAATTTCAGAGACGAAGACTACTGTTGCTTTACTGTTCCTATATGCACGTTAGATCTGCATTGGTTGATAATTGATTGAAAGAATTATTTTGATATTCAGTTTATTATTTTTTAAAAAGGCTTGCCAAATATGTGCAGCAAATCTAAGGATACACTGCTCGTTTTTGTAATTACATACTGTATGTTGTAAAGTATAGTGTTCTTGTTGGTTGATTTAAACATTCCATCCAAGGATGTTACTTTGGCATTTTTTCAGAATGTTTTGAGATCAATGAAGATGAATCGTTAAATGAAAAAGAAAAATCATCCCTATCTCTTTACTTAAGTCAAAGAAGTTGCTCAACGGAACATAATAAAGCATTGTAATACGGCTACTCGGCGTATGAGTGAGACGTAACTCGCTGCTTAAAGGGATGTTTGACTTGCAGTGAAAAAGCAAGTGTGTTAGAACGAACTCCATACAGTCATATGCGTCATCTGTTTTATATCGTCATGTCTCACTGTTAAATTCCTTTTCACTCCGCGTGCGTGTGCGTGTGCGTGTGTGTGTGTGTTTCACCTGTTGAATTGCAGCGGCAGCTCAAACACCCGTTCATCCACAATCTGCAGGACTGCTGGCAGACACAACACCATCTCTTCATTAGTGAGTCAATGAGCATAAACAGTTCAACCCCTCAACCGTCCTTCTTTATGTTCTCCCTACTCCAGTTATGCTCCTTAAGAACATAAAACTGTTACGTTGTTGTACAGCGGCGTCCCTGAGTGTGAATGCAAATGTCTGCTGGGTGTCGAAGAAGAACCATGGCATCGAATGAGTGCCGGCTAAAGCTGCACACCCTGCACCACTGATAGGATACATTGATTTGTATCTGTCCAAAGTGGTGTTTAAATATGCAACTCAGGTAACAGGAGGCGAGACAGACGCATAAACTTGACTCAAACATCAATCCTTACCGCAAAATGTTTCATCTTATTCCTCTCATTCCAGATATTTCATTTCAGAGGCTTTTGTGCTGCGTGAACTAAGCCGCTTTCAAAGACATAACAATTGTCTGTGTATGTGTGTGCGTGTGTGTGTCTCGTCCTTTGCAGTGTGCGACTACTGCAGCGTCGGGGACTTGTACACTTACTGGTTACTGAGGGGCCAGTTTGGGGAGGACGATGTCCGGCTCTTTGCTGCAGAGCTTGGCAGTGCGCTGGGCAAGTGTTGTTCATGCGTATCATATTGCCCGTTAGCAGTGACCTGTAGTGACATCTTGCCAGTTTAAAGGACGATTTAAACACGGAGCATCTTGCATTGATGTCTGTATTCTCATTTAAGGGCTTTTGGTTTTTTCTTTTTTTTTAGGATTTCTTCATGACTTAGGCATCGTGCATAGAGATATAAAGGTATGATTATCTTTAGTTTAATATGTATGTTCAATATTAGTATATATGACCTCCTGTGGTAGTAATTGTACTTTTTTTGTCAGATGGAGAACATTCTTTTAAATGATCAAGGTAATGCTTCTCCATCTATCTGTTGACTAAAAACATTAGTGTTGGTTATTAGATTCAATCATTTAAGTTATTTTAATCCTTCAATGAGTTTTATTCACTATGAGAAATATTAAAATCAACACTAATTGTACAGGTTTCAGTTTCAGTGTGTATCTCCAATGATTCAGGTCACCTTCGCCTGTCGGATTTTGGACTCGCCCGGCGGCTGAAGCGAGGAGGAAGAGCGTTTACAATATGTGGAACCATCCAATACATGGGTGAGATTTTGGTTTCATTTAATTCCACTTGGGGGTGAAATATTGTGGCTGTTTGAGATACGGAAAATGCTGCATATTGGTTGACTGCGTTAAAGCATCATTTTAGCTGCACCGTCATGAATGTCACACAACTGTAAGGAAATTTAGGTTTTATTTTTGCTCCACTGGAATGCAATTTCTTTTCCACATCTGTTTAATAACCCTTTTTCATTTTCTAAATTGAATCTATTGGTCTTGATTTTTCTTTTCTTCATAACTGTTTTCCTGTTTTCTCTGGACAGCTCCAGAGGTTTTAGGCGGGGGTCCGTACAACCACGCGGCCGACTGGTGGTCTTTTGGCGTTATGTTGTTCTCACTGGTGACAGGAGAGGTCAGGGCCGTACGCGTAATATTACTGTCGCTATAATTGTTGTATTGTTCACTGCCTGTGTGTTTTTACTTTTGCACTTTACAGTTTCCGCTACCAGCCGAGTCGGACCACACCGCCATGTTGAAGAAGGTCACAGATTTCCCTTACGCCCCACCTGGGACCTTAAGCTCTTCTTTGGTCTGGCTGCTCTCTGAGGTTTGTAGATGGGATTGTCCTCTCTCTTACATGCACGGTGGGATCCCTCCTAACAAAGTATTTCATCCTCTCCGCAGCTTTTGTGCAAGAATCCGGTGACCCGGCTTCGCAACCTGGAGTGTCTGGAGATGCAGGCTTTTTTTCGTGGCACTTCGTTTGATTCTGTCATCCTTCAGAAGACGCCTGTGGAAGTCATCCTGGAGCTCAGGACTCGACCTGATTGGGCAGCAAAAGCAACGAGGGGCCTTTCATTGGACTACTTTGATGAATTTGACTGCGATAAAATCCTCTATTCTCCTACAACTCCCACTGAGCTGTCTCCTACACTGACCAACACGGACCCGAGCCCGGACACTGAGCACAATTGTTAAGCATAAGACTGAATTATGTTTAAGAAAAAGCTGATCGGAAGTGAGACATTTTTCTCTCATATACGTGTGACCTCGTGGACTGGCTTTTAAAGTTCAACTGGTGATCTTATGGGTCAGTGTTTAAGAATTGAAGAACGTTGTGTGATACATTTTATGCTGCTAGTATCATTGTGGGTTTATTTACAGTGTTGGAGTTCTATGAAATGCTTTAGAGCTTCAACTTCATATTTCAACTTGTAAAAGCAAACATTTTGTCTTCCTTTGAGCTCTATACATCTTTGATTTTCCCCTCTCACATGAATTTAATATTCATTGTTTGAATAACATCTTATCACCAAAAATAAGTCTATGTATTTGGGTTTCATTTAACACTTTGCTTTCCTCGGTACCCTCCCCATTTAAATCTTCATATGTGTGTCATTTGAGTTTTACCATAAAAAATGTATTTTTCTTGTACAGGGAGATTCTATCTACATTCTACATTTCCCTAAACTTCTGTTAAAAGATGGACTCAAGGTCCACTTCCTAGCTTTTTTTCCAAAGAATCTCGCAGATATACATATCACTAGTACATGTGATTACCTGCTGTCATGTTATAAAAGTCCCATAACGTTTCAGCTTTAGTTCTCTGAACACTTTTAAGAGTTCTTGCCCATGCGGACTCAAAAGTGACATGCCACAGTGGCTTTAGTCTTTAGACTCTGAAAACAGCAGTAAACAAAACAATCTCAAGACAGATTATATTTAGTTGCCAATTTTGTGACAACTTTTGCGTTAAATTATTCTTTTTTTTTTAATATACCGTTCTTTAGTGGGACTTATCCGGGTCGAGGGCCTAAGGACGGCGTGTTGTAGGCTGAACAGATTTCACATTTTACATTTTTCAATAGGCTTCCTCCCACAGTCCAAAGACATGCTCTGGGGATCAGGTTAATTGGGGACTTTAAATTGCCCGTAGATGTGTGAATAGGAATGGTTGAATGTCTCTGTGTTGGCCCTGCGATTGGCTGGTGACCAATCCAGTCTATCGCCCGAAGTTGACTGGGATGGACTCCAGCCCCCCGCGACCCTGTGTGCAGGTTTGACAATGGATGGATGGATGGACATTTTTCAATATTGGGCTGCAGAAATTGACTTGATAAGATTGTACAATCACATCAAAATCCCCAGAACGCCTGTTAAGTGGATGTTGTATGGAGTTTAAGCAAATTTAAGAAGAATATGGGAAAGATTATCAAAATAATAATAAGGCCTTCCCTTTCTTTGTGTATAAAATATCACACTTCACACAATCAAACTTAAAAGGAACAACTTCCTGATGGTGGTGGTTGTTAAATGTTTCTGCAGGATCAGTGACTCAATCATTAACTTCTGTGCTATTTGCTGTTTGACACTGGAGCGAAACATAACGAGTGTCTAATTCTAAACCAGTTCTCCTGTTAATGTCACACCTTCGTACATTGTGGCCAACTTTCAGCCTTGCCTCGACCTATTTAGCGGAGCGCTCAAAAACCCATGGAGGACAACCTTAATAGGAGAGAAAATTGAGCACCAGATAAAGTATCATCATTAAATATTTTTAATTAGGTAACAGAGAAAAAATATCCAGAGCCCCGCAGGAGACAGCCACGTATAATTGCTATATAAATCCTGTATCTATTTAAACCTTGTTTCTCCCTGAAAGGGAGCACCGGCGCCTCCTCCCACTGCCTCCTGACATTGAATTCCCTCTCAGGCCCTTGTCTTAGACAGGTCCACCAAGGCTGTGTTGTGGCTGTAGAGTGCCAGGCAGTCCAGTGACCCACATCCCGTTTCCGAGGCACACTGACCCACAATGAGGAAGAGACGTCCCCTGAAAATGGAGGCAAGTCGTCCCTGGGAGTCGAACTCCCTTGAACACAGAGCAGAACGCATGGAGTTTCCTGAGCACAGCTTGCACTGCAATAATGCACAAATATAGTAATTCATGTAATTGTCATCACATCATCTTCTTTCTCCGTGTTGCACTTTGAAAATAAACATGGTCTGATACACTCTAAAATTGCAAAAAATAGTTTGTTTGATAAATAGAGGACAAACTAAAAGATTCCTTCATCAAAGTGGGATCGATGTAGTTGGCCTCATTTGGGTATAATTTGGGTCATATCACCATGTTCATTTACATTGACTGGAACCTGAAAATGATTTCTATTTCGGAAGCTGTTCCATCACATTCTTTACAGTTTAAAGCTCACGTAGAAAAGTTACAGAGTGCAGGGATTGCTCTGAGACTGAAACGCCCCAGACGATTCGAAGGATGAAGACCAAATTATCAGGAGACTTGAAATCTTCCTCTGGGCACATTTTTACTAATTGCATTAAAAATAGCACATCACGCGGCATGGTCAAACGCTTAAATGATCCTTCTATAGGGGAGGCGGGTCTGACAAGAGTACATTACGTCTACAATCAGCCAATATGCAATATACTAAAAAATAATTATCGATATGTACACCAGCAATGCAAGTAGTAGATTGACATTGTCTGACTGAAGAAATGCTCAAGTGGAACCATCCGCATAAAATAACGCCATGGCAGGAATCTTTATTTAAATAAAACAATGACTCATCAAAACCCTTTAAATTAATATGGGGCAGAGGCGGGTCTTCAAGCGCCGCCCAGCGGCGTCAGCCGATGACGTGTGACATACTTGAGCTGCATACAAACCAGAGCTGACTGAGGGTCTCCAGTTAGTGTTCATCGCTTCACTGGACAAGACACCGTTGATTTCTGATTTCAGGTAAGGTTACTTTTTAATTCTGGGTTTAACCTCTGACACTAGGGAGTAAATCTCTTTGCACTTGCTTCAAGCTGTTAACTTTAAACTTGCACTTGCAAATATAATATCAAAAGTTATACCTAAAGGTTCAAAGATTTAAACTTTACGTAAGTTTATCCACCATAAGAAAACATTTTAGTCCATTTTTCTTCAACATGCATTATCTTAATACTTGTGATATTTCATGAGTGGTTTAGTTCCTTGGATGTATAATTATAGTATGTTAAAGTGATCCATATTTTGCTTTGTTTATCAAGTAATTGCGGCCACAAAAGTTACTGTAACATTGTTTTGAACATCTTTAAAGCGCTCATTAAAACCCAGTTGAGAAAACACAGATATGGACTGCTTTCACAACATCATACATCCATACGTTGCTCCTCTCTTGAGCAGAAGAGTAACTAATGTGGATGATTGGTCGATTTCCATCTTATCAAACTTCATGGGTGTGTAATAGTACTCTTTGGTCATTTACGTCCGAATAATTAATACACATCAACTTCTGAAGGCCGCAGGACAACCAGTCACTCGTGATGACTCACCAGTCCCCGACACTCTCCGAGGCGCAGAAGAGGGAGCTGCATGAGACCGCTCTACGCATAGTTTCTCCAGGGAAGGGCATCTTGGCTGCAGATGAATCTGTGGGTCTGTAGCACTCGTTCTTATATTTTAACTGTAGAGTTAATGCATGCCATTAATGTTGCCAGCAACAGTCAGTTCTGTGATTGATATCAATGGATATCAACATTCAAATACATATATATTTATATGTCACCTGCAGGCAGCATAGCCAAGCGCCTGGCCCAGGTCGGGGTGGAGAACACGGAGGAGAACCGCAGACAGTACCGGCAGATTCTCTTCAGCGCAGACGATCGCATCAACGGCTGCATCGGAGGGGTCATCTTCTTCCACGAGACGCTGTACCAGCAGACTGACAACGGCGTCCTCTTTGTCAAAATGATCAGGGAGAGGGGCATCATGGTCGGCGTCAAGGTGTGCCATTTTAGTTCCAAATTGTGTGAATGTCACACAATCGTAACGACCTGTGTGGAAATGTGATCGATTGTGTATCGGCGCGGCAACGGTTTCTGATGATTCTGATGATGTTTCTGTGATAATGTAACCCGCGTCTTCATGCCTCATTCCACAGGTTGACAAGGGTGTCGTCCCCCTGGCAGGAACTAGTGGAGAAACCACCACACAGGGTCAGACAAAAAAACGGTTTTGGTGTGCAGCCGCTATCACTCACTTCCCCCCCCGGAGGAATGCATGTTACGAGACAAACTGTAGCTCTTTTCTAAACCTCACAGGTCTGGACGGACTGTCGGAGCGCATAGCGCAGTACAAAAAGGATGGAGCTGTCTTTGCAAAGTGGCGCTGTGTGCTTAAAATCAGCGACACCAATCCGTCTAAACTGGCTATTACAGAAAATGCGAATGTTCTTGCGCGCTACTCCAGCATCTGCCAGCAGGTCACTACCCAACCATGTAAACTACGCCTATACAGGTTTAGGATGCATCTGTGTTGCTCTAATAATCTTTCCTTTTCTCTGTCAGCACGGCATTGTGCCCATCATCGAGCCGGAGATTTTGCCTGACGGAGATCATGACCTGAAGCGCAGCCAGTACATCACTGAGAAGGTGTCTCTCTGCTTACATAGTGCATGCAGCTGTGTGTGTGACGTTGTTACTTGAAAGGAGGAAGGGAAGTAGCTGCTCGCGCTCCCTTTGGTGAACCAATGTGTGAATTGCAGGTCCTGGCTGCAGTGTACAAGGCCATGTCGGACCACCATGTGTACCTGGAGGGCACTCTGCTCAAACCCAACATGGTCACCGCCGGACACAGCTGCCCCACTAAATACACTCCGGAGGAGGTTGCCATGGCGACCGTCACCACCCTGCGCCGCACTGTTCCCCCGGCGGTCACAGGTGACCCAGGGCGCTGTCGCGTCTGGAGAGGATTTTTACAGAGATTTGTTTGGAGTTTTGTGGCAACAGAGCGAAAGTAAAACGAGAGCCTTTTGTTCACGCACAGGAGTGGCTTTTCTCTCGGGCGGTCAGAGCGAAGAGGAGGCCTCTGTCCACCTCAATGCCATCAACAACTGCCCTCTGGTCAAACCCTGGGTCCTGACGTTCTCCTTCGGCCGAGCCCTGCAAGCGTCTGCACTCAGAGCGTGGAGAGGACACAAGGAGAACGAGAAAGCCGCCACCGAGCAGTTCATCAAGAGAGCAGAGGTACCTCCACCTCTTGTCGCCCGGTGCTCGTCTCCTGTTCTCTGTTTATTTGCTTGTTTAATGACTTCTCTGTTCACAGGCGAACAGTCTGGCCTGTCAAGGGAAGTACAACGGCGGAGATAATTATGGCGAGTCTGGCCAGCGCAGCTACGGCTCCTGTCATGCATACTGAGTCGTCAGAGAGGCCGCGTTTCTGTCATAACAAAGGAGAGGAATTGTAATGTAGATAAGACGTTATTTCAGAGCTCTGACACTCATGATCAGCAGGACATGGATATTTTTTTTGCATGCACGCCGGATGTTTGCTTTACGAATGGACATGCTTTTGTGACACTGCCAAAACTAAAGCTTTAAAATCTTGCGATTATCACACACGGAGCAGTTGTTAGTTATTAAATTGGATATCACATGGAAATATCTAAGCTAATCTGTCTCTGAAGTGCCCTGGTAGAAAGTACAATCTATGCTGCAGAAATGAACTACACGATGGGGTTTTGTGCCTGTTTTCATTCTAAATTTTATGTAGTAGTTTGATAAACAACAACAACAATGTAAGCATTCAATAAATAAAACAGTGTTCAGGTTCAGTCTGTTGTGGGCGTTCTGTTTTACATGAATCCAATGTTGTTTAAAATGTGTTAAACCTCACTGGCAACGGACCAACTATCACATGGTGTGGTGCACACCGCTGTGTTTCTTGTACTTCTTGTAAATACCAAAGAGTGGATGGTTGTAATCTGTGGAGATGCAGTAAACCACGGTGAGTAGAGAGAGAGAGAGAGAGAGAGAGAGAGAGAGAGAGAGAGAGAGAGAGAGATAAAACAAAGTAGAGTAGAGCAGAAAAACAATGATGTGATTGTGTTATTATTTCTCATACCCAGTGCTGTAGTGGTAAAATTAGAGGTGGGTAAACTCTGACTTTTGTGATCATACAGACCTCGACGCGATGTGAAGCAACGCAACACAAAGCGTCGCGACTCTGTAAAGCTGTCCTGGCTATATTGCATTATGTTATCAGTAAAAGTCATATACAATCAATGACAATGAATAAATGTGCTAGTAGTTTATTAAATTTAAGAAAACAGTAAAGAAAAGTATGTCAACACAACACAACAAGACAATTGCAGATTAAGAACTATCTACATATGCAGTCTCCTTTTTACAGTAGTGCCCAGAGGGCCTCCTTGTCCTCCACGTCAGGTCCTGCCTTGCACAGAGGAGCCATGAACCCCAGAACACGTGTTCTGGGGTTCATGGCTCCTCTGTGCTTCTCCTCTCTCTATTCGACCTGGTTTTTCTCCTCTCCCTGTGCTCTCTGCATCATTGCCTGTCCTATCACTGCCTGGAAAATGATGTTGAATTTAATAGTTAACCAGTTAAGCAGCCTGTCAATTACACTGACAACATAAGTTAAAGGAAAACACTCATGTACTACCTATGTCATCATAAATAGCCTATACAGCATGTTTTTTTTCACATTGAGAACTGACTTGTTTTCTAATCTATGCGTCAGCAGGCGTTTGTCTTGTCCTTTCACCGTGCACGACCAGCGAACACATAGCGCGCGACTATGGCGTTTATATGTTCAACAATAGGAAACGTAGTTAGCTGTTTTAAAATTACACCAAGTTTATTTCGGATTATTCCAACGGAAGAATACAAGGCGCAGGGAACTTAGAGGTGGCTAAACGCTATTTAGAGGTGCGTAAACGCTATTTCCAAAATTCCAGATGTGCGTAAACGGTGTTTACGTGCGTTTACCCTCCACGTCCTTTTACCGTGCACGACCAGCGAACACAGACCCCCCCCCCCCCCCCCCGTCGGTCGTTCCGCCCGCAACGACTTCTACACCCCCCCCCCCCCCGTCGGAGACCTTCGTGAGGTAAGAAAGGTTGGGGACCACTGGGCTGATCCACAACGTGTATGTGTTGGATCCAGACCATAATACAGCGCAGATGAAAATGATTCAGCCTACGGCCTTTATATGTTCAACAATAGGAAACGTAGTCTTAGCTGTTTTAAAATTACACCAGGTTTATTTTGGATTATTCCAACGGAAGAATACAAGGCGCAGGGAACTTTGAGGTGCGTAAACGCCACTTATAGGTGCGTAAACGCTATTTATAGGTGCGTAAACGCTATTTCCAAAATTCCAGAGGTGCGTAAACGGCGTTTACGTGCGTTTACCCTCCACTACAGTCCTGCTCATACAAGAGGGATGTGGTAACAGGAATGTAAGGAGTAATTTCACACAGTAAACTTCAAATTCAGGTATTGTAAAACAGTTTTTGCCTGTCGATCTCATGGTCTGTACATACCTAATACCATCCAGCGGTCCTGATTTCTTTTTACACTTTTTGTATAGTGACTCATAATCAATTTACCACTATGCTTAGTTTGGTAGAACTTAGCAATAAGATAGCTGATGCACCTATTGTAATAAAGGGGTGTATATATGTACAATAATTATTGACTTAAACTCCACTAATAAACCGTAACATGCAGGATTGGGATGTGGTTCAGGCTGATATGTTTAGATGACATTATCTATAGATTATACCTACAGTATATATTTGCATTATATTTGTAACAACCTGAAGGGAGTTTTCCAAATAATAAATACATTTTACATATACATTTTATGTGGTTGTAATTAAGACTAGGCAATACTTATGGGGCATAGATTTACTGAGGATAAAGAGAAAAGTCAGCAATAGTCTTAATTGCTTAGCCAGATCACAACGTGTAATTAAATATTGTACTAAGGATAATTATTGAGAACAGGTAGGCCCGTATTTGTCTTAAAACACATTGTCTCGTTTGTCCTCTCTATATCTCGATTATCTCTGTCCAAGGACAGTATAACAAACATCATTTCTCCGCAAACCTGATCAACGTGCACTCTCTCAGTTTTTGAACAAATTAATACAATAATAGTTGAAATGGACTTTCATTTAACTAGTCACATGTTTCGTTACTAGATTAACGTGCATCTTTACCCGGGATCCTTTTCGCGGACTATTTCGTATTGCGGACGCGTCCGCGCCGTTTCCGGTATTCACGAGCGCTTCTGTGGAGGCGCGCGGGTCCTGAGGAGGAACAGGAGCAGCGGGCGCCTCGTTGAGATTACTGTCGCCCCACTTAACACCATCTTCGGATTGCGGAGCGAAACGGCGCCCTCGATATCTGCTCGAAGACAGAAAACCAACGTGCTGCTGCTCGGAGTATAATCACCGCGTGGCCGCGCAGACCCCGCGGGATCTCCGGTAGGGCAAAACAAGTAAACCGTTACGGTGAAGTTAGCGAGCGACCGCGCGCTGCCATGTCGGGTGTTGTGCGAGGCCCCGCCGGCAACAACGACTGCCGGATCTATGTTGGAAATCTCCCCCCTGATATTCGCACAAAAGACGTGGAGGACGTGTTCTACAAATACGGGGCGATACGAGATATCGATCTGAAGAACCGGCGGGGCGGGCCCCCTTTCGCCTTCATTGAATTCGAGGATCCCAGGTGAGGTGCTAGCCCATTGTGTGGCTAACAAATGTGTGCTAACGCAGGCTCAGACTACTCCCTGGAGTCGCTGTAGCCGTGTCCACCTAACGGTGTGTTTGCTGTTCCGGTTTTCAGTTAGTTATGTGTTTCCTCGTTGCCCTTGTTTGCACTGCGTCCTAAATGATATAACGTTACCCATAAAGCAAAACTCAGACTCAACATACTTCCTTGCTAACGTTAGTTGGTTAGCCAATTTCCTCATAAAGTTACACCAAGTTTAACTCCGTAGTGTTTAATGCAAGAGCGCTTTCTTGGCGAACGAATAACAAATAACACTGTTTTTTGTCTTAGCACAAACGGAGGCAAAATGACTGTATTGCCGTGGACGTCTGCACGGCGGATTAGCAACCGTAGACTGGACCGAGCTAACGTTAGCCGCTAGCATGGCTGACCCCCGTCCGTCACTGCATTTTGTCTAACGTTAAGTATGTGATGTGTGTCAAACTTAACTGCCCGCCATCCACGTGTTTGCGTTCAACCTGCCGCTTCGTCACCAGGGACGCGGATGACGCGGTCTATGGGCGAGACGGTTACGACTACGACGGCTACCGGCTGCGCGTGGAGTTTCCCCGAAGCGGCAGAGGCTCGAGAGGCGGCTTCGGGGGGATCGGTGGGGCTCCCAGAGGGCGATACGGGCCTCCGTCCAGACGCTCCGAGTACAGGGTCATCGTGTCGGGTAGGTCGTTTAAATGGCCAATGCACAGAGGAGTCACGGATGTCTGTGCCATTCATTCGTGCTTGGATCACCCGCAAACTTTGGTCAAACGTTGAGCTCCAGTTTGTGTGTTCTACATCTGGGAAACTATGGATGAATCATACATACCAATCTATGCAGAAGTAGGGATATATTAAACACCTTTTACTCCATCACATGAAGTTTTATACATACAATGTTCACGTGATTGAGTTATTCACATGTTACCTGTGTGCTAGTTGCGATGTTGGTGTTTATTTTCAAAATGCTTTAGTGCTGATATGATACCAGAAATAAGACTTAGCCACAGTATCTTGGAACTCAAACAATCCCTTGCCTAGGGGTGCAAAATTCCTGGGAATATTCAATTTCCATAAGAATTAACGAAAATAAACTGCCAATTTGGGGTAATTAACTGCGGTTACCTTGTCATATGACAAAACCAAATGTTTTGTAATAAGCAGATATGCAAGCAAACATTTAGAATACAATGTTCTGCATTCCATACATCTTTTAAATGGTTTTATTGAACAGGCTTTCATTTGCAGTAATTACCAAGTCGCCCAACTCACGCTTTTGATGGACTCCAACAGCCGCAAATAATTGAGGCGGCGTGGACTCTAGTGTGGACATACATCCTACTCTCACTGCTGTAACAAGTTAGCCTACTGTACAAAACTGAACTTATTATAATGAACATGGCTTTAGTTTACCAAGTACCAAGCTACGTAATGATCAAGACCGTCAGAAACAACACATTTTTTGTTTACGTTTCTAGCTGACAATGTTCCCCACTAGCTGCCACGAGGATGCCAAACATGAGAATGCACATGGAATAAAAATAACGTGTAGAAAATCTAAATCTGGAATGTCATAAATATGCACAAGTTATTATGTGTTTTAACACATTTAGCCACAGTATAACACATGGTGCTCTGCTGCATTTTATAAATATTACGTTATAATGAAGCTCACATAGGGTTAGTGTTAACAAACTATGTCTTCAAGCTGAACCGGTATTGACCTGTGTTGTTTTTTCCCCCGGTTTGAATTAATCACAGTGCTGTTGACGTTTTGTTACAATGTGTGAACGGGGGCTAACGTGATGTTTGGATGTTTCAGGACTCCCTCAGAGCGGCAGCTGGCAGGACCTGAAAGACCACATGCGTGAAGCGGGCGACGTCTGCTACGCCGACGTTTTTAGAGATGGAACCGGGGTAGTAGAATTTGTGCGCAAAGAAGACATGACCTATGCCGTACGAAAGCTGGACAACACCAAATTCCGCTCGCATGAGGTATGTGCACTGATTTGGTTTCATTCTCACGGATAGGGTTTCTGGGTCCAGGTGAGTACCACAAGAAATGCCACATGTTTGACGCACACCTGGCCCTTGTTTCCATCCGTGGTAGTTCCACCAGAGGACCAGAGGACGGGGTTTTGCCTTTTCAATGTCAAGTTCTCTTGTGTCCGCCAGGGAGAGACCGCTTACGTGCGTGTGAAATTAGACGGCCCCCGCAGCCCAAGTTACGGAAGATCCCGCTCCCCCAGCCGCGGAAGCAGGAGCAGGAGCCGAAGTCACAGCGCCAGCCGCAGCCGCAGCAACTCCCATTGCCGCGGTAGAGGGTCGCCCCGCTACTCGCCGCGCCACAGCCGCTCTCGCTCTCGCTCTTAAACCTTTCTACCCCCCCCCCCCCCCCTCGGTGTTTTGATGTACTCTGCGGTTTTTACCCGCTTTTTTTTGTTCCTTCAGATGTCGGCAATTGATCTGAATTCGTTCGCATTTCATGTCCCGATGTCCTTGTGACTGATCTTGGTATGTAGCTGTACCCCCCCCCCCTCTCCCCTCACATCCCTCTTCTTCCTCTTCTTTTATCCTCTTCCCAACCCTCTCCAGCAGCTTTGTCCTTTTTTGTTTTTCTCTGTCCTCTCAGTTTCTGCAACATTAAGAAATGTGCTGTGTGGAGATTCAAAAATGTTGAGTTGTTATATGCTGCACTCAATGTTTTTGCAAGTGTTGAAATAATTTTTTTTTTAAAAACAACACACATAGCATCTCTTATTGGATACGTGCGGTGGGCTGTTGGGACAGGGAGCACAATACTTAACTGTATTTTACCCTTGTGTCTTCCTCTTAGAAATCGGAAGAGAAGGATTAAAGTGATTTGGAATAAAAACCATTGTGGAGCACATTTCATTTGTATGGTCAGAATAGGACATCTAATTGAGGAGCAATCAGGTCGAGGCAATGGTACGCTTCATATTCCATAAATTGAACGTTTTGATAGGTTGCCATATTATGCATGTCATATTTAATAAAGCCATATGTGCTGTACTAGTTTTAACTTGCTACTCTGGCTTGTGACAAAATAAGCAGTCCTAGATCAAGTGTTGTGATGTAAGTGTAAGATCCTTGCTGTCAAATGTAAAACAATCTGAATCACTACTTTGTTGCAAAGACGTTCCACTTTTAACTTGTCATTGGTTAAACATTTTAAATTCAGGGAGCTGTAGTGTTTGAGCTCTATGGTGTTTTTCTCCTTCTCGATCTTAAAATTCACATGAGTGCACAAAAATGGAAAAATTGGGCCTACAAATTGTAACATTTTATTCTAACAGTCTGCCTGTGGTTTTCTTCCTGGTATTTCAAGGTTTTGATTGGACGAGTGGCTCAGTGGATCCCAATCCTTGGCGCTGGATGAGTGGATCGATTAGGAAAGGGATAGGCAAGGATGGATGCTCGGAACGGGATCAGTTTTCCAGGATTCAAATAAGTTTGATTTCAGTGCTAATTAACAGGAGTCCCGGAGCAACTTTCTTTTTTTTTCCCCATTAGGACCCCGTTGCCTATTTAAAGTTTTCCAATGGTAATTGCTTTTATTTTACAAGAAAACGAAACTGAGGACCAGGAAGTTGGATCAAAGGATGGAGTCGTAGATGCCTGGTATGAAAGAAATACAAATTTGGGAGGTTGGAGTTTCATGTGGGAGTAGTTTGTATATTTTATTTTGATTAATCTTGATTTTTCTCTTAGCATTTTCAATAAAATACTTCCAAACAAAAATAATTAAATTTGTTTTCATTTAAATGTCAATCTAGGAATCATTTTAAAGCGCGACCGCACACACTTGCATTCATTGTCATTTAGCTTACGCTTTTATCCTAAACGACTTACAATAACTGCATTTCAACCATAAGGATACAAACCCAGAACAAGAAACAAAAATGCAATTTCATACAATAAGCCGATTTACAACTGGCTATAGATAAGAACCATTATAAGTACAATTTAACTTCAACATATTTATCATACATACTTTTTGGTGGATTTATACATGAAGTATTAGTAAAGATGTTAATATGACCCCCCCAACAGCAGTAGTCCACCCGTTCAGCACTCAGCCCCAGGGGGTCGCTTATGTGACGACAACCTCTTCTACACACAGCCAGCGACACCTGCGCGTGGCCCACGTCTTGTTCCCCCTCCAGCCCCCCTGTCGGCGGTGTGCACTGTTTACTGATGCATTGTGGGATGAAATAAGATGCCGGCAGACCGCAGCTGGAGAAAAACGCTTGCGACACGCGGGGAGGCCGCGGCTCAGCCAATGGCGGCTGGCGGCGTGCAGCAAAGGGGCGGGGCGCCGCCGGAGCGCAGCAGAAAAGAGACACAACCTACTCACATGCTTATTGTGGTAAATCTTTAAAAAGCAATTAGCCGCAGCATCGTCCAAGCCTCCTCTAGCTGCTTGACATACATCGGATTTATTGGAGATAAACTGGTTTCATTCAGCTCAAAATAAGGTGAGTTGCAGATTCCCTTTTGTGCGAAACATTGACTTGCATGTCATGACATATTTCTGATTTCCAGATTCTCTCGTGATGTTGAGCTCATTTATGTATTATACTGTTACGTCTTACTGTATTTCGCCCGAGCTTCGCCGATGGATACGAGCAGGTGTGTTTGTGCACGAGCACATAAGTAATTAGATACATCTGGATACTTCTGGTCCCCTGATGCACGAGCCGCTTTTATCGGAAAGTGATTTCAGCCAAGTAATAGAACTCCACCTGTATCAAGTTTCGCAGGCTGTCGATGCAACGCTCTTAAGTCCGTCGTTTCGATGTAGCGCCCGAGCCCAAGTTCCGCTGATGAATCACTGCACGCGTTCGGAAAACGTCAAACGGCCCGTTCTTCTGCGCTACGATTGATGTTTTTTTTTTTTTTTTTCAAAGATAATTTTTATTGTGATGATCGCGGGGGGCCTAAACGATCCCCATCATCGGCTTCTTGTACGTGCGGTGTTTTTTATTCCCAGTGCAGTGAACGGGCTCCCCCCTCTTTCCCCTCCCCGGGCAGGCATCCTCCTCCTCCACCTCCTCCTCCGCCTCCCACCATGACTGACAGGAAAGCTGTGATCAAGAACGCCGACATGTCGGAAGACATGCAGCAGGACGCGGTGGACTGTGCCACGCAGGCCATGGAGAAGTACAACATCGAGAAGGACATCGCTGCCTACATCAAGAAGGTGAGGCAGGACGGCCGCTTGCATCACGTGATCCGCCGCGCATCCAAGAGGCTGCTTTTATTCCCGGGTCTATTTTTGTGCCGATGTGGAGAACGAGGCGCGTGTGATCACAGCCGTAGCCAGTGTTTTTTGTTGTTGTTGTTGTTTTCTATACCAGGAGTTTACAAGCCCCCCCCCCCAAAAAACAAACAAAAACAAACACCCCACCTCACACACTCCACTCAAGTGTTTGTATTATTGGCGACAGATTCTACAGTTTGAGTGTCCGATTCTAGGACACGCAATAAAAAACACCTCAAAGATATTCTGGATTTTCCAGTCTACATTTAAATTAGCTTTTTTCAAAACCCCCTGATGCCCTCATTTATTCGTAGGCCCAATAGGTTCCTCCTATATATTCCAAGAAAGAAAGGGGCGGTGGGGAATTGGGAGGGACGTGTAACGTATTAAATGAAAATAACCATCATCCCACAATGGTACCTGCGTCCCTCATGTTATTTCAACCAGAACTTTTTAGATCGCAGCCACTTGTTTTGGTTTCACACTCATTTTTATTTTATTTTTCCTTTTCCCCAGGAGTTTGACAAGAAGTATAACCCCACCTGGCACTGCATCGTCGGGAGGAACTTCGGCAGCTACGTCACACACGAGACCAAGCATTTCATTTACTTCTACTTGGGCCAAGTGGCCATCTTGCTCTTCAAGTCCGGCTGAGGAGTCTCTCCGACGGGTGTTGAGGAGTTTCGTCTCCCTGAACCGAAATGCGAAAATGCACTGGTGGCTTATGTCTCCCATACACTAATAACGACATACCATAATGATGCAAACCCGGCCGTGCGCAATTGCATGGACTATACACTATTTAATATGTATGTTACAGTAAGTTTACTTTTCAATAGTTGCCATTGGAATGCAACTGGAGTAGTTTTTGTTAATGCTGTTGAATTCTAGTTTGTAAAAGATTTCATCGTGGCCCTTGATTGTATGATAAAGGAAAGCTGTAGAATGTAGGGGTGCATCTGCTTTCCTTCACACGTGGCATCGCCAGACCCTCTAATGAGACTCCATCTGTCGGTTTAGAACCTCAAATCGTACCGCGTGCACCAGTTCAACAATCCATTGTCATGGTTGTAACGTGTGATGGGGAAAAAGAAGTTGAACAGTGGGGCGAAATAGTCTCCACGTGATGAGTTATTTCACGGCCTTCCTTTGTTTTCCACATATACAAACAGCATGGGTTCAGTTTATTGAAGCTGTTTTTGGTTTATTTAAAGGAATTTAGTTGTCTGTACATGCAAATGCAAAAAAACTTTTTTGTTTTCAATTTGGATTTAAAATAATCTCCCAACAGGAAATAATTTCTGTGGATGTTAAGATTTCACTGTGAGGGACAACCGAGCGAACGCAGCTCTCACATAAACACACACACACACACAGAGCATGAGCCGGAAAAGTCCAAGTAACAACACCGCAGACCGGTCAGCAGACTCTTCCAACTCGCCTACCTATATTTCACTCTTGTTATCCTGTGTTTCTGCATGTTTGGAGGATAAAAAAAAGCCCACACAATTTATTTAACTGTCATCAAACCCGAACCTAAGCTCACCTCGCAGTTAATTCCTTTATTTGACTTTTGAGTATGTAGACTTTGGCCTGAGTGTCAGGAAGGCGATTTAGAGACGTGCGCAGTCGGCTCCTCCGATGCTACAAGCCCCCGCGTGTTTCAGATGCTCGTGTCGTCGTGTGTGCCTCGTAATACTTTTAGTCATTGTTTTGTCTTTTTAAAACATTTTTTTACACGTGTTAACCTGCAAGAAATGCAACACATTTAAGAGTACTTTCAACCCGCAGGAGACGTATCTCTGACGCACTGATTAGTTGAGTGTTGGCATTCTTTAAGAGGGCAGGTTGGAGAGATAATAAAGGAGTGTTTGGGGTCAAGTTGGTTGACATCACATGTTTTCTCTGCGTGTAAAGACAATGTTTTCAGTTGCTAACTCCCATAATCCAACAATGGGTAATATGTGTATCTCAAGTGTTAGCTCGGATTGACATCAGTCAATGTAAACCGATTTAGTATTGTTTTCCTCTGGCATGTATTTTTGCTGTGTATATGTAGGAGCCGTTCCAATGCTGTTCAATTTGCACAAAACGTGTGCCTGTCGTTGCTCTCAACTGTAACTGGCTTGAGTACAATTGCACTTCATTAGAGTTAAACAGTGGGTCGCTACAGAACCAAAATCGTATAAACTCGATAAAATAAAAAAAGATAATTGTTGACTTATTAAAGGGTGGCCTTTTTTTCCTCGTTATTCCGCAATTGATGTCACTTGGATGTCTCCTCAGTAAATATGAAGCCGGCATCTGCAGCTTGTTAGCTTAGCATAAAAATGGTCAAACCACTAGAGATATAAAACAAATGTAACTAATTAACTTATGGGGTGCTAGAAGGTACATTTTTTTAATGTTTGGGCAGACCAATGCTACCGAAACTAACTTATATTTACTGTAAAGATATGTGTGGTATCAACATTTTTGTTTTAGTCAGCAAGAAAGGGATTCAATGTCACTCTTGGATCCAAAATGTGAAATCCGTCCTTCAAAGTGAGTCTATGTAACTTTTGCTAAACAGACGCTACTTTCTACAATCATACAGAGCAGCAACACACCACGTTAAGTTAGTTTATTGATAGTAGACTTGTTAAAAAAGATTTTCCTAACTTCTCACGAACTCAACTCTTTGTGTTTTCAATTCAGTTCTTGTATCATGTTGAGACATTTTAATACATCAACATGTTATTGAAGCCACTACCGCTTGTAGTTCCTCAAATCTACTATTCTGTGCTTTTGCTATCTTCTAAACAGACCTTGAGACACATCCTTCCAATAAAAAAAATACTCCCTCAATGATTTGACTTAAGTGTTACATTTTATGCTGATTCTAAAATAAATGACTACACGATAGACAAGAGAAAGCCACAGCAGTAATCCACACGGGGAGAACTGACTGAACAAAATGGATGGGAAACAGATGAACACACACTACGTGGGTTTAAGGATTCACGCTTGAAAGCCGCAGGGCACAAAGCATGTTTGTACTGTTGCATTCACTGCGTGTTTGCGCCCAATAACTGTGGCCTCCAGTGGTCTGGTGTGAAAAACAGTCCACAGCAACACGTGTGTGAGACCTTCACTCACGAACCATCAGTGGCTGCAGTGTTGTGTTTGTTACGCTTATGGCTGCTCACCGCTCTCTGGGGGAGGAACTTTCTTTCTCTAGATTCCTGTATTTCACATATTACGAGTCATTTCTTGAAGCGGCACTCTATGGGTTTGAATGTAAATTGCTTGCCCCGTGATAATGATTAAAAATACTTAATTCTTAAGGAATCTATAAAGTCTCTGTCATAGTGAGTTTTGACAGAAAGCCTCCCAGTCTTTCATTGCCCAAAACCAGGGCTTTGGAATTTACCCGGCAGGAAGGCTCCAACAAAAAAAATGCTCTCATGCTGCATTGTGGGAAATGTAGGATTAGAATCTCATACTAGACCCACAAATAACGGGTAGAAGTCAGGAAATCTCAGCCTGTGTAGAATAAAATCATAACAATTCTTTCTTCAATATCTCGTTTGCAAGGCCCCCAACATTTTGAAAAATAAAACGCTACATTGCAACAATTCAACTTTTACTCCAGATCATCACATATGTGGGAATTATCAGCCACATTTTGACCAATCGTTAATCTTTTTACTTCTAAGTTGCATCCTCCCAACCTTGCAGAAATAGTGGTTTTGATTTCTTATCCCATCAACGTGACACAAACTGGTGGTGTCCAACAATGTGCCACCCAGAGCCACGTTTAAATGCTTCTTTGGATGATTTCGGGTGGAGTGGGCGCTGTGAACACAGCCGCTGCTGTTTGGCCGTCGTTACAAACCCGCGTCGTCACGGCTGCAGTCGACAGGAACAGAAGTGTGACCTCGGGTTCAATCCAGAGATTGTGTGTCAGGATCCGGGCTGATGTAACAGTGTGCATTTCAATGTGATGCAATGAAAGGCCAAATTGTAGAGTTTATGTTTTTTCTTCATTAAAAAATACATGATCGTCATCTGAGAGGTTATTACCCTTCAGTGTTGCAGCAGTTGTTTTTTCATGGACAAAAACATCTGTACAGGTAAAGGGTCATGTTGTTGTTGTTGTGTTGAGTTTGTGTTAAAGTTGTGTGATGTCGGTGTGTGTAAATCTGTAGAAACAAGCTTTCTGAGGCAGTACAGCTGAGGAAGCAGACAAATTAAAGGACAAGTAACTAATGAATCATTTCTAGAGACAGACTGGGGTTAAAGTGGGTGAAGTGAGACGCTGTAGACTTAGCAACGCACCTTAGCATCTATGAGGTTTTGAAGCTAAAAAGAATTCCCTTCAACACAATTAATGTCCTCGGATTCATTCTGTCCTTCCTTTGGGGAGTGAAATAAATAAGGAATAAAATCATTTATCCAGCCTGTTTTTCTGAATTTGTTCATTCACACAGAGACTGATGTGTTGCACGGCCTCCCGGCCCCCACACACTCACACATACGTACCTGCCCTCAGCTATCTTCCCACACGCACCTGTAATTCATGGTCAGAGCACATTCACATGCGGACCGCACAGACAATGGACTCAACGCAGAAATGGTTTGAACACAAAGTTTGATCCTTTACATGATGAGAATTATGTATTTTTACTGATATGACTGAGGTTGATCCAATTGCAACATATTTTTGCAACATATTTTTATCCATGTGCTCTCAAACTCCTCTGTGGCCCCTCACATGCCCGGTCTGAAGAACATTTGCATCACCTGAACTGCGCCGAACACACAGTTGTTTTCTTACTCTCGTGCTTCGCTCACTCTCATTGACGTGTTGAAGGCTTGTGCTCCGTAGATGCCTCATCGCCTCATCGCCGTCTGTGTGATGACCAGCGGGCCGAATTAACACCTGCATTACAAAGAGGCAAATGACTCACACTCAAACATCAGGGATGTTGAATAATAAAAAAGGTGCCACGTTTATATGTTAATTGAAGCAAATGGGACGTGTACCACCATGATGACGCAGGGTTTAGGTTTGAAGTACAAGTTATGGTCAGAGGGAATGAACTTTGAATACATTCATTGAGTGAAATGCTTTTTTACATTTATTCGTTCAGTGGTTGAAAAAAGGAAAAACGCATCCATTCTTTCTTTATCTAAAGAAATATCATTATTGAGACCATTGGAGAAATGAGAAAGAACACCTCCTCGCTTCATCTGCCTGTATTGTCTCAGCTCAATGATATAAAGATGCACATTGTGGGTGCTGTAGAATAGCTGGAATATCCATCACCCAACCGCAAAGACACGAGATACGAGGGCCCTTGTTAGTGAGGGAGCAAGAAATGATTAATATGATTAATATATATTATGTATACACATATACAGTATATATATATATATATATATATATATATATATATATATATATATATATATATATATATATGAAGAAACGCCTTTCCTCATTTTGACCACAAGAGGGAAACATTTCTCTTTACAGCAGATTTCTTGTTGCAACATGTCGGTGAAAAGCTTCACAATGCTTTCTACAGCAGTCAGGCTTAAAAGTAGAATTACTTCTGCATTGAGTCATTGTTATCAAATCACAATATTCCCCACATTTAGAATTGAATGCTCGATTGATTGAACACAAATTACAGTTTTGCAAAGCTTTGATTTAGCTCGTAATGCTAAGTAAGTGAAAACTCCTTTTGATTTACATGGCAAACGCTTTATTTTATGTTTTATTACTGACGGAAAATCCTTCAGAGTTTGTGTGTTCACAAATTAAAATGCATAAAAAGATGAATTGTAATCTGTGAGAAATAAGAATGAATAATTTGCTCTTTGGCTCAGGAGAAGCAAGTACGTTCCATCTAGGGCATAATAGAAACATTGCATCTTACAAAAGTGGAATTTTCTAAAACTAAAGGAAAACCACAACACTACGACAAACGACCTGGTTATGTGAACTGATGAAAACGCACGAGAGCGTTGCCTCGTGACAGTCTGCATGCAGATAGCGTGCTTTTGTCCTTGCGTGTAGGGCACCCAGAGGTGATATGGTTCATAAATGATGGTGCCCGGTCTGCTTTGCTGCACCCGAGAGCAGTTTGTTCTATTGGTTTCCTCTGAATGGGGCGCATCCACCAAGGCTCGCACCGCAAACCAGGAAGCCGCTGAGGCAGTTTCACTCAGGTGTGGTATCGCTCATGTGCCATTAGCCTCATTAATAGAGCCATTCTGGAGATTCTAAAGGTGAATATAAGTGGGGGAGGCTTTTCCTTGGGACTGTTGTCATGACAATGGACACATACAGCTCGTCAGACTTTGAAAACAGCGTAGAGGCCCCCGAAGAGGAACGATCAACTCTTTTCTTGATGGAAAAAAACAAACATAAAAACAATATACTTATGCAAACACGCAGTACACAATGCCCAGTTTTAAAGTCACCAGATCTTAGCAAACATCCTGCATGACTAAGTGAGGAGCAGGTTAAAGGTTGGATCGGCTGCCTTTCATGGGCCGCAATATTTTTATGACCTTGTCAGCAGAGGCACTACTGGAACACATAAAAGTTTGCTCCTGGCAAAACTCAACCCGATTCCCCAATTGAAAAACAATGGTCCAAAAGTTCAGATGTTTTGCAACAATACGTGGCTGAATCCGCCTCATTGGCAATAACAAAACCTGGTTTCTCCTGACGTAAATTCACTAGTCTTGACTCTGGCTCCCACAAACCATCTTATCTGAGCCGAACCTTTATGAACCATCACCTCGTAATCCTGCACCTTTACTGCCTTCGCTGTGCGCTGCTGTCAAGGATAAGGTAATCAGCTTATCATAAAGATTTATAAAACTTGTATGCAATAAGGGGCACCTCAGGGATTCACACCTTCTTTGATATCTTCCAAAGAAGTAGTCATACTTTTCCACTTCTCACCTTACATCAACAGCTAATGAGACACAACACTTCACTTTATTTCACTCGGTAGACTCTGTATTTACTGTCACGGCAATTTTCTAACCAAACTTCAGCGTGTTCCCCATCGTTGCCACTTGCCTCAACGAGCAGCGTAAGGAAGGAGGAGAGGAAGACCTGCTTCGGTACTTTCTTGCCTTATCTCAAATCATATCCAAGCACTGAAGGCATGCAGTGTTGAGCAATAGGGTCATAAAGCAGGGCAACTCTTTATGAGCGGCACTGTGAAACTCCGGCCTCAGTGACTCTGGGACTTCAGGGGGACAACTGCACTGCGAAAAAATGTCTCGCGGAAAGGCACAGTGAAAATTAAGAAAACCCTTCAGAGTGCCGCTTTAAAAAAATAACTTTGACCCAGTCAGAGAGTTTCCAAGACATGCCATTGAAATGAGTTCTCTGTTAAAATGTGTTGGTTGTTTTCTTTCACAATTTCTTTCCTTCAAACTACATCTCGTCAACAAGTTTGTTAATAACACTGAGTTTGATAACTACTACATAACTCATGGAGGTTTTGTTGGAAATTTGCAATTTATATGAGTGTAATCAATAAATCAAAGGTAATTTTTTAACAGTGGTTATTTTTACGATACATTTGAATTGGCCGGTTTTAGTTCATCTTAGCAGTTAGTTTAGTTTAGCTATGTTTAATTTTAGTTTAGATCTATTAGTCTTGGTGTAGTTCTGCTTAGCGTTTACTAATCTGGTCTGTTTTGCTTTGTTTAAAGTAGTTTAATTCACAGCTTAAGGGGAATGAATTCCAATTTTACATACGTTTTTCATAAACATACAAGCTCATGCGTTAAAGCAGACCTCTGCATGTAACCTAAGCATGTGGAAGCAGTAGGCTGCCGTTATTCACCAATGCAGCAACTTTGATGTCGGTGTCTCGAGCGAGCTGCTTCTCTTAATCCAGTTCATGTTAATAAATTTACATTCCAATTTTCTTCTGGATATTCAGTTGTGCAATAGATACTGTTTATTTCCAACATGAAAACCTGGAATCGGTGTTGAATTAGAGCAGTTCCTCCAAACAAAGCAGTGCCGGTGCAGTCGGACGGGCAACCGATGAGGTTATAAAATGGGGATGTTATGAAAAGTCACATTTTATTTGGCTGCTGTCGGGTCCGGCTGGCCCTGGCTCAATTCAAGGTTTCTTTGAAGACAATGCGAAATACAGGACACGGGGAGGTGTGTGCGGAGTGTATGGGGCGCAGTGGGGGTGGGTTCGGTCATGGAGGTCGGGGGGAGTCACGCAGGTAGGGGACACGGATACAGGCGCTGGGACTGTGCAGTCACCATATCTCAATCTACAAACTGACCCTGCATGACTGGTCTTGGGCAACAGCTAATGGCCCCCAATTACAGTTTCTCTTTCCTCCAGAAAGCAGCCAGTGTGGCGTGACCTTCTGAAATGAGTCTTCCTCCAGAAGCAGGGTAACCACCGACATGTTCAAACACGGGACAGGGTTATTCCAGACACATACTGTATGCTAGATACAGCCACACGTTGGTACTCATTTGCTGTCTTTTCTTCTGTTCAGTCCTCCAGATCATTCAGCATGAGCATGTTGAAATCTACATGAAGCAAGTCGGGGTGGGAAACGAGCGCAGAGAGGGACCGAGGTGGAAAGGTCAACCTGATGTTTCACCGTGACGCCACAGAGGGGCATTTCTTTCCAACAGGATGCCTCCTCTGGTCGGGGGTTAATGTGGTGTTGGAGGGACAGAGTTGTGCCGGTGAATTAATTTTAAGGATGAGCAGAGGAGCGTGGAGACAGAGGTCCAGAGTCCGCAGGTGGTGGAGATGTGGAAGGATGGGGGGGAGGGGTGGAGTTCTGTGCAAAATCTATGCAGTGCGTCGCGGAGGCCAACTTTTTGGGTTCAGGTAGAAAACGTGGAGGTCAGACTGATGTATACATATACATTTAGCGCCACCGTAGTCTGACATAATTTCATTTATGCAAAACTAATCATAATCCCATTCCCTGCCTCGCAGAACCAGAATCAAGACACCAGTGTCCGAACCAGTGTCAGAATCAAGACACCAGTGTCTTGATTCTTTTATGGTTCGTTTCTTATGAATCCATTTTCCAGGCCTGAACAGGTCAACCAATGAAGCTGACATAATCAGCAGTATCTGATGATACGAATAATGAGCAATAACATGAACAGCACATAAAGCTGCGTTCCTGGGGTTTACTGGAATAGAGGGTCGTGTCTGATGACTTTACAAAAAACGGTAATTGTAGGTGCTTCAGGCAATCACGGGGACAAGACAGACGCCATGGTTAACTGAGTGTGAAGATTTTCTCTTTACTCTTGAAATAATAGATAACTGGGTTCCACATTAGGTGGCACAGGGCCAGAAGCTTAATTGTTCAAAAGCTGCTGTGAGACCTTTCCTATCGCAGTTCATGTTTACAGTAAAAACAGATTCCACACCTGCAGAAAGACGGGATCTTATCCTGACAGCAACAGATGAAGTTCACATGCTCGTGTCACCGGTTAATGGCGGCTGTTTCATGATGTCCGTCCATCCATCTTCAAACCTCTTATCCTGCACACAGGGCCGCGGGGGGGGGGCTGGAGTCGGTCCCGGGGGGAGACGGGGTACTCCTTGGATTGGTCGCCAGCCAATCATGATGTTCATCCTTTTACTGTTTTGTAGCTGTATTTTTCCCCTGTTCACACAGTATGACCTCGCCTCTTTCACGTCAAACTTCGATAAGTTACTGTAGCTCACTTGACAATGATCCCATTTTGCGCTCTTGCAGCAAAGCCACACCAACATCGATCGGTTCATGAGGTAAAAGGAAATGTGCCGATTCCTCGCACACACGGTTACACATTAACTGTTAACAAAAAAAAAGAAATAAAAAGAGCTCAAAGACGGACAGATAACCTCCTAATGCATCTGTCAGACCAGGAAAATAAATTGCTGCCAGAATAAATAATCTTGCCATAATCTAGTTCATTCTTGCTCCCGTCCCATGTTTGTGTTATTGGCTTTATTGGTTTAAAAATAAAGATCTATGAGTGTTGGATAGTGGGAGAAGAGAAAAAGATTTGACATTTTAAGTGTTTATGAATATATATATATATATATATATATATATATATTTTTAAGAGGAAAGATGAATTAGAATAGCTTCAAAAGCCCATTTGAAGTCATGTGGTTTGTTTTATGAGGTTCTGATTAACCAGATGATTTTTATGCAATACCACAGTGTAAACATATTTTACCCAGCATGCAATTTATTACTTAAATTAAAAGTAAAGAGGCATTATCAAAAGAATATGATTAAAAGTAGCATACAAAAGAGGATGAAAAGCCAAATAGACTTCTAAAACCTGTTAATTCATCACTATTCCCATGATAAATCTACAGAGCTAATGATGAATAACACAATATTTATTACATTAATAGCTATTACGGACACATTTGAAAACTCCAACATGTATTGTTATAGCTGGTTGACTTTGAGCTCATTTGAAGTATGTTGTGTGCTGTTGGACATTTATTATATTATGTTGTCCTTTTTCAGATCGTTATCTTGTTCGCTTCTATCTACGTCCATTGTCAAGTTGCATTTGCCTTTGAAGATAGTCAATGAAATCAGAAGGATATCATTGAGCCTTGATCCTCAGGTCTATGTGGTGACTGTGGGTGAGTGGGGAGCACGGTTGTCCTCCAATCAGAGGGTTGTTGGGTCGGTTCCAGGCCCGGCTAACCCTCACGCCGATGTGGCAAAACACTTTGCTCCTGTAGCTGTGACGACACTGTGTGAATGTTAGCGACTGACGTGTGTGGTTGCTCCTGTCATCAGTGTGTGAGTGGGGGTGAATGATGCCATGTGGGAAGTTTTTACCATTTATAAAAAGTCTATGAAATAATTATAATAATAGAATTGACAATATTCTTGGAGAATCAAGCTGATCAAATGTTAGGTATATTTTTTAAGCACTGTATATTTTTCTGTGGCATATTAATAAGGAGAGTACCTTTCCTCTGAAACTTAAAGGAGCAAAGAATAAAACAGCAGAAAATGCGAACTCAAGTAAAATGCACTTTGTTACTTCCCTTGACTAAAAACATCTGAAAATCACGATGCCCCACTTACTGTATAATGATATGTATTCATCTACACTTCATCTCAATTCATAAAATAGGGTGAATGAAAGAGAAAAATATAATAACTAAAGCTGCGTAATTCTGCGTGCAGACTGCGACAGCTGTTTGTTCTGCAGGGTTCCAGTCAGAAGGTTCCACCTCTCATGGCGGCTAATGGTGGGCGTACATGCCTCTGCATTAATCAGGGTGCTGTGAACCCACCGTTTAATCACAGAGGAAGCAGAGCAGGTTATTTACTTTTGCATCTCTAATTGCACAGACGGGGAGAAAGAATAACACCAGGCAGGGAGGCAGCCAACCACAACCATTTGTATCCTACTACTAACTCCTGAGTTGACCCGCAGCGTCAAACTGAGCTCTTCAATAAGCATCCGAACACATCTGATCGCTGGCTTATCAATGCAGGAGCCATTGGAGCACAAAGCCATTTGACCATGTTGCTGGTCGAGCTACAAACACAATAATGCACTGTATTTATTTGAATAATGCATTCTTTTTTGTATTCCCCTTTGTTCAGCACCCTTTTAAATTGTCCTCACCCACGGGCATAGCATCATTTTTTCAGCCCAAGCTCATGTGTGACGTTTCATTCTGTCACCTTATTTGCAAAAGAACCCAAACGTACTGTATATGAAAGCTGACACATTGGTAAAGGAGCTGAAATACTTCCTCCCTCTGAGCTCTTTCGTAGAGCCTCTCACAACGTAGACGAGCACACACACACCCTACCACAAAGCCTGTGCACGACTGATTTACTCTGTCTTCTGTCTTAATGAGTCCAATTTGCAAAGATTGTCTTGTCTGTCCTGTGAAGCACAATAAAGACTTCGCACAGCATTTTGTGTGTTAACAAGCACAAAGCAAACATCTGATAACTGCATTCCTGCCTTGTTTCCAAATGCGCTGCTAAATAAAGAGACTTCTTATCGTGCGCCATAATTCGTCACAAACTCTTCCTTGTAGGCATGTGTTTGACTTCCTGCTGAGTACAACAGCTAATGGCTTGGATCTGATTCCCTCATGTTCTTTTCTTCAGAGATTTATTGCACAGTGACACACCTTAGTCGGACCCGGCACAGGTTTTCTGCTCAAAATAAGGTCAGGGTTGATACGAGCGTGCGTTTGAACATGCTACCAGTGCCCAATGTCTGGCCAGTGCAAAAACACAACCGCCGAAATACACTGAATTTGAATTGATAGGTTGAATAAAATGTTGAATAATGGGACGGAAACCTTGTGAACAGGTGCATGCAGGATAGTGGGTCAGTGTCACCTGCATGATGTCCTGTTGTTCACTAGGTGACAGCAGTGAGTTCATCGAGCGGTTCAGAGAAGCATCTACAAAAGGAGTCTATGCAATGTTCACTGCAGGACTATGCAAAATGAACCACTGGTATGGAACTGAAGCTCAGGAGCCAGTGTCAGAGTCATGCAAATCTTCACATAGTTGACCAACAGTCACTAATAGATAACCAGGGATGTTATCAAAGATGGCACATCTTGCACACTGTTGGGAACATTTGGGTATCGTTGTACTTTCAGGAAGGATCAAATTATTCCATCTCATCACCCACCAAACAATAAAAACAATATTTCAGTGAAAGGAACGACAGATACGTGTTGTGTGTTGATTCTCGCTGAGACAGGCAGCCAACAAGCTGCTTTGCTCCACTCAGTTTGAATGAGCATTCGCCCCAATAAATGTATGGTATCTAATTAATTAACTAATGGAAGAGTTTGTCTCTCTTAAGTATCTAACACATGTACTGCTTATAATTGAGGATGCTTCATACAGTTTAATCTAAAAAACAACGGTGTGGTTTTCCATACCTGAGTTTTTTTCACATGCTTCTGTGAGCCCATGATTTTTTGGATTTGGCTCATTTACTTTCTTGGAGTAAATCAGTTTTTAATGCGACGCTTCTCTCAACCACGTTTTGGCAGTTTTAAATTCAACAAAGAATTAAAGAAAAAAGATGAATACAAAATGAAAAGCACTACAAAGATGCAGGATCCAAACAATTTATAAAGTCTGGTAAATCAACAAAAAGTGAAACAGGAATTGAATTTCATGGTCACTGTATTGATAGTTCCCCATCACCCTTTCCTGACTTACTGGGAACGTTGGATACCCAATGATAGTTAACATGTTAACACGGTGCTGTGGTTTTTCATGTTGTGTTGTGCTTAATCGTTGTTTTCCTTAATTCTGTATCATATTTTAAGCAGCCTTTTTTCTGTTTTCACCTGATGCCATAGAGATAGCAGGTCTGCTCCCCCCCACCCCACCCCACCCCTTCCAGCACCCTGACAAAGTGGCTGTTGCTTCGATCCCTGAGTCAATATTGACCACCAGCCTGAAGGAGAGAGGAGCAGCAGCAGCAGCAGCAGCTGGGAGGAGGACAGGCAGGAGATCTCCATCAGCTACATGCACACACAGAGCTACACACACGCACGCACACTTGTGAGAGAAGAAGGGACTGACTTTTCGTCCCCTGAGGCTGAGATACTTTTTAATATATTATTCCATACATTATGGCATTTGATGCCAAATAAGTTTGTACACTTTAACTATATATTACAAGAAAAACTATATAGAATGTATCCGGCAAACTTGATAGGATTAGATTAAATCATTGTCCGTTACTTTGCAACTGAATTGTAGAAGCTGTTTAAAATTTAAAATTAAAAAAAAAAAAATAATAATTAAAAAATAGATAATTAAATGGCCGTTATAACAGGGTGAACATGATCACAACTACAAACATAAGTTAACTTTCAATTGATTCCTGAATATGTGAAAGTAAAATCAATCGGATTAACGTCCAAGCTCCAAATGACGACCTGTATTACTGGATTTGAGGGTTGGAGAGAGGAACTCTCTCGTCGTGGCGCAGGGGTAGAGAGGGTGTGCTGGGAACCACAAGTTTGGTGGTTCGGGTCCCGGCAGGCCCCTGCAGGCCCCTGCAGGCTGGCCAGGCTCAGTAGAGCTCCTGGTGCAGGATCACCCTCAGGTCCCATGTTGAAGTGTCCCTGAGCAAGACTCCTAACCCCTAATTGCTCCCTGGGCAATAATGTAAAAAGCCATGGGTTACAAATGTAATGTAAGTTGCTTTGGATAAAAGTGTCAGCTAAATGACCTGTAATGTAATGTAACTTGTCTGCATGATCAGCTGTGTGATCATAGTCTAGTTATATGTGCTCGCTGAGCAGTTGCTGCCAGTGTTTTCCATCTAATCAGGCAAGTAGAAATAATTTAGATTAGGTTGTGACAATTTGGGCAACTCTTTGTAGCATTTGGGCCTTTTCCACCAACCGAAGGTTTAGACTGTTCTCACAAACAGTTTGGAAAACTAGGAAAAGCGATGTTCTGTCACACAGGAGACCACAGTCGTGTCCCACGCGAATTTCCAGAAAATCAACATTAATTATTCATCACGGAACTTGGTGCAATTAAGTAACACCGTTTCTTTAGTTATTCTGACCCAAACTGTGTTTCCAAAGGCCAAAGTAGTTCTTCAGTTCCCAAACACCGATGGAGCCTGATCAACCGCGCTGATCGTTCATGCTGCTGGAGTCACAATTATGAATGCAATTTAAAACAATTCCTTTTTTTCCACCCAATAAACACATCAGCTCGGCTCGGTTACAGTAGTAGTGTGGGAGTATGGAGGGGGGCTGTGTGGCGTCAGGGGTCGTGCTGCCCTGACAGACAAAATACGGCCTCAAGGAGCTCACCAGGAAGGAAAATCCCAAATCTGTCGGGTCTGTTTTGTGTTTCTTATCAGCCTCTGTGTCAATGCATAAAACAAATAAAAAGATAAAGAATACTACACAGGCAAAAAAAGTTAAGAGGTAATCAAACAACACCGGGACAGAAACCAATTTACCGTGTGGTGACTAACAGCCAAAAACCTCAAAGCTGCTCTGATCTGACACGATTTAACAAAAGCAAAGAGGAGGAAAAGCTCAATCTCTGACGACACACACACACCTTTCGCATGGAGAGCAAACACAGTCCAAAGACTTTCAAGTCTCTGGGTTTGATTCAAACCCAAAGAAAGAATCTGGCACACGCACACACACACACACGCACACACACACGCCCTGCTGCAGAGCGGGTCCACAGAGTTGACTCAAATCGACCGGCGCTGCAGGCTGGCCGGGCTCAGTAGAGCTCCTGGTGCAGGATCATCCTCAGGTCATGTTTATGAATTGGGAGGAGTGGATGGATGTCTCCGCTTACCATCACTTTCCTCTTCCTTATCCTCACTTGTATCAGGCGACAGCAAACAACTCTGTCCTCTCAGTGCGTGAAAGCCATCTTCTGGTGATTCATGGGCGGGGTGACGACATCTTATTGCCCCGGTAGAGATCAAAGATCCGGTGAGGGAAAACTGTGATGAAATCAAAGCACCAGTGGAAAAGTCTGATTGCTGATGGATTTATAACCGATAAACCGTAACAACCGTATCGTTAAAGAAGCCAGAGGATTTGCATGATTAATGAGGTTTTGTGAGGGAGGTTGACATAAGAAATGAGAGTTGGGATGTTTGGACTCTTATCTTTCATTCTTATGATCTAGATTCTCCATAGAGGATTGTTTTTTCTGTTGCTGGTCGAGTCAAGAGACAATTTGCCAAAAAGTAACAAGACACTTTTAATCACCTGTTATATATACTTTTATGCAAAAACTGATGTGTAAAATTGTTTACCTTGTGCCGGGTCACTTGTTTGTTGTGAGCTGTGATCTTAGATTTAGTTTTAGTTTAGTTCAGAAGTTCACTATGAACTTTCTGTAACCTTTCATTACACTGTAGTTATATTTACCGTAGTGTTGTTTATTACTTGGTCTTGCACGGCGCCATCTGCACAACATTTCTGTGTCCTGTCTCATTATTACATTACATCACATTACAGGTCATTTAGCTGAAGCTTTTACCCAAAGCGACTTACATTGCATTTTTAACCCACGGTTTTACAATTAGGGGATGGGTGTCTTGCTCAGGGACACTTTGACATGGGACATGTAGGTTCGAACCGCCAACCTTGAGGTTCCCGTAAGTTGAGTTGACCTACGACCTGAACTCACTTAAAATACTTAATATGTTAATACGTTTTCATTAGGGAAATTGTGTTTCCGTGTTTTTACATTAGAAAAGTCTTCTAAAAGAGTTTCCCTGACAGTGAGGTCCATGGTTGATTTGTTGTACAAAAAAATCAATTCATTTACTGGTGTCAATTGCGTAATAGCAGTGAGCAAAAAAACTATTGCTATTAATATTTTTGTTTTTTATTTCCAAGTTGGAATTAGAAGTTTCTTTCCCGTGAAACATGCAACGTGTCATTGTTACACACTGTTTTGTATGGATCAGTCAGTGCTTCCCGTCATCCGACACTGACGCACTGAGGTTAAGCGCGTGTGCGCCGCTCGCCGGGCTCACAGCTGACTCCATTGTAGCGAGCTCAGAGCACCTGACAGAGGGTTGCAGGCGGGAAGGCAAATTGATGGTAGTTAAACAAACGAAGCACTTTCAATCGTTTACATTTGGTCACGAGAGACGTTAGACATTGAAGTCAAACGGAGGTTTATTTCGAGAAGACTCTCTGTAACAAACCTAATTGGACACGTCATCCTTAACCAAGCGGCTATTATGGAGCTTTGGAGGAGCTGAGAAGTGATTCCTGTCTGACTGACCCAGATCTAGCCCCCCCTGTTTCCAATCTTTGTGCTAAGCTAAACTAAGCAGCTACTTAGGGCTGAACCTTCGTATCCAGTTCAAAGACCAGAGAGTGTAGCATCTCTGGCAGGACAGCACATGACTCCTCCCAAAAGTGTGGTGCTATTCCTTCAACCTAAATACTTTAAAGAATTGCAAAAGGACGTTAACATTGTGCGTCTCTTCATGCAGATGCAGCCAACGTCGGCATTGACAGCAAACAATCCCGTGCAGCCTCTGAGGAGAGGATGAGTGGTCGGTGGGGGGGTTCAGGGTGAGGGTAAGGTCCAGCTCAGTCTGCGGAACGGTACATGGTCGCTGGTTCCTGATTCTCACGTACACAACAAGTAGACTTTAACCCTTTTTTTTTATTTCGGTCACTTTCCAAATGTTCCAGTCAGTGCACTGACCAGGCCGGGCCCTGGGTGAGGAGCGAGAGGTCGAGAGAGGTCAGAGACACGCACACAAAGCAGCCGAGCACTCCTTGACCCAACATCGGTAACTCACAGTGTGTCCCTGGAGCTGAAGCATTAAAATGACGGCGAGAACAAGCAAACTGGCTGGATCCAGATTTAGAGGATGATCATATCCAGACTAATGAGAGAAGCACGTTTATTTACTTTAGTGTGGATACGGTTTAGATATAAATGACTTTCTTCCCCCTCATTTAAATATTTTAGTCAAGTCAATTGTACATGGCCATAATAACTAAATTTGTCTAAAGGGGCGATCCGTACAACATACGACACCCTCCGTTCTTAGACTTTTACTTTGAGAATACGTACATTTTTTAAACAGACTCTGGTTCTCCCCCCTGCAGCTTGTTCAGTGGCCGTGCAGCTCAGAATATAACGGCATACGTTCCCCTCGCATCAGTTGTGGATGTGTCCTGAACAAAGTGTAACTATTTTACATGATTTCTAGTGTCTGTTCAAAATGAGTTCTTTTTTTTTATAGGTTTACTTATGAAAAGGACTTGATCCTACTTAAAATAGCTAAATAATTTAGTATTACATCTGGGTACCGTAGTTTTTAGTACCCACTTTCTTAAACAGGAGTAGGTGTTGCATTTATTGGGGGCTATTTTCCTTTTTGTGGATTATTACTCATTTTGAATGATAACCATAAATACATCAATAAATGAATCCTTGAGTTTGGGCGTTTTCCGTGGGATTGTTTGCGCTGTACGCTCAGGTGGACGGACACGTCCACTGACAGAATACAGTTGGACTGTCCCGGCCCCCCCGGATGTGGTCCCTGTCCCTTCGGTTACTCAACCCATGTGTCACCAATCTGTGTGCAAGTGTTAATGGGCAGCGCGTGTTCCACATCACGCTCCAGCGCTCGGTACGATTTCTCAACAGTCGTGATGGATAAACTGTTTTCTGCCGCATGTTATTATTTGTCGTTAATGGTTGACAGATTTTGAATGAAGAACTGTGAATGTGCCAGAAAAAAAATGTACGGCAAGGTGTCTTCACCCAGAGGTGACGAGAGGTTGGCGTGCATTTGAGATGCAAGATGTTCTCTGATCTTAAGTAATGGGACCGTCTTTCCGATCATCTTTCTTTAACCTATATCTAACATTTTACTTTAACACGTTTTTTGTCAGACAGCAAAAAGCCCAATTTATTCTGTTATTAATAATATCAGTCAGTTTGTTTGGGCCCTGAAAACCCTTGAGTCAATAACCTGTCACCCGGAGATGACAGGGCAGCAGACACTGTAATTGATGTGTTTCCACTGGGTTATTTACTTTACCCACGAGCGCCTGTGGCACTCAACACACTTTAGCGAGGGGCGGCTGAGGTGCACAACACAGGGAAACATTATTCCCAAAAAGTTGAGAAAAGATTGTAATCCTTGTAATGAACAACAAAGCTGCAGTAGAGGAAAAGGAAAGGTTTCTTGAGTACTTCTAAAAGGCCGCACTATAAAATCAATAACATTCCTACAGAGATTTGTCTCTCCGGGACACTGGATTGTTTAATGACCCTATTGGAATTTATGTTTTTATCTCTTCTTGCATTGTAACTGCAATGATTCATATGATACGAGGTACATTTAGATCGTCATACAGACTCCCTGCAAGGCTCAATTGCCTCAAACAGCACATGTTGTGTTTAAGGACGAGTTGCTGCATTATATTGGCTCTGGTGCTAATATGTTGAGGGAAATCCTGTATTACTAATGATCAACCCCATTGATACTACACTGAAAGATTACACATCTAACCAATAATCTTGTAAAACATCATTCATGTTTAAACACGAGGTCGGTAGCTTCTGTATTTGTGCTCTTTTTATTTACAGCAAAGTCGCAGAAAGATTATTTAACGTGGTTTGGTTTAGTTTTCTGAGAAACTACAGACACAGTTTGACAACACAATGTTCTGTAATCACAAGAACGAGTACACCTTTCACTCGGGATTCTGAAGTTGTATTATTGTTGTCAAAACCACTCATCTGTTGTTTGCAGATTGTTACCTGCTTGTTCACTGTGGGCCAAAAACGTACCCGCTGCACAGAAAGTTGATAACTTAACTTTACTCCCATGTCAGTTTTTCAACTTTCATCCACCATTTACCTGATGGAAACACTGGGCTCAATAACAATTATATTTCAGAAAACATGAATGTTTTAAACATTTTGGGCTTAAATAAAATTCAAATAATCTGACATAACAGAATTAATATGATCTCAGCTTGTCAAGTCAACTCAAATGAGGAAAACAACGTTTATACTGTTTGTAGGATTTTCAATATTAATCAGTTTATTTAAAGAGTTACACTTGTGTCATTGTGAAAATAGCTTTTTCACCACCGAGTCTCATTTCAGATGCCATAAAGGGATTTAACAGAGAGATTCATGTATGTCCTAAAGTGCAGAGTGGAAACATCTCCATCTCCATTTTATAGAAACTCTTATGTCTGTGTTAATACAATGCTGTTTATGTAATCTGCATCACCTCAGGTCGGGCTACACACTCATGCTGGAGAGGTGCAACATGCAACACTGCATATTTTAATTTGTAGAGGTTCATTTATATATATTTTTTTATTATCGTTCATAATGTATGATATTCTGGGAAAAGTGGCAGATAACAATTATTTGTGCCATGTTGGACATTTCTTTTGCTTTAATCTGAGTCCAACTTTGAGCAGCCAATCCTTTTTTTCATTTTAAACTTTTTAACAAAACCGTTAATACAACATAACTGTATCATGCAGCCAAAGGGTATTAAAACATTCTCCAGCACTCCATAAAAGATGCAGTATAGTTTTGCAGATGTAAATGTGAAGGCAAGTTGACCGGATACATTTAAGACAATAAAGGTTGTTTAATAAAGTAAAACAAAATCCATTTGAACCGTAAAGCCAGATTGGACACCTTCAACATCGAGCTGCACCTGTTTGTTGACCTCGTTGTCTTCGTTATAGACTTTAACTAAAGGAGGACAAACGCAATGGCTTTATTTTATTTACAGAACAGTTCTACACGCAAACAAAGGTGGAAAGGCTCCTCGATGACTTCACTCTGTTCGTGCGTTAGTTAAAAGCTAGTTTATCCCCTGAGTAAATCGTAGATTTGACTCTTTTTCTAAATTTGCGAGATAAAAAGCGGATGCGTTTCATTTACCCGTTTAAGGAACCCAAATAGTTGTATATCGTGTCGGGACATCGTGTGCAGATAACAGACAACTGAGAAGATTTACAACTCCTAATTTAAACGGATTTCTGTCCCACGTTTTTACGATTTTTTAAGAACCATTAAAAGCAAAATAAAGTCACATATTAAGTAAAAAAAAAAAAAGAAAAAGTATTTTATTATGACATTTTGAAGATGGAGTACGACTGATCTTTCTAAAGATTATTCTTTATTATTGATAACTGTTTGGCTGCTTCTTCAGAGAAAGTAGAAAAACCACTTCTGCCCACTGTATTAAAATGTAATAAGCATTTCTGACATCCCTTAAAGTAAAGCGTTTAACGTGCTTCATTACACGACACAAACTGAATTAATAAGAACAACGGCAGCTATTAACACCTATGCGATGATCTCATTAAGTAATAATGACAGCACTTGAATAATTAAGAGAGAAACCTGTTGCTTTTGCTCTCCGAACTACTTCAAAACGGGAATAAAAGATCCCCGCAGTGTGAGTGTGTGCGCAGCTTTGCCTTCCTTTAAAAGTCTTTGTGGCATATAGCGCAGGGTCCAAAGTCTCCCAAAGTTTGGCTGATAAGGGGAGCCAATAAAAGCAGCAGTGCAGCAGTGTAAACACATGTCCGCCTCGGCCCAGAGAGGGCCTTATTCAGTGGATTTACATACGGCTCCCATCAGCCGGCCCACTCATTACCACGTTTTATATCCCCCTGCGCTGCGAGAGCATCATGACAAAGTAGCTCCATCCTCTCCTTCAACAAGGAAGTGAAGCAGCTTCTCGGAGCAGGTGTCAGCGGCCACTATCTGGACCAGAGAGGAAGAAAGGAACTTTTTGTAAACTTTTTTAATTTTTTTTATTGTATTCCCTCTGTTTCCTCATTTCCACCCCCTCATCCCATCTGCTGCAGCGCGCAAACAGCAGGCCTATGTTGAGTTTTTCATGTTTTTAAAAATGGTATCCAAGCTGACATCTCTGCAGCAGGAGCTCCTCAGCGCCCTGCTGGACTCGGGAGTTACCAAGGATGTTCTGATCCAGGCCCTGGACGACATGGACCCCAGTCCGCCTGGCTTTGGAGTAAAACTGGAGAGCCTGCCCATGTCCCCCGCGCGTCCCCAGAGCGGCAAGATGAACGGGGTGGACGTGGATTCCAAACCCGTCTTCCACACGCTCACCAACGGCCACAGCAAGGGCAAGATGTCCGGGGACGAGGGCTCCGAGGACGGGGACGACTACGACACCCCGCCGATACTGAAGGAGCTCCAGTCGCTGAACACGGAGGAGGCCGCCGAGCAGCGCGCGGAGGTGGATCGCATGTTGGCGTGAGTTGATTACGAGTCTTCGGACTTTATTTATTTTTTTATTATTATGAAAAAAAAGGGAATCTTTTCAAATGTATTTGAATCGGAGGCATTACTCCGTTTACTGTAACTCATATTGAATGCTATATTTTTTGATGTTAGAAAATTAAGCGTACAATTAAAATAAATGTAGGATATATATAAAAGGCGATTCCCGTGTTTGTTCACAATTATTTTTAAATAACCCGCCGCGGTTCTGTTTTCACAATTGAGTTACTAATTATTCACACGGGTTATTACTTTCTTTACCCGTGAAAATATCAGCTGAACGTATATCTATTTATTATTAACTTCACACACAACACATCGCAAGAGGAGACACGAAGAGAAAGTGAATCGAAAAAAACTTCTCACCGATCATTTAGATAGATAATAGAATTAAATAGGATACATTCCTGATAATAATGATATTACATGTGTTCACGTGTAAACACGTCGTGTGAAAACAGTAATTCTAAATGGACCTCACGCGGATATTCCCTCGAATTCACGCGGACCACTTGATTCACTGTAAAACTAATATTTGACGTCCTAACACGCACCGGAAGAATATCAAAACTAACCCACGTGTAGTTAAGTTACTATTAATTTTATTCTATAAATCATCAACTGAAAGATACACAGTGGCTTGTGATTAGAGTGAATGGAGATCTGGTTATTCATTGTCAAAAGTTATAAACTAACATCTCCCACTTAACCCGCAGACTTAGTTGTCGGGCCTCCACATTCTCCAAAACAAACAGATGTGTGTAGATTTGCTATAATTAGCGACGTCAGCGTGTCAGGCCTGCTAATCTCGACCCGTTTTTACATCGCAGCGTATTTGCTGGATTGGACGTATACTGTCCCTCTGCTGCAGACATTTCAATTGGGCATTTATAGGGCAAATTCTACAGGTAACAGCGCTTTTTATTAATTGATATATTCATGCGTTCTTCACCTTGACGTTAGAAATGTAATTTCTTTGAAACGAAAATTCTATATTTTGAACTTCACCTTTCTTTGAGTTTTAATATAACAGACCACAATCATGACCTTAAATTTACTATGATTATCATTTAAGAAATATATGATCCAATTAATTAATTTATTTTATATTCAAATATACATTCAACCATATCTATTAGACTGATGCCAGGTTTAACTTCCAATACTTTTAAAACATCTATATCTTTTTCCTTTTCAAGTTTAAAGTTTTGCCAAGCTGTCTGCAGATGTGTTTCACAGTTTTGGGGAAATTTTGGGGCATTTATTGCTCATGCGTACTTTGAATGTACACAAACGTAACCCAACTGAAAGTATTTACAGCCTATTGAAAAGGTTGGAACAATTAACGGGCTGTCTTTGAGGGACTTCCCCTTCAAACTTGAGGCCCTAACAAAACAGTGACGCTAAAGCAAAGGAACAAGTTCACGTGTGTTTCATCAAAGTATTTCTGTATTTGTACATTTTCTATACTTATAAATAAACCCATTTTAATATCAACCAATGTAACCTAATCTCCCCACATGCATGAATAATTGTTTTTGGTGTTTACATTAATTTCACAGCATGAAATAGACCCCACTTTGTTTCAGCCTCGAGTAAAGGTGTTTTTGCTCTTTACGACTTCCCCAAAAGCTGCAGTTAGTTCAGTGGTGAAATAAGCGCTTTCTGCTTCTCTGTTTTATCTGAACCCAGAGAGGATCCGTGGCGTGCTGCCCGCATGATCAAAGGTTACATGCAGCAGCACAACATCCCCCAAAGGGAGGTGGTGGACGTCACAGGGCTGAACCAGTCTCACCTCTCCCAGCACCTCAACAAAGGCACGCCCATGAAAACGCAGAAGCGAGCCGCCCTTTACACGTGGTACGTCAGGAAACAGCGGGAAATTCTCCGACGTAAGTTCATATTTGAGTTTCTCACAGCTTGGGCCCGGCTTAAAATAATACGCATGGCAACAGCTCGGTACTTTATTTGTGCTTTCCCTGTAGAAATATCAATTTGGACATTAGATCCTTCACAAGTAAATATGTTTGGTTAATGTTAAACACCAATATTCTTGCAAATGTGTAGTTTAATTTTTAGGTAAAAAAAAAAGGATTTTTATTGAATTTACCGCTTCTTGTTTTGCAGAGTTCAACCAGGCAGTGCAAGGCTCTATGAGCAACATGACAGACAAAGGCAATCAGGATCCCGTGTTTTTTTTCCCCGAGTTCAACCCGTCTGGTCAGGGCATGGGTCAGCCAGGCGAAGAGGTAGGCAGTGAACCGTCCTGCAAGAAAATGAGACGTAACCGCTTCAAATGGGGGCCGGCATCCCAGCAAATCCTGTACCAGGCCTATGAACGCCAGAAGAACCCCAGCAAGGAGGAGAGGGAAGCTTTGGTAGAAGAGTGCAACAGGTAGATAAAACACAACACCTTCCAACCGCCTCCTTTTGAAAAATGTCCCCCAAAAGCAACCAACCCGAACCTTTCTCCCCGTTCACTTGTTGTTCCGCAGAGCCGAATGTCTTCAGAGAGGCGTCTCCCCCTCCAAAGCTCAGGGCCTCGGCTCTAATCTGGTCACTGAAGTGCGAGTCTACAACTGGTTCGCCAACAGGCGCAAAGAGGAAGCCTTCAGGCAGAAGTTGGCCATGGACGCCATCACCGTACCGTCCCACGGCATGAACACTCTGCTGTCCCACAACTCGCCGCATCACCCCCAGACCAGCCTTTCACCTCCCAGTAAGATGAGAAGCAGCGGACTGCACGCTTTGCATGCAGTCCGGCCTTACAGAGCGCAGACATGTCGTGGTGACAGGTTTTCATTGGAAAGAGCACTCAACCCATTTACGGTTGGACTCCTAGAAAAGCCTCAGAGCGGAAAGTCTCAACGTTAAAACAGCAACGCGGGATATTGTCTTCGTCTTTGCGAATATCCGGCGGCTACATCAGACGCGTGGTGTCAGGCGCTAAACGCTTGCGTTTTAGGCGCAAAGAAGCCCATGATTTAGTCCCCCTCGGTGTGAAAATACGAAGCGCCGTTGATGTGATCAGAGGGGCAGAGAAAGAGGGGAACACTGATCAATGAGTGTGAGTGAGTGAGCTGAGCAAATGCCATTGTTATTCTGATCTTTGAAAACACACTGAGAACAATCCACATTGTACCTGCAATCTCCACTCCAAAGTCAGCATGGAGAAGCATGACACAAAGGGCAGCAATCCTGTGACAGGCCAGGGTCAGGCCCGGGTCAGGGGAGGGGGACAGACATATCCAGGTTACCTCTGCATAACGCCGTCATTTCCACGTTTCCTCCTCCCGTGCAGGTTGCTAATGACTCCGCTGAGAGTCTCCACAACAAGGAAATGCCGTGCGTTACTGCTCTGACCATTCCGCCCTCACCCGCTGTTTGCGTTTGCAGTAATTAGTATTGACTGAGTCTACCTGGCGTATACGACATAAAAACAAAGCTGATAGGCCTGGCGGGAGCATTATCCCCCATGCCATCACTCACCCTCCATAAAACTGTGATTTGAGAGTCTCACTCGGAGGCTATTGTTGTCGTCTCGTGTTCGAACACGAGCGAGCTTTGAAGGGAAAGCAAACTGTTGGCCTTGGCCCGCTTTTTTTTTTTTTTTTTTTTCTTTGGTGATAGTCTGTTTGCTTGAGCTTTTTTTTTTTTTTTGGGTTCTGTTGATGCTCAGAACACCTGACCAGGCATTGACCTCAGGTTGCCAAGGCGCAGGATCAGTGATAAGGTTGCAGAAGGGTGCATGGTGGAAAACACTTTGCTCTCCCCACAAAGAATACCCTCAGCTGGCCGCTTACAAGGTGTCCTGCTGGCATCCTGCCGACAGCATCAGCTGTTTTTCAGTGTCAGCTCCTGGCCCGACAATAATATCCCAGCGGGGCGTCTCATCGCGTTGCCAGGGCACGGCCTGTATTATGCATGCTTAATGGACAATTAAAATCCTTTGCTACTACATCTCCCGGGCCTTTGATAAGGGGCTCCTCTGACTTCTTCTCTCTATACTCTGCCTCAGCGGGGGGTCCCATTGTTTGTGGTGTATTAGAAGACTGCAGTGACTGTAACCTAGGTTCATTTATCTCTGCTGGGGCTTGAGGAGGACTGATTTTAAGCTCCCTCCCCCCACCCCCCCTTCAGCTTTATGGGCATTGGCATAGTTGCTGAGGCTGGGTGCAGACTTGGAGCAGCAGGAGCTGTCCACTCGGGTATAGGCCCTTTTCTGGCCAGACAGGACTGATGACCCCTCCTTCGCCTACAGAGAAACCTCGCCCCCCCCTCTGAACTGTCGCCACACCTTCAGTCATACAAGAGAGGTCACCGCTGGGTCGGATCAAAGAAACTCCTCTTGGGAGTTTTTATTGATTCTGCTTCAGTTCGTTGATCAGTCAGTCACAACTGGATAGAGAGTCAAACAGTGTGACGTGCAGTTTTGGTTGTGACCTTTTTCTCTTCCAGGAATGAAACTGATCTCAGGCACGTTACGACGCTTGTCAGAAGCCGTATGCTTGCATGCACCCGTGTATTTCTGTTTTCACCGCTCATCCATTAATAACATTTAACGAGTAGTTCATCTTATTTACGTCATTTTACTTTGGAGCATTGACTCCCTACTAGTTAGTTATGGTTAAAAATATGCAGACAAAATCCTAATATCCAATAGTAAATTATCTAATCTGAGATCTTCTCAGGAATTTTATTAAGAACAGTAATTATTAATTCAACATAATAAAATAATAAAAGGAAAATGTGGTTTGCAGAAGTGGAAAGTCACTAAGTACATTTTGCTTGTACTTACTTGACTATATGCATTGTAAGTTTAAGCCTCTACATATTTACCACAAAGATAAATATTGTCCATTAAACATCATGTATTTAACAGATAAGTATTTACCTTATATAACAAAACACATTGAATAATTGTACAAAATACAGATTATTGTTATGGATTAAACGTTTCGTTGCAAACCCCTTTGCTTAAATATAATCCTACTTCTGTCAGAAGTGGCCGCTTCTCTGCTTTACAGATACTTTTACTTTTGATACTTTAAGCACTTTTTTTTGTCTAAAACCGATTTATTTACTGTACAGGATTCCTCTAATGGAGATTTTTTTCAGATTAGCACTTTTTACAGCACTGATTATTTAGCTGAAGTCACCATAAAATTGAATGATTGCTGAGCTGCATCCTTCAGCACGTTACAAAACTAGCAGACTAAGAAGTTCCTGATCAGACACAGTAGTGGGGGGGATTATCCGTGGGTTGTATTACTTTCCGTCACCTCAGGCAAGCTTGAAACAAGACGGACACGCACACACACACACACACACACACACGCACACACCCGCACACACACGCATAGAAAATAATGGCCTAGCTCTGCACTTTCCACTGGTCTGTGAGTCCCAGAGCGACAAAGAAGGGACTGGATACGTCCTGCAGAGACCCAGGAGGTCTGTCATATGCAGCGGCACTACAATGAGCACTGCCTGAGGTTGGGTTGCAGGCTTTGATATAACATGGGTCACACAGGGAGCTAGAGCCTTTAAAACCTGCTGAAGATCCTTGCTACCACTCCCCCTGTAGAGTTCTCGCCCTCCCCCCTGCTCTTGAAAGAGGTGCCTCGTTTTTTTCACGGATGTTCCCATCTTGCCAGAGTGAATCTTTTATAGAATAGAAACTAGAAGAAGTTTTATAGAATCCCCGACGTAGAAATGTCTAAGGAACTTGCATTCTATCGCAGATTTTCTTAGTTGAGGTTGTGGAAGTCGTCCTTACTTACTTCGGGGCTCCGTGCAGCTGGATTGCTGCTGAACCCAAAGACACAAAACTGGCCTGAATAGCATCCTTTTCTGTGTCTGACACTTCAAGAGCTCCGAGATAACTGCCTTTTTATGAGTCCTCCTCCATTGTGTTGCAATGGGGGTCATGAGTCCAATGGAGTGCTTTATTGTTCTGCGCCAGTGTTTACAAGGCACGGTGGAGTGTTGTGGGGTTGCAGAAGACAATATGAAGTCTGTGGCCTGAACAAAATGGAGGACAGGTACTAGAGGATGAAATATAGCGCTGTGGCTTTAGACATCGCGGTATTTGTATGTTAAGTGTCTGCAGTCGAAGGAATAGTTAGGGAAATAATTCTAAATATTCTTGTTTGCCATTTTGCATAGTAATTCTGCAATGGCATATTTTTCCCAAAAATATTTAAAAGTATTGCTTAAATGTGCAAAAGCCTTTGCAAAATTATTATAATAACTCAAAGAAAGATGATTTGTTGCAGAAGCAAACGGTCAGATCTGCAATCACATCCTGCAGCAAAAAGAACACAATGCCCCCTTCATTGGTCACATTTAGTGTCAGTGACTCTCCCTCCCCTTTATCTCAAAATGGCTGTAATGCGTCCCGTCGCTGAGCGACTTTGACAGGGCGTTCAGGGCGTCACACCTGGGTCAGGGACGAAGGGCTCAGGGGGAAAAGGGAGATCTGAGGGCAAACACAGTCTGTCTCTACGCTGTCACTGAGGGAGAGACGCGCTCTGTGTCTGTGTGAGGCTGAGACCACAGGATAAGAATGTGTTTGACATTGCTTGTAATTGTGTAATGTTTACTCTGTTGGTATCAGAGGGGGCCTGCATCGGCAAACAGGAATTGGATTGTCGGTCGTGGTGGGGTGAGGCATTCCTACCGGCCTCCAGAGAGAGACAACAAGAAGTCTAGACACAGGATTAAGTGGTGGCAGGGAAAGAAGAATTTCATTTTCAATGAAACACTGTGCATATGTAGAATTAAGTTAAGTCAATTAATTTACTTGAGCACTGTACGTAGAATGTTTAGGGTCTTTTTTTCTATACTACTTTATCTTCCGCATTACACGTCAAGGAAATGTTGTACTTTTTACCAATAGTTTTGAGTATTTAAAAAAAATTAAAATTAATTTAGGATAAGCTTTTAAAATACACAACCTGAGATCATTTTATTTACTTTATTTACAACTATGTGATTCCATTTTTTTAACGCAAATAATACAAATAATACCTTCTTTTATCTTGTGACATTTTGAAGGGGCTAAGGGTTGGAAATCACTGAACTAACTAACTAACAAACTGTATATTAAATAGTTATTAACAAGTTTCACCTTGAGCAGCTACAACAGTAAAATGTCTTTTCCACAATGAGCATCAGTATAATTATTATTTTCTGCAGAATGAGTACTACTTAACCCGCATTTAACACTTAAAATACCGTAATCGTTTAATTGTTTGAAGGACTCATATCATCAAATTGATGCTTTTTGCCTCAGTTAGGAATCTGACTACTGGCGAAATGTGACCCTGATGCAATTAAGAAAACCATTAGTAGAATTTGTGTGCTGATCAGAGGTGGGAGTTGTGCTGTGAGCGAGGGAACGCGGGGAATGGCCTTGGCTGAGCTACGCAGATAGCAGCAGACGGGTCACTGTGTTTGTTTGATCTGGCCTCCCCCATCCGCCTCAAAGAGCAGGTAGATTGGAGTGACAGCGGCGTTTCACAGCACAGAATGAGCCCTGCACTCCGGTCCCTGCCCCTACGTAGCTGCTGCAGTTGCAGGACGGGTGAAACTAACTTCCCGTCTCTCTCCCCCAGTGCGTTACAGCCAAGGCCCCGGTGAGGTCACCTCCTCCACCACCATCAGCCACCACGGTGGAAACGCCATGGCGACCAGCCAGTCGGTGCTCCAGCAGGTGTCTCCGGGCGGATTGGACCACAGCCACAGCCTGCTGTCACCTGACTCCAAGATGGTGAGTGAACACACCTCATGGCCTCAGATTAGATAAGGCCCGGGCTGCGTTTAGCATAAACGCACAAAGCAGGTTGCTGAACCTCTTCTCCCATGGACCAACAGGCAACAGGCAACAATTATCACATTGTGCTGCTCTGTTTGAAAGGTGGCTGGACGAGCACACAGCCTTCACCAGACCACCGTGTACAGGCATCGGCCAATAAACCTGACAAAGGCACATTCAGTTCTTATTGATTAAATGACTCGCAAAGAAGAGCCACAGGCGCTGCTTGTTCTGCCAGAGAAATGACGCCAACATTTGATTATAGCCGATGTGTTCTTTTCGTCCGCGGCCACTTCGGAGTTTCTCCCTTCTGCCCTAGTCCAATATTTGATCAGTGACAAGGAAACCTGTGCAATGGCCCATAGCGCGTGAGTCGTGACGCAACAACACTTTTGATATAGCTCGTGTGATTCACCGTCAAAATTAAAAACAGAATTCTGGACCAGAATTGAAAAGCCGCGCGATGCTAAATTCTACCGTTTGAACCACTCATCTTGCTCAAACTTCCTCGTCATCTAAATACTTCTGTCATTTGGAGCGACGTCAGGTGAAATGACCACCGGCCGTGCATTTTACAGCAGTTTCTCATCGGCCACAGAGTGGAAGCACTTGTTTTTAAATGCATAGATGTTGTCTTCTGCGAATGTTCACATTATCATTCGCATGAACCAACTCGCAGGTGAACATGTCGATGTGCTCTAACAACAAATGCACAGTTTTCTGGTGATGTTTTTAATATGATTCTTTTTTCTTCTTGACCGTTTGTTTCTTATCAGTATTTGCTTGTGTGCTGTGAGTGAGTGAAGCTACACAAGTACAGGGTTACACAAAAGAATCTTAACTAAGTCAACATTTATGTCTGTTGTTTGTTTAGCAGCCAACATCTGTTTCACTTTGAAAATACATTTATGTGAATTTACATAGCAGACACTCAGAACTTTAAGTGGGGTGGTTTGTTCAGAAACATTACACCAATGAAGCAGAACTCTAATTGCATTATTTCCTTTTTCTTTACCCAGATTTCAGGTTCGGGTGGAGGTCTTCCTCCAGTCAGCACGCTGACCAACATCCACAGTTCTCATCACAGCCACCAGCAGAACCTCATCATGCCTCTATCCGGGGTCATGGCCATAGCACAGAGTGAGTCCCCCGTCGACAACTACAAGTCTTTACATTGATTCCATCGCGGCCCGAACTTGACGGAGGTTTCACTGCGTCTCACTAGGTTTGAACACGTCGCAATCTCAGACGGTGCCGGTGATCAACAGCGTGGCGGGCAGCTTAGCGGCGCTGCAGCCGGTGCAGTTTTCCCAGCAGCTCCACAGCCCCCACCATCAGAGCCTGATGCAGCAGTCCCCCGGCCAAATGAGTCAGCAGCCGTTCATGGCTACCGTCACACACTCGCACAGTCAGTGGCAATCATTTCTACCCTCATCACTTATGGATGCAATAGTTCATTTCATTAACTGTAAAGGCCTGAAAGAGTAAAGTGTGGATGTTTAGAGGAAATATTTTTGGGATTTTCTGCTATCCTGATACATCCTGTTATACTAATATGACTTATTCATCAATTCGTAATAAGTAATAATGGGTAAAAAGTTAATAATAAGTTCAATTTTGGTATTATCCATGTTTTTCCAAACTGTCAACACTAAAAATAGAAATAGACAGTGAAAGCTCCACTCACTAAATACCATCACAGGTACACTCATACCACACTTTTGATTCTATTAGATCATAGTTCTCTTCTTCCTTTGGTATCTGCAGTTGCTTTAGACCATGTATCAACCTCAATGCTGGGTGTTTTTTTTAAAACAAAATAATTTACAAGTGTGTTAATCTTAGCATGTGTCTGAACTTGCTTTGCAGTGTATCCTCACAAGCAGGAGCCTCCGCAATATTCCCACCCGTCGCGTTTCTCCTCGGCCATGGTCGTCACAGACGGCAACAGCCTCAGCACCCTCAGCTCCATGTCCTCCAACAAGACGGTCAGTCACACCACCGAAGCCACAGTCAAATGCATGTTCTCCCCTCTGCCTGCCTGCTACTGTGGGTTTTATGTTGAAAAAACGTCTTCAGTGTTGGGTTTCTGCATAACAATCAGCAGTAAATCTTTTTTTTTGTTGCATTTTTTGTGGTAATTCTTACTTTTTGCAACACACAATTATCCTTCACTATCTCTCTTTTTCTGTAAAAAGTACTGTAACACTTGATTAGCTCAGGCACCACCAACTGACACAGAAACCTACCTCACGGCGCTCTGAATGAGGGAAACAACGCGATTGAAAAGCACACACATAGAAGCAGGAACTGGATCATGACAGGGAGAAGTGTAGCTCTGTGTGTGTGTGTGTGTGTGTTATGATTGTGTGTTGACCTGTTTAATTCCTGTCACATTAGGACGGTGCAGTAAACAAGATGGTACAACTCGGGGGTCTCTCCTGGGTAAATACACTTTTATCAGTTCAGTCAAGCATTGCAAATGAGTAAAATGACCAAATTAGCAAGCAGATAAACATTAGAAGCCTTGCACACTGTTTATTTTACTGTTGAGGATGTTGCTGATGTTCCAATTCTTCCATTTGCCACCAAACTAATAGACGAGGTGGACGTATGGAAAGTATACTCCTCAGAACTCCTATTTCCTCTTAAACAGACGCCTAATCAATCACCTGCTCCCTCAGCCTGAACGCCTCTTGATTAATGCAGCCTCCTTTCACTTTCATCTCCTCGCTGAGAGTTACCTCTGCGATCAGGAAATGAGCCCCGCTGTTAATCAAAGTTCTCAAGCCTGGCGTGCTGCTACTTTCCTCCATGCTACAGTGAGGCAGGAGATGAGATGGGGGTGGTGGGGTAATTACACCTTCCTCTTTCCTACTTCTCCCTGGTCTCGGTGATCGCTCTAGCCTGAAATGTTGTCCATGGTGCTTTCACACGCTCAATTTCCCACGCTGAGGCAGAGCACTCGTAGCGTGGCGCTGCTGACCGGCAGATGGGACGATGGGATGATGGCTCAGAGCGGGGCGCGGCCTATCCTCAGTAGAGGAAGGAAGTAAAACTAAATTCTCTGAGGCTTTGAAATATCGGTGTGATAAAAGCTGTGACCAAAGGTGGCAGAAGCATTCAAATCCTGTAAAATAACAAAACAACCTCGGTATGAATTTTTTTACTAAAATTCGCATATTAGTATTTCTAGTAGTAATAATATTTTCAATCAGTTTGATGATGAGCATATAATATTATAGGCGAGTTGTTTCAGACATTTAATGGACCGGAACTGAAACAAATCTGATTTATGTCAATTAAAGATTGACAGACACAGGCTGCTTTATGTAATGAGTCAGGAGGTGGGAACAACTTGTTTAACAGGTAGCAAGTATTTTTCCTTTGATTAAGTTCATTAATGTATTAAAAACATTTGAAAATCAATGTATAAATGCCTGTGGTGACTTCATCACGTGGCTTTTTTTATCATGCCAGCAGTCCACAACCCAAAACTATTCAGCCTACACTTAACTACTCTAAAGAAATGCAACAAAAAAAATGCTGGAACTGTCACATTGTTAATTGTCTTTGATTTATTCTCTGCTGATCAAGTTATCGATTCATCCGTAACCGCTGCAGCTCTAATGCACTTCATGTAAAAAGCACCTCTCCTGCGTTACACATAAAACTTAAGTACCTAGAACTTGTACCTAAGTGCAGTACTTGGGTAGATGTATTGGTGGTTACTTTCCACCTCTGGCAGCATCACTCTGGAGTATTTCACAAAGCCATTTATTTAGAGAGCAATTAGCCAGTTGGCCCTCCCAGGCATTTTCTTATCTGGACTTTATTTGGATGGGGCAGCCTTCTTCTTGTGACACAACTAGCGTGGCTCAGGCTTTTATAGCGATCGGTGTTTACCGAGAACCCTCCATTATACCTGCGTCTGTTTCAACCTCACCTCGGCTCGGAGCCTGGCGTCTAATGACTCAAGTCTTACCCCGCGGGTCACCTTTATCAGGTGAAGCTGTTTGCTGGCCGCAGGGTCACACCTGGGTCACCCGCCCCCTCCCCTGGAGAGGCAGGTGGAAAAATAAATTCCACAAACAATCTAAAAAAAGAGAGTGTTTCAATGGAAACAAGGCTTTCGAAGGTCGGGAGAAAGAGGGATGAGGAATGTATTTGGTCAGGTGTGGCACATGAAGGTGCAGCGGTGATGTGTTTACCAGTGGTGAAAGAAGTATTTGATTTGTTTACTTAAGTAAAAGTACCTAAAAATACTCCATTGCCAGTAAAAGTGCTGCATTTATAATTTTACTTAAACATCATATTTCATAAAATGATGATGCGTTCTGTGCAATCTTAATCTGAAAAGCAACAATAGTTGTTTTCTAAATGCAGTGGAGGCAAAAGCGTAATCCTTCCCATTTAAAGTTTTCACAGTCAGGAAGCCTTGATTCTCTTTGTACAAAGGCAGTCTGTGTTACCGGACAGATTGCATTTATTGTTTAATGTGACGGAGGTCTACTTTGTCTCACATTTCTCTCCTTCTCCTTTCAGTGTCCTCTTCAAGCTTGGTGAGAGCGTCCACCTGACTTCCTCGGTGCCCGGCAACGGGAGCACATTTTTCCACCCTCTCACCGTGGTAACCACGACGACTCTTAATAACTGGCAACGCCGCGCTGGATGATGAGTCAGTCAACAAAACTAGAGGGGTGGCGACGACGTTGGGCCAAGCGGTGAAAATGAGAAATGGGGTCGGACTGGGAATAAAAAAAAACAACAAGCTCGCTGCACCTGAAAGTGAGGAGACTGGATTCCCCCTCTGTTGCACACACATGATCAACAAAGATGATTTTAAAACAATCTTTGAAAACAGTATTTTTTTTTTTTTTGCCATCATCTTTTCTCACATTACAATGGAACAAAAAAAACAAACGCAAAATATGGCTCACAAACTGCAAAGTCTGGGACAACTTCTAAGGTGGGAATACGAAGACGCCCTGAAGCTAACAGAGACGGTGATTAACCTCTGTAAAGGCCGAAAGACTCAAGGCGTTCCTGGATATCGCCACAAACTGTCATGCATGTGAGCAGAACTGTTTGACAATCACAATAACCCTGTTTTGATTGACATTCTTACATGGGCCTTAAAAGAGTCTTCCATAATATTCCTTCACATTCGGCTTCACTGCGCTAGCGCAGGTGATTAACACAAAGGGTTCATCACTTCAGGAGTGGGTTCAATGTGTATACTGTGATTGAAGAGACTTTGACAATCTTGAAAGGACTATGCAATACGTCAAAAAAAGGTTGTATGCGATTCTTTGTAAGACGTGAGACACACTTGGGACTGATCAATTGAAGGTTCAGTGAAGTCACCGACAATTTGCCCGTAGCGTACTGTGATGCTGTACAGGCCGTATGCTGGAGTTGCTATGGATAAAGGTCCCCGTAAAATAACAGAACAGCAGATGGATGAACGTGTGACTAACCGTACCAAAGAATAGGAGTCAGCCAGCAACGTCTGCGGAGGGAGGACTGACTCACACACTCTGGTGCCCTTCCCCTCCGTGTTGTTTGCACACACAGGTTCAGGTGAATTTCAGGAATGGGACTTGCCCGCCTCTTCTTCCTCCTCCTCCTCCTCCCACCACTTCCTGCTTCAATGTGAAAAGATACCAAATTGTACAAATATTGTTAATAACTCCCCATCACACAGCAGGACCCCCCACCCCCCGTCCAGGCTAGAATGGGAAAATTGACAAGTATTCAGAAAGGAAAACAGTGGAATTGTTGTGGTATTTGGTGGAAGGAGAGAGATGTGACAGTGGGCCGTGTTGCGACAGCAGCTCCTCTAATCATGCAGGAATCCACAGAGACTGGCTCGCCCGCGCGAACGAACGGAGACGAACTTTGTTCGCCCGCGTGCGGCGAAGGGAGCGGACGAAGCGTAGCGCCGTTAGCCGCAGGCTAGCTAGCAGCGGGACGCGTGGGCGGTGCGCATGCGCGCGTCAGCGACCCGCCTGTGAATGAGCGCCCCAGAAGGTCGCGTCCCTCCAGGGTGCGTGTTTTCACGCCGCCCTTCGAAGGCAGGAAATGAGCTCTGACCGAACACACAGCCTCAGTTCAGTTTCGCTCATGTTCACTAACGACGATGGAAAAAGGGCTTGAGATGGGGACAAAATGTGGCATCAAGAATCCTTGTTAATGCTGATCATAAGTGTGTCAGATCCAGTCTGCGGTTCAATATTAGGTCATTACATGTGTTTTTAATATGTTAGTCAGTTGGTGTGTGTCTGTTTTTATGGGCACACACCTTCTGCCATCTGATCAGAGGGCACTCACACTTGTGACAGATATGATTCTTTTTTCTCCTGCTAATGTATTATTTTTGTATAAAAATTTAAATCAATCATAAATCATTATTTATACTTTCTGAGAAAATGTTGATATTTTAAGTAAAAGTTTTTTTTTTCAAAAAGAACATGTTTTTGCCTATTTTGTGTGGAAGTTTCCAAAAATGTTGAGCCTGTAATATCACTGTATTTTCTGATACACAATAATTTATCATATTTTAATATCTTATTAAAAACATTTGGAACAATATCTTACAATTTCAAACTCATGTAAAATCTTCATTTGCAAAAAAAACATACGCCTGTATAGTTCTAAGATACATGCAGTGGAACAAAAAGTATAACATTTTCCCCTGTAATGTTGTGGAGAAGAAGTTAAAAGTAACATAAATTGGAAGTACTTAAACGGTGTACCAAAGTACAGGGCTTGAGTTACTTCCCGCCTCCACACATGTTTATAACACACATGTTTATAACCCTTAACAAAGATGTTGTGGTGTTGCTGACAGACTGCGGGATAAGACAGACAGCCTCTTTGAAGTTCATGGATCTAAAGTGCACATCACATTTCAAGCAACAAGTTCGTTGAACCCGGCTTGTTGATAGCACAATTCCTTTCAGCCTTTATCTCGGTCTGACAAAGAACACTGTAAAACATATAATTGCTGTCATTATAGTTCTTGTAATGACAAGAAACACACCTTCATTTTTTGGCAGATACTTATAAAACCGATTTGGAATAAGAATTCCATGTAGTTACCTTGTAAATGTAAACCTATTGACTTCACTAAGGATCCTTAACTGCGTTGACCCGCGGTCTCCTTCGTGGAGCCATGCTGTTTGCAGCCTTGTAATCCACTGATGTTGCTCTATTTGGTTTTCAATGAGGCCTTTGATTTTCAGACCCAGGAGGCCTCTAAAGATCTGACCATGTCTTTTTTTTCTCTATTCTCTACAAGAAATTGGAATACTGAAAGGCGCATTAGCATCTGTAAAAGTTTAAAACACAACACAGAACTCTCTAAACATGCCATTTAATTCAGCTGTGAATTAGTACACAAGCTCAATTCATTGACACTTTTTTGGACATCAGTTAGAAATGTGCACCGGACTCTTTTACCGACAGTTTATATGATTACATGATAACTTTCTATGAAAGACAATTAAGGTTTTATTTGCTCATATCTGCCATCTGATGTTCTGACTATAGATGTATGTGATCTACTTGATGGATAACTATTTCTTATTTTTTTTATGTCCATCTCAATACAGATCTATTTTGATTAGGTGTTATTTTAAATGAATTAATTATAGTACAAGGTTGAAGTTATAACTAGCTGCCACACATGCTATTTATTATCAAACAATCTGACAGTTCTATATTGGGGAAAACTGTTTCCTACTATTCTTCTTTGCTCATCTCTCAAAGGAGGCTACTATCGTTCAAGAATACCAGCCAACAGCATCATTGTGGCTTAACGAGAGAGAAGCATACACACGTCACGCATTGCTAATGCAAGTATGGTATTGCTACTACCATCATAGTTTTGGTCATTTGGGGAATGTTTTGGATCTAAAATGAATGTCAAAATGTTTTACACTTAACAGGCCAAAGTAATTATTACCTTGTTATACAAAACTTTGAATCATCATGCCCAATTTAAGTCTTAAAAATTCCTTCGATGTTCCCATCGTACGAAGGGCCGCTGCCATCTTCAGGGAACTTCAGCAAGTCTTCGTCACAATCAGTTTTACAGGATAATTGTCAACTCCTCCACAAGCGGCTGATTCAGCGCTGCATCCGTCTGATCAAAGCACCAAACCTCCGGGGAACAGAGGATCATTGACTCTCCCTTCACCTCTCATAAGCCGACTGGCATGACTCCCAGGCAGCAGAGCGTGAAACAGGGAAGGTCATGAATGATGCCGCCTCAACTTTGGCCACACAGAGTTTGTCCAGCAAAATGTTGTCGGTGCGCGCAAGATTTCTTCAAGGGAGGTGCGACTGCTGAAACGAATCCTGTCACCTGTAACTCTGCTAGTTCTTTACATTTTAGTGTAATATTAAGTTATTGACTCTGAACTTGCCCGGCACACATTTGTACTCAGGACAAGTTCAAGTTTCTTAATCAGCATTAACACCACTAAAGTCATGGTGTAAAACTTACTGCAATCAAGTCATGAATACTGCGATAAGTCATAATCAAGTCATAATCAGTGATAAGCATAAACGCCGCTAACATTAATTCTAATTCTATTATCAAGCAGGTTTAATACTTTTGTGTGGTGATATTGAAAGTAGCTCAGGGTATTCGTATACACAAAGGAAACGTAAAAAACAATCAACCTTTATCTTAGATGTTGTATAAAGTGCTTCGGGAATGAGTCCTAAACCCCCCTAATTAGAATTTTTTTTTGCTATTCGGTTCCCTCCGTTGGTATTAGTGAATAGTAATAAATAAGACATGTAACAAAACGTCCTAGCCACAGGTTAGCTTTTTTACTTCTGCTTGTTGCATTCACGATTGAAAATACATGAAAGTTATCACAATGAACAAAATGTGGTAAAAATCATTAACAGTCGTTTGCCACCGAGCTCATTTTCTGCGCTTATCATAAAATCCAATGGAAAAATCCAGTTTGGCTTTTTGTCAAGGGAACCAGTCCGGGTTGGCGCTACACAAGTATGCAATCCCTCATGATGACGGAGGCGGACCAAAAAATCTGTGCGATCGAGGGACCGAGAGGTCAACGCGAGGAGAGAGATGACACCCGGGAAACAGAGCAGAGGGGCAAAGAGACGGAAAGTGGAAGCTACAGGGTGAATGTGGCCGTGTGTTTAGCAGAGGCAGAAGAAAGGGTACTACATCAACTCCAGCTGGGGTCCAAGGGGTCAATGGATAAGACTACCCAGCAGGGGTCAAAGGTCAGGAGGCCACTCTCTGCCAGGGCTAATTGGTCACTGCGACCAGAGTTAACGCCAACCTTCCTATGGAGAAATACATACACATGTATGAAGCGGCTCTCCGACAGAGGTCTTCCATCAAAAGCCCCCATCAAGGAGGCTTCTGTTGTGCTCTGCACAGTCATGGAGATCAGTCAGGCCTTCGTGGTGACAATCAGTAGCCTTGCCCGTACGTCGCCACCAGCACCACCTACAGTGACAGCTAGGCTGGACGCTTGAAAAGATTGGTGGCCATTGATCCCAGGTTTTTTTTTTATTAAGTCCAATTCAGCTCATCAGTATTAACGTTTTCAAAGCATTAATATGAAAGATAAATGTAAGCACTCAATCTGTAGTTATTATTATTTAATTTAGTGTCTGTTTTGTTTAAGTCGAAAAATGAACCACTTTGAATCATTTTCATCAAATTTTCAGACAGTCCTCAACCAAGTTCTTTGACTGTGGAAACATAAATGGTGATACTGAGAATCAGAAGACTCAACAAACATAAACTTCAAAACATAAAACTAAATTGGAACTAACTTTCCACCAAATCACGCAGCAAACACAGTCTTGGCCACAGGAAGAACACAAGCTCTCAACTTTGACTCTAAAGGCTTCTATGTAAGCGATGTGACACATGATTCAGGGCTCTGCTTTCGTTCTGTAGCCATATATGTCCTGAATATTATTTCAAAATAAGACAATGAATATTGTTTGAGTGTGTATTCTATCGTAAAAGAAGGGGTACTAGAAATTCAGCGACAGTTTCTCAATTAATTTCTTAACAATTCATTTCTAATTTTAAGGATTCAGTCCCTCGTATTTCATCCACAGCTTGAGACAGCCGTCAAAAGCAGATGCTAGATGCATTTACCCTTAATGAGCTTGTAAAATATTGAAATGTTGAGATACAATTGATGGATTTTACTAGACATTAAACTAGACATTAGAATCACATGAGGTGTTTCAGGTTAAATACTGCAGGTCGAATGTGCTAGATTCTATTTAATGAGTCTAAATTGAATCAATTTGCATCTAGGCTGAAAATCTACAGTTTCGAGAAATCCTGACGGATGGATGTTGTCATGCTGATGCTGTCACAGGCTTGATGCTGGACGGGTTAATGATTTATGGGGAATAGTGTGATGCCCAGAAAGGGACCCTGGTTAATGTTCACCCTTCTCACCAGACCTCCTCTCTCCGGGGGGGACGGGGGGGCTGCCCACAGCCAGTCCACATCCAACCTCCAGCTAAACCCGGCATACACAGCAGGAAGGGACACCTCCATGTGCTCTCAGTGAAGTGGGGTGGGGGGGGGACAGGAGACTGACGAGGCCTAATCATCTTTCTAATGAGTGTTAATAGAAGCAAATACAAGCCGTTGTAAAGAGCTCACGTAAACTCACAGATGGTAATAAAAGTCACACTTCTCGTCAATGTGTACTACGATGTAGTTGGATACTTGAAGGCTGTTTTCTCATGTGCCTGCTGGAGAGTTTCTCTCTGCCTGTACGCCCCAACTACGGCCGCGTGACGTAAAACACGTCACAAGCTTTGCGTTGATTGTGATTTTGTTGCCACGGACACCAGATTTGTAATGCTGCAAATTCAAGTGCTTTTATCAATTGGCTGTAAATTACTATTTTATCTACTCATTCGATAATAGATATTAACTTAACAGACATTTATTCAAAACAAAATGTTTGAGATCATCACTTCAAAAAAAGAATTCATGCTGTTAAACGACTGATTAAATATATTTTCTTTTAGTATTCATCCATGAACATTCTGGCCTTAGGGGAATACTTTTCTGGTGGATAATTTTTAACTTTTCAAAGTTAATGATACTAATGTCTAACATGTGCTAGTGCAGAGAATAAAGAAAAAGAAACAATTGCCTAGATTCGATACTGAGACCATACTCAGTATATCAAGGACATGACCTCAGTGTCCTCACTTACAGCCGCAGCTCTGTTCTGGGAGACGTATATGTAATATACATATGTAATAAATATATGTAAATAAATTAATTCACCCTTCATAAAAGCACCCTGTCTTCACCATGTGTGCAAAGTACTGTAAAACTAAAGATTCCCATCCATTTATGTGAAACTAAAACTGCAGCTTTTCCAATAAGCTGTGTATCACTCTACAGCCTAAATGGGAACATTAGTCCCTCTGTCATGTATATGGACTCTGAATCATTGCTGTTGAATAAAGCAGAGGGAGAGGAAAGCGCGAGGGCAGACGAGGTGATGGATAGCGGCCGGGCTTGTCATTGGTGGCCTTACACTGCTCTCATTAAGCTGTAAATCTTTCACAACGACACCCGCTATAAGACAATACTAGAGGCTTTTCCTTGTTGCTCCACCTTGTCGTTGGTGTAACAAAGAAATTGCCAAGTGAATTACTTTGTGTGGATGCACAATGGCCTCAATGCTTCAAGCAGCCGGTAAAAATGTTAGACAAGACATCGAGGGGGGGGGGGGGGGGGGGTGGCACAATACGCGGGCAATACAGAAAGTGATAGAAATATCAATACACGTAATAAAGTTATGATACATGTTAAAGAAATCAACTAAAAACAATAGCAGTTACACTTGGAGAAAAACAGGAAAAGATTTCTGCCTGTTTGAGATATGAAGAGAAATGAAACCACCAAAGAAATTATGCAGTGTTACTTTGGTTGATGAGACTAAGATATATTAAAAAATGTATGCTACAACACAAACTGTAATAAATTTACCAAAATAGTGGCTGTTCCCATTAAGTGGGTGTGCAGCAATTTCTCTTGTGGAGTAAGATGGATCTGCCAAAAAAATACTGCTACATTTAAACCCAAAGCAGACATAATTTCATGAGGAACTATTTAATGTGCTCGGGTGAACTGCAATTTTGGTTTAAATATTTTGATAACATATCAATATCAATATATAACATATTTGCTGCAACAATCCAAAACAGGATGAATGATATTTAATGACACTTAAGTTGTGTACAACTTTAAAGCTACTTCTTTATAAAGGGAGGATTTGTGGGTTTAAAGGAAGTACGGGTTACAGGAAAATTGTGAAAGGCCTTTTAAGATTTTACGTAATCCATCTGCTGTCACATGCAGGACCCAATTTTTCCATCACTGTGCTTCTTGTCCAGAATGACAAATGATGTCTTCCTAGACAGACACTACCCATCCTGTGCCAGACTGCAAACACTGCCAACAGGTTTTATTATAGAGCCAAGGATCCTGTGTTTGTAACTTAACATGAACTAAGCTGAAAAACAAGCTTAACACTGACATCTGTTGGGAAATATCTTTAATTGCAGCAAAATACTGAAAGTTGATAGAGGGAATCTTAGGCCCTTTGTCATGCCTTGCAGGAAGTCCACACGAGAACCATTCCCTAATGTTTGCATTCAAGTCAAACTGCACTACGTCTCGAAGTCACATTTATTTCCCCTTCTTTTCTGCTTTTTTTCTGCCTGGCAGAGGGTTGTGTTCTAGATAAATCACCATCCCGTTGTTCTACATGAAGAGAACATCATTTCCTAGTTGGGGTAAAACTTGAGGATCAGAATGCAGCGGTGGGTATTCTGTGCCTGAGAGACTATACTCAGGGCGAGTCCAACTAAAGCCAGCGTCACTGCTGACGTCATCTCCTACTAGTGACTACTGTTATCAAGATGGCGCTGCGGCCAGGATCAGGGGGAGGTGGCAGGTATTTTGGCATTTTAAAATCAACTCTGTTGCTAAAATGTGAACAACTTGTAAAATATCCCCCGTTGAGCGCCTGTTAGCAACAAAGTACACACAGAAGGGCCTCAAAGACAGCGATTGAAAAGTGTTTGTGTTGTACGGGCGAGATGATGAGATGGCTGGTTGTCAGGTGTCAGCTAACGTTCGGTATCCGGGGAAAGCTAACGCTAGCTACCCGGTTTCGGCTGCCCGTCCATGCTCTGAGTGGACCAAAACAACGTCACAGTGTTCGCACATTGACACATTTCACGTGTCATGCCTTGTGTAGCTGTTCTTGTCCGTACCGTTAACGGCAGCCAGGGTTCTATCGTGAAAACACGTCCATTACTCTTTTGTAACTAACGTTATAGCATTGGGAGGAAACTAGCTAGCACCTGTACAGACGGGCCTGTGCACCGCCGGCAACGTCACAATCTGGTTTTGTACACTGTCTAACAATTTAGTACCGTGTTGTTAAACGGTTGGATATTTATTAAAGGGAAGCGGAAGAGGTGGGAAGATCCACACAAAACAAAAAGCTGCTAAAGTTGAATTAAAACACTTCCTCCGCAATCACACTCCCCTGCTTGTTGTCTTAACTAACTAATAAGAATTTACAGAATCGCAAAATAGCCACGTCAAGCACATTTTTCATCTCTATCTGGTTCATAAATAGTTGTAGGAGCTGTTGAGCAGATGCACAGATGTCTCATTGGAGCCTCATGACTGTTTACCAGCTGAGCTGAATAACAGACAGCAGCTCGACCAGCCAGGTGAATCTGATCCCTCAGGTGAAACGCGAGCCCCCGGGACTGCAAATAAGTGCAGGTGTAACATGAGGACCTGCACGTGATCTATCATATGCTGATCACTGCGCCGATGGCTGGTAGACAGTTACTGACTTGTGCAAAGTGAGTGCAGAGCAGGAACGAGATAACTTGGTGGTTATTACACTTCAAATAGTCAATGGCAGCCGGAGGTGTAATTTGTTGGTTTTGGCAGATTGTTGTGTAAAGCAGGGGCTTGTATATTCTTCTTGTCTATTCCATGGCATCTGGTGGCCGGTGAATAAAAAAAAAAAACTTATGGAAGGATCTTGTGCCACTTTCTGTGTCTCTGGATTGATTACCAGGAACCCGATCAGATATTAGAAAACCAGAGTTTGATGTTCACTGCACAATGATTATGAGTTGATTATTAGTTGATGGAACGGAATAATTCATGTAAAATCACAGCATAAATAACTATTCTTTGCTGTTTAAATAAAGGGTTCTTTTATAGTCACCCTGTTTTCATCTCACAACTAAATCTGTATTTCCTTTCGGGGAGTTCTCGTCATACCATCCATATATTGCACTGCAAGCTTCATTTTACCTTTCTCAGTAATAATGACATTGACCGAAACTCCTCAACTCGGCCCTCTGTTTCTCCCAGCTTTCAAAACAGTTTGATGATAGCGTTGTGGATGATTACGGGCCTTTTACAAGGCGCCGGCATCCACAGATGCTATCGCTGCTTATCTCCCTCTTTGTTAATCTTCCCTGCCATGACCTGCTATTTGCTGCAGGATGGTGGCAAGCAGTGCCGTGGCACTCCCATTAATGCTTTTAAGCTGCAAATCTTACGCGGAGCAGATGGGACTCTGCAACGGCATTACTTGACTCCCTGTTTATTCTAAACCGACCACTTTTTCTCTCCACGTGGGGGCAGCAGTGATGAGCTGTGAGCACAATAACCATGTTATCACATGGTGGAGTTTACGTCTTTACATGCAGTGGCAGTTTTCCTTAAGTAGTAGACATGAAGCATCAATGATTTCCCTGTATCCCTATTAGATAGGAATAATAAGCTATTATATTGCTCACTGTCTCTCTGCTGTTGGGGGGGAAGCTCATTAGTGTGTTTCATCCCAGTCATTCATCCATAAATCAATTTGAAATATTAATTTATTGTAGAGCAGTTATAAATAGATTTATTAACCTCCATATTATTTCTGTATGACAATTTGTTTGTAAAATGGAGCTTAATTGATCAAAGACGTTTAAGTACTTTGGCAATGATGAGTTCTCTGCCTCTCTTTTGTTGGCACAGTTGTGTTGATATTAAAGTTATCGGTATGATATTGTCACCCTATGGAGATTAGTTCTTAAATCCAACTCCGTCAGCCCAGTGAGTCAGTTTATTCTGTTTGTCTCTGCATCGCCAGTTTCCAGCCTGCAGAAGCGGGTCCTTTTAATTTATTTTACAAATAGCTGCAGGCCTGTGTGGCTTGGCTCCTGTGAGTAGAGACTTGGCCGACATGTAGCAGCGTCGTGTGATGGTTTTTTTCTAAACGCCTGATTTCTCGGCACAGACCCAGAGAGTCCAAGTCGCCTGAGGAAATGAAACCACATCAATGATTCTGCCTTTTGGGTATTGTTGTTAAAATGAAAGGATAGGAGTCTGAAAATTCATCCCGTTATTTGGGAATACAATAAACTGAAGAAAAAATGCTCACTGCCGATCAATGAATGCCGACAGCAAACCAACCATATTTTGTATTTTTATGTTAGATTCAAGCACTCTAATGTAATTTCCCAATTATGAAAAGCAATCAAAGCTTGTATTTACCTTTAGGTGTGTGAAATGCATCCCTATCATTTACATTTTTTTGTCAACAATAATTAGAATACAAGCAGGCGTTTGCCTAATGTAACCACATCCGATAAAATGACTTGGGGTGGTAGTTGCACTGTTTCATTCGCATTATTCTTTTACTTCCTGCTATATGTATAACATTATACTTACATGTATTTCGATGGCAGCCAGTAGCCCTGCTTTCAATGTACTGTTATACACAATAAATGATATTCGCAAGATAGAAATTCAGTGATGATTTATACTTTGCATTGTTCTAATCTGCAGGCGACATGATGAATGTTTGAAAATCCCTTCAAGGTGTTCTCTACAGCTCTGTTCACTTTAATCTCATTACCTGCCACTCTGTTTATTTTCTCGCTCTAGTTTTATGTATCCTGTTGGAGGGGGCATGGGGCCGCCACAAGGTGAGTCACTCTGCAGTCAATACTACCAGTCGATTCCTTTAAGCGGACTTTTCATAAACACGTTTGACCACTTTCCTTATCCAAAGCTGTCGAATGAATGGAAAGCCATCATTTAGCTCTACGTGCATTGTCATGTTTAGACTTTTGACTTTGCTGCCTGATGAACCATCTGCACAGCGCTGGGGGACAAGCATCTCTCAGGGGCCATTACATTAGCAATGTCATTTCAGACTAAGCTCATTGTGTGTAGCCACCTAAACAAGCCACTTAGTCAGCCCGGTTGAGCCGTGAAATAGTGAATCACCCGGAGGCTCCAGTGGGAGCTAGCTGCACGGCTCTGGCTGTCAGCTCACATGGCCTCTGCAAAAATAAACACAGGCACATTTCTATTTATTTATTTTTTCCACTTTCTCTTCTTGTTGTGCTCCGAGCTGTCACCGTAGTCACCAGAATTGATTTGTTTGTTGCTCGACCTGTCTTTTTCCTGCCGTCTTGGAAAAGTATTTGCAAAATTGAATCATGTTCAGTCTCTAGAGGCTCCCCCTTCCCCCAAACTCCAGTATTAAGTTGTCTACGGCGTACCTCAATTGGGCAGACTCATGCTTCGAATTGTACTGTAAGACATTTACTGGTATGTGTGTGTTTTTGCAGGCATGGTACCCATGCAGCAGCAGCAGCAGCAGCAGCAGCAGCATCATCAGCAGCAGCAGCAGCAGCATCAGCAGCAGCAGCAGTGCTTCCCTATGGTTCCGGTCATGCAACCGAACATGCAGGGCATGATGGGAATTAATTTTGTGGGACAGATGCCCGCAGGAGCTATGCCTATGCAGGTGAGCTTAGTCGTAATTCTGTGTTAGTCTGTTTGTTTCTTGTGTCATTAGACATTTGTCGCCTTTGTTTCCATTTAGAAATTCATATGGAAATGCTGCTGTGCTTCTTTAACTGGTTACGTTCACGTAGAAGCCTGGAGCTAATCTTACGGTCATTCTGAATTGAAACGGTTTCCCTCTGTGTGAGAATGTAATACATTGTTTTCCCTACCATTTATATTTGTCTATATATATTTCTATGTATATATATGTATATCCTTCCGTCCGCACCTGGCGCCCCCCCCTAAAGCTGTACATCTTGGAAAAACTGTAATACTGTGTGTCAGAGTGTGACAAGGGCTCATGCTAACGGGATGTCTGAGCTGCTGTCTCTGATATTTGTTCGTCTCACAGGGCGGGATGGCTATTGGTATGCAGAACCCAGGGATGCAGTTCATGGGCCAGCCACAGTTTATGACTATGAGACCTGCCGGACCACAATACACTGCAGACATGCAAAAACAAATGGCTGAGGAGCACCAGTAAGACGTCTTTGCAACATATGTCATGGTTTGTGTGTACGCGTGGATGCTCACAAATGTATAGCCCACTGAGTAACTAACAAACTACATTTTTAAACATATGGCGTATGACAGACTGGCATCCCTGTTTTGTTCCCCGACACATAAGGCCTAACCAGCATCATTTAAATAGTTTAACAAGGATTTGTTATCATTGGGAGGCATGGGCGATCCAGAAGTAGCTTTAAATTAATATAAAAATGATACCAGAACGTTGCGTTAGCATTGTGTCCGTTAACATTGTGTCCTTTAACATCTTAGCATGCTGATAACTGGATTTACCTCTGAACTGCCCGATTACAGCCCCAAAGGGTTGTTATGACGATTTCCCACAGAAGTTGAATAGAATAAAGTAATGACATTTTGTAATTGAACAATTGAACTTTCTAAATATAATGAAGATATGGCCTCGGTGGCCCATCCAGCAGACCAGCGCTCCATGTCTACATGTATGTGTGATCATGAGTCTTTTACCAATCCATGAGATATTTTGTATAATACCTCCTCCTGATCGCTTTTAGAAAACGCCTGGATCATCAGCAGAAGATGCTGGAAGAAGACAGGAAAAGAAGACAATTTGAGGAGCAGAAACAGAAGCTGAGGCTGCTCAGCAGTGTCAAGCCCAAAGTGAGTGTCTCTCCACGTCCCGTTCATTTTACTACTCTAATGGCATGTCGACTGCTGGTCTTTGTAACCTTCCGGCCTCTCGACCCTCATTTACTGCTTACTCAGACTGCTGAGAAGAGCCGCGACGATGCCTTGGAGGCAATCAAAGGCAACCTGGATGGCTTCAGCAGAGACGCTAAGATGTACCCTAATCCATCATCCCAGACCAAGAAGCCAGGTACCTTAATCAGCAATGACTATCTGTTGTTCCTCTCCTTCAGCAGATCTGTTGAAATGCCTCCGTCTGAGAGTAATGGGTTCATTGGAGGCTGGTCAGCATGATGACTGCTCAGCTGTTGTCTGACGAGAGTGTACGACAAAAAAAAGATTCACGTTATTGTTTCAGTCCCTCACATTTGTCCAACTGTGTAATGTTATTAAATCATTTAAAAACATCAAACTAAATATTTATTTAATACTGTATGTTGATACTCTAGTTGAATTTCGAGTTATCTCACTATGGGAACGTTCAGCCGGTAATTCATTCTCCATTGCAGTGTGTGTCCTGTGTTGTGCCATCCTCATTATTTCTTCATTTTTGCAGACTCATCGCCACCACATCCTTCAGTCCCCATTCACTCCCTTTCCCCAGCTTTGTCCGAAGACAATGATGAGTTTAGTGACTTTCAAGGGCCTGTAGATGCCCCTGCCTCCTTCCCTCCGCCCTCCTCCACTTCCTCTGCATCGGGCCTCTCCTCTCAGGTCCCCGTCCAGCCTTCGTCCACTGCCCCCGCGTCAGGTTTCTCCTCGGACGATGACGAGTTTAGTGACTTTGTTCAGGGTCCCCTAAATGCGTTCCCTCTCTCTGACTTCCGACCTTCCTCCCCTTCCCTGAATGCAGGACTTTCCTCCTCCTCCCTCCCTCAGTCCCTTCCTGCCTCTGTGTCCATTTCCACTGTCACCCAACACTCTGCTGTCAGCAACAGCTCCCAATCTACATTTCAAGGTAACTGTCTTTTTGCTTTGTTGACACCTCCCTGCCCATCCGCATATTTTTTACCCAACCATATATATTTTGAATGATTTTTTTTTTTATCACAGCTGCTGCTTTTATTGCTGATGATAAATATTTTCACTGGCACGTCTGGGTTGTGCGCTGGCCTCGGCGTGTGTTGCAGTGTGGCAGCATGCAGCCAGCACCGCAAATGGCCTGGCCTTTTTACCTAAAGCCTCCAGACACTGCAAACAAGGATCCAGCATCAATAAGAAACGGACCTTGTTTCTCATTAGGAAGTGTAGCAGAATCTATCAATGATACCGAATCGTTTTTTTTTTAGGTTTGATAGAAGACGTTCACACTCATGTTTCATCTTATTTCAGATCATGCAGACTCAACTGCAGGTTAGATAAGACAATTGACATTGTTCATGATTCCTAAAACGAATGTTCTCAATAGAAATACACCGTGGTGCAGCGTATACTAAGTCATCAGTTGAATCTAACTTTAACCACTTGGTTTAGACAGTGTGTTTCATCAAGAAACCTGTTCCTCATTCCCCCCTTTAGGCCCGTCCCTGGAACAGAAGCTTTTCTCCTCTTGTGATTTCACTGCCGGAGAGACGGCACCGGTTAGCTTTAAATCCAAGCCGAGTTTGGCAGCAATGGGTCCTGGAACTAAAGTTTCAACCCAGTTTCACTCCAGCACTAAAGCGAGGAATTGGGCTGCGGCCCCCGAGGACTTGAGTACGGTCTTCGTGGCTGAAAAGCCGCCTGAGTGCCCGGTGTCAGCGCCCGGCGCCCCCACACCAGGTGTTGACCCGTCTCCCCAAACCAGTAAAGACAGTGGTGAGAGACGTGCCTGTTTTCATGTCTTCACAGCTTCCTCTTCTCTCCCTCGCTCTGCTGCACACAATCAAGGCAGTACTTTTCTTTCTTTCTCATAGAAAATATTTACACCCTTTTCTAACAAACTAAAAATAGTTCTCTTCCTTTTGGGTTACAATTGTTTTTTTTTGCCAGATTCTGAGCTGTCATCGTACTCTTCATGGACTCTGAAATCAAATTCTACTTCTAATTCACTTTGCCTGTGAGATCAACTGGAATGGCGGTGTCTTTGAGGTTTCCTCCCTGTTGCTTTTCCTAAGTCTCTGCTCTTTAATCTGCCTGCGTCACACTTCTGTCGCCTCACACCAAATCTTGTCAGAGGGTCTTGTCTTCTCGGCGCCCTCTGCACACGTCGGGGGAATGGACTGTGTCCGTTGGGGTCCTGAGGGGACTCAATAAGCTGCTGCTGTTTGTTCCGCTCGCCGCGTAGCACCTTCTCAGGGAACCAGCTCTGCCGCATGCTGACTGCTATGGTTTAACAGGGTTGCGCATGGTTTGTGCAGGTGCCACTAATGCCCAAACAAAATCCGAGGATGATTGTGCATGCCACTTGCCAACTCCTTTTATGCTTTCATTTGTCTGTCTGTGTCCGTGTCATCGAGGGAAATGCAGAGGCTAATCTTGGAGTGTAATGATTTGTAATGAGATTTATTTAATTGCCCACTGACGGCTGAGTATTATTTGCAAAGCAGCTGCCTGAGTAGCCATAAGATGCCTTGCAAAGGACTCAACATTTGCTGTAGTTTTTCTATATGTAGAACATAAATGTTTACTTGGGTTAATGTCAGCAGTTAAATTTGATTCCTTGTCCTTTGTTTTTACAACATGGTCTCCTCTCTGCCCATCTTGAACCCATAAATGGCTCATGTCTGACCGGGAAAGACTCTTGTGATTCCGTGCAGCAGTGCATGACATCAGATGAATAATTCTTTTGAGCCATGGCAAGTTGTATGGCAGGGAAAGCATTGTGCAATAACAACTAATTGTGTTGTGTGCGTTATTTGTGTGGGTGTGTGCTTGTGACAGGAGGTGTTGGCGTCTACCCTCAGCAAGAGCACATTCAGCCCATGCTGCCAGCGTGGGTTTACAATGACAACCTCATCCCGGGTATACATGTCCCTGTTTTAGACATTTATAATTTATGATTTCTGTCTTTTGTGGAATCGAAAACCTACAAATTCTCCATTATGACTGAGATTTGGGATAGTTTAAGTAGATTATCTCTCCATTTCTTGCGTGATTGAATATTGTCCTTTCTGTTGGTTTTCCCTTTAGAAATGTTCAAAAAGGTGCTGGAATTCACCATGACCCCGGCGGGCATAGACACAGCCAATCTGTACCCGATACTAATGTCGTCAGGACTTCCCAGGGAAGCACTGGGGCAAATCTGGGCGGCAGCCAATCGCACAACACCCGGCATGCTGACCAAGGAGGAGCTCTACACCGTACTTGCACTGATTGGTGTGGCGCAGGTAAAAACTGGAGCCATGACAAGCTTTTCCCTCAAAGCAACTTGACTAATCATTGTCCGCGGCTCTCGCAGAGCCTCGCCATCACGTCCAATTAGACGGGCCGAGCTATGACTGGGTGAAGAGAGGCCACGCTGGGAATCAGCCCGGGGCATGTGGGGCATTTGAAGACATATATATGGCCCCATCAGCCGTGTTCGCTTCCAAGCAAGTAGTAACAACACAACTTGGTTGGTGTAAATCTGTAGGAGCTTTAAAACACAAGCCCGACAAGGTGTATTCTCTTGAGGAGAAAAGGTTGGAGTCTGCTCGTGACAACTGTTCAAAAGGAACTTGATTTCATTGAATAATTTATCTGCAAACATTTGTTTTTTTTGGCCTTTTCACTGAATGCATCATAACATCAAAGGAAATGAAGTCACACCAGCCACTGCATCGTAACCCCTCTCATCATTCAATTGGTTTACCTTTTTTCCATTTAATAAGTCATGTCCATGTATGAGCAGGTGGGAGCGTGGAGGTGTTGTTAGCTCCGTGGCAACATTGAAACTTATTTCCTCCATTGTCTCAGTAGGTTTTTTGTCAGAAGAATTGAACAACTGTTGTTTATTGTTTGATGGTTTTCTGGTTTTTAAAGATGTTCGACTGGCAATTGCGAGATGAGGGAGGAATGCCTAAACCTTAAGATAGTCTTACCTTAAACCAAAGATGCTCTAGCGGTGGAGAGCAAGTGCATTCATATTGACTGGTGTGTCTTAAAATTATATATATATATATATATATATATATATATATATATATATATATATATATGAGATGGCGTCACTTCACTCCACCAGTCTTGTAAATAACACTCTGAAAGCATGTTCTCTCCATAGCCCTGATTAAGGCTACCGTTGGCCATTGGTGTAGCTATGAAGAGTAACGTGTATGTTGTATGTAATGTATATTTACAGATTGGGCACATCTCTTTGTCTATGTCAGGCATGAAAATCCCTCACCTTTCGGCGAAATTTGCCGTTTTGAAACCAAAATAGGTGACCTACGTGAATTGTGTAGATTCGATTTTTTTGGGGGTGTGTATTCATATTGAGTGAACTGCGAACAGGTGCGCGTGTCCGAAGGGAGCGCGAGATTCAGTGAATTGCGAACAGGGTGAGTGATGGTTTTAATATTTCTGGTATATCCAAGTTAAGTTAACCAGGAGCTTTGTTGACATAGACTTAGCTAACGTTAGCTACAGCTTGAGGAATTGAGTCATTTAACACCGCAGGAGAGAACGCGACGTTGGGCAGCTAGCTAAAGCTCCGGTGGAAAATGACTAGCTAACGCTACAGTTTTTGGTAGATTTTGAGGTGAGGGGACTGACGAGGCAGAAGGTAAAGTGGTCCACCGTTCTATCAATAAGCAGACCTGCCAACCTGATACGCATTCTGACTTCAAAGTACGATGAACAAGTCATTAACCCGAAGACACGGTCGGGAATTTATCTTACCCCCCCCCCCCCCTCCACGAATGACTCGAAGAAAGATTCGTTCATTTTACTGAACGAGATTCAAAGAACCGAGTCGGTAAAATGGTCGGTATTACCCCCCCGTCAACGAATGACTCGAAAACCCCTGCCCTAGAGGCCGTTTTCATTCCTGCTATGTTGTAGTAGCTGAAAATACTAAATTGTAGCGTGGAGATTTTCATCAGAGTTGGGATGAGTGCCTTGTGAAAGCCTTATTCCCAGTTTGATTAACTAATCAAAGGAAAAGAAAGGAGAAAGAAATTGTTTTGATGAGTTATGACATTTCACTTTGCCAGTGATTAGTCAGGAGCTGTAATTGATTTGTCTTTACCGAATTGTGATGCAAGATATTTTTTATTAGCAGATGATTAAGGCCTCTGGGTCATTAAATGTGCTTATTTCCCGTACGCCTGATCAAATAAGTTTGCAGTGCTCAGTTTATATCACCATTGGGGCTTATTCAATTTGGTCACAGCATCCATTCCCCCCGTGTGGGGTTTCTACAATAGCTTCCCTCGCCAGTTCCTTAAAGTCTCTTTCCTTCGTTTCAGAGTGGGCTCCCAGCAATGAATGTGGAAATTCTCAGCCAGTTCCCTTCTCCACCAGTGCCCAACCTGCCAGCCCTGGCTATGGCCATGGCCTCCGTCATGCCCCAGCACCAGCAGCCCATTATGACCAAGCCCCCTGTTTCCATGTCAGCACCGCCGCAGGCTCAAGCACCCACAGGCACTAACTTCATCGCCAGTTTCCCTCCGCCACAGGTAACAAGAGCATGCCTTTGAGTTCTGCATTATCCGTTAGATGGTCATAATTCGCGGCGTACTCACTAACCCGTTGCCGGCCCAGGGGCCCAAAGCCGATGACGACGACTTCCAGGATTTCCAGGAGGCTCCAAAGCCAGGAGGCGGAGACCAGTCCTTCACTGAGTTCCAGGGGGAGTCTGGCGGAAGTTTCCCCACCACACTCGCACCGCAGCACCAGAAAGGGTAACGGCCAACCCTAAATGCAATTGTAATTCTAGCTCACTTAATTAGCAAAGGGATTTGATTCTAACGAGTTTACAATACAAGCCATATATTTCTTCAGTGTTCCCTTTTAATTCTTACATCTCTTTGCCTTCTTACTTGTCCTACCTTTCTTAAGAAAATATGTTTGTCGTGATGAGGGTGTAATATTCAGCCCGAGGTGCTATTTATAGCTGAGCTGTTCTGCATAATATTTGAGTCTTCAATCGTTTATCTTTGAAACTATACAGTGTCTTAGTATCTTGTAATAACCTCCCTAGAATAACAATGAGTTTGAGTCATCTCTTAATGAATTCATTTCGATGAATAGTAGATCAGCTCAGTCCTTTATATTGCTTTCCAAGCAGATTTTGAGAGACTGTCTTGTTAGAAAGGAATTTGAAAAGCAATTATCTGTTAAAAGACAGAGATATCATTTAACAGTCTCACTATTATTAAGTAGAAAAGACTGTTTCAACAACGTAAGAAGGATTCCTACCTTATATTCTTGTCTAATTAATGAAAAACCGAAAAGCTCATGTTGGTTTGGCATGTGTGCAGAAAAAGGGCTTTGAGGGGAAAAAAACATTTAAATTCAATTGGGAATTTAGAAATAATAAAGCACAATTGCATAAATTGGAACAAAGTGTTTTTTTGTTGGTCTGAATGTCATTTGGCAGCAACAAAACCTCAGAGGGACTGCGAGTTGTTTTTAAAACGTATAGCAGAGATATTTAATAAATGTGTGATTTAGTCTTTTTTTCAGTGTTTGCATGAGTAAACCACACATCTGGATAAAAGTGTTACACTGCACTCACCACACTTTACAGCCTACGGCGAATGTTTAATCAGCTTAATCTTCTATACAAACCTCACTATTGTGTCCCTGCAGTGCGTCTGCCATGCTGACTCCCGTGTCCGGTTCCTCATCCGCCTCCGTTACTTCTTCTGATAAGTACGCTGTGTTCAAGCAGCTGTCGGTGGAGCAGCCGGCGGAGCCTACGCCCACCGCCTCAGGTAACTTGTAGGGCAACGCATGTTACGAGTCGCGGTCCACTCTCAAGGAAAGGCTCCAGTCAGGTGAATCTAGGAAGAAAAGATTAGAGTAGATAAGGGAGTAGTGTGGGTGGCCCCCTCGAGGAAGGGCCAAAGGAAATGTTCCTTCATACGTGATCCCAACTTAATGACACAGGTGATATCTCGTCCCTCCCGCGGGTTTCCACACATTTCACCATGACGCAGGAACAGCACCACTATTTCTCAAATTCTGATATTTGATCAATTCTTACTTGCTTACTTATTGGGGCACCTTCAGTTTTCTGGAAATTGTTTTATCTTCTACAATATAATAATATTATTAATCACATTAAGGGAACATTCCGTTTAACATTTCAATGTGTTGTGTTTTCTGGTCATAAATATCCCATTCTTCTTCTTCCTCCGATCCAGATTTTGGGGACAAATACAGTGTATTCAGACAACTTGAGCAACCTGCTGACAAGAAACCAGTCGGTAAGAAACTCTGACACATTGAAGTTTGCTTCTGATTACAAAATGCACACATTAACCAAACTATGGCCATTCCTTCCACCTCTCTGGGACTGATATGGTCCCACGTTTGATACTCCCCCAAATTATACAGGATTTCATGACTCGGGTAGTTGTTGTTAGAGTGCCACAATACCATATTTAAATGCCATTTTTTTACACTATATGTTGTTTTGCAAGCGCGGCGTGTTGATACTAGTGTGTTTCCCATCCCCGTTTCATTAGAACAGTTTCCGATGGGGACAGCTCTTGCAACTCCAGTAAGTCATGCTTTGCGGTGACCTTTCCTTGGCATTGTCAGGCTCCATCTCCTTAATGAGCCCATTAGTTATCTCTTCTCCACCCTGCAGCAGCAGTGTGAACAGATCCTCTGTCTCCATCCATGCATATATCATACAGCGGCAGATTAACAACCCCGCAAACTCCAAGAATACATTCAGACTTTTTTTCTTTATAGCAGCGTTTTGTTTCAAACGATTTGAAACAAAAATATTCTCTTTCAAAAGATGTTTCTGCTGGTCTTTTTTATAGCGTATATGGAGCTTTGTCATTGCAAACAACACCCATCTCAACAATTTCAGTTTCTAATTGGAATTAATGAGTCAACCAAAATGTAAAATAACCTACTGGTTACATTGTTACAGGTCTAGATACTGGCAACGGCCTAACCTTTTTGTGACTTATCTAGGGAATATATTCTTCCTTGTTAACATGACCAGGTGCAAAATGTGTTTTATAATAAACCTTTGCTCAAGTATCTAATTCAGTGCACTATCCCGTACCGTTACCAAGAAAATTAAGTTAATTTATTGTAATTAAAGGAACAGAACAATGAAAGTTCACTGATCGTTTTCTTATTTGACTAGTAATATTGTGTAAACAAGATTATCCCCTTCAAAGTGTCCATTATCATGAACGATGATGGGCACCTCGTCGGGCATTTTACCTCTATCAATAGTATCAGGACAGAAAACGGTCTTGCATTGTGGTCTTACTTGTACTGGCAGCATGTTGACTATTCCTCCACTGGGAGGGTGTTGAGGGATTATTAGACACCAGGGACAACATAACTTGTTAAGATGCACTTACGTTTTGTAAAATGTCTTCCTCTTCAGCTCTTTGCATGGTAGTGTGGATGTCTCTATGTAGCGTAGCGTTTTGTGTGCGTTGCTGTGAGTTGTTGATTGGACATTCTGCAGCCCACCGTTCATCAGAAGGCTCGACGTTCACAAGGCGGCCGAGCCGTAACCGATAACCACCCACTCTTCTTTCTTGTAGGATTACGCTGCAGCTGAACGTTCTCGATTATGTCTCTCTGCTGGGTTTCGGCGTTTTTAATGATCTCAAACTGTCGTCTTTAATTCACAGGGGAAGGATTTGCCGATTTCAAGTCCGCCAGTGCCGACGACGGCTTCACAGACTTTAAAACCGCAGACAGCGTCTCTCCATTAGACCCTTCAGACCCGGCCAAGATCTTTCAACCTTCCTTCCCCTCTGCTTTCCCAACCTCTCAGTCTCTACAACATCTACCCCAGCAGCAACAGCCCGCAGTGTCTCTTTCTCAGCCCAAAAATCCTCTCAACATGGCCGATCTGGACCTTTTCTCTTCGATAGCCCCCTCTGTGCCTGCCCCTACTGAGACAAAACCCAGCCCCTTCCCCACAGTGTCTGTGCCCCCCTCTCTGCTGCTCGGACCAGGTGGAGGTAAACCTCGAGGGGGAGGTGCAGATGATTTTGGGGATTTTACACTCTTCGGCTCATCCTCCGATGCTGCTCAGGCTACAGCGGTGGGAGGAGCCGTGGCGGCAGCGCCGGACGACTTTGCAGACTTCATGGCGTTCGGCGCCTCTGGTGGGGAGCCCAAAGGCGAGAGCAGCAGCGTGGGGGTCCAAGAGGAGGCCTCCACTCAGCAGCGACTTCAGCACGCCTCAGACAAGTATGATGTATTCAAGCAGCTGTCCCTGGAGGGCGGCCCGGCCCACGACGACGGCAAGGAGAGCGGCGGGGGCTCCTTCTTCTCTCTCAAGAGCGACACCGACGACTTTGCCGACTTTCAGTCCTCAAAGTTCTGCACGGCGCTCGGGGCTTCGGAAAAGACGCTGGTGGACAAGGTGGCCGCTTTCAAACAGGCCACAGAGGACTCCGCCTCCGTCAAGTCCCTCGACCTCCCGTCCATCGGGGGGAGCAGCGTAGGAAAGGACGACTCGGAAGACGCACTCTCTGTGCAGCTGGACATGAAGCTCTCGGATATGGGCGGAGACCTGAAGCATGTGATGTCGGACAGCTCTCTGGATTTGCCCGGCCTCTCGGCCCACCAGCCCCCCGCTACAGGTGAGGAACTAGTGCGATTGCTCTGGTGAGGCCCCATCCAGTCACATCCAGTATTAATTTCATAGCCAGCGGTGGCTTCTTCTCCTCAGTGCCCACTTGTGACCAAAAAACAGGGATCAAAGGGCAAGTAATGAAGCCCTAATTAAAATTGAATACGCTCCAGCGCTGATGAGACGTAACACTACATGAATAACATATCAGAGTAGATGCATAGTATCATTCATTCCACGGGTCATCATTCATCAAATCATATTTATTTATTTATTATTTATTAATGTACTTGAATCCTTAGTTCCCCTCCCCTTTTTGTTGTCAATATTGCTTCCGCCCCTCCCCCTGCCCCCAGCATTTATTATAATTGACAGAAAGTTCCTCTTGTCAAACAAAATGGTGGAGGCCGAGGTTGGATGACTGTGACTCCCTATGTGTTGTAGCAGGCGGGCCTCCCCCCACTGCACCTTTTGTCCCCACAGGCCCGACTTTAGGAGTGTGTTATTGACGTGTCGCCCAGAGCTGACGGAGCGGTGGAATAGAATACAGTCGAGAACAAGAGATGGTTACAGGGACAATCGTGTTGTTTATTCCCGTCACACGTTTCCCACAGTCGGCTGCAGTTTCAATTCATTATTTTTTATTTAATTAAATTTTTAAATCATCAATCAACATTTTTTTCACGGTTTGCAAAACATAATATGGATTAGCTAAAAAATATAGTCCTTAGTTTACTTAAATGTGCCAGACGCTTTGTTCTGTAGCTCTCAGCTGGTACACGGCGGGCCAGTGGCTCATAGATGACCGCACCAACAGCACCAGCCACAGTTAAAGGGCTGTCCGGGCTAACAGTGTGTGCACCCCGAAGGGAACGGGAGGGTGGGCGCCGCTGCAGTCTGTCCGGGCGCCGTTGGGCGCCGCTGCAGTCTGTCCGGGCGCCGTTGGGCGGGTATGTCTACAAAGCACAGGGAAGCCCAAGTAAACAACTCACACTGATTTTCTGCTCAGGTAGACATTCCTCCACCATGTATTTACATGGCAAAGAATTGTTTAGTGCTATATAAATGCTCAGAATAGTGCATACAGCTCCTTACATACATGTTTTTTTTATTTATAAATGAAGCAGTGTTCCACAGCAGCAGCCGAAATGTTAAATGCATCTTAGCTGTATGCAAAAGCATTCTTTGGCCGGTGTTCTTCGTGCTGTCGTGGTGCTGTGCAGTATTTCAGACCTACCATGCAGTATTCTTCGGATCAAATGGTCCTCTGTTTTGCGTGCACATCACCTTTTGTGAAAGTGGAGTCAAAGTGTTTAACCCCTGGAATTGGTCCTCGCAGCGTCCAATCAACTCCACCCACTTCTCTTGGGTCATCGGCAGTCGATTGGTCGAAGTTGATTGGATGGGCGTTTTTACAATCTCATTCATACGTACGGATATATGGACAGGGTTGAGTCAGCCTGCTGACACCCGAGGTGGCTCACAGGGCTGTTCCTTGTTCGTTCAAAGTTTATTAACATTGAAGGTCAATTGCTAATTGAACCCTGTGGTGTTCCATGCAATTACACCCAGGGGTGACGTTGATTGAGCATACACTGATCTAGTTTGATTAAAAGGAAATAGAACCCGGTTTTGGTGATAATCCGGTGACGTCCATGTCAGCCCTCCCTCTCCTGTGCTTGTCATTTATTCATTGAGCGTATCACCTTCCATGCCAGGTCTCATGTTTTACAGAAACATTCTTAATGTGTTAAAGCCTCCAAGCTTAAAACAGTAGTTTTGACAATAGTTTTACTTTTTCTACCTTTTATTGAACCCTTTTCTTTTTTTACACTCATACATCCAACTTTTTGTTGTTCCTCGACTTTATCAGATAATCTTGCTTAAACAACAGGTTTCTCATATCATTTCACCCGAGGAATTTATCATTCTTCTTCCTGATCAGAAAAAGATATCCTGAATATAAACATCCCCATTGCCTTATTTGAGTTTCTGTACAGTGATCAAAATAAAACTGGTCCCTCTGTAGTGACGGAGTTGGATTGATTTGAGTCTAAGGAGCTGCAGGCTACTCCTGATAACCGCGGCCAGTTTAAAAGTCGACAAATTCCTGAGAAGCTTTTTACACGACCGTACCGGGCTTTTGTCCTTATCTATCCCATGTTGTGTTTTCCGGAGAGCTTTGGGGCTAATCTATTGTTTAGGTGTAGAAGGCAGAGCAGTTTGAGCACCACCTGGTTCTCTGGACATGTACGTAATCTTAAAGAGGCAGTATTTCACTTGTTAGGTTCCTTTTTTAATTAATTTTTTAGGAATCTTTCTTTTTTGTTTGTTTCTTTGTTTTTCACCGTTGTCTGTGATAGTGCGGCATGAATCATCATGTGTACTCTCTGGTCTGGCTCTCTGAGAACATCACGCCGTTAGTATTACCCTTCCTGCCTTGCTCTTTGCTGCAGTATGCCTGCCTTTTCAATTTGTGAAATTGACAAGAACATAATACAATATATCATTTTATTTATAACAGTATTGCAAGTTGTTTTATTGAAGGAAACAAATGTATACATACAGATTTAATAGTGTATTTTTATTACAGGACTATTGAGCTCTGATTATGAAAGACTCCTTGATTACTGATGTGATTTGCAACGTATGTCAATTAAATGTAGCCTGCAGTATTTAGTGAGATCAAAATATTTTGGGTCAACAAAAACATTGTTGTCTCGAGTAGTGATGTGGTATAATTTAAAGGATTATAAGAGTGCGTGCACATTGGCCTGCTTTGTCAAACAATCACTGTCTATTGAAGGGAATAGGGATACTGTCTCTTTAAATCTGTTTCTGCATCTGTGCTTGGATGTAATTAAAACCCTTTCTGGGATGTCAGGCTTTGTTTTCTGCAACCCTTTGAGTGCTTGAACAAGATCACTTAATGTTTTTAGATGCAGATGAGGAGGTTAATGCAGATGTTGTGATTACCTCCCCTTAATGTGTTATTAGAATAAACCCAAGGACTAAAATATTATTTCATAATTGTAAATAGATAAATGGCAGCATCCTGAATTGTATATTTTTAGTCTTCACTGCTCCTAAAAGGCAGTTTAGTTCAGACTTTCCAAACAAACCAATTCTTCCCTCAAGTCCTCAAAGGGTTATTGCTTCCTTGAGCTGGTTCTTTACTTTATCTTTTCAACTTGGCTTTGCAAGTGTTCTGTACTCAAATCTTTTCCAAAACACCTGTTGCTTTACATCCCAATAGTAAAACACAGTTTGTCCTCCCCCCAGAATTACTGATTTTAGTCTGTGGATGTGCCTTCTCATTCTGGGTCCTGCTTCAATATCCTCGGATTATCTTGCTTTTACTTCTGTTTTTTTTTTTTCTACCCTTTTCTCCTGACTGCATGCCCTTGTATTCTAAATGACTGAAATCTAATATTTTACAAGTGTTAGTTTGACAAACCTCTTGTAATGATAGACTTCTTTCACAGTACTTTCTGACCTCTCTCTTTCTCTCTACTCATGTTGTCGTAATAAATATTACTGTTGGTATTGCTCAAATGCGTACCGTCTTTTTTTCCTTCTTCCATTTCTTCACAGTGATCTAATAACACAAGGCTTACGGTACTTGGTCCTTGTCAATTTCACAAATTGCTTTTGTTGTCTGAGGGCTTCTGTCATGCAAAACAAGGTCGACGTGTGCGGATGTGTCGGAAAATAACCGCGAGAGAGCCGCGAATCCTCCGGTGTTGTGACAAATGTGCTTGAGGTGTGTCAGTTAGTGTTTTTGTTAAAGAAAGAGAACACAAACTGTGCTCTGCCAACACAACACGGTGTAAGAAGCATGGCAGATGTAACGGCAGGAGGGATCTTTTATTGATCTTTCAGTATAAAGAGGTCAAGTGACGATCAATGCGAGCAGGGCAGCAGGTGGCGGCCATTGTAGAGAGAACTATGCGCCACAAGAACAAGCAGTATTAGTATTCATTGCGTTGTAGTGAATTGACAGCGGCCATTTTCTTCTCATGAACATGATCGACATCAAACATCAAAACATTTTGTTCCATATTTGTGAGGAGAAATGTGCATGGAAAGATGTGTCACTTACTACAACAACAATTAGTCAGGCGCTGGTGTTGAAACAGAGAAGTCAGCCCCACTTTGTGGTTATATTGCCTTTTACAATATTATCTCATTCATGACACCACATGTTGACTGCAGCATAGAGACACCACACAAGATACTAGTAAACTTTCAGATTTTATTCGCACATTCTTTAGATATCTTGAGATTTCTGCCTCCATTCCAGAACAATAGTTTGGTGTTTACAGGATTGAAAATGACATTTAGTAGATTCAACACATATAAAATAATTTTTCTGAATCATGCAGGGACTGTCCACGGTGAGGTATCCAAGGTAATCACGGGTATTGTTTTTTCAAATGAGATGGTTGCTTTTCAGTGTGATTCTCCTGAGCACCACTAAAAGATTGTATTTGGGTCAGAAATGTCAGACTTAATAAACCCAAACTGTCTTCGGGCTTGACACCACCAGAGATAAGTGAGGTATTATAACACCTGAACTATCAATAAGTAAATAATCCAACAAAAATCTCAGTCCCTCACCCAGGCTCATTGATCTTCCTCCTGTCATGGCAGCGTCTGTTCCCAGGAACCACCGGTGTCTGTGTTCTCATTACAGACGGCGACGACATGAGATTTGACCCCTTCGGGACGTCGGCGCTCAGCACCCTGGCCAGCTACGACTGGTCCGACCGCGAGGAATGTCTGCCCGGTGAGGTCAGGAAGCCGCAGGGCTTCGAGGGGGCTTCCCTTCCCTCGTTAGTGCCGGCGCAAAGGAAGGAGCCGACCTTTGGCAGTGCAGAAAACCTCCCGGGCAGCGGCGTAGCAAAGGTCGCTGCCTCCGTTCCCACGGAGGACGGCTCGTCCACGGATGACAAGTTTGAGGCCTTTGTTGATTCGGGCCCCGGCGAGCAGAGCGGTGTCGACGACGAGGACGACTTTGGGGACTTTGCGAGCACTGTTTCTGAAAAGTCTGACTCGCCAGCTGCCGCTGCCGAAGGCGGCTCCGAGGGAAACCAAGACGAGGCCTCTGATGAGTTTGGGGCCTTTCAGGGGGACAAGCCCAAGTTTGGCAAGTCTGACTTCCTCAAAGCCAGCGCTCAGACCAACGTCAAGTCCAGCGAGGAGATGATCAAGAACGAACTGGCGACCTTTGACTTGTCGGTTCAAGGTGAGTGACAATCATCACGTTGAACCTACTACGTGTGAGAGACAGAAGTAACCGCGTCGTCATCGTTCTTTGATGTTAACTATTCTCAATAGTGGTTCCCAGGAACAGCAAAGAAAATGGGAATAATTGATAGTGAAAACACTCATCGCTTGCAGCATTTAATCAGAAAGGGAAACATTTCAATCATGTATAGAGAAAAAAAACATGTTCAACTAATCTATTTGATCCTGTTGTGTTCAGAAATCTTGCGACTAAGAACTTCAGGAATCGTGTTCTTATTTTAGGAAGAAAAACTCATATTGTATGTGGTTTGTATATATATTTCAATGCAATTAGTTCAAAACAAAGAAGGTACTCCCCATTTGGGGAGGGGGGAGCCTTCAAAAGGGGACTTGGCAGAAAGAGTATCGGAACCACTGCTGTGGGCTATTTTTAAACCCCTGGGCCCTAAAATGGCGCGACAACACTGTTCAAAAGCCTCTTTTCCTGCCACCCTCGCATGCTCAGCCTATCAGACCTGCAGTGAGGCTGTCGGGCGTTAGATGGCAGTGTTGGGATGACGAGTGAGACGGATTAGCAGAGGCCAAATCCATGAGCACAAATTAACCCCATCCACCGAGAGAAAGAAGTAGAAGCTGCTCCTTTTTTTAACCGCCGTTTGCGGTCATGTTCCAGGAATAATTTGTCAGCTATTCCCGCACCGCCATAAAGGCCCATTTGCTATTTATCTCCCTGTGCTCGATTTAATTTGTGTGAGAAAGCGAGCCTCTCTTTCCTCTCTGTGCCCAGTGGAACAGTAATCTGATCTTGGGGCGGGGGCTTCTGGGTCGTGGGGACGATGACGCATGTCTCTGTGGGTGGTGGAGAATTTTGAGGGGGGGTGGGTAGATTACCTGCGTCTGAATACACAAACACACAAATGCACTTACTGCCAGCCCCACTGGAATAGCCCATGTTTGCTGTGGTGCCCTGCCAGGATTTGCCTGCGAGTCCTGGTGAATAATTCATACCTGCATATTTGTGCCTCTCTTTTATATGTAATTATCGCTGTCACAAATTAAGCATTTACTGAAGCTGTCATTGTCCACAAAGGACAAAATGAGTCCTCACCTCAGGTGGCTGTGAAACAAAACGAGTTTGTGTTCCGGCTTTGTCTCAGGCTCTCACAAACGCAGCCACAGTTTGGGCGACAAGGAGATTGGGCGTTCTCCCCCGTCTCCGGCCCCGGACCAGCCCTTCAGAGACCGATCCAACACCCTCAGCGAGAAGCCCGCGCTGCCTGTCATCAGGGACAAGTACAAGGACCTGACCGGGGAGGTAGAGGTGAGGAGGCGCCCGTCGCCAACTATTTCCAACCACCAGATTTTCGGCCCGTGAAAAGCTCCAGAACAAAGACGTGGTTCTCTGTTGCTTTGGTGTTCATGGGAGATAATTTTGTGCTCTGTTACTGCAGGAGAGCGAGCGCTACGCATACGAGTGGCAGAGGTGTCTGGAAAGTGCTTTGGAGGTTTGTATTTGTTTGTCCCGCCTTGTCCCAAGGTGATTTTTCACCGCGAGAGTGACTATTCAAGTATAAAGAATAATTAACATAACTATAACTATAAGTGGACGTTTTTTTCACCTGAAATGTCCAGACCAGAATCTGGAAGCGGGTTCCTTATTAACACAGTAAAACAGCGCACTGTCAAGTAAGTAAAGTTGTGATGAAAATGTACATCTGCATAGTGTTATAATGCTGGCTTCTATCTTCCCACATTAAGGTTATCACCAAAGCCAACAACATCCTGAACAGCATCAGCAGCTCCTCCGTCTGCACCGAGGTCATCCAGTCCGCTCAGGGCATGGAGTACCTGCTGGGTGAGGAGTCACACACACACACACACACACACACACAGTCACACACAGAGTCACACACCACCATGAGCAAGGCAATGTGAGCTATGCAGTGTGAGGCTGTTAAAGAACCTTGTGTGTGGCCTTGCGCCCCTCTGAAGGACACAGAGGGGACAGGATTAAACCCACCTGGTGCGATGGCTTATCTCCGCCCGCCTCGACGAGGTCCCGCTCCCTCGTCGTGCTCCTCTCCTTTTTAATGAGCTACTGGGACTGAAGACGCCGCACCGCCCTCGTTTTCGTGATGTGTGTGTATTTCCCTCCCACAGGCGTGGTGGAAGTGTATCGCGTCACCCGGCGCGTGGAGCTGGGCATCAAGGCGACGGCCGTGTGCTCCGAGAAGCTGCAGCAGCTGCTGAAGGACATCAGCCGCGTGTGGAACAACCTCATGGGCTTCATGTCGCTGGCCAAGCTCGCTGTAAGATAGAACCTAGCAACAATTCACAGTTACGCAGTAAAAGCACCAGACTCGGATGCCGTCCGGATACGTTTAAACTTTTGTTTAAACTTTTTAAGTGTAGGTACAGAAATACACAGCGAACAATAAGCGAATGGAATAGTGGCATAACCAATATTGTTGTTCCGTTTGCAGGAAAAAAATTCAATGATTTGTTTGCAGTGTAGCTTGAGCTTTTTGGCAGGTTGGTGTTTGAATCAAAAGATGTGACTTTAAACCCCAGCTTTAAACTGTCTGCTGAGGACGACTGTCCTCATTCAAAGAGTTTTTTCACATTGCGGAAGCTCGAGGAAGGAGGCAGAAAAAACAAATGCAACTAATGTTTAATTAAATCAGTTACTGTTTTTCTTACAGAAAGAAAGACCGACGTTTGTATCGGTTTTGTTTGTACACTTCTAGGAAAGATGATTATGACTACATTTTTCCCTGCGGCAGGAAGTAAAATGAGTTTGTGTGTGTGTTTTTCTTTATGCGTGCGTGCAGCCTGATGAGAGCTCCCTCGATTTCTCCTCCTGTATTCTGAGGCACGGCATTAAGAACGCCAAGGAGTTGGCTTGTGGTGTGTGTCTACTCAACGTCGTCGCACGCAGCAAGGTTGGTCCCCCACACAATCACACACACACACACACACACAGGATAACTGCTAGTGGATACATTTATTTTACACAAATATTGTTGTGCTCATCTGTTTGACTTTGAAACGTTTTGCAGAGGAAAGAAGAAAGCGCTATTGGACGTCTGTTTAAACGAGTATGAGACATTCAACTGTAAACTAAATCTCATTCCACTCTTCCCCTCTGGGGGGCTTTTGGGGGCCTATTCTGTTCTTGCCGACGAGCCCGAGCGGGGGGGGGGGGGCAGAGTGACAAGACTCGCACTAGATTCCAGCCCAAATCAATCCATCAAACATTAACCAATTGCCTGTCAAGCCTTCTGTTTCGCACATAGCACACGTGCAGTTTATAACAAACCGATGATGAGCGCCGTTGCTGCCAGATCACTTATAGCCAGCGAGCGATGTTAGCTATGCTATGTTTACGAAACTAAATCGGAACGTCTCAGGCGAAGGCTCGCCGTTCTCATATAAAGTATTTTTTGTGTCAGTGAAGATGAAGTTAATGTGAGGTTGTGGTACTGTTAGCTTTGAACTGTGTACACTACAAAAGAGAAAAAAGAGGCTTGTATCTTAAAAATGAACTAGTGCGTAAAACTCCGGTAACTGGCGCTTTAATGTAATAAATATTGTGGTATTGTTTTAAATTATATAACTCCACAAAATAACCTAGTCGTTAATCTGACATGGAAGGAACTTCGGAGAAGAGGACGCTCTTCATTCTTTACACTTTTGTTGATCTATTTTTGAAACAAAGCACACACCCCTTATTACTCCCCTCGCGTCTCCTACTAGAGACCCATGTGCACCGTTCCAACATGTGAAGAAATCCAGGGCTTGGCAGGGCTGACATGTCTCCTTCCAGCTGCTGAGCTGTGATTGGACGATCACCGCTCTCGTGCTGAAGGACGACTGAGAAAAATCTGGATGATAATGTGCACTCTTTAAATAGCTGAGAGAGGGCAGTTGTCACTTTGGCACCTCGGGGAGGGTCCTTGGACTCTGGGATTGGTTCTTCAATGTCACGCGGGTCACTTTTTCTTGGAAGGGTTTCATTTTCCACCTCTTACGCAGGGTAACTGCTCATCTCGCCACCCGCGGCTAACTACTATTGGTGTTTCTGCTAAGTGTTCAGTCATCAACGGTGAATTGGGGCTGTGTGCAAAATGTGTGTGTGTGTGTGTGTGTCTACCGCCTCGCCTTCGGTGGCTCTGCTTTTCATCGACGTGGGCCTCTGACGGGGTACTCGGACCCTGCGGTCTGGAGGGCAGGATGGCGGCGCAAATTGTCTCTGTTGGCCGAGCAGGAACAGATGGATGGCTCTGGCAAGATATGGCTGACTGAGGGGCATCTAGGAGCAGATGTGCCTCACACGTTAGTCACGAGCATGAGTACTACTGACTATTAGACCTGCACACAAACACACACACACACTCACATCTCACTCGAATGTGCATAGAAGCAGGCTGAAATGAATGCAGTTCTATTTTGTCTCGGTGCCACTAGCACGAGATTAATAACCCATCGTTTAATTGCATTTTTGTTTTTGGCAGAGCCACACTGTTGAGAATGAATAAAGCCACGTGAAGAATAGCATCCCCTCAGAGTATAATGAAGTGAAAGAACTGCTTTGGCTACAGCAGACGGCCCAGATTGTTGCTTTGTCCTTTAGTGAAGAGGTACTTGTTTGTTTTTCAAACAAGGTACTGAATTTCAATTTTTCCAAAGTGTTGTCTTTGTTGAAACAAACTGATCCAAAAAAAGTGCATTTTATTTGCAATTCATTAAGGGCTTCATTTCATCTCTGTTTGTCATTCAAATGCAGCAGTTATGTTTGATCATAAATGACACTTTTCAGCTAACGATGCTCTGGTGCATCTCCTAAATGATGTTTTTTCTCCAATGTTAATTGGAGCAATTACAGGGAGAAGCACTGAAAAAGGACTTGAATCATTTTGCATATCTGCCTATTTACGTGTTAATGCCAGTTTGCCAAGTGCCTAAAGAGTTTGGATCAATATTTCTGTGTATCTTTTTACTTGAGGAGGATTAGAGCCTTTTTCTGCAAATGTGCCAATCCTCCTAATTTGAATTGGTAAATCTGTATTTTGGTGGAACAGTTCCTCGGGTTAGCAAGGTTCCTACGCAGCTAAATACATCTCTCAGGTAATGCCAAGCCTCGGGGGAGATGTGTGCATGTGCAAGTTATTCAGTCACACATTGGTTCTGACACAGACTGTAGGGGGAAGAAATAGCCTCAGCAGGCCGATTGTGTCTGACCTCCACCGCTGTATCAGTAATCAGCCAATTAAACCCAGATGGAATGGCATGGTAGTAAAAAAAAAACAATTTCTCTACTGTAATCTGAAGAAATGCACAATTTATTACGGGAAGAAGATGCTGTAAAAGTGGAATTCATGTCAGGAACTATAGAAACAGCAACCAATAGGTATGCTGAGGATTTAACGGAAATGGTCGGTCAAATTGATTCATAGTTAAGTAGCTCAGTTTGTTGTTAGAGCAGCTGTTAACAGCAGCAGAATAGTTTGTATTTAATGGCCATATTTTCAACCAAACAAATCAGTGCATACATGAATGTCGTAGGAAGCTTTACAAGTGAAGTGCATGCACATGGTGTATATTTCAGATGGACTGCACTGACCTGCCACCATGAGCATGCCGACTGAGGCATATATCAGTACTATCTATCAATCAAGGCCAGATCACTTGAATTTGAAGACTGAAAGTAGCCCTGAGGTGTAATAACATGTACTTTTTCATGTTTTCACTCCCAAATGTACTGGGAAAGGGAGATTTCTTGTGGTAAAACAGCTGATCGTAATGTTTGCCCGCTGCTCTACCTCTGCACGCTTTGCTGTACCTGTACATGCTGACCGCTCTTGTGCTAACGGGCATTTATTGACACTGACTGGGGGTTACGGGTAATTATGCCTCTTCAAAAATTGAAAAAAATTCAATTTACTATTGTAGAGTGGAGGTGCAGAAGGCTGTTTCAGGGCCATTTTTTTGCTTCTCCTTCCTGGTAGCATGTATGAATGGTAGTATGAATTCTTACCCTTAACATGCACCTAAAAGGTCAGCCGAATTAGAAGAGGTGTAGTTTTATCTGACCAGCTCCAGCTTGAAAGCATAGATTGTCTCATTTATGTTCAGCCTGAGTTACAAGTCGCTTCCCGTCTAAAAGCTTAATGATACACGTCTGTCTAGAAAAGTACTAAATCAGCCCACAGTCGCTGCCAAACAGGTGATGTCTAGGGAGGAGTCAGTGCCCATACAAATGCATGTTTGAAGTGTAAAGTCTACATGGAGAGAGGAGAAGGGATGACGGTTTACCCTTTGCGTCACCACACCGTTATTTAGTATATTTTCTCTCTGACAGTTTCCAGCTTTGGCAGCGTGCAGGTACATGATAACAAGTGGGCCAGTGTTAAAGAAAAGTCAGTGTGGGAAGGGGGGCATTCAGTCTGCGTGAGGACGCCTTTTGTCCCGCTGGCCGCGTGCCCTGCAGGCGTTTTTCAGTCAGGCGGAGGCGTGTCAGTCTGCATTTGGGTGCAGTTGTTGCTTTTCTGCATGCAAGCTGTGATTCGTTGCACGTGTCTCATTTCCTTTCTCCCGGTGTCTCATCCCCCCCGATGCAAACTGTCAAACAGCACGTTGCAGACATTAGCCTCTCATGAACATCAACACGCGGTTTATACTTCCTACTACGTCCTAAGCAGTTTTTAAATATACGTCTACATATGATATTTTTTCAGAAATGTTGCTTTTGCCTAAAGGCAATGACATACAAACATGCGGTAAGGTTTGCTAGGGTTGAGCAGAGACATTTACAGTGCATAAGGATTCTTCTCTTGATGTCATGTGGTCTACATTTTATTTATTTCACCACAAGAAAACCCTTTTAATTTTATTGATACTTACAACCGACACAGCACACCGTGATTTAATGTGCGTTTAACTCCCCATAAGCATTCTGCAGCTGTAAAGCACTCTGGGGGAAGAGGTTCAGTGTCTCACGCAGGGGACACTTGTGAACATGTGAACAGTAGCAGCCGGAGAACAAACCACCCATTTGGGGATTAAAGGTCGATTCGCTCCATAATCTGAGCCTCAGTTACCCCAAAATAACAAAGACACTGTCTTAATGTCTCAGTGAGCTTAAGGTGTCTCGGCATCTTGTATTTTCCTGGTTTGACTTTGAATATAACATCATTTTTTTAGAAAACATTAAGACTCAGTTATTCCTATTTTAGGTTTTTCACTATTTATATGCATGCGATGTTCAGTTGTATGGATAGACAGAAAAGCGAGTTAAGTCTTTCCTATCTGGGATTAGATGGTTGAAAACCACGTCTATTGAAATGCGACTAGGCTGAAATGTACAGTAGGGGCCATATGTGAAAGCTAAACTCATGCTCTAAATGAACATTGGTGCCCATTTTCAGTATTCTTGGTGCGTGAAGGCATAATACAGTGTCTCCTTCCTTGTCCATATCTTCCCTGTCTGTCCCTCTTTCGCCTGTGTGTACAGATGAGTTAATTGTCTCTTTGTTTCCGGTGCATAATATATAACAAACCATAATATACCAATTGCCACTTTGACAGGCCTTCAACTCTGATACGGACAACTTCAAACTGCTGTACGGAGGCCACCAGTACCACGCCAGCTGCGCCAATTTCTGGATTAACTGTGTGGAGCCCAAACCCCCCGGCCTCATACTACCTGACCTGCTGTGAGCTCTGGGCTGCGGCTGCCATGGCAACAGGGCACAGGCTAATCAACATCAGATAGGTAGAGCGCCGGCGACGACGCCGCTCCGGCTGCCGCCGCGGAGCGAGAAGAGGACGTTCAAAGACACTGGATTCCTTTGTATTTACCATGTTCGATTTCAGCTGCATAGGTCACATTAGTAATGAGCAATGTGCTTATTATATAGTTTCCACTGATTTTCACTGTTGAAAAAAGTCAATGAATCCATTTTCACTCGTTAACGATGTATTTAAATTATTAGTTGTGCAATATAAATCTGGGGTTTTTAATGTGACTCGTTACTTCTGTTTGAGAGGATTTATTCTCACGACTTCCTTTCTTCCCGTTGACCCAGAGCCGTTGAATCAAACCTATTGTTCTTGAATTACATTTGTGGGTCAGGTCTGTTTAATGGAACTTTTAATAGGAGACCTTTAACATTTAAACTGGGGCCGTTTGTGGGTTTTCTTGAGTTATGTTGAATTGATGGCTTTGAATATTTTTGCACGGTTAAGGAGAGTTCAGCTCTTCTAAAGGTATTTAAAATGTATATTTTATAGAGGAAAAGAGTCTGGATTCGAGGTGTTTAAGGGGTTCATGCTAACGGTTTGGTTTTTGTGTCGTCTTTGTGTGCAGCTAGAGCTGAAGGTAAAGAATGATTCTGAACTGGAATTGCAGCAGCACTTTTTGTATATTACAGTGTCGTGCTGTAGCATTGTAATTATAACCCAAATGTGATGTAAATAAATATGCATACAGTTTAAAGTGTCAGACGTTATTGAGCGTTTCTAAAGGCTATTTTTAAACCATACTCTCGTATGTACAGTGAGTTTATTTTTAATCAATTCTTTTGAGCTGTTGCCAAACATTTGGACTGTTTGCCAACGGGGATTCAATCAGCTACATAAAAGGCTGCAACAACAGCGATACTCTGAGTAGAGTGGTTTTTCTTTGGGTACAATGCTAATATATCTCAAACTTAAAAACACCAGAGCAAAAGTGTAAGGAAAGGATAAAACTGTCCTCCACGGCTAAATGGGATACCGCGGTTCATTTGACCAATTCCTTGAATAAAACGCATCTTAAAATAAGTCACTCTCGTAGCTTCTCTCCGCGGTGTTGAAATTATGTATTTATATTATATACATTGATGACTTGATGCTAATTTTATCAGCTAATGACAGTAGCTTTGAGTACAGAAGGGAAAGTATAAATCATCTCATCTAACTTTAGTCATAAAGAAAATAACCTTCTTGAACTCCGCATCGCTGTTCAACGTTTTAACGTTGGTTTTCCAAATAGTTTCTCCTACATTTTTGTGTGTTGGCGCCTTACAGCCTTAAAATAAGCCTTTTAATTCACAAGGCTTTTCATCTTCCGCCTGATTTTCCAAGAAGCTTCCTCGGCCAAATGCATGAATTTTGCCCCCCCCTCCTCCATCATTTGTAATTAACCGCCTCCTCGGCCGGAGAGGCCTCGTCTCCACCCGTTCACGACCAAATGGAATCATTTCTATCGCCGGCGGTTGAGCGCAACCACTGAAACGAGGCATCTTGGGCCTCAGTGAAACTCGTCTCATTATCCTTCTCACGTGTGCGTGTGTGTGTTCAGGTGTGCTCTCCAACATCCATTTACCTCTCGCTGTTACCTAATTCATTTCCTGCAGAAAATGAAATCCTCTCTGTGAGCACCGGGACTACAGACAATTACACGCCCCAAAATCAATTGCTGAATAAAGCTCGTAAATGGAAATACCTGTCTTCTGCGCGCCTATTGTCCGCCGTGCTGAGATGATGGCTGCTGGAGGGGAGCGTGTTGGAAGAGACGCTGTGCTGTTTAACTGGTATTTCATGACTGTGCTCCATCACATTCATGTGCCTCAACTCTTGGGAATAGAGCTGCTTCCTGCATTCTTTTTCTCCAATAACATTTCCATTGTTTGGGTTGTAATTTTTTTGTACTGTGGGAAGAGCATAACGTTTGTAAGGTTGTCTTCTATTCATGATGAGTATCTACTAGATTTTAGAGGCTTGCGGTGATATTTGAGTTTGAATCTATATGGGCTACGCAGCATCAATCCTTCGTGGCCAAAATCAGTTATAAAATGCCAACAAACTAGAAAAACATACTAGTCAGCGCTCAACGAACTATGAGACGATCTACAGAGGAAGAGGAGAGAGTGTGGGATACAAACCTTTAGGATCATTTCACGGTTTTAATCTTTTCATCGGATTTTCTAACAAGAAAAATCACACTTATGTAAAAATCCTGTACCGCCGTTTTTAACGAAAGCACCAAAAAGATGCAAAATTTCCCCACGGACCTGAACACTAATTTCTGTCATTTTCATTGTCCATGGCTCACAGTCTGTTGCCTCGGAGCTCTCATCAGTTCATCCAGTCGAGGCTGTGAACGCGATGGACGGATGAGTCATTGTTACGCGCTGATTCAGCCGCTCACTGAGGAAGATTGACTCGTTTCGCTGCAGACCAGCTCGTATCAGGCAACACATCCCACTGCGCTTAGGAAGTTCTACACTCCCTGTGAGGGGTTTTATTCTCTCTAAGCGCATTTCAGTTGTGGATTCTTTATATCTTCCATTGTATAATTGTATGATGTGAACATGAAAAAACACCATCATTTAAAAAAACTGTACTCACATTTATTTAGGTCTACAAAGATTGTTGGCAGCAAAATAATCCACATTTTTGATGTGGCTACTTTTTGCAACTAATAAATACATACTTTGAATTACATCCAGCAGCATATGTGGCTAAATCAGGTTGTCAGATCATAACAGCAGGGAAAGCAGCATGTTAATAACTGGCGTTGTGCGTACGGCCTTGTTAAAATGGAAATGTAGTGTTTACACGTATGGGAGTAGTGCAGTGACTCATAGTGATTATAATAAATTATTAAAGGATAATTTGAAGCTTAGAGAAGCCGTGATTCTGTAATTCATTGCATCCATAGCAGATGTTCATATTTTGTTTGAGTGGTTGAAAAAAAACCTGCTCAGTCAAATATGCAAAACTGGAGTGGTGCGGAAATATGAACTGAAATATTCCCTTTTTTCCGCATAAAATGTATCAATATAATTGTTGAGCTGTATTTTTTTTAATACATTTTGTCTTCCTCAACACTTTCACAACCCTCCGTACTTCCGAATACTATCACAGGAGAGGGAAATACTACATTCAACAATTATATATATATATATATATATATATATATATATATATATATATATATATATATATAAAAAAATCATTTACTCTAAAATGTGAGAATGAAGAGAAAGAGAAAAGGATTTCTTTCTGCTGTGAGGTAATGGAGCGCAGTGTAATGTGAGCACATCCCCTGTGCATCACCGTCGTGGTCGCCGGTCATCCGATGTCCCTCTGGGTAATGGTGTTTATCGTGGAGACCACTCCAGAGGGGAGTGAGCACCAGGCACATGGCGCTCATCAATAATCTGCCTGCCGCTCTGTAGCCACAGCAAAATGACGTGATGGATTGCAGCGCTTGACGTCTGAAAATGTCTCCCGAGGAAAAACGTGCCGGCGTAACTGAGATCAGGAGGCGTCAGCAGAAGAAACGCTGCATTCTGATCAAGCAACAACATCTCAGACATGTTGTCTTCAGAAGAAAAATGTGGGCAGTTATTCCTGTAAATGCTGAAAATTGAATCAAATTTGCACAAAAAAACAGTGACATGACATCTTTTTTTAACACCACTTTAATATGCCGGTCTCAGGGAATCAAAGGACTAGACGTCAGATTACAGAATATCTCCTTCCTATTAACAATTGACACCTGATGTTATTGTAATATCACATTTAATGTATTATGGCATTGTTGGGGAAAAAATAAAAAGTGTCAACGGTCCCATCCAAAAAATTAAAAAAATTATAAAATAAATTTAAAAAGAATGAATAAATGAAAAGAAATGTATTCGAGCCTAAGGATATGGTTTATTTACCATAAATCTCGACAGAATACCTTTAGAAGAAAAATATACTATACCAAAAACTAAAAAAAGGAAAATAAATAAGTCTTTAATGCACTGTGATAATATTGGTATGCTTTGGTCTTCATTGCGATATACTGCAGTGGTTCTGAACTTCATAAGTGTGGGGACGGGATGCGCAGCAAAGTTCAACATTTCAACCAGAAGTAGGATGTTCAGCCTGTCACAACGCTCTTTAGGCTGATTTACAAAGAAAGACAAATCGTTTGCAACCTATGAACAACAAGGAGAAAATGAGGTGAAGACAAGCATCTGTCCTACAGCTACAGATTCCCTTGTGGTGCGATGTATCTTTTTGTTTGTTATATATTTTTGTAATACAGCATCAAATAGCACTTCAATAACATAGTGTGGTCACATGATGAAACGGTCGACCCTGTGTTACACAGGAGCTTTCCATAGATCTTGACTTTTTGCTTTTCTCCGTTTTTCTAACTCAAAGACGGTGGATACATCTTTAACCCTTGACATGAAATGTGCCGTTTGTTCCTCAATATCAGATCATTCCAATAAAGTAACTGTCTGCGTGTTTTTTTTCTTCCTTCAGCACATTTATATTGTACCACGAATTGAGAACTGCTGCTGCCCTTCACACTAAAGATTACTGCATAACTGGCACAATACCACCACATGACATCATCACGCCAGGAAAAAGGGACTTGACATCGCTGTCAGAGCGGCAGTGTCAAAGCCTTCACCGAATGCGCTTCCTCCAATCAACGTGTAATATAGACACCAAAACAACATCAGAGATCTCAATCTCATCCGAAATCATTGTTGGCCCGACTGATCCTTTGGCTCGAAGGATCCTGGGGTTGAAGCTGCTTTGCTCAAGCACAAGGACTAAACGGAGCCAACTGGTTGGACGAACGGCACCAAAACCCCTCGTTTGGTCCCCGTTTGTCCAAACGCACCAGAATTCATTACAAACGCCGATGTACACCCGCATGCTTCTCACTTTGCCCGAACATGCATGCAGCTGCATTGCAGGAGGGCGAGAGCGCTCATTTTTCCTTCCCCCCCCCGTCTCGATCCCTTAAGTGTGGCTCTTAGAGGCCCCAGTACGGAGCCAGGCTCCTGCGGTCCCTCTCGTAAACATCGGGCACGACCCCGTAAGGCGTCTGCACCATCTTAACAGAGTTCCGACCAAACAGCTTCCTCTCGTACTCGATGAGCTGGCGCCAGAAGCCCCCGTTGGGCCGGATGACGGGGCGCCGGGCCTTGACCCAGGCGTGGGCCTCGGCCAGAGACACGCGGTGGTACTTCATGAGGTACGCCAGGCACAGCGAGGCCGAGCGGCTCACCCCCGCCGCGCAGTGAACCAGCACGGCGCCCCGCTTTCGCCCCACGCTGTGGATCTTGTCGGCTACGCTGTCGAAGTACAGGGAGAGGGGGGAGTGCGGCATGTCGGCCAGCGGGACCTTCACGTACTCCATGTGGGGCCAGTTGAAGTTGGGGAGCTCGATGGTGGCGTTGACCACACAGGTGATGCCTTTAGAAAGCAGCAGGCTGCGGTTGGATGCCACGTTCCCTCTGCTGAGGAAGAGGTTGGGGGTGATCTGCGCAATTCCCCCCAGCAGGCTGCTGTTCTCGGGGAGTAGCCTCGGCACCATGGTGGGCACCATGGCGCTACGATGGTGGTGGTGTTGGAAGAAGCCATGGCTGCGGGAACCCATCGAGGAATCAAGTGGGTTTCAAATTATTTTTCAAGTTAAATCTTCAGGAACTCAGAGTCATAGTAGTGCAGCCTTCCAAACAGATCCTGTAACACACAAACAGATTCCCTCCTGAGTCCAAATTCAACGTTTTCAAAGCAGTCAAACGTACGACATTCATTCAAACATTCATTTTTTGTGGCTTGCATTGTGCTGACAGTTGTTTCTAGGAATCGTTTCGCTGCAAAAAATACACAAAAGTTCACCAATTAACGGGAATGCTGTGACGTGTTGATCGGCAGAGATCTCTGCTGTAGGATTCTTCACATTCCGGTTGAATGGCCTCCTGGCAACACACCGACAAGCCTCCACCCTGCAGGCGTGCGTTCACCTCATCTCATGTTCATCCATCCACAGCCCTCACATACATATTATATTTCTCCTCTCTTCGGCCGTCATTCCGTTGATGTCATTTTGGCACCAAACGGAAAGTTTCCATAAGAAACACAATCTAGGCAAAATGTTCTGATAAAACACGTCCTTCATGCATCACATTTACAACTGCAATGCAACTGGAACTGCTTTTTTTTCCTGCAAAAAAAAAAAAAAAAAGGTATTTTTTATGAGCTGGTGAAAAAGAAGATCTTATATGAACCGTAACAACATTTCTGTCTGCACTGCATATGATAGAAACACCCTCCTGTGTGAATACTTCTGCCATCAGCAGAGGACGCACAGCTCCTGGCCGCCAACGCGGTTTGGGATTCATAAATTCTAGCTGAAAACCGGAGCGGAACGACGTGGATTTAAATACATCTGCGTTACAGTGACATTGTGCCCGTTGCTTTGCTAACCAATGCTACTTAATCCTTTCAATCAGTTGGTCCCAAGCATCAGGTCAACTGTGTATTATTTAGCAGGATAGATGTCAAAGTCAAGTATTTGCGAAAGAATTTTAGATTTTTCCACAATTTGGAATTGTTTGTTTCAAATTCCTTATGAAATAACTTTGCCTCCATGTGCATCTATCATTAACATCTTCAGATAAAGTTTGGTTAAAATGGTTAACCCTCATCACCAGAAGGTTTTGAGCTTCATCGTCACCTTCGTCGGCTCCCTCTGAAGCTCCGTTGCTTCAGCATGTTCGGTTCCTCTTTCAGAAAAACAAGAATCAAAGGGCTCAAACAACAACCCCCCACCGTGTCTCCCTATTGCCAATTACTTTGCCTCTGTACACCGTCGCCAATGGTGATGACACAACAAACCAGTGGGGAAAAAAGTGTGACCATCAAAGTGAGCACATCAGGAGGCCGTCAGAGAAGCACAACATAATAAAAGGTCCTGCGTAAGCCTTTTAAAAGCCTTTTAATTGGCAACTCCCTTGAGATTTTGAGTAAAATACATAATATTTGTCCTTAACCAAGCAAATGACCAATGGATAAATCTGTAGAATCAAGTTAGTTTATTATATGTTCATAGCAGCACAAATATCTTGAGAAACAAAATTCAATAAACTAAAATTGAAATAGGAAAATACACAATTGGCATTGGTTGTATGATGTTAGACATGGGTTTATCTTACTCCAATAAATCGGTCAATCAATCAATTTGATTTTAAAAAGGGGAACCGATGTCCTGCATACACCTTTTGTTTCAGAGGGTTGGTGCCACAGTTTGAGGAGATGGATGAGATGTACAGCATCAGCTGACATGGGTACAAACTCTGTCCTTACGAAGAAGACAAGGGAACAAAATAATCCCCGTCCCTCCCCAAAGTGCTGATGAAGGCCGGAGCTGTGCTGACATGGGTTATTAATACGACACGTGCAAGGCCTGGTGGAGCTGCAGAGAGTGGAATGAGGGAGAATTATGCAAAGAGAACAATTTACTGTGATCTTGTAGATAGTGAGGATACTGCGGCCGGCTGTCAATCAAATACTGAGGGTGAGGGGGGGGGGGCAGTGGCACTCGGAGGACAGCAGATAGAGGGACATTGTTTCCCAAATCAAAGCACCAAGTCCTCATGTGTTTGTTGATTACAATAGAAACCCGACTATCAATCATTCAAAGGTGAACTAGGCGGCTTCACCTCACAAAATTCTATTGCACATCTCCGTCACTCTAACTGTGTGCAGTGTGAGGGGGCGAGGATTCCTCGAGGAGGGAAACCTGACCCACCTGCAGGTAAACTAGAGAAGCAAAAACCTGATGGCAACCTCGCCCTCCCGACTCCTTCCGGAAAAAAACCCCACCAACGCCAACGGGATTCTTGTCTGACGCTCCTCACGCAGCAGGCGAGGGTGCTCAAGTACCTGCAGCCCTCAACTCTCCATCTAATGCAACCCGTCCCTTCGGTCAGGGGGACCTCTGAACGGTCTGATAATTGTCAGTAGCAAAAGGTGGACAAGGTAGCAAAAGTTGACTGCAAAGGGACAAAGTCCTCTTGAGGAACGGGTTCGACTTTGGGTTCAGCTCATCAAAACCACAACGCTGCACCTCGGACACCAACACAACAGCCTGAGACGTGGGCCCAGATGTTACGTTGTGAGATGGCCAGCGTGCAAATATAGTACAAAAGCATTAAACAAGGTGGCTGAACCGCTGTTGACAGACACATTACCGAATGAAGCATCGTATGGAGCCGTAGAAGGTTTTTGAGAGGGACAATTGCATCCATCATTAAGTCAGATGGATAAAACCGATAAATCCAGTGATGTTTAAACAATGACTGTTTGAATTGAATAGACCGATTACCAACGACTGGCGCTACAAGCAATAACACATTAAAACAGAGCTGAAACCATTTTAAAATGAATCTGCAACAAAGCCCATTCAATATTTTCCTAGAAACTGTACAGAGTGCCGGGGGAATAACAGGTAAATATCACTGGAACCACGGTGATGAAATCATAAACTCCAGCTTTCTTCAATGTATAATTTGCTCCTTTGGCTTTGACATCTTTACATTTGGACTTTTACTTTTGGTCGGATAAAGGAAACATTTTGACGATGACATCTTGAGCCCTGACAAATTCAAACGACTCTTCAATAGACGAATAAACAATTAATGAAGGGTAAAACCAGCACATTATTCTACAGCTCAAATAGTTGCTCTTTAGAGTGTAAAGTGGACATAAAGACATCTTCCTCTGGGAAATAAAGGCTATTTATTGTTGCCTTGGACACATTCAAATATTAACTCGGACAATATAAAAAACGGTCTAATTGTAAAAGGAAGTGCGGGACCACTGCGTGTAAACATGTGGAGCTTTAAGCCAATGATTCCGAGAGGTTTATTATTAGAGATTACAGATGTGAACCGGACCGCTCCTCCGCGCACGCGATGCTCGTCCCCGTGACGCGAATCGATTATTTTAAGTGTAACAATACAAATTGTGGAGTCTTTAGAATCTTTGCTCGAATACGACAAAACTGAGCAACACGTGGCACCACAGAAGTTTCCCCAATTCCCCCCGTTTTTACATCAGAAAACTGAACTGGAGGAAAATATATATTGATATAGATGTGAACGGTCTCTTGCCTGCGTCATATTCCGGGATGCCCGCATGTGAGAACCCAACTTACCAGAGGACCCTCCGTCGGATGGGGGTTAGTGGAGCGTCTTCCCCGCCTGCAGCGATCCGCCGAGCTGATCTCACACCGCGGACACGTACGGTCCGGCGGGAGGGAGAGAGGACGAGTAGAAGCAGACGCTCAACGAACATAGTGCGAAAGTCATCAGAAACAAGAGCCGCCGGGACGCCCGCCTGCTTTCACACTGACAGCAGCGTGCGTGCGTATGAGGAGTGATCCGTGCCGCGCTGACGCGCCAGAGGAGGGAGGGACGTTCATGAAGAGAAGCTGCATGCAGATTCGAGGCGGTGCCCCGTTCAAATACCCGCAGGTTGCACATCAAGCTCGGTTTACACTCATCAGAAATGAATATTGTAGTTGTTACGTTTATCTGCCCGCTTCAGCTGCGCCCATTTCTCACTTTATTGAAGAAGATGATTTTTTATATTTAAAACTTGAAGAGGGAAATTTAAAATTTGAATTTAAATCTGCTCCAGCTCCACCAGCTGCAACATTAAATGGCTGTTTACATTTTGAAAGAATCAGGAATAATATTATTTATTTAAAAATACAACTTCGTAATATACAACTCTGACAAGAACTACATTACTCCAATTTACACTACGTGCATTTAGCTTAATACATTTGTACATGAAACCTTGAACCCTGAATGCATGAGAACGCACAAAATCTCTGTACCGACACAATGGAAAAGGGCGATCATCACACGTGTGAAAAGAAACCCTTTCGGAGTGTATGTAGAAGATGTAGAAGCAATTAGTGAGCAAATTACATCTGGATGTAGGCCCACAGCTGGATCCCAACCGGTTTGCATGCACACTGCAAAGAGTCACTGATGATGCAACCAAAAGTACAATGCACGTAGTGCATTGTACCCGAGGGCCTATGCTAGACTGTTTCACCAGTCACCATTCACCAGTCCTGTTCACCCTGTACACTAATGAATGTACATGCAGTACTAACAATTACATGAAACGGTTTTCTAATGATAGCCATCCTGGGTCTCAGGGCTGATACATCAGAAACAGCTACAAACGCAAGATCAATGAACAAACCGTCACGGAGTGTTCAGGTCTTTTGTTTTTCTGGTTTCCGGAACAAATTCCTTTGGGGTCAATGATGTTTGTCTATCTGCCAATCTGTGATTACGTTCAATTAAATCTTTACTTGTGGTTAAGTCAAGGCCTTTTCTTCCAATAATCTGCAGCCTTTTATTGAGGCAATACAATGCTTACAACAAATATCAGTTGACAGGTGCATATGTTATGTCAATAGACCTCAACATTTTAAGTGTCCTTAATAATGTGGCCATGCTTTTTTTTTAGGATGGAGAAAAGTAAATCACATTATTAGACTAATCAATGTGTGGACTGTTACCTTAAACAAAGGTACTTCTTTACCTTTGTTTGAAATGGGATCACGTCAGCCTAAGTGGCCAAGGTTCCCCTTCCTGCCCTTCCTACCCCAGCAAAGCCTGGACGTATGCGATCATGTTGCAGGTCTTAAACTTATATAACCCTGAGAGAAACCCAGAGTTGGAGATGCAATAAACCGTGTCGGATCGCACCCATAATTGGCAATATGTTTGCATTTCAGTTGTTATCGCTTCAAACACACTTAAATTACCAATTTAAATGTTGCCCTGAACGCCGGCTACAGGCGGGTATGTAAAACATACACAGTGCCTGTTGTATGGGTGGGTTATTTCATGTCTCATTATGCCCTGCCTTGGAGGAAACAGCTTGATATCCCTGCAGACCTCAACACTCAGAGACCTTTCCCCCATCTGCACGCCCACAGTTGGAGACCTTCAAGTAGCTGAGCTGTGTGTGCAGCCCTTTGCGTGTATATCCGTGTACAAACTATAATCAGACGTGCCTTCCAGAGTCAATCCCCTTTCAAAGAGCTCATGCGGGAGAAATTACACTATCCATAAACACGTGGCCTCCGCTGAAGAGTCTCTCCTAATTACACTGCAAATTCTATCAACTGGAAACAAACAGCCTCAGCGGCAAGCGGTGCAAACTGCTGCAAAGGTGTATTGACCACGTACTTAGAAATGCTAGGAAACCGAGATCTATATGGGGAAATGGTGAAAAAACTAAAAATAATAATCCTAGTCAAGAATCAGAAACCTTGAATTTGAACAGTGAAATGTGAGCAAAAGATCAATAAGATGGATGGAGGGATAAGATTGGGAAAGATAGAGCTGCGGGGCTGGAGACACGACGACTGGGGTTCAGAGGGAAATGTCAGATGAGTCAGAGGCCTTCTGGAAAGACGCTGCTGTTTAATATGGCCGCCAAGGAGGCCGGACATTTACAATGACGCCGTCCCCGTAATAACAAGCACCTGCAGCCACGTTCTGAAAGAGGTGTCTGCCCCGAATGAAGCGGGCGGGGACATTGATTATCTCTGACTGCCTGTTCCTCGGGGGAACCGATGGGCTCGACTGTGCAGACGTGGGATGTAACCGTGAAATCCTTTGCACATCTTTCATACATACAGACGCAAATAACCAGTGCAGTTCAGTTTGGGAATTTTCTCAGAGGCAGCAGAGATCCTCACGGTAAACTGTGACAACAACAATCCCATTCAGGATGCCCGAGAAATAAAATATTGAGGTAGAATGCCGAACATGACGGCAAGCACACGGCAGAAAAACACGTGGCATCTGGAAATATTAATCTATAAGAGTCCAGATGAGCAGCAGCAAGTGGACTGACGATGATCCCTGACCGAGGAACCCAAAGACACACAGTAAATGTCCAAGAGGATACCGGCTAGAGACGTTGGTTTCAGTCCGGTGTGTAAGATGACGGGAATGGAAAGTGCTCTCTGGTCAGCAGCGGTGGTGGAGATGCTAAGACATGCGAGCAGGAGGGAGGAAGGAGGCATCGTGATGGGTCTAAATAAAGTTGCTGCTGATCCCACTGGTGGCCCTTTGGCTGCGGCCGTGACGCTGGTAAATAGACAAGTGTTTGCTGTGGCAACACGGGCGAGCAGCGAGGTGGTCTCCCGTCGCTCTGATCAGTGACGCTGACACATCAAAGACACATTTGCTGCTTTGCAAAAAAAAGGAATGAGACCCGAGGCGCCTCTGTCTCACACACACACACGTGCGCACACTGTTACCAGTCACATCCACGGAGGGCACATGAGTGGAGGTATCTTTCCCCGATGTAATGTCTCATTGAGTGCTGAATGGCTCGCATCTATTGGCTCTCTGTCTTCCATGTTAGTGAGCCAGTGAGAAAAAGCACGTACTCAGAAGGGTGGGGAGGGAGGTGTGAGGGGGGAGTCGGGAGGGGAGGGGAGGGGGGGGTCTGGTTAGTCACGACTCCTCCGCCCAGCAAATGAACATGAGCAACAGGGCGAATGTCCGTCCCCTGCCTCCCTCCTCTCCATCGCCGCTCCTGTACTGCAGCATGGCGCTGACCCGGTTGCCAAGGTAACCTCTGGTGTTGATTGGTTCACTGCTACCTAGTGATAAAGGCAAATTAGGAAGGGCAGGCAGGTCGTGTAGTGTTTGCCATTTTCAAAGTGGGTCACAACAACACAGAGCAAAAATGTGGGAGACATAAGTTGAAAAAAAAATGATCGCCAACAGAGGAGCATTTTGGAGATGTTGCCTTTTGTCTTTCATTTCTAAAAACATGCATATTTTCACTGATTCTGATTAAAACTACATTTCTATCTCAATATTGTAAGCATGCAAATCATTAGATGAATAATTGAGGGCAAATTAACATATCTGGATGGAGATCCATCATTTCCACTGGATTTGCTTGCTTTCATTCTGCTCAGTGTGAAAATCCTGATAAATTTATCTGATCCTGATAATCTTTTTTTTGTGGACACATAAAACCCCACAAACAGTAACACAAGGACAAATGAAAAAATATCATATCCTCATCACAAAAACAAGCGTTTGAGTCTTGAGTGTGTGATGTTTATATCAGAGACACCAGTTGCTTCTGAAAAGAAGCACCGACTCGCTTGCTCAGCAGGAGGCACGAAGGGAAGACGGCGTCTGAGGAGGAGTCTGTGTGGGCGCGTTGAGAAACGTCGCCTTTGAGCGCACACGCAGAACAGGGACACGAACATCTGCACGCCACCACAGCACAGACTCTACTGTGGCACGAGCCGTGCTGCGACACGGCTGAGACAAGTGAGGAGCCTGAAGACATTCCACACGGTGAATAAATGTCAGTGCAGTGGAAAAAAAGGCCCTTTAACTTGTGACTGGATCATCTTTTATTTTACTGCTGTGAAAAATGTCTCAAGTCTTCGGCCTTCACATGCACAACCCTGTTCTTTAGTCACAAACGTCTAAACGTAACGGTCTGCTCAGCTTGGCTCTCGCAGCTGCAGGAGCAGAACTCAATGAAGCAAAGCCTATACAGACCAGTCCCAATATGCATGCAATCATCCAAATACAACCAAAACAAATACAAGAGCTGTGAGACATTTCATTTCTACTAAACATTCTGCAAGGATAAAAAAATTAAAAAAAGTATTATCAAGAACAACGGTAGAGTAAAGCGGGGCTTAATTACCTCTGATTAAGTAGCAAGTGTGATTGGTCAAATGCAACATGACAAACTAATCCACAGCCATGTGTGAAGGTCATTGAGCTCAGTCGCAATTAGATACTGTGCAAACTATGTGTTCAGTTTTATGGCAACCAAAATGTACCGTAAAATGTTCTTATCATTTTCGTCCTGTTGCCAGAGTTCGACCCTTCAAGCTGTGTTCTAACTTTTCAGTGTATCTTTCAAGCGGTATATATTGCAATTTTTGTAACTCTGCGGCGGCTTTATTGTCAGTGATATGGTCGAGTTCTCAGTGACATTTATTAATCTGCTTAAAACAAAGACAGAAGCCGAACTGCCGCTATTTTGTGGCCATAAGAACACAAGCGTTAAAAGGAAAATAAAAAACGTTCGAGGGGAGAGATCAAAGCCTGGGCTGTTGAGGCTTGTTGGAACTAAGCCTCTCGTTAAGTGGAACATGAGGAAACTGGCATCCTGTGAAATGAGCAGAAGGGAAAGGTGTAATTCAACTCGTTTGTTATGGATCAATAACTTGGCATCGAAAAAAAACCCTGGAAATTTCTTGTCCTCTACAACCTCTTCAATCAAGATCCTATCCCGGCATTTCAGCATCTTGGCTCAGCGTCCTGACGGTGTGTCATCGTGGAGGTTCGGGATCTGGCGTTATAATCAGGCTGTTAGCTGAGGTGGATGCGGCGGCTGCTCCCTGCTCCTCCTGCCAGCGTCGGATTCATCACAGACCTCCATCGTCACATCGTGCACAGATGGAGACGCGGAGGATAGAGTCCGCGATGCCAATGAGTGTCTATCACCGTGTTGACAAAACCGTCAGCGCAGCAACGATGGGGCTGAATTGTGCGACTCTACAATGAGATTTACAGTATAGATTTGACTTAATCTGTAATTCTGTAGAGGCCATTCACAGGCAGGGAAACATAACGCATTACCTCATACTACTCGTTATTCACTTCCAAACCAGTTCACTTCCAACAGTGTTGGACTGGTGTCGAGACCGATCAATACCCGTCGCCTCTCCCGCTGGCGTGAATCAGCTACTTTCTTTTTTGCAATTTTACTTTAGGAGGTTAATGTTTTAAGGGGTTTCTTAAAATAACTGTTTGTCTTGAGAAATGACAAAGGTATATATTGTTACAGGAGTTAAAGAACTTCTTGATAAAATGTTCCAGTAAATGTATTACTGAAACCTTATACGTTTGCATGCAAAAAATGTTCATAATTGGAATGAATTAATTAGAAAGGAACCAGTCTTTGCCAAGTCTTGTAATTAGTACAAGACTGGATCTGTTTGGCCTGTATTATCTGACATGTATCAGCATGTCAAATATCAGCATCAACATTTTATGACAGGAGAAATAAATACATCCTCATTTAGCACGAGTCCCTGTTGTTCTGAGTTCTATAAGATTTGCCATTTTATTCCATTAGACTCATAAAACATGAACAAACCTTACAAATGTTACAAAATGAACAACAACAACAAGCAGAACCGCTAACATGACACAGGCTTACAAAGTTACAAGATTAGATAACGCGAACCACTAACCACAGCCCGTTCTCCTTTGTGCTCATAGGGAGGTTTCTAGGCCTTAGTGATGTAGCCCTCCTTGATCAGGAAATCATAGATTTTGCGTGTTTTGTTGACGTCGATCTTGATAAGCGACCTGGCCTGAGCCAGCCGCAGCCCGCCCTGTCGCCTGCACTCGTTCAGCAGCGCCTGCTTGTATTCCAGGTAGGCCCCCGGCACCAGGCGCACAACCTGGCATAGCTGCAAGCACAAAACAAGCACCAGGGAGTAAGACACGTCGCCTTATTCTCGCCTCGGTGGGCTTCAAAGAAAATGCTCCTCAATCCAACTACGTCTGAAACGTTGGTAGAATAAGAGGGAGTTTGGCACGTCCAATGTCCGCAACGCGGCGGCGTGGAAGCATTGGTCTGTCCACCCGAAATCTAAACAGCTATTCAATTGATGTCATAGGAGGAATCAACACGACTTGTGGTGAGCCTCTGACTTCATTCAATTAGCGCCAAGTAAAAGGTAAAAGAAAAACCATGGACAATTTATAACCATTTATCCAGCTGCACTTAACAGGATTTTACCTTAAATGCATTGGGGTAAGATTCTTGCCTCAAGTACAAACCAGTTTGCCTTTAGAAGTATTTTTGGCAACATATGAAGCATTCATGCATACGTGAAGTGGTTCTGCGCGACGCTCTGAGAGCAGATAAAGGGGAGTCGTACCTCTTTCTCGCGCTCGTTGAGTTTCTCTGTCCCCGGCAGCCCGGTCAGATTGAGCGGAGGGGCGCTGCGCCTACCTGTTGCTGTGGAGCAGAAATTCAACAACAGTCAAACGGACATTCGCCGCACGCCGGCGTTGATCTGCACTTCAAGTAACACCACAGCGGACCGACAACATGCAGCTCCATCCTCTGCTTGGAGGAAACAGAGGAACAAATATCTACAGCGAGTACATTGTGCAGCGCACTTCCTGTTCGTGCTCCAGTGGCGAGGGAAAGGCAGCTCGTTTAAAAAGGGGAAACTGCAGGATAAATATGAACGTTGGGGCCTATTTTTAAAAATGTATTCACGGAGGAGCATCAGCATTAAAGTGACTGTGCCAGGGGCCGCGTGGAGAGAAGCAGCGTACCTGACACGGTGATCGTCGTGACAGCCGGAGTGATGCCGGAATCTCTGTAATCACAAAGTGAAAGTCAAGCGTTGGCGTCTTATTCACGCACACACGAACCCCCCCCCCCCCCTCCCCCCACCCACCTCCTCCCTTTCTGGGCTTTGTTCGCTGTTCTGTTCACTCACTTGGAACATCATCCAGAAAACCATGAATCATCGCATACAAGATGCTTTGAGGTGGAATAATTAGAGGAAGTTGGTGACTATCCAAAGACAAACGCATCATTAAAAAGAATAAAAATACCAATGAGACTGGAGGTTTAAGGAGGATGCACGGCAACATAAACGCCTGCTCCATTAGTCTCTGAGCGGCTGTGTGTGCGCGATGACGCAGGTTGGCGTCTCGGAGGAGTGCGTCTACCACACCCTGGACACCGGGCCCAAAGTCTCACATTGCAGCCTGTTTGCTGAGCCACTGCTGGCAGGCTCGGCCGTCCTGGATGTACTGCAGCACGTCACACAACATGGTCCGCTTCCGCCGCTCCTCCTCCCGCAGCCGCTTCACCCGCTCGTACACTTTGGCACCTGAGAGTTGGTCACACACACACACACACACAGAGAGGTCAGCACAGACGCACACGTGGGCTCGGGGTGGCGAATGATACTCAGAGAGCAATGATGGGATCCAGGTGAGGGGGCTCGGTTTTAATGATTTAGAATGGCTCAATTTGCTGAAATCATACATCACGTAAATGGAAATATTCAAGTTTTAATAATTCTGTCAGCAACTCTCTGATCTCATTCCATGTGTAGCTGATATGACACCTCACTAAAAGAGTTCTTTAGTGGGCCATGCATACATAAACCCCAAATGACTCAAAGACCCATTTCACTGCTGCAACGCTGCATATTTTTCTTGCTTATGCATGAAACTTTTAAAATGAAGTTTTGTTGAACAAAGGAATAAAAAACGGGCAAAGCAAACTCACTGCAGAAAGATTTGATCCCGGCCTTTCTGTACTCCTGCAGCCTGCGGATCTCTCTCCTAAGCTCAAACTCCACTGAAAAGGAAAAAAAGGGAACAGCGTTTGACAAAGACTGCTAACAAAAAAAGCATCAAGTTTCACGAGTTCATACAAGTTCCAATCAATCAATACTCACATGGCAGAGTGTGCATGTTGTTGGCGATACGGACAAATTGAAAAGGTCAATATGCTTTTCCACTAACTGGAGCAGCTGGTTAGCTTAGCTCAGCACAAAGTCTGGAAACAATGGTAACCCTCAATTTAAACAACTCTTGCTAGACGGTTATGGTAAGATGTGGAGGTTAGGACATTTAATTGGGCAGTGAGTCTCACATTTTTGCAAATGTAGTTCGTTTTTTGTTTGCAGGGAGCGGAAAAGCTTTAAAGAAACCCACTGTGCACTACGTCCTCGGCACCAAACCACAAAGCGACACAGCTAGAGACGAGCTGGGGGACACCGAGGAGCATTTAGCAGATAAAGACCCAGATATTTCCCTCAGGAGCTGGTAGAGACCAGGGGATATTGACTTTCATATATAAAAAGCTGGAAACAGAAACAAAGCCTCGACCTGTTTTCGCAGCCCCCAAGTGGTTAAAAGAAAATGATTGCAGTTTTACACCGTATTTCAAAATGCCTAAATGGGAAAGCAACCATTGGCTGTTATGCAATAGATAAAGAGCGGTATCAATGCTACCAGAATATATATAAAACAAACTTTCACTTAAATCTGAATGAATTTGTTGAGTGACATCATTGTTTAACAAGTGTGTTGTGTGGCACTTTCAACCGTTATCAAAACTCCAAATGGAAGAATAACTTGTTAAACAGATGGAGAATCTACAACTAGCTGATCTGGTCATACTGGAAAAAAAACCCTCACAAGTTAACACAGTTCATGTTGGTTGTCCCTTTCATGTTCAACCCATTTGTACATTCAAATACACAGTGATGGGAAGAAAAAGGGTCACTTTGGAAAAAACGATGTTTCGATTGATTGTGTGTTTGTGACCCTCAGTCTATCGACGAGCACTGAGCCGGATACTGACGTGCGTGACTTTCGATGAATTTATCATGTTCAATCGGTCCAGCCACTCTGGCAAATCGTCTCATGACATCATACAGCTCCTGCACCTCCTTTGGGTAACATCGCTCCAGCACTGAGGGAGAGAAGGAGGGGAGAAGTGAGCGGGCCGAAGATACAAACAAATATAACAGGAAATTTGAACAAATAATCCGAACACCAACACACCAAAGCCTGATGGGATTTTTTTGTGCATTTGGGGAAGTTCAGTAACTTTGTTTATTTTATTTTGCCTGACTTTCCACATACTTCATCAGCAACTCAAATTCAACACTAGATTGAAATGCCTGTGAATAATACTTAACTAGTATTTTCAAAGTAAGAGTCATTTATAGTAATAGTACTATTTTGAAACTGCCGAGCAGGGATTTTCATAACGGATCGTACGGGTCTATGTTTTATCATTGCACACCAGGCTTTGTAGGAATAACACATCAAGCAGAACGCTTTGAACTCTGATCAAGATGCAGTTTTTAAGCCAGCTATTAGCGTACCAGTCGGCTTTTCAACGGAGAGACTCCCTGATTCCTTGTAAACACATACTTGGTACAATTGGTTTCTAAACTTCTTCTTCTTGAACTGTTATTGTAAAGAATGCAATATCTACTTATCCAACAACAAAACAGTCCCCGAGGTTTCATTTCCAACAGAAGGCATTTCAGTGTATTGTAGTGTGTCAGTCAGAGCCAAGTGTTTTGAATCCAGCTATGTTTTGGATTCATTTTCCCTCCTTTTACAAATACAAAGCCCGCTTTAAGACCACAACAAGAATATGTATCAAGCAACCTAACTGCATTAAAAAGCAATTTGCAACCAACCATTCAGCTCTGCATACACACTCCCTCTCTGAAACGATCGTACTGTTCGCCTCAAAGCATCGCCCGTGTTGCTGAGTAACAGACAAGTGTCACGGCCAGAGAGGACAGCTGTTGTGTGGGTGTGAGAGGACAGGGTGTGTTTGTGTGTGTGTGTGTGTGTGTGTGTAAGTCAAGTTCCTTCATCGGGCTCTTGCATTCAAGTGCTAATGAGCAGCTGGCATCTCGGGCGAAAAACATGAAGTCATGCTCTTAAACAGAAAACAATGTTGGAGGCACCGATGAGGGACTTGTATGTGACTGCGCACAAACACTAACTGCAAACTGAAGCACACGAACTGGAATTGTTTAATGCAACGAGCCCATGCAGGACATCAGATGGACCGCTGCCCTAAAAACAACAAAGGTGGTCAATCTGCCTGCGGCACTTACTGAGACATGATACCGTCAGCCTCCCGGGCTCGGAAACTGCCTCCATTAATGCATGTGACACACACACACACACACACACACACACACACACACACACACACACACACACACACACACACACACACACACACAAGGTACGGCCACACGGTCTTTGACAGTCTCCATGACAACCAGTCTGCAGCTCTACAGCTACTCAGAGTTCCCTTTTGTCTTGAAAGTCTGCAGAGATAAGGGGATGGAGGGAGGAAACGAGGGAGGAGGTCTAACCGGACGCTGGCGGGAGCATAAATAAAACATGAGGGGAAGAGGACTGCAGGACTCGCAAACAACAGACAATTTCGCTGAGCAACAAGTGGAGATGTAACGACGGGCGGTGGGGTTGTAACTGGTTAAAAAGAAAAATACATAACATCGCTCGCCTTCTCTCTGACCTCTGGTGCAAAGAGCCCAAAAGATGCAAAGAATTACATTACTGAGCCAGCAGCTCAAAGCCAGCCTTTTGAAACGTGGATCGATAAAAAGCCCCCTGCCCTTCATTCATTACGGCAGCAGTGCTCACCGCACAAGGGTCTTTTCTTAGAGAGGCAATCACGCAGAGGCACACCGGCAAAAAGGAGACAATTTGCAGCCTCGATCGTAAATACGAACTCCATCAGTTGCCACATTTAAGCTCCCGGAGGGACCGTGGAGGTCAACGGTTGTTGTTACGCTGAAGTTGTTTTGCATCATGCATCCATAGAAACCCCAAGCAGCGATCTGGCTGCTGGATATCAGATGCCTCACTGAGTTGCAAAGAACACGGCCACGAAACAAGCCAGTGCGAGCCAGCTAGTGAGTACTTACTCTGGAACTTCCGCAGGTTGATCAATCCGTGGTCTCGGATGACCCTGAGGGAAATCGAGATGTCATTTTTAATTTGAATTGCCGTCTCTATGACATTAAAACGTGGCATTCAGCCATATGGAATAATCTATAAAGTCATTGTGACATGATAAATACAGCTGTCTTTTCCATAAGAGGAAAGAACAAGGAAACACAACGGAGGGAAAAGAGCCAAAGAGAGCGAAACATGAGCCGGCAAAACGCCATCAATATTCAGAAGAATATGTTTAAATGGGTTAGGGTTAGGGTTATTTACATTTGCGAGTAGTGAAAACCTATGCCAATTAAGTACACTCATTGGGTAAACTTGGCAATACCTTTTGTAACCTTATACAGTCTCTTGATAATAATCTGCCTTCATGAAGGAGAGCTGTTGATCCCATTAAACTGTGCGCTCATTTGGAAGGATTGTTAGAATCGTTTAGTGTGACATTATTGTTTCTCTGAAATCCAAAACACAAAATGTTCAACATACCTATTCTGGGGCTTTTAAACATTTTCCCCATTCCCAAAATGATTCAGACTTTGAATAGAAGTAAACCTACGTGCCTTACATTAACCATTTTTCCATGCTGCGCTTCTGCCATCATAATGAACAGCAGTGTCATGAGACCTCTCTGCATGCCATGAATGACCTGAAGCTTGAAATCAGAGCTTTAAAAAAAAAAAAGGCTTAAATATGCAATTAGAATCACGCTGCTGAACAATTCCAGTCTCCCAGGACTCACATCTTTAAAGTGCTTATAACAAAAATAACAGTTTAGGAATTAGAACTATATTAGCATTTCATTTGAATTCATTAATAATAAAAAGGCACAGATAGTGGTTCAAAATTCTTTGGCTTGTACATTTGTATTTAGTAGGAAATGCTCTTATTCAGCCTGAAAGCAGAAAAAAACTGAAGGAAAAGAGGCTTCATAAGTGCAACGTAGAAGCTTAAAGTGCCATCTACTGACAGACAGGCGTCATCACAACGTCCCAAATACACCCAATGCCCATTATGTGTCATTTAATGAAGAAAGAAAATGACCTACTTTTTCCTTCGCTGTCTCTCTTTTAGTCTTGAATGATAAATATCAACAACTGAAAGCTTGAGTGCTGAAAGAGAAGAATATACAGTAAAAGTAAAGTATATAATTCAAATCAATTCACCATTTTTTTTTAGATTTTACAAACCACGTAGAATGTCCGAATCATCGTCCACAAAGTCGATGTCTTTCAAATCCCACTCTGCATAGTTGTCAAACTCCTAAAAGACCGTTAAAACATGAATGTACATCATCTGGTTTGAATTTTTTTTTTAGATTTGAAAACAATTTATGAATGAAATAAAACGCTGGGAGATGACAATAAGAGCATGAGTCACGGTTTCAATATCATGAAGTCATTTGTAGTTTTTATTCATGTTGACAGGCTGTATTATTAGCACGTAGATGATGAAGTACAGACACATGCATCCCCTCACCTCCATGAAGTCTGCTCTAGCAGGCATGTATCCAGCCATGTCTCGAGACAACACAGAGTCGAACGTAGGCCGCGGAGGATCATCAGTGGCTGTAAAAGCACAGCTATGCAGTTAATGCACATCAAGGTGCTTTTGTGTCGTGTATGACAACAGGAAATCTGCCTCCAGTAAACTCCTTCCAAGACCTTTATTTCTGACTACGTACAGCAGTCATAAGACTAAATGAACTCTCACAGTGCAATGTTGTTCGAGCTCTCAAACGTTGGTGGGAGATGGAGACCTTGAGACTTCTACAAAGTTCCGTAGTATGCTTAACGGGCATACTAAATTACTAACTATAAGTCCTCCTTTGGAAGCCCATAAGCGATGCCACGATCATTTGCAAGACCTATTCCGATTATAATTTCACATTAAGGCATACAGATGTGTAACGGCAACACATAACTAAACCAACAAATATTAAACATCTGTTATTATTCTTGCTTTGATGCAAGTGAAAGACAAGAACAAAGAAGGAAGACAATACGCACTTACGTTTGAAAGGAATAGCGCCCTCTGCAAAGCGGGAGTCTTTTGTTTTCCGGAGGCTGAGCAAGGTGGAGGAGAACAGCGGGTTATGGATGAAATTCTTCATATAGTGGCTCTCGCATTCCTCCTTGGTTTTGGTGCGCATCTGATATGCCACATCCTGCCTGCAGGAGACAAATGTCACAAATAAAAACTCAGAGAAATACGTCAAGACCGCTAAATCCTTGTTTGAAATGAAAGCTCAACAGATTTATTGTAATTGCAAAGTATTTGTTCAAAGAACAAGTTCATGACACAACGTCTTAAAGCGTTGTCACAAGTGAGTTTCCAGTAAGGAGCAGCTGACTGACTAAATTGACAAAATTCATATTTTGGCCTAGAAGTTTCTCCACGGTGGGGCTTTACCTCATTTTATCACGTGGTGTGACAACAATATGCAAGTGGTTGTCTTTATATGGAGAAATGTTTCACATTCCATCAAACAACTAATAACATTGAGTTCAGGTCCTCTACAGATTTCATTGTAATAAAATAATATGAAGGAGAGACGTGCCATTCAGACAGGCATCGGCTGTTAGGTAAAGATCTCAACAAGCCCCTACCTTGCGATCAACACGTCGATGATTGACCAAGAAAATGACTAACAAGCTACAGGTGACAAAGCACCCACCAGTTTCCAAAGCCGCAGTCCATGACGGCTTCCAACAGGGCCATCTCTTCCAGGGCCGTCCACCCAGGCTCCAGCACGGGGAAATCTGATGTCTGTATCGGGAGTAGAGTGTGGATATATATATATATATATATATAATATATATATATATATATTATATATATATATATATATATATATATGTGTGTATACACAGTGAGAGCGCGGTCAGTGTCTAGCTGGGAGAAACATTTTTATTTATTTCACTCACCATGATTTCATATTTGTGATCACTCTCGTGCTGCTTGTATTCAAATCCTCTGGTAAAACACTGAAAAAAACAAACAAACATTTTATTTCAGGCCATGAATAACCAAGAGCCATAATGCCACATGCTTATGGTCGATAAGGGCTCACCTGGAGGCAGAGTAGAAAGGGAGAAGGTCCACATTCTGCACACTTGATGTAGGGCTCAGATAGAGAAGATGAGCAACCTTTGCACGGTGGTTTATCAAAAGGATCATCTGAAACGAACAGGATTAATCGTTAATCACTGCCAACTAAAAAGAAGAGCATTTGCTATGATGAGAAAGTGATCACTTGCAAGCTAAAGGCCATTAGTACAAAGTAGGTCAAAGCGAACTAGAGCCGAACGCTTTTCTTCGGCTGTAACTGAACAAATCACCGCATAGGACGGTAACGTTAGCCTTGATGCTAGCTATGCTAACGCTGCTGATAAAGGGACACTAGTTAGGTTTAACTATCTCGGCTTCCCGATCGTTATGTCTGAACGTGATCTCACAGTAAACTCAAACGATATGTTGCTTTAGCAAAAACTGACATGCACTGAAAAGGTAAACATAGCTAAGTATGCTAGCGCTAGCAAAGCAATGCTAGCTGCAGTGGAGCTGATGGCAGTTATCCAGGAGTAATTTAGGAAAGCAGCGACATGTTTAAAGAAAAGTTGGATATACTTGTCCGTTTATAGCTTGTCTATAATAATTAAATGATCAAAACTTACTCCCAAAAGATTGCAGGCGGTCCATAAGACAACAAATTCTAATACCAAAATAATGTTTGTCTACTTCTTCTTCTTTAGCGTTAAAGGTAGTTGATGACATCAGCGCATTGCTGCCCTCCTCTGGAGGACCGCTCAGTTAATGTGTCACAATCTTAATTTAATCCAATTTCCCATTATTTCACGTCTCAGTACCGACCATATTTCAGGTAAAATGTTAAATGGCTTCTCTTTATCTATTCAACCAAATGCAGTTCCCACCATCTATTTTGCCATAATTTACCACAACAAATCAAATTTATTTTTTGTGATACCTACACATGTATTATAAAATAATATGTGGTAGAGAGGTGAACAGTATTTTTATTTACACTCCATTTGGGTAATGAGAACCAAAGAAAGTAATTTATTTAACTGACTTAATGCTGAGCAGCAAACATAATCACTGCAAACAAAACATTGTTTGCTTTGATTTGTCAGACCTATTTTAAGGAATGTCGTACAAGTCTGGATACACAAAATGTTTAAGTTTGTTTTTATTTCAACTCTGATTATCAGATATTTTTATCAATTTGTTTAAGCCTATTCGTGGTATATTTACATTGTTTATAACCCATTTACTACATCTTCATCTTCATTTCTGTCTTTTATTAAAACATAGAAATCAAAGAAAACAATTAATTATATATATAATTAATTATATATATATATACACACATACATATGTGTGTGTGTATATGTGTGTTGGTATTTACATGTCTATGTGAATAATTAGAAAACTAGTTTCAACAATCTATAAATCATTGTCAGTTTAAAGTATACGTTCTGTTCAAATATATTTTTCGGGAAGAACATCACTTATGTAACTTACTACAAATCTAAATCAGCACGTTTCCCTCCACTTTCAACTGCCCAACTCAAATTCCCCAGATTGCTTTTTTCATGATTTATACTGGTATTGGATTAACACTATTTTTTACATCATACGAATTGAACATTGCAGATCCTCTTTTATTTCGCCCTCAGGCTAAATCCACAATATGCTGTACATGTTTCTTCGCTTTAACAGGCATGTCTTTTGCTATGTTTATGCATAGCATCCTAGTTTTAGAGCACCTAACACACAGTAGTTTGTCTTGACAACATATTCTTTCCAATCATTCTGGAGAAAGCAGTTTGTTGACATAACTTCAGTTGCAGCGTGACCCTTTTTTATCAAATCAGAATCAGAATCAGAAACTTTTATTTGCCAGGTATGGTGGACATACAAGGAAATTGTCATGGTGGGTGGTGCATACATGGAACAAAGGAGATTGGACTCAATGAAATTACTGTAAGACCCTAAATTACAAGATAAGGTGTGCTTTTTTTAATGCTTATGTTCTGCCTTTAAGCATATTAAGGAAAAGTAACCAAAATGACCCCTTGATGATAAACATTTGATTTTGAACAGCACATTTTCTTTGAATTCTGTTTATCTTTTTTTAAAGAGGGGACGGTGGCCTTTCTCCATTCTACCACATGGTGTTGATCTTGCACCATTTCTGTGAAGAAATAAATAAACGCCTCGACAGTCTCTCTTTGTCTTTCTCTGAGCACCTACAACTTCATGAGCCTTGCGCAGGTCAATGTACTGCATGTTAAGTTCAATATTTTTCCCTTCTTAAAACCCACACCAGCAAGGAATAACCATGCATGCAGCTCCCTCTAATGCAGTACATATCTATGATTCCTGATGTGTTCCAGTGCCTTCATGTGACCAGCAATAGACCCTGAATCAAATAGATCTCCTTAAGGACACCCATGCTGACTGCACATCACGAGACCTGGTAGATATAATATATAAATGCCTTGAAACATCATGTTATTTCTTTATTTTTCATGATTTCAATGAAATTACCGTTTGATTCTAAAATAAAGAAGGAGGAAGTGTGCATCTACTAAATCGCAGATGTTCTTCTTTCCCTTTTTACTCTGGGCCATGTCTTTGAGGAGGATCTACAGTGACAAGTACTTTCAGTGCAGCGTACCCTGCATCCCGTCTCCTGACCCTCTGGGGCTTCCTTGGACCTCTCTGGACCGTCTCAGTCATCCTCCCCCGAGCCACGCGGATCCATGAGTAACCACCAAGCGCCTTCCCAGCCGACTGTGCGCTATAAAGGGACGGTTGTAAGTTCCCTCTGGGGGGAATTTTCATCTAACTGCCAGCCGGCGGTTTGTTTAACAATCCTGTGAGCGCGTTATGATTTATTTATCTTGAAAAGAAGAACTTCCCTTTTGTGTTTGACAGTTTCACCCCGAACGACCCATCCGTTAGCTCACAACAACTGTATATTTAAAGATGAAAACGTTAAGAACACCAAACGCTGCACCCATTTGAGATTTATGAACATCTCAGTCTAACACGCAGAAGATTTTACACCCTGGCTTTAGGGATTTGCCCCCATTTGCTCCCTGATGTTGGGAGCCTGGCTCTTCTTTGAATGTTCCATTTTAAACCACTAAAGTTCTTCCACACAAAGCTTCATAAAGAATACCACAAGAACGGGTCTTCACCAAACTGTAGGAAATATGCCATTGTCTGAAATAGCATTGCATTCTGAAGCGTTTAGATTGCCCCGAATTGCAACTGGGTGTCCACTTACCTTTTGTTATTTGTTATTTACGTTCCCACAGTGTTCTTTGTGGCTTAATACAACGACTACCGACGTGGTGCTCTAGTGTGCTAGTGGTCTAAAACGCATACAACTTCAAGTGACCTTTGTGGAACCCTGGTTCAGATCCGAGGACCAGTCACAATATATGAAAAGGTAAAAATGCCATGTATATAACCGTGAAACAATGGAAGTGGGTGTTTGCGGCAGAATAATTTGCACGAGGACGGAACTGTAGCCTCTATATGAAGTCAATTGAAAAGAAATGTCTTGAAAAGCCAATTTAAAATGTCAGGTTGAGCATATGTGGGAGCATAATGTTTAGAATCATATCTCGGCAGCGAATGCGGGCAGATTCCATTATCCACATGGAGACTAACAAAGAAAATACTGTCAGCCTGACAGAGGGACGTGTGTGTGCGGCCCCTGCTTCAATATCACCGCCTGTGGGCAGACAACCTGCTGTCTCTTGAGCCACATGCCACCCCCCCCCCCCACCCTCAATGCCTTCCAGAGAAAAAGCCCCGAGAGGCCAGGCGAGCCCCCAGCCTGCAGGCCTCACACGGCTAATGTGGATCAAAGTGAGAGCCCTCGGGTTTCTCTGCTGTAGACGTGTGCCGGATTATACGCCGGCCTGGCAAACTCACACCCCCCCCATCCCATTACATCCTTAAAAACTCCCCGGGTCTCTGCACACACTTTCTTTGCCTCTTACCAAAGCACTTCCCAGCTGCTGTGATTTGAATATGAGGGCCCCTCTGAAGAAAAGAGGGCATCTGGCACACGCCTTAGAGGCTGAGGAAACGTGTTAAACTGCTCCTGTCATGGAAATGTTCTGAAACAGGATTAAGCCCCTTTAAAAAAGCAAAGAGGTAAATGGACACGAGCACTTTAATAAGTTCGGACAAAAGGCAACGCTGCGAGACACCTGGATACCGTCGATGTTGTCACAATGGAGTGGAGAGACGCACAATGAGAGCTTTGCTTTTTAAATTGGATTTTGTGGGTGACGTTCAGCACTGAAAATTGTATTTCTTTATTTTGAAATTCCGAATGTGTGAGTGGTAATGTGTGTCATCGCTCTCTAAAGGATACTTTTATATTCATTAGACTACCTGCCCCCATCTCGGCACTACCGCTCATTAACACGCAGTTGCGACAGGAAAATGTCCACTTAGTAAATGGAAACGCTTCAATGAGAAAACCGGTAGGTAACAGTTAGTGTTCAGGGAGGTCCTTTCAACTGATTATGTTTTTAGATGAACAATTAAATGGGTTTCAAGTGAAGGAAATCTAAAATGAATTCTTTAAAAATGCATGGAATGTTTGATTCATAAAGAAACAAACAAACATTTGAATCCGAATTACACCGACAGACTTTTTCTTAACCTTTCGTAAGCCTCCATCTGTCGTGTGCTACAAATGGCTTGAAGTTACGTTTTATTACCACTCCCAGGGTTTACAATCAGTTCAGATTCTGCTGTTAATCATAAACTTACAGTTGCTGTGTGAGATTTTTCTCTCACCAAACCCAACCTGAGTTACACAGTAAACGTAACACACGATTAGATCATTACGTGGTGACAAATGACTCAAGGCAGAACTATGTGTCTTTGAACAAAGAGCTCATGCTTTCACTCTGGAGCAGTTCCACATTTTTGGCATTGTCAGGCGAATCTTTATTTTCCTCTTGTACACGCTTGCTTTACTCAGGTTTTGTATTAAGTGGAGAGTTTTAAGTTGTATCCAAATGTCTCTCGACATGCAGCACTTTACACAGCGGATTTATGTGCAGGCGCAAGCAGTGAGGTGTTGAAGAAATGACCACGACTCTGCATTAAGCGTCACACAAATGTCAATAACAATCCCCAATAACTTCCCTATAGCAGTGCTACATGTGATTCAATTAATGAAAAACAGATGCCTCCCACACAAGAGATTCCCACTACATATGTGCCTCCTCCCCGGGATCTCGGTGGACGTCCTCTCCCCACGGCCGAGGCGTCACCGAGGAATCAGCACGGCGAGAGTTTGGCGAGGTCAACAAGTGGGTGTGGAATGCAAGTGTTTCCCACGCGGCGTACCTCCACACACAAACCCTGAGAAAACACGTGTCAGGCCCGTGCACAGCAAACTGCAAATCCACAAAGCCTACTCGGAAGTGACCAATAAACTACAAGCACCAAATGTGCAACATTCCTCTTAAATGTTGAGTAAAAGTAACACCACAGCGAGTAGAAAGCGGGTGTTTGAGACTGCGCACCCCGCTGAGGCCGAGCTGCGGATGGAAAAGGATCTCCCCATGTGAACCGCGCCGTGTTTCCTCCGTACCTCACACGGCAGAGCGGCTCCACCACAACAATGTCAGAACACATCAGCCGCTGGAGCCTTGACGGCTTCCACGCTCGGGCTCTGCCCCGTGGCGCCCTGGAGAGATACAACAGGCCTGTTGGTTTAGTCCGGCTCCTGGTGGCGAGCTCCGCCGGCCCGGGTCCCCCAGCACATTGCAGAGAGCTCGCTAACACAATGTGCCCCTCGGCTTGATCTGTGGGGGGAATGTAGACGTGCATTATCTCTGGCGGGGTTCCGGTGAATGGACAGAAATAACAGCGAGGGTTCATAGAGGGTAATGTAAAAATGTTTTTTTCTTTTATCAAAGGCTCATCTGATGTCGCTGGGGCATGGCCTCAAGCTCTACGAGAAGAACAATATCCTCAGAGCGTGACCGGATTACCTCATTGGATACAAAAGTTAATCTATAATGTCTCCGCTCTTACAGGGTGGGTAAAAATGTGTCACGTCATCACTATATTCACCTCTCACAGTGAAATGCAGCCTGCCAGGAGAGTGAAAGTATTCCTGGTTTTCACCTGCTCTTTCAGAAGTAAGTGTGTGCTGAAGTTGGCAATGGATGCCGGTCAGGGTCAGATGAGGAATGCAATGACAACAGCGTGAGACGAGATGTGGACACATGCATGTTGGTAAGAGTCGCCAGGTCTGGTTTCAGACCTGTCTGCTCTCCACTAGCAGAAACGTATCTATAAACTGCCTGGATGTGTGGGACCAGATCACCAGGGGGGGGGCGGGGGGAGGGGCGGGTAGCTGTTTGGTTTTTGCCCCTTGAACAGTATTGTAGTGAATGGACCAAGTGTAACGGCAACAAAGGGCGGAGGGACACGTGCGACATGCTGTTGCCAACCTGCCGATAGAGATCACAGTCGGCCAGTTAGTAAGAAGGTGTGAAAGGTCGGCCAACACCAGAAAAGGGACCTAATATGATTGTTGTGCTGATTATTAGAGAAAACTTGCCAAATGCTCTTTAGTGTTTTTTTGTCACACGTTCAAATAATGGTGTTTTCTTTCTGGTATTGATTTATTAAAAGATAAAGGAATAGTCAAAATACCTGACACAAGTTCTCTGCAATTTGTTTTTATATGAAAAATATCCATATGAGGGAAACACAGCACCCCTCAACTTCCTCTTTTACCCCACACAGACCTGTAGGTGTTGTCTCTGCTTGTTACTACTCTACATTGATATTATATGAGTAAATATTCAAATCCATGAATAAGAGTCCATGCATTTTATGACTACACTATTTCAGAAAAGGTAAATATTCCAGATCATTGATCATTTGATACACATTCGAAATGCAATGCAATATATTCAGGTATCTTTCGAAAGTTTGGGAAAGCGAGAATAATTTTAAATAAACTTATGTTTAAAGTGACTAAAGTGGCCAAATCTCTGTTTTTATAATAGTATTGAGACATGCCATCAAAAGTTTGGGGAACGTGTATGAAAGAAATGAACCTACAGAGAATTATCACCCCAATCTGCCACTTCCCTCGGCCTCATCGACTTTTATATCACTGTTCAGCTGCTACTTTACTGCTCTGCTTCACACTTGTTTCTCGTTGTTTTTGTCCGCAGCAGGGGGGCTGTTTTCAGCAAATAAAGATCTAAAAACCTACTGTACGCCACATCGGCAATGTGTTTGGGGCGAGACCGTCTCACAACTGCTTGGCAAAGTTGAACGAATACAGAGCCATTGTTTGTGAGCTTGGGAACTGGGCTCTCGCGGGACGAGACAACACTGAAACCAGTGACGGGGATCGGGGCATTTGGGCTAAAACCTGCATGTGGTTCTCGTTGGCTGCAGCAGAGTGAGTGATCGTTGCGTACTGGTGCTTTAACTGGCCTCGGCCTCGCACGCCGAGCCGATCAAAACCACATGTTCCGGTGCGATTGTGTCCGTTGGTTTGTAACGAGGGAGCTCTGGCTGCACGGCCCCACAGAGCGCTGAAAAAACATTTTCCTACTCTATTGGCTGATGGTACAGAGGAAAACGTCCACATGGAGAGTATTTCCACTGACTAAGCGGTTTGGGAGCTGATTTATTGTACAGGACTGTTGTTAAAATCATCTTGAGAAGAGGGACTTTGTTTTTTTTAAACAGAACTACTTACAGTAGGTCGACGGTCCAATACCAATCAGGGAGGAATGGAAGTTATTACAAGCAAAAGTACAGGCCAAACTATGAGGAGAGATCACTGTTCAGAGCTGATAAAGATTTTTTAAGACAGGTCACATCCTTAAGTCCTTTTTGAGGTCAATTGTTAAAGAATAAAAAATGTGATGTGAGAACAAAGTGCATCTTGTTTACAACTTTTTGCTGTTTATGGATTGTTTTATATGCTCTTTTTTTTGCAAAAGCAAACATTGATGTACATCACAGCTGAAAATGGTTCTACTTACTGGTTAAAGAAATCCATTAATGAAAAGGTTTCAAGGGTCACACAACAGGATTAGTCCTTCTTTAGGTGAATGGAACAGAATGAGCACACTGTCATGAAGAAAAAAAACTCATGTGCACAGAAACTGAGAAAACATGTTGAAGCCTTCATGTCTACTGCGATGGATTGTATACTGTGCGTTATGGTGAGGGAAACTACGTAAATCAACTCCTGGTGTGTCCAGGTTTTACTGACCGTGTACAAACTCAAACAGGAATCAATAAAAGAAAAGGAACAACCCAGATCAGATTCCCAACCTTCTATTTTCAACACTCTTATCCAATTGAGGTGACCTCAAGTAACCCCTCCTCGACTCCACATTAGTGTGTTCATTTGATATTAAATATATCAAAGATATTATTGTAGTCCCTTTTACGCTTTTTAAAATTGCATTTCCCTTTTATTATTCATGACTGCTATTAGCTTGATCACTTGCTATTTCATTAGTTACTTTCATTTCAGCTGACTCAATGAGTGTATACATACATATTTGAATCATTATTTCTAGCGTTTCAAATGGGCTGAGCGACTCCTCAACTTCTCCACACACCCCCGGGCCACTGCAGAAGCGCCCGCGGCGTCCCCCCTGCTTGTTACTGACCTAGATGACGGATTCAAACTTAAAATAAACTTCATTATCATTCATTATCTTCTGAAAGGGGTTTCAGTAATTACCACATGGAGCAAAGATAATGACGGCTCGGATGACGATGTTGGAGTGGTAAATCGGTTCCGTTGGACTTCGGGGGGGGGGTCAAGGCGTCCACACGAGCAACACCGCCGCAGACGATTTGCCTGGAAATCTCCCGGTAGGAAGCCAGCTGCAGCCTCACACTGTGTCGTTGTGTCTTATCTGGAGAAGCCAGGAAGATGATTACAGGGAGACTGTACGGGCATGCACTGTGTCAGAGACAGCCAGCCTGTGCATCCACCGCCACACCGCAGATATGCTCAAAGTCATTATCATGCAGTAGATATAGATGGATAATGGACAGCTGTAGTGTCTATGAGAATGACGGCAGCAGGGCATGTGTTTCCTGATTCCTGATGTGAACATAATTACATTTGACCACTGAAGAGCTGCAGTATGGGATAGAGAACCGTTATTGGCTCATTTAGGGAGCCGTCCAAACATTTCAGCAGCAGTTTGTATTGTTAAAGCACTGGGATCTGAAAGTTTCAACGTGTCACTAATGTTCTCTTTGGCGTCGATGTGTCAGTTGTGAGTCGGGCTGCTGCTTCGGGACCTCTGCAGCTGCAGCAGAAAAGTGGCACGAAAGAAGGTCCATCTCTTGTGTCAGCTCTATCAGTTTCAGGGGAATGCGACACCAGAAGCAGAGGAAGTAAAAAAGTAGGTTTGAATCTGACCTATGAACTCTCTGGCTGAGGGTAAAGAAGCAGAACAACGGAGGAGCACTGCTGCGAGAGTTTATCAGCCACATTGACAGAAAGCTAGAACGCAGCTATCTGCAGAGGACGGGGAAATCGACCTGATTTTGCAGCATCTCTCTTCCAGACAATGAAGGATGTCAAGAGAACGACAACACGTACAATTAATACAATGCATGCGTGTGACATTAAAGGGGATTGAAAGCTGCGCCGCTATCGAGAGCCTCCAGCCACCTCCTGGCTTTCTGTTTGTCTCATCGGCGGGTTTGGCTCAGTTGTTGATCCCCTGAAACAATCTTCATAACGCCGTCAGTAAACAAGACAGCATCAGCTCACTGTTCAAACTCCCGCTCTCCTTTCAGTCTTCCAGGAAGCTAATTTAATTGTATCCTGAATGAATCACAAAGCATTCAACGATGTGAAATTGAGAGGAATCATTTTGTGTTCAATTTAATGAGGTTTAGTTTTTTTAACCGGAAAACGAAAGCAGGAGCTGATGAGGAGGTGGAGGGGGCTAATTACAACAGCATAATGATTAAACAAGTAAGTAATTATTCGTTTATCAGTTTAATACAGTCTGTATTAAGTACAACGGATATGGAGGAAGTGGGTGTATTTTAAAAAATTCATCATATTTTATGAAAGCGTCTTTGTTTGTTTCCTTTAATAGCTCACATGTCAAATGTTCTTTCTTTGCAAGGAAGCCCTTTATAAATCTTGGAGTTTTACAATTCAACTAAAATATTCTCAGCAATTTGTTCAATAATCCATTATTTGAAAAAAACATTTGACTTTTGTCTGACAAACATCTCCAGTCAGTTTCGAGAATTGAAAAGGACGCATATTGGAAGTCTAATGTAAAAGATGAAAATACAATTTCTGGAAATGACGAGACATTTTAGATTAAACACACAAACCCTCTTTCTGTTTTACAACAACTCAACAGCTCCCTAACAACTCGACCATGTGCTGAAGCGAGTGAGGAACTCTTGAGTGTTTCCTGTCTCCGCTGGGACAAAACCTGAAATCTATCACTTACTTCCTGTTTGCACTCCAGCTCAGTTTACATGCTTCCTGTATAAGCCAAATAAACTTCCCTCTCAACACTCACGATGCCCTGAGTCTCTCAACGGTCTGCTTATCTGCTCGGCAAGTGACACAAATGTGAAATTAAGATTCACTGGTTAACACACACACACACACACACACGCAAATTAAAAAGCTCCTTGGGAAACCTTCTGAGTTAAACCAATTGAATTCTCCAATACTGGTCTACAAATAATGAAAAAAGACAAAGTACTCCCTCATTCCTTATGATTCAGTTTGATTTATTCACAAAAAAACTGCATCCTTTTGTTCCAGATAAGAGAACATCTGAGGTGTTAAAATAGTTTAAATGCTTTTGTAACGCCTCAGGATGTTACGTAAAGAGTTTAGTTGTCTATTTACAGATAATTAATAATAATAAGAAGGGATCATAAATAAAAGTAATCCAGCAAAACACAGTTTATTGAGTTGAAAGGCTAAGTGCATTACAATTGCCATATACACTATTTTCCAGAGAATTTCAATATTTTTTTCTTTCCTTATTTTCTTTACCCCCCCCCCCCCCACCTGAGTGCAACTCCAGTATCTAATGACACCGACCACGGCGTTGACAGAGCTCTCCCTGTTTGGGCTGCATGGATGTCTGCCTTTTTACATCTCTTCTTCAAGAAGATTGTTATTGCCATCAGAGAAGCACGGGGACCACCAGCCCCCCCCAACTGCAAAGTCAGTTTAGCAAACTCGATTTGCGAGAACAAAGAGAGACAAAAAGTGTGCCAAAAGTTAGTGTGCCGTATAAAAAGTGCTGATCTTGTGTGTTAATCGGGAGGAAGAAGTGCTGAGGCTGCTAATGATGTCTACTGTTTCAAATGAGCCTCAGGATGCACTACAGCGAGTTACAAATACCGAAGTCGGTGAGACGGTGCAACTAAAATACCATGTGCAAGTTTTAAGGTTCTGGCGGTCTCGTACTGACGGACCCGGCTCTGCTGTGGATATCAAGGTAACGCTCCCTCTGGGCTGGATGGCACAATGTTTAATTCATGAAGAGGCCAAGACTGCAGCTGATGCTTTAATGCTCGCCTTGAATGTATCAGAGTAAAAGAAAGTCCCCTACTACAAGACTACATGGCAAAATGTGTCTACCTTAATTATTTAACGCTGGAGGTCAGTGACATAAGTGCTGAGCGAAACCCCCCCCCCCCCCTTCAAACTTGAAGGCAGTGCGTTTTAGTGTGAAAGCTTGTCTTTACTTGTGCAGACTGTCATCCATGACCGGTGGTGTTTTTCAGCGAATGCCACTGCACTTTGCCTGAGTGCATGTGAAGTGGTGCTTCATACAGAGAGGTAATCGTGCAGCTTCAGGTCCTCGTGGACCTCACAGAGAGATTACCAAAACACACATTCAGGAGGGGACGCGGTCTGCCTGCGAATCACTGGATTACTTATTAGTTTGATATTTTTATTCTGAAAGCAGCTGTAATTGATGAAAACAATGAAATTAATGTGACAAAGGGTCACTCATATAGATGAACTATATGAGCAAAGAACTATCTGCACCGCCCCTCATCTTTATGGAGGTTTTATTAGCTGGCAACAAGTTCTCCACTACGCCAGAAGTTGTAATGACAATGCATGTGACCATGTTGTTCCTATTTGTGCAAATATACAAACAGTTGTATAAAAGAAAACTTTAATTGCAGTCCCTCTCTGGGAACCGTCACCTTATCGTGGTGGAGAGGTTTGTGTGTCCCTATGAACCTGAGGGCTGTGTTGTCGGGAGCCTTGTGCTCCTGGTAGGGTTACCCTTGGCAAAGTGGTCTCAGGCGAGGGGCCAGACTAAGAATGGTTCAAGACCCCCATGAAAAAACGGAAGAGGGAAGGAGTTACCCGGCCCGGAGGAAGCCCGGGGCCCCCATTTGGAGCCAGGCCCAGATGGAGGGCCCGACAGCGAGCGTCTGGTGGCCGGGTTTACCGCGGAGCCCGGCCGGGCACAGCCCGAAGGAGTGACGCGGCAGCCCAACACTCTACTCCCCATGGGCTCACCACCTGTGGAGGAAACCGATGGGGTCGGGTGCGCTGCTACAAGGGTGGCAGTGACAGTGGGGGGTCTAGACGGAACAGACCTGGGCGGCAGATGCTGGCTCTGGGGACGTGGAACGTAACCTCTCTGGGGGGGAAGGAGCCGGAGCTTGTGCGGGAGGTGGAGCGTTATCAGTTGGATCTGGTGGGGCTTACCTCTACGCACAGCCTCGGCTCTGGAACCAAACTCCTGGATAGGGGGTGGACTCTATTCTACTCCGGAGTGGCCCATGGTGTGAGGCGCCAGGCGGGTGTGGGGATACTCATAAGTCCCCGGCTGAGTGCTGCTACATTGGAGTTTACCCCAGTGGACAAAAGGGTCGCCTCCCTACGCCTTCGGGTGGTGGGGGGGAAAACTCTGACTGTTGTCTGTGCATATGCACCAAACAGCAGCTCAGAGTATTCGGCCTTTTTGGAGACCCTGAATGGAGTCCTGCATGGGGCTCCTGTAGGGGACTCCATAGTCCTACTGGGAGACTTCAATGCGCACGTGGGCGACGATGGAGATAACTGGAGAGGCGTGATTGGGAGGAATGGCCTCCCTGATCTGAACCCGAGCGGGTGTTTGTTACTGGACTTCTGTGCTAGTCACGGATTGTCCATAACAAACACCATGTTCGAACATAAGGATGCTCATAAGTGTACGTGGTACCAGAGCACCCTAGGCCAAAGATCAATGATCGATTTTGTAATCGTATCGTCTGATCTGAGGCCGCATGTTCTGGACACTCGGGTAAAGAGAGGGGCAGAGCTGTCAACTGATCACCATCTGGTTGTGAGCTGGGTCAGAGGATGGGGGAAGACTCGGGACAGACCCGGTAAACCCAAGCGTGTAGTGAGGGTGAACTGGGAACGTCTGGAGGAGGCCCCGGTCCGGGAGATTTTCGGCTCGCACCTCCGGCGGAGCTTCTCTCGCATTCCTGTGGAGGTAGGGGACGTTGAACCGGAGTGGTCTATGTTCAAAACCTCCATTGCTGAAGCCGCGGCGGTGAGTTGTGGCCTCAAGGTCTTAGGTGCATCAAGGGGCGGTAACCCTCGAACTCCGTGGTGGACGCCGGTGGTCAGGGAAGCCGTCCGACTGAAGAAGGAGGCCTTCCGGGTTATGATATCCGGTGGGACTCCAGAGGCAGTTGCAGTGTACCGACAGGCTCGAAGGGCAGCAGCCTCTGCCGTGATGGAGGCAAAGCAGCGAGTATGGGAGGAGTTCGGGGTAACTATGGAGAAGGACTTTCGGTCGGCACCAAAGTGTTTTTGGAAGACCATCCGGCACCTCAGGAGGGGGAAACGGGGAACCATCCAAGCTGTTTACAGTAAGGATGGGACCCTGTTGACCGCGACTGAGGAGGTTATCGGGCGGTGGAAGGAACACTTTGAGGAACTCCTGAATCCAACTACTACGCCCTCTTTGGTGGAGGCGGAGCTGGAGGCGGAGGAGGGATCATCGTCAATTAGCCTGGTGGAAGTCACTGAGGTAGTCAAACAACTCCGCAGTGGCAAAGCCCCGGGGATTGATGAGATCCGTCCAGAGATGCTAAAGGCAATGGGTGTTGGGGGGTTGTCTTGGATGACACGCCTCTTCAACATTGCGTGGAAGTCTGGGACAGTGCCAAAAGAGTGGCAGATCGGGGTGGTGGTACCCCTCTTTCAAAAGGGGGACCAGAGAGTGTGTGCCAATTACAGGGGTATCACACTACTCAGCCTCCCGGGTAAAGTCTACTCTAAGGTGCTGGAAAGGAGGGTTCGGCCGATAGTCGAACCAAGGATTGAAGAGGAACAATGCGGTTTTCGTCCTGGTCGTGGAACAACGGACCAGCTCTTCACTCTTTCCAGGATCATAGAGGGGGCTTGGGAGTATGCTCAACCAGTCTACATGTGTTTTGTGGACTTGGAGAAGGCGTATGACCGGGTCCCCCGAGAGATACTGTGGGAGGTGCTGCGGGAGTACGGGGTGAGGGGGTCCTTGCTTGGGGCCATCCAATCCTTGTACGCCCAAAGCGAGAGCTGTGTTCGGGTGCTCGGCAGTAAGTCGAAGGCGTTTCCGGTGGGGGTTGGCCTTCGCCAGGGCTGCGCCTTGTCACCAATCTTGTTTGTGGTCTTCATGGACAGGATATCGAGGCGTAGTCGGGGGGAGGAGGGTCTACAGTTCGGGGGGCTGCGGATCTCATCGCTGCTTTTTGCAGATGATGTGGTCCTGATGGCATCTTCCGTCTGTGACCTCCAACTCTCACTGGAGCGTTTCGCAGTCGAGTGTGAAGCGGTCGGGATGAGGATTAGCACCTCTAAATCTGAGGCCATGGTTCTCAGCAGGAAACCGATGGATTGCCTACTCCAGGTAGGGAATGTGTCCTTACCCCAAGTGAAGGAGTTCAAGTACCTCGGGGTCTTGTTCACGAGTGAGGGGAAGATGGAGTGTGAGTTTGGCCGGAGAATCGGAGCAGCGGGGGCGGTATTGCACTCGCTTTACCGCACCGTTGTGACGAAAAGAGAGCTGAGCCGGAAGGCAAAGCTCTCGATCTACCGGTCAATCTTCGTTCCTACCCTCACCTATGGTCATGAAGGATGGGTCATGACCGAAAGAACTAGGTCACGGGTACAAGCGGCCGAAATGGGTTTCCTCAGGAGAGTGGCTGGCGTCTCCCTTAGGGATAGGGTGAGAAGCTCAGCCATTCGCGAGGAGCTCGGAGTAGAGCCGCTGCTCCTTTGCGTCGAAAGGAGCCAGTTGAGGTGGTTTGGGCATCTGGTGAGGATGCCCCCTGGGCGCCTCCCTAGGGAGGTGTTTCAGGCACGGCCAGCTGGGAAGAGGCCCCGGGGAAGACCCAGGACTAGGTGGAGAGATTATATCTCTGCACTGGCCTGGGAACGCCTTGGGATCCCCCAGTCAGAGCTGGTAGATGTGGCCCGGGAAAGGGAAGTTTGGGGTCCCCTGCTGGAGCTGTTGCCCCCGCGACCCGACCCCGGATAAGCGGTTGAAGATGGATGGATGGATGGATTTAATTGCAGCTAATAACTGTTATTTACATAGTAGCGCTATAGCACTGGTAAACAAAGTCACCTTTACTGGTCAGACATTTTTGGTATTTTTGTTTAGTTTTATGTCCAAAATGTGTTTGCGTGATCCCAGCTTTGAAAATTGTGTCGATCAGAGCACCGGCACGGGACTTACTGTGTTGGTAAAAAATTGTTTTACAGGGATTAAACATTTAGCAGATAGCAGAGTTTTGAGACGCTCACACAGAACTGCAGCTCCCCATTTTAACCAGGATTATTGAGTGGATTTCAAAATTGCAGGTGGGGATTACGGCATTATCTCCTCAATCCCGACCCCGTTGTTCAATATTTTACCCTCCGATCAGGCAGACATGGCCCACTTGAGTCTTTCAGTGAAATGTGTTTATCGGCAGAGCCCTTAAATACATTTTATTCTCATTTGACCAGTGGTGTAAATCGCTCCCAAAATAATCAATAATGTCCTGACTGAAGCAGATGTGAGGTGGGCTTAGAAGACATATGGCTGTTTCCCCTGATGAAAGACCTTTTCATTATGTTGTTAAACCGGCAGCACACCGGCAGCAGGGCCCCTCCCTGCAAGAATAGCTGTCCAGCTGGGGTCAAAGGTCAGTGGCCTCCCTGTTGGTCAGAGCGGAGTAGTGTTAACAGAGAACTGTGTCCATCTGCAAGCTGAAATCAAGCCTACAGTTTAGGTTTAGACGTCTTCTGTCACTGGTTTCTATTCTTTAAACATGACAAGTATAAGTCCCCTTTAAAAAAAAAGCAAAGTATGTCTTCTCGCCTGCAAAGAGGCAATCGAAGGATCAACTCTGTTCTTTTTCGGTCTCTTTTGATGACTGTGACAGGAGATAGAGCAGCTCACAGGCAGAGGAGTGACTTATCTCTCCTACCTATCATCCATCTTTGTTTCATCCGTCACCACAAAGCTCATGACGGCAGTTCACGACTTCCCAACCTCAACTCCTTCATCCTCCGCTGTCTTGACAGGCTCAGCGGCCCGGAATTTATACCCACTCAAGGCCATTACAATGTTATCGCCATCATTTTTCACCACCTTTCGACACGTTCTTGTTTGATCAGTCAGTTCCTGTGCGTCACCCATCGTACACCATAAAACTGTTGTGAGAGATTGTTGCATTAGATTCCTCATTTAAGATGGAGACGGTGTCCCTTTCCCTTGCGGCTTTAAGACATGTAAGACATATATAAGAGGAGAGGAAATGCAATGTGAATCTGCCTCACTGTATCTGGCTGACTTTTTTAAATCCTTTAACTAAAAAATGCTCTTTATTCACCATTTAATTTTCCTATTTAATAGTTTTTGTTGAAGCAATACGTTCAATGACCACTTTCTTTGTTACAACACAACAAAGGTATAGGAGAAGAAAAAAATAACAGCGCGTAACTAAAAGCTGATAATAATTCATTTATCTGACACTTTTTAATGGATTGAGTAAACTGGTACACGTCGTTCTCTCTGGAAAGAGAAGTTCCAATTCAATTTTGATTGGCAGGCGGCACTTTCGATGCTCCACAAGTGAGTCCGTTCACTTCCGTGGGGGTGGAAGAAACCTTACAGGTCTCAAAACCTGTGTGGCGTGAAACTTTTGGCTGAACGAAACCATTCCTTTAGTGGAAGAAAGACTCTTGGGTGTGAATGATCTCATCTTCATGTGTATTTTCCGGACTAAAGATAACCATCTCTGCGTCACTCAACGGCATGGTTCAAAGCTCCCATGCCTGCCAAGTGCGATCTGTGGCCTCCTTCACATGTTCATCCCGGCGGTGTGACATTGTTACAGACGTGTGTGGCTTGATAAGTCAGCGTTAACATTACCAGAGCAGAGCGTAGCTGTGTCTAAAGGGACATGACGGAAACGTGAGACCTTCCCGGCTGACGTTTACTTCAGCCGCCGTGATTGAGATAACACAATCTATTTTCATTTGGATTAACCCTGTCTTTGCCGTTATTATGTATGCAGCGTGGAGACGTGGAGGAAAGGGGTGATGAACAGGAAAGAGACAACGACATCATTTTCATCTTTCAGGTGCTACAGAATGTAAACTCCACTTCAGTTGACAGAGGCGATGTCATTGTAATTTGATTAACTGCCCCTTTTATGCATTTGAAATCAGTTGGTGCTTTTGGAGATGGAACGAGATGGACGTGTTAAATGACTCAAAATTACACACCACACATGACACTGCCGTCCCTTGGCAAAGGTCTCGGCTTCCACTTTCTTAATCGGATTTTGCAGAAACCCTTTTCCTATAAACATCTACAGTCAATAGTGTGGGAGCACCTTGCAGCTTTAGCTTCATTCAGGAGCCAAGCATTGTCTGAAAGGGAGAAGTTCACCGATGACTGGTGCTAATAAATGGCTCAATTAGTTCATTAATGGTGGCTCTTGATGTCGACTGAAAGTCCCTGAGCTGTTGAACGTGGTTCAGTGTATTACTCCTCCTCTGGCTCTAAAAGCCTGCGTCTATATTAAAAAAGCAGGAATGTGCCGTCAAAAGTAGAAGATATAAGCAATGTACACACAAGCTGAATGGAGTCTCAATGGATTTCTGAAGTGTCCTTCAGCAAAACACACACAGTCTTGGCCCACTGCGCTGGAGCTGACCTTGCACTTCAATCCTTTTGATGTATTTTCCCTTTAAAGGATCACTTTTTAACGTCTCACATACAAACTGTGCTTTCTTTGTATTAGAAATTGTACAATTGGCCTTGAAGCAAATTCAGTAAGTTGCCACGCTGATGGTTTCACAAAAATAAAATCAAGATTTTTCATGGTATCTCGCATCCCTGAAAGGAGTTGCTCAGAGACTTATCGACCAGATGTACAGTTCTCTCTACGGAGCTTTATTAGCACCTTTCAGCCTTTGGTTTTACTGCCTGTCAGCTGTTTGGGTTGTTGCTACAAAAAGCAGCTCAGTAAACGACAAACAGAAGCTTGTCGCATAAAGATCTATTGGTGGTGGGCTTGGATTAGATGTATCAAAATAAAACTGAAATGCTTTTGAAAAGTAGATGCTCAACATGTAGGCTGCGGTTTACTCCCAATGAAATGCGTGTTCTTCTCAACAACGTGTGCTAAATTCCAGCAGCATTCCTCAGACTGCTTTACAACAGTGACCTCAGCGGCAGTAAACGGCCGCCATCCTGCAACAACAAGTCTTATATGTACATTGTGTTTACAGAGAAAACAAGGCAGGACCTCCTAACAAACCAGCCGCTGCTTGGTCAGGGTGTGGTGGACGTCGCCCCGGTAAAGTGCCACATATAGTTAATCCGCTCCATGTGTCTGAAACCCGACACGCTGAACCGGCGGGGGGGGCACAACGCAACGGATGGCCTTGTCAGTGATGGAGGGCTCCCTGGCGACCCATCACTACAGAAACAGCACTGCCTTAACGATCATATTCTTCATCACACCAGGACCTGCAGCTCGGTCTGCTCCGGTAGGCAGGATACAGCCAGGGGCCATGAAGCCAGGTCACAGGGGCCAATGGAACACACGTTTGGAAAAAAACATACAAAAAAAACATAATATGACCGATAGGATTTTAAACAAACAAACATTTTCTCCCAAAGTTAAAACAGTTGCGGTCACTTTAGATTTGCTTTCTCGCTGGTTTGAAGTTGAAGAGACTCATTGTGAGGAAGAGTTAAAGTCAAGGGTCAAACCAAGTTGTGTAACATTTGAATTGAGTTACTTCAAACAAACCCCCACTACACAGTCAAAAGCAAATTACAAGTTTATACTCTTAATATCTAAATAGCTTAATATTCTAAATAAGCAGCTGACGTTTCTCAATTATTCATGATGTTGGGGAAAGCTATTAAAAATGAAAACTTTAGATAAACTTGATTGTTGTGTGTTTTCAGAATAGGTTTGGAAAGAATACATGGTTAGATGATAATACAACCTGTGTACTCTATAAAGTCAGTATGTTTAGATGAAGAAATATGTGAACATAAGCATGATATGAGTCATTGGTTTTACAGGAGCCTATTTATGCTAAATCTTTTCCTCTACCGCGATGTGAACACAACTCAGGTAAAATGTGTTCACTATCTTGCTAGAAACTGTGAACATTGTTCCTGAACAACAGATTCCCGTGAAAGACTAAAGTGTAAAGCTCTCAGTGGAGGAACTAATCATTTCCTAAAAAAAGAAATAACCAACTAATCCTGATCTCACTTTTTCCCGCCTTTTCCACAAATGTAATTACCCAGCATGCATTGTTTTAATCTAACTGAGAAAATAAGCAATAATCAGAACTTTGAGCATCACAGCAAAGTTTCACTCGACTAATCAAGAGAATAGCTTCAGAACCCTCAAACCCCAGAAAAATGTGCCACAAAATCCCTCTCTCATCATGTCTCATCCCACGTGGCTGATTCTTAATCAGAAACAGGCCGCCTGGATCACGTCCCACACGTGGAACACTGGATTATAAAAGCTGTGAACAATTAACGTGCAGGAGGGTATGCCCTGCCTCAATGAGAAGGGAATGGGGTCTGCTTATGTTAATTTCTCTGGATTCATTTAAGAAGCTTTTAAGGGCACTTCAGTGGGAGAGATTTGCAGAGCAGCGTGACTCTTTGTCCCGCTTTGTCGAGTCACATGAAAACCTTGCATGCCTGAATCCGAACTGCGCATCCAGAACTCCACATCTTCTGTAATCGGTCGAATAATGAGTTCAGCGTGAGCGGCGAAAATATTTTGTGACAAAAACAAAAGACATGTGTGTTTCCGTGTGTGTTTCTGTGGTGTTGGTTGCGCGCTGGGCTGGCGCCATGTTTGGCCCCGTGACTGCGGCTCCAGATGTGAGCGACTGCTCAACGCACCCCAAGGAGGAGGAGTACGAGGAAGGAGAACGCAGCAGGGTCGAGAGGGAGGCGGGACCGCTGCAGGGAAACTGAAACGTGACCCCGCCGGTCTCGGCGCTCCTAGCACCGCCCAGTGTGACACACACAACTCACGAGGAGGCCGAGCTTTCAAGGGACTGTACGGAAATTATTCTCGTATAGAAGGCGGCTGGAATTTATGTTCATGACAGTTATAAAAAAAAAAAGACCCTGCTCAGTGTTATTACAACATTTTCTCTGGAATCTCCTCTTTGTTGAAACAATCAGCTGACCGAGGGCGTTCCCACTTTTCAGATCAACCCGGTAGATTTTCCACAGCCTCAGTTGCTGTCAAATGTTTCCTTTCTCGTCTGCTGTCAGTTTTAAATGCACCGGAGGGTCACTGTGACCCACTTCCATCCCTCCATTCTGTTACAGTCTAAACGACATAATATGGATACTCCTGCACACATTTAGCAACTACCTATGTGAAATCGTGGGATCTAAAAGTCTTACATGACTCAAAACTATGTCATAGGAACTGATGAATTACGCTTACGATAAATTATAACTAAACAAAAGTAGTATTTGATTATGAAAAATTGATCTATGGCTAAATGTATTTAATCTGGTCAATAATTCAAAATGATCGTGTGCATGCAAGTGAACTGACTGGTGGTTTGATTATTAATTATTAAATAACCTGCATGCATCCCCCTTTTCATTTTTAAAACAAAGCCATGAAACATCTCCTCTGAGATACAGTGTGCAGCAATGAAGCAACGCTCAACAGAATCCTGTTGTCTGATTCAACCTGCCGCTGTAAATCAACCACAGTGGACAAATTCCTTTTATTACATTAACTCTCCCCTCTTATTAGGTGGCAAATGTTGGTGATTTACGTATGCAATTATTGGTGCCGAAGGAGCACATTTTAGGCGAACAATAGTTGCCATGGTCTAAAAGACTAATGCAATTAGAGCCAATTGTTTAGGCACGCCTGCCCGATTCAATTACTCACGTGCTGCTGACAATGTGTGTCTGGCAGTCGGAGATGCATGACTAATGAATGACATCAGGCCACGCTGCCACGTTGCATTAATGCACGCCTAACGTTCCACACACAGCGATCAAAATAACACCACATTCCTTTTAAGTAACACCTTACATCTTGTCATGTCAACACTACATATCTCAGTAATAAACAATGATTCGACAAAAAGACTCAACGTGGTTTTTTACGTTTTTGAGGTTGACTGTAATTTTGTTGTGTGTGACATCATCAAGGAAATGAGAACAGGAGCTTAATTGGATGTTACATCCAAAAGGCTTTTTAAACTATCAGCTTTTTTTAGTTTCATGTTGCAAGGAAACCTAACTTACATATACAAAAGGAGGTAATAAAAAGTAAGAAGAGGATGAAACCTCCGTGGAGCACGCTGAGCTCATTGTTTTTCCTCTTTCGCACCAAGTTCAGAAAGTTCACGTCGCACAGCTTCCAACCTGAAATCAAAGAGGGATGGTATTTTAATAAAAGCAGGGAGGATCTGTTTGGACGAACTGCTCAGATGTAATAAAGTATGTCAATAATTCATAAATCTAATGTAACACGCCTGAAATGTAGAGTAAGTAGGTAAATCTAGTTTAATATATTCAGCTCAATTTGAAGGTAATTCTAATATTAATAATTCTAATACTTTATTAGTTTTTATACTTCATTGCAATGAAGTATAAATAGATCAGCAATGGCTGCTTATCTCAAGGGTTTTGGTGTATCCCACATAAACTCCAAGCAAACTTGCTTGTTTTTTTGTATTTGGCCGGCAGCCCTCAGTAATCAATACTCAGGTGGATACAGTTCTACTGGCTTTATTTAGCCACCAGAGACATGAGAATATCAATAGAGAAGATGAGTTGTCTTTTGAAGTGTGAGGCGCTTCCAGCTCTATTTATGTGTTTACATTGTACTCTACTATTATTCTGCCCTACTGAAGGTCTAAGAGGGCCACAATGTGCAACAAATGAATCCTGCACTCACGTTACTTAGGTGAAAGTATTTGTAAAATATGCGTTGTGTATAAAGTAAAGACACTTTACTGTTATGTTATGTTTTACATTTTTTTTAATTTTTACTTATTCATGACCACGTTAGCGGCCGTTTAAAACTATTTTACTTCCATTGTGAAGTAAGTGAAATATTGCTAATTTATTTGAATAAAAATAATTCTTTCAGTAATGATATTGGATTGTCAGCCACTTCATCTGGGAAAACAAAAACTGCTCTACTCAAACATCCACACAAATGACCAAATATGTGAGCCCTTTTTTAAGTGTCACCCGTATAAACCTGACGTGTGACCTTGTTGCCAATAAACCTCTTTGTGCCAAGACAGCTTGGCCCGGCAACAAAACATCAACTGTTTCCAATTGGCAGAGTTTTCTTCCCTTAGACGTGGCTGCGGCCAATCAGAGGATGGTTTGGTGAAACGGAGCGTGTTCACCGTGGCAACCGCTCCACTCTACCTCCGCGCACCGACACTCCTTCAAGGAAGCACTATGCACTCCTCACACTGTCTTCTCTGTCTCCATCGGGGAGGTGAAGCTGGCCGTTCCTGCAGCTCAGGATGAGGTTAATCTTGACCGAGCACAGGAGGGGGGACTGTGCCTGCACATCTGGGCAAAACAAGTTTCGGAATAAACCAGAGCTAATATTCCACCGTAGGAGGGGAGGTTATCTCAGGGGGTTGAGGGAGGTGTCTCCAAAGGAACGAGACATGAGACAATCCGCGCGTTCGTGCAAGGCGGCGTCCTTCGCCTTTCACAGCAGCTTGTGCGGGGGGGAGGTAATGATATTTGAGCCACAGCACAGATGTGGGACTAAAGGCCTAAGACTTGTGTGGGTGGTGCTGTGTGTTTGAATGCAGCTGGGTTTAAAGACAAACCACACTTATTTGAGTAACCCTTCCCTGACCGCGTTACTGCAAACGCACAAAGACACTCGACGTGCGGACCCCAAGTGGAGAGACCTGCTTTACACACAGCTGAATGTGTTTGACTTCTTTGAAACAACGTGCGGCCGTTTGGGCCTCAAAGAGGCTGGCCAGCCATGTCCAGAGGATAATCTTAGCCGGACCATCTGGTCAAGATTGTCTTTCTTTTTTTCCTCTCTTTGCCATGAAAGGAGGAGAGAAAAATGTGTCTTTTGCGGTCTTGAAATGCAATTTGAGAGACACATAATTTCAGTTCTTCTTCAACTGGATGATTGAGAGACATGGAGCAGAAAGGGAAAGAGCTTTGCTGCATCCCAAGCCAGCAGAGAACTACATAATCTATACTTATACTATTACTGATCACTTCCAGTTGCCTCTGCCCATCTGGATGCTCCAGCAATCCCGTTGCCATCCCGGTGTAATCGCTGTTGACACAGGAAATTTAATCTAGATATCTTGGTGATGATGAAAGTGGTTGTAATAGGATTAAACTGGGCTTGACAGGAGTGTGACATCGCTACTGCAGGGCTTTACTCCATGAATACAACACTGAAATATACTGTTGGTGGTATGCAACCTGCTGGGTATTAACCAATGTCCACAGGACAAAATGATCTAATCCATAAATCATCAAAAAAAGAAAAGAAAAATTCCAGATTAATACTACAAAAGTTGAATAACCCTTGTCTTGATTGATGTAACCTGCTTCCTTCATATCTTCATTTCGGACTATTTTTTGCATTATATACTTTATTGTTACAATTAATGTTTATATTAGTATTAAATACATTTTTTTTACTTTGTGTATACAGTAAACACATATCATCCATTCTGCTGTATATCACTTTTTTATTTCTGCTGCAGATCAACAAGGTCTGGACAACATGCCATAATATTGGTACAGTTATTTTAATCTGTGTTTAAATGGTAAGTAAAAATCAGATCAAAACTGTGTGTATGTGTATTTTTTTAATGATATCCTCTTTGCTGTTACCAGTGAAAAACTAATTTATGATAAGCACATCATCATAGGAAAAAACTCAAGTTAAGCCAGACTGAACTGCAGAAACATAATGTTTCATTTGCATTACTGTACAGACATTTATCATTAATCAAATATCTCATCTTTGGGGAGAGATGTTTAGGATGAAGGATGTGAAATAACAGCTTCATCCTGTGTTCAATATTCTTATGAGTCACTTTTAGCAGGCGGATGGTTGATAGTTATCTTACAAAAAGGTTCAGTTTTAACTCCACAAAACAGGCCAAAATAATGTATTTGTTTCATTGTAGTCTATTTTAGTCCTTTGCTCTGCTCATGTACTTGCCATGTGGCACTAACCACACTGTCAGATTATGGGTTGCATGGTCGGGGTTGCAGGAAAGCATTACTTAGTGGCTACAGGCTGGAGTTAAGATTATCTGCAGGACTTCAGGCCAGAGAGATTTGTTTCCACAAGCAAAACACAACAGTGTTTAGTAGTGAGAGGATTCTGAGGTGAAAACGATTAAACGCAAGATTAAGCTAGGTTAATTCTAGTTGATGAGAATTTTATTTATTTATATCTTTTTTTTCAGTTGCACTTTCATTACAACGAAATGTGTAAATAATGGAGATTAGATTGTTTAAACATGTGGTATTAAAACATAGTATTAACTTAATGAAAGCTTAGAGTTATTCCAATACCAATAACAGTATCAGAAATTCAGGCTAAAATGTTGTATTGGTAAGTATGCAGTTAATTTGATCATTTAACCTTTCAATTTGTGTAAGCTACACTGGAACCACAGCAACAACCAGTGTTCCTTACTATCGGATCCGTATCCTGGCTTTATTGGTACTGACATTTGCAAACGCGTACTTCTAGTGCTTAAACACTTTTTTCTTCCTGACAAAGCTGTTATGTAACAAATATTCTGCAGGAACAGGAAACAGGAAAGTTGGTCAACATTAGCTGTGAGCGCCGGTGCTGCTTGGGTTAATAAAGGAGTTAACAAAGGACTTAGGTTACATTATAATGCGTTCAAGGTAAACCGAAAGTAGGTTTTTAGACAAGGGTGTTAGAATGGTGACTTTAAACTAGAGAATGAGTCTAAATATTAAAGTAATTCAGGTTGAGTTATTAGCAGAGAGGTTGTCCTTTTCACTTTGGGTGTGACAGGAATTGAAGATCCGCTTTAGGTAGCCGGGGAATTTAGAAAATAAAGTAGAGGATAGGGACACAGAGTACAGTCCGAGTGATATTCTTTTAAGGAGCTTTTGATGTGGATGACCAGGGAGCCTCTGGAGGTTCACACGCTGCTGGAAGGATTTGTCATCGTGAATGTCGACTCATGTAAGCAACGGTCACTGAAGGACATTTCAGGTTCATCGACTCAAACGGCAAAACCTCCTGCGTGCACACTGTCCACATGGCCATGAAAGTTAAATATAAACTGTTTTATCTGAGATGGTGCTTATTAAAATGCCAAACCCTTGAAGTGAGTTTTATTCTGAGATGTACAGAGACAAAACCGCTTTGAATAAATTACATTTCACACGGTACGTAGATGTAATCTTATGCAATACGTTGAATTTCTATTTTTTAAGCTTTGTTTTCCTGAAATTACACAGTCAGAGAACTATATTACGAATGGATATCAAGGGTTTAAGACATTCTTAGTATGAACAGAAAATACTGAAACTGACCTATCCTTTCCAATTACTCTGCAAACATGATTTACTATAAAAAAAAAAACCTTTTTTTTCACACAGTCAGCTTTGTGCTCCATCTGCAAAAAGTAAAGCACTTAAACGTAATAACACTGGCGTGTTTGTGTATGCAATCACAAAGATTATAATTACTTTGAATCACATAGTGTACATATATCAGGAAGCAACAGATTTACAAGACAAAAATCTCAAATACACACTTTTCTTTCCCACAGCATGCAAACAGAGGTTAAAAAAGTCGCACCTCTCTGGGAGTTTGCAAATGAGCTGTCGGAGAATCCTCACAGAGGTGTCAAATACGGGCTGTTTTTACCCAACAAAAACTTCATAAAAATATCAAGTTGGGTCTGAAATGCATTTGCAAGTGCAATATTTCTTTAGTTGTGTCTCATTGATGAAGTTAGAGGGAAAAGAACATTTGCTGGCGTTGATCTTTGTAGTTTTGTAGAGAACAATGATAAACCCAAATCTAATAGAAATATGACGTCAAGCAGATTGCTTAAACTATAACGACATAACTTTGCACACCAGTATGGAAAGGCCTAGACCTAAACAAACATCCCTTAAGCACATAACAAATTCTCACATTCTCCTAAAAGAACCAAAATATGAAGCTTAAACACACTAGGGGGATTGTGGACCCAGAACTCCAAATTGTCACCATATGTGTTTAGCCAAATGAGGCAAGTTCAAAAGATTAAATAAAACAAAAATATAACAAGAAAATGAATACATTTATGAATATGGAATCAGGACAATTTTTGTATATGAAATGACTTCAATGATTATCAACACACCTACAAATTGATTTACTTTGTTAGCTAATTGATTGGTTAACTATGGAAGCCCATTTCCAAAAAAAGAAATGATGATGACAAAATTGAAATTATAATTTGGACTTTTTATCTCATAATTTCGATTTTCTAACCCTTCTTTTTTTGTGGTGGAAATCGGCTTCCATTGGCATGAGAGGTTAGGTCAGTTGTTGGCCTTGAGTACAGTACTTTAGTAAATTTATTAGATTTCATTAAACCACTGTTAACAACCACTGTATTTTTTCAACAGCAGAAATGGGCAGTTTAGATGTATGTTACCATGGATGGTTTAAAGGGGAGAAGCTGGCTAAACACCAGACAATGCACACAAGAACATGGATGTGGAGACTAGGGCTTTTTCGCAAATATTACAAAAAAATCATATTCATAAATATTGAAAGAAAATTTGCATATTAAGTCATAGATTATTAAGTAACCTTAAGTGTGTTTCACTAAAAATAATATTTGATGTTTTAATCTTATTTTGTTTGGTGTTTTAGCTCTCCAAGGTGGATTTATTTGAGCTGCAATGCTTTCTAGCGAAACCAACCACAGTGTATCTGTAGCACATTAATCATGGTCAGTCACAGATTTCACCCAAGTGTACGGGTGAGCTTATCACATGTGGACGCCTCCCTCACCTCAGGCCTGGGGTGTTTTTCCGATAATCCTGGCCGACGATTGATCCAAGCATCATACTGCTGCAATGTTGCCACTGTGGGTCTGTGACCTTTGACCTTAGGTCACTGCTTCTGGTCTTACTTGACAGATTTTCAAAAGCCTGCTAGATGGATGTGCATCAGAGGAAATGCACAAGTCAGTATGTAGGGGAGTCTTTTTTTCCCAACAATAAATACTCCATCTGCATATTTCTGATTCTATGAAGTGCAGCTGTTGCGTCAGAGAAGCAAACGGGCTCAGAGGGACAACCAGAGAAGCATATGACATTGAGTTGTGCACTACAACTCATCGAGTCTGTAATCCAAGACATAGACGCTTAGGAAGACAGATGGGAGAAATCCGAGAAATAAAGCCGTCATCTGTAATATCTGTAATCTACAAGCTTTTTTATCAACCCAAACACAAAGCTTCTTATGGAAAATACTGCTGCAGTAGAGTATCAAGCAAGCCTCTCTCATTTGATGACTAATTTGTGTCTAGGTCTTTCTTTTTTGTATTTACTAAGCTGATCTTGCAAAATTAAAAAAGGACACAATCATTTTACATCTTTGCAGCTGTTCCAGTTTGTTGCAGTTAGGTGGATTTACATCATGACTCACTGTTAATGCCTTTTGCTTTGGAGGGATGGGTAGAGCTGCCTGTGAGTAGTACAAGATTAGACTTTGGATAATCCGGGACGGAACATACAAGAAGGCCCAAAGCGTAACTATGCATATGCGGCATCAATAACACTCTCACCGGGGATATGTGCAAGAAAATAAAACAACCAGTTGAAGGGGTTTAAGTTATGTTTTTACTACAATAATTACAAAGTAAAGTTTTTCCTAAACAAAACTGTTTCAGCTACTAATTTCCCTCATACGTGCACAGTAAATTTCATTAGTACCAAAAGTCCTGCCGTACAGCTCAGATGTCTCCTACACATGTACATTTCTTTCAATCCAGTGGGACAAAGATTCACCAACTCTGTCACAACCCCGCCCTGCTTCAGTTCTCTCATTGTGAGGCAGTATGAAGAACGACAGCATGGCACCGCTTCATAAACCGCAGCTCCTCTTTGATGTATTCTTTTTCATGGGCGAGGAAAACCTCACGGGTTGGGCCTTTCTCCGCCCTCACCGCCATCTCCTCCTTCTCCACCTCCTCCTTCAACCCAGCTGCCATCTGACTTCCAGCACACTTTTACCACGGTTTGGGAGAGCTACGCACAAACTATGCAGGAACGGCACTAATGCGCGCACAGGGTGTTTGAGAATGAAACTGTACCTGCAAATCATTTACTCGCCGAGGGTCTTTTGCAAGAGTGCAAAGCCAAAGGGCAGCCCCATGTCCGCTGAGCGGCCCGACACTCTGCCCTACGTGGGAAACGTGGAGCTTGCTAACCTGTAATTAGATGTTACTATTTTCATCCTGCATTGCCTTGATGCAGCACAGGGTTGTACAGCAAGCGCCAGAAAAGTTTGAGGCTATCTTTTGAGTCTTAAACAATTCAACTTCATCCACAAACATTCTGTAGTCTTAGGAGTGACAGGGTGGACTGTACGGACTAGAGGACCTGTCCCTGAAATGAATGATCGCTCTCACAGAAGGGAAACTTGAAAACAGTTCTCCTGAATGGAAAAACAAGCTGGGGTCTTTTCAAGGATCTTGGCAATTTCCTCAAAAGGAGGACAGAAGAAAAGTCCCACTGTACTCTTAAAGCAGATGTTGTTTTTAAAGGATTTTAAAGGATAATAATTTCAAGAGATTTCAGGAAGACTTTGGCCAACCATTGTGGACTAAGTGAAAAACGTTACTGTCCTCCCGAGGGACCTCTCAGGGACTTTGCCGTTGAAAGCTAATATTCCTCTTCCTTAAATCACGCTGCATTGAACATTCAAACATTCAAACTGCAAGCTTATGCAAACTCCTGGCACCGCTTCAAAGCAGGTCTGGTGTCTGCCTCACTTCCTCTGCTCCTTCACTTCTCTCCATCTCGAGCGGCGTTGGAGCAAAATGTACAAATGAAGCAGGTCAGAAACTGGTTGCAATTCTTACTTTACTTGTTCTTAGTTTACTTAAGTTGGTGAAATGGGAAAAAAAGGGTTGGCGTATGTTGAGTCATCAGATTGTATGTAAACTCAACTCGGTTACAGGTCGTGCACTGCACGCATCAACCTTTTACCTCTTCAAACCGAAGAGTTGAAAACAGCATCGCGGAGTACGAGTGTAGGATCGATAGCTTGACTTAAACTAGGGACTGAAAGCCAAGGTGATTTAAACCTGGCTGCTCAGATTTGACCGCTGTTCAGATTCTGACCCTTTAGAAAGTGTAAGTACAACACAAAATCAACAAAGTTAACCCTAACCCCTTAAAGACAATTCCAGAGCCATATGATATCATAACCAGGGCAACCTGTAGTTTAAGACTGCACAATATGAAACACAAATAGGTAAAACAACTATAATATATGGTATTTTATTTCAATTAAGAAAATGACAAGCACTCATCAATCAACATATTAAAACGTTTTTGCCATCTGTTCAAACTCACACGATGGCTCCTTAAAATAAATACTTTTAAGAGGAAATAATACAGACAGAATATGTGAGGCTCAAACCACAAGTACAAATTATCCATATGTCAAAAGAGACGAAAGGGTCTAAAATTCCCAAAGTCAACCCCGACTCTCCAACGAAAAGTGTTTGTATAAAACAGCAGAGTGTTTTTAAAAATACAGAGTCTTACAAAAAAGTTTTTTATCTTCTCACCTCTTTAAATCACTGTAAAATATCAGCTGGCATTATGACAAGAAATCAGGAGTTTTTTCATGTACAACAGAATGTGCTTCTGCATTTTTACAATTAGTATTCACATACGTCATGAGTATTACTGTATCACCAAAGTCCTCCACCGCTGTGATGGTGCTGTGATGGAGACTCCCTCCGATTGCTCCCCTGTCACATGTGGGTGCCGAGCGGAATAGGTAGACACCCCGGTGACCGTGGTAACGACCAAAGGTGTAGTCAGTTCCGAACCATCATTTCAAACAGTACACCACCCATACAGAGGCTTTGTAAAACAATACACTTCACAGCCAAGTGTTCGTGTATTTATAGGTTATTACCAACAGCGTTCACATTTTTCTGTATATAAAAAAACAACAACAAAAAAAACATTTTGACAATTAGTCAACTTTCAGACGGTCCAAAAAAAGAGACGAAATAGCCATCAACGGGAGAGGACTTCAAGAATACAGGTTACAGTACAAAAATGTGGTCCAGGTTGTAGCACATGAAGCATGCACGTGTTTATGTTGCCCTGCTCACCCCCAAAACCCTCATGCGAAGACATACTGTATAAAAAGGCCACATGGCTTTTTCTTCACTATTAAATGCAAGTTGTTGCCTCTTTGTCTGCTCTGCTCATCTTAAGACCGGCGAAAGGTGCATTTCTTCTTCCGTATTGGTGGAGTCCACAAGAGACACGCAGCCTCAAAGGGTCACTACAAAGTGTGTGTTTGGTACATGAGCATGCCCCTGAAGCTATTCACGACTGGGTCGCACTACTAACAAACACAAGTCACGGACAGCTACTGTAGAGGAGATAGATATGTAGCTTTAATGTTGTCAGGTAAAACACCTGTCCACTCAAAATAATTCAGTTAAATAGCTTGGTCGATCATGACAGTTTCCAACATTGGTCAGGCTTTTGTCAGTATTAAGAGAGGCAGGTTATATTTATTTTATTTGTTATAACTAATATTCTCAAGGAATAGTTTGACATTTTGGAAAATTTGTTTATTGGTTATTTTTGCTTTGTCGGAAGATAAATACCACTCTCCCGTTGTTTTTAAGAATCCTCTTTCCATAGCAGCCTAGCGGCTAGCCTAGCATTAGGACTGTGACCATGAGGCCTCGCATATTCTGGTTCTGATCAAAAACGTTTGTGTGGATTCAACAAATGACACATAAAGTGGATGATTAGTGAGCTTCGCGGATGCTGGTAGATGGATTGTTTTACATGTGGACAGAGCCACGCTGGCTGCTTCCCCTTGTTTGTCGTTTTTTTATGCTAAGCTAAGCTACATGGCTGCTGGTCACACAGATACGCGAGTGATATTGATCTTCTCAATCAACAGAACCAAAGTGTAATACCCTTCCTTTAAAACACAAAAATGACCAAGATTGAAGCTGCAAGTTTCTCACTAGAAAACATTGGTTTGATGTTTGTGTGTACACAGACTTCTTTCGGTTTCTTACCCAACAGCGTTGTGTTTGTTAACGGATCACTGGGGCTGTACTGTATAAGCACGTAAACAAAGGCGGTCGGGCTGGCGCATAAGTCTGCTCAGCTTTTACTCCAACAGCGAGTCTCTAACCAGAGTCTAACTTTCTCTCATCTCCCAAGTGCACTGGCTTAGTGAAGCCCTTCGCCGCCGTTGTTTTTTCATAACTCTTTAACATTTGTACTGCGGAAATAACAACAACAAAAATATAACTTAAGATAATCTCTCTAGGCACTGTTTGATTTCCAAGGCTTTTAGTTGTAGACTGTGATAAAAGGTCAGCAAACAGATTTAAAAAAAAAAAAATAATGAAAAGAAACACCAGGGAGTGATGGTTCTGCAGACCAAACAATTTCTCCTCTGTGATGCATCAAGGTCCTCCGAGTCAGCTCACGCAGCAGACGGACTCGCTCTGTGCTGGACAGGCCGTGAGGGTAGAAAGTATCTAAAGGGTAAAAGTTTTAGTTTCAAAGTTAAGCGTCACCCTCCTGTCTTCAACCTACGTTTCTCTTTTGTAAAAATTGTTAGCGAGTGTCAGATCTTAAGTCATTATCTTCTGGGGAATCTCTATAGAAGCCTTGATGAAGACGCAGTTGTCTCGGATGTAATTCCTCTTCTTGATCTCGTCGTGAGAGATGAACTTGGGGTAGCCGAAGCCCAGGGTGCTCTCGTCCAGCGAGTTGCGGCTGCTGCTGGGCTTCTGGAAGTTCTTCCAGTTGGGGTCGGGGTTGAAGGTCTCCGTGATGTGCTGGGGTTTGGAAAGCGATGGGTCGCTCTGGTCCAGGATGGAGAAAGTCACCTTGTAGGAGAAGGGCCACTCCAGCAAGCTGTCGTACTCTCCGGGTAACACGCGGATGTAGACGGAGAGGTGGGAGCCCTCGCCGCTCCCGTTGCCGTTCAGGAATGCCGACACCTGCAGCTTGTAGCCGTAGCGGTGAGTGTAGAAAGGCGGGCTGAAGAACTCGTGGTTGCTTCGGAGTTTGGCCTCCTGGAGTTTGCGCGAGTAGTCGCTGAGCTTCCAGATGAGAACCCCATCGTGACTGACGGACAACTCCTCCATCTCCCTCCGCAGCTCCAGGATCTCCTGCCGCTGACGCCCCACCAGGTTACACATCATAGTCAGGTGAGACTTAGTGGTGTCTTCCAGGTGACGGCCGATCGCCAGTTTGGGGCACTGAGAAATCAAAGAGACTAATTATTAAAAGGCTGTTGCGCGGTGAGCGGGTGAGCGTGTTAGTAACAACACATTTTGACCACATTGCACCCTTTGTTTTTATTTGCCTCAGGATTTTATAAAAAGTAGCTGCACCTGCAATGATATTGAGGGCATTTCTCACACTTTTAAGACAGTGCTTTACTTCAGCTTCCGAACTACCATTGAGTCTCGTGTGGTGCAAGTTTACAATACAGGATAGTGAGATAAAAGCAACACACTTGCAACTAGTTTCACTGCCCGAAGAATCTGGTAAACACTCATGAAAAACTATGATTATTTATAGTTCACCGCTTAAATGTTTGCATTTGGGCACAGGGTAAAGTCCTGCTCCCTCTTTGTAGCATTGTAAATGATGTGATGTGTCTCTCTTTTTATTTGCCTGAACTATGACTTTGAGATGAAGGGAATCTATACATAATACAGCAAAAATGTGTATTCTGTTTGTATATGTTCAGTTTAGTGTGCATTATCTGAATATGGTGTTTGTTTACGTCCACAAAATGTCATAGATATACAAAGATGTGGGTAATGTTATATTTGAAAGTCACTCTACTCCTGTGTGTTTTTGCTTTGCATCTATAAATGTTGTACATCAAGAGAATGCGGGGAGAGTATGCCGCTCATCTGTCGCATTTTCTATAATTTATGTCAGTTTTAAAAATAGGTGGAAACGCACTGTCAGAAGATAGTGTTGATCTCATTAAAATAGACCCTGCAGGCACAGTGCTGTATATTTCAAAAAGAAAAAAATCTGTTCTTTGCAAACAATGAGCAGAGACAAAAAAACTTATACTAATAAACTAATAAAACAGTTGCTTAACTAATAATGGAGTGTATAATCGTTTAAGGTTAAATGCTGTCTTACTCTGTGTTTGCAGCCAGCGTCTTTGAAGGGGCAGAGAACGAGCGCGCTGCCACAGTTGTCTTTGACATGGTTAGCCAGATCCTCGCGGGCGATGTTGGGCGTGCCACACTGGTTTGGGCACTGGACAGGAAACCGAGGGCAGTGGTACTGGTGGTTCTGTATAGGATAGGATGGTGTTAATGTGTCCACTGCCGTCCAACAGGGTGAGTAATAAGAACATATGCTGCACGGTGGGGTTGCAGATTAATCGTTGCACAACGGAGAATGTCCTTGAAAGTGAAACAAAAATACTTGTGGTATTAAAAATGAGGAACATGGATCGTGCAGCCTGAAGCCAGAGAAAATGTATGACCAAAACATGCAAATTTGGCAATCAACCACGCTGAACCAATAAACTGATTGATAATTGTTCTGGCTGCTTTCTCCTTTTTAAAAAAAATACATTCAACTTGATATATATTTGTGCTTTTTTATTCTTGGCTGGACAAAATATGCAAATTGATCACCAACTTTTTATATTTTACAGAAAAAAGAATGAATCAAACAAATAATCTGTGGATCAATTAATAATGAAAACATGTCTGCTACTAATTAGTTTTATTTTCAGTACTTTTCAATTTTTTTTTGATTGATTGAATATTTATTTAAACTATACAATGTGTGCCTAGTTTTGTCATGTATACCATGTATGACAAGTGCAACAATAAGGACATGGGTCCCATTTAAGACTTGACTCACTGACTTTGTCATGCCAAAATATGAAGTCATTACACAAAAACCAGGACGCGAGGTACAGGTGGTAAACCATGCGTGGAACTGACCTGGATTGTGTCGAACACAAATTCTTTGCCACAGTACTTGCAGGGCTGTGTGCGTTTGGGACACTCGGCCAAGCCGTGTTGGGACAGCAGACGGCGCATCATTCTCGCCCCACACTTGTTCTCACAGTAAACACTCTCCTGAGGACACACGCCCTGGTGGTTCTGGGTTTGGGAAGAAACACGTGATTACAATTTCAAGAAGGGTTGAGGGGTCAACACATGTAAAGTAGGTGCTACTGTCGGCACAAATGCAGTATATATGTGTTTTTTACAGCTCAAAACTGTATTTTAATTAAGCAATGAGGTACGAGAGGCTGTACTGACCAACAATGTAACAGTTCGAGGGGGTTTTCAATTTCATTTAAGGTTGACTGATAGAATGTATGATTAATCCAGAAATGTAAAAAGTAAGCCGGTGTGTCATGGAAATGTCAAGTACAAATATTATCTAAATACTAAAATCGGACAATTTTTTGATCAGGCATGAATCATTAAAGTATTTTGCCTGACTACCAACCATTCTGTGGTTGTAGCGGTATAGTATAGTAGTATGTGAGGATTTGCTGCTTTCCCCTATTTTATGTCACTAAAATGAATATATTTGGGTTTGGAGAGAAATCATCAAGGACCTTTGGAAATTAATATGAATCTCGTGATCTAAACAAACCATCCATCCATTGAAAAGGAATCTGCCGATGAATCATTAATAATTTTAAATAGTAAACATGTGTGAGTTATTCCAGCGTGAGAGCCAAAAGGTACATGAAGGTGTAACTGTGTGCAGAGGGGCGGCCACGGCGGGCCGGAGTAAACAGAGGAGGGGCGCTGGAAATGACAGAGGCGCTAGTGAGACTTTGCGCTACTTCAGCACGTTGGCTGAGGAAAAAACATTGAGCACGAGAGACCCACTCACTTTCCTTCTGCCAACACACGTGTTATTTCAACAGAGACCAAGCCGCGTGCATTAGTCTCTCCTGCAGCTTTAAACAGAGAGCTCTTTCACATGGACATGGAAATGATGTGGCGTCACTCTGAGTTGTTTACGTCGAGCTCCCGCTGAGTTGCCACAGGAAAGAAAAATAGTAAAAACAGGTTTGCTGTCGGCGTTTACCTCGTAGGCTTCGCCGGTGAACTCGCTGCCACAGAACTCGCACTTGACTTTGCGCTTGGGGCAGTCGTGCTGCAGGTGGTCGGGCAAGTCGCGGCGCGTCAGCTTGACGGAGCAGCGGTTGGGGCAGGGTATCACATTGAAGGCGCAGGTGGAGAAGTGGCCCTGAGGGGGAGACGCGCCCACATAAAACACACGCATGTTAGGAAAGTACATGAGTCAAGAGGCAGCAGATAATAATAAAAAATAAAAAAAACAGAAGATTGAGGGGAGACAGACGAGAGGGTGTCGAAGCTTCTCACCTGCAGCTGCTTCATCTGGCCGGTCCAGCGGCAGCCCTCCTCACTGTGGATGCAGCGGATGGGCAGAGCCAGGATCTGTTGCTCCAACTCTGGGTCTGGGTAGATCTGAGAGAAGATAAGCAGGACGAGGTCAGTGTAGCAGGTGGCAGGAGCGACCAGGCGATCAAATCAAAATGCTTCAGGTTTTGTATTTTTAACCTTTAAACGAACAAGAAAAATTGTGCAAGTGTCTGATCCTAACCCTGCTTTGAGCCTTTATGGTAAGCTGAGATAAACAAATCCTTCCATACTGCAGGTTAACACACACAGTTAAGATTTGTTCTTGGCTGGTGCCTGTCGGAAAAACCCGACAATGCTGAACCTTTATTATCTCAAGGAAAATCACCGTGCGGCATTATCAGCACTAAGTAGTGCGAATGGAAACTATCAATGAGGTGCAGATTTATGATATTGTAAACCCAATAATATGTTGGGCTACAGACACAAACACTTAATCTGTTGAGATCATCAAACTGCTGCAGTAATAGTTTATGGGTTTATGGGACCTTTGAGAGATTGGAGCAAAGGAAAAGCTAAATAATTATTGCTCCGCAGTCACTGAGCAATGAGGATGAGTCAGTTTTCTACCCAAACACCCCAAATCCTTCCCTACAGTACGCTGTCCTGGGGATTTACAGCTCTGCTTTGCATGTCCATCCCCCCGCGCTGTCACACCAGCAGAGGACTGGTCAAACAGGACAAGCCACTTCCTCAAAATGCCACCACAGCCCTCCAAACAAACAGCAGCTCAGTAAAAGTCCAACTGTGCTCGCGTGCCGCTGCACCGAAACCTGGGAGCCATCGCCTTGACATTTAAATCTTATTTGTAAAAATAATGTACAGTCAAACACTAAACTCGCTCACTCTTTAGCTGCTGTGTGTGTGGGGGGGGGGTAGATAGGCTTCTGTCAAGCTAAATGATTATATCAACCTGTTAAAAATAAACTAGAGACACAGATACAGTATATCGCACATTGGAGCAGATGTTTGACTAGCGGTACTTTGACAGTAGACGTTTTTGCTGCCATAATCACATTCTTTCAGCAAAGGCAAAGAGGGAGAAAAAAAATCCTCTAAAGCAAACTGAGACTCTCTCTCATTGTTCCAGTCTTGGAATCTGCAGGGAGATGGCAATGATGACCTTTTAATAACTCAGTCCCAGGCACGCCGGGGGGGTGGGGTTAAGCTCCTTGGAGCTCCAACTAGAGGGTTTATTCTGTCTGGTTTAGCAATTGTTAGTCGCAAACTACAAAAACTATTACTTCTACTAAGCAGCTGCAGCACAATCCTTTGACGGCAGCAGCGCTCTCGCGTTGCTTGAGCGAGGTTGTGTTTTGCGCATGTTGTCATGAATTAGGGAACGGACCAACATGTACGCATATGCAACATATAGAAATATATGATGTTGTAATATGTGTCTCTTAATAAGGATAGGGTCTGCTAAAAGGTTGTGTTGCCCCTTTACTGTGTCTACATAGTGTCCTTGTTAAACAAATGAATATATAAATAAAATGGCCATAGGAATGGAAATGCCCATCTGTTGGTTAGTCCATATTTTTAGGAGCGGACAGAAATATCTCTACAACTACTGGATGGATTAATATTCAATTTTCTGCAAATATTCATGATCTGCAGAGGGTTAATCCTATTCACTCTGGTTATCCTCTGATCTTTTCGGTAGTGCCATCATGACGCTGTGTCTTATGTGTTTTCGTATTAAGTGTCTCAACAGCTACTAGATGGATTGACATTCAAGTCGGCACAAACGTTCATGTTCCTGGGTCAACATTTTAATTTGCCCTATACTTTTATTATGTAATTATCCGCAAAACGTCTCAACAACCTCAGCTATAGTTTGTGTGTTTTCCACCCTTGGATGGTAAACATCTACCTGCTCAACATGAGTTAGTATTGTCACAGAGCGCAAAGCACCACTGTGTCACATTTTAGTCTTATGTTTTATCACATGGGTATTGTGAGAGTGGTAATCATACCTTGGCATAGTCCAACGGCAGCTGGTCCTCCGGACACTTGAAGACCCCCTCACTGCAACAAAACAACAGAAGAGCTTCGTTAATAGTAGAATCACTAAAAAAGAGATGACTGGATACAGAACTGTTCAAAAAGAATGATTGAGGGATTGAGGAGATCTGTGGCTCTCAGCGGAGACAACTACTGTAATGGTCTGTAAGAGCGCCACAGCATTGACTTTAGCCTGTTTTTGTCTCTCCATCCACTCTCAAAACGAACCGGCCTCTGACTCATCACTCTGTCTGACGTAAACACACAATCCCATCTACACACACCGCACAATAAAGTCACATCTTTGAGATTCTGTCTTCAACAACATTGACTGTTTCATTCTCTCCCCCTCGGAGGAAACGTCTTACAGATTTATAGTACAACACACAGACCAAAATATGCTCTATTTATGATGCATATATAAATGATGACTTTACATCTACAATTATACATTCTCTCACAGCTGCGATTGAGTGTTACATTTTGCCCTCGCTATGCAGTCGAGACGAGAATAAAGCAGCGTTGGCCCTGCTTTCATGCTGAAGGCTCTTCCTCAGGAAAAAAGTCCTAATTTGCTGATTCGCTAACACTTTATTTCAGGCCCCCCCTCCCAACACACATTTTTGTGGCGCCACAGTGGAGTCCTCACTCGTCTGTTTGAGGGCCAGACGAGCGAGCGCCGCGGCTCATTAGGACATCCCTATTATATCCTGATGTCGTAATGAAATATTCACACTGGTAAATAATGGAGGCAGCAGCCACATGGGGGGAGCTGCTACACATCATCTAAGCTCGCACCCACCCAGACACACAAAGGTTGCTTAAAAAGAAACACACAAAAGGCGGATCTCTTGAGATGTCAGCGGCGTCATGACTGTCTGGAGCGCTCCCGCTGTTTCTGGAGGCGAGATGCTCTCACAGCTGATTGTCTCATTTCAACATTCATTAGTTCCACCTTCTCCAATACGCTGCTCGTTTTATGTTTTGTGTTTGTAAACCCCTTTGCTTTGTGATCTGTTGATCACGAAAAAGAAGAACAGAATATTTTGCTTTAAAGATGCAACTTTGTGACTGTGGGAAACTGGAAGGCGTTTTTACCAACAGATTGGTTGCTTAAATCGGCTGATAAGGCAAAAACTTTTAGCTGCAGCCCCAGTGTTTGTTTGTTTTTCAATCTAGTGAAAATTGCGACAACAAAGATGCACAGCATTGTGCTTTTGATCAAAAGTCACTTGCCCTGAAGCTTGATCTGACCTACCGTGCAAAGAGGCCTTTGGTAACCCTGGCCATGACTAAATTATGTTAAAACTAATTAAGGAACAACAGTGCGCAAACGTCCACCAATTCTCTCCCGGCGCTTCAATGTGTTTGGCTGCAGTGTCACGTGACCGCGCGGCTCCCAGAGGCACAGCGGCATGTGACAGGACGGGAGTGCACTTTGCTCCGTCTACCCAGCTGCTATGAAACAAGGGAGCGTGCTGCCGGGGGGGAGGGTGCGGGTGACAGAGGTTAGGCCTCAGTGGGAGGGTTGATGAAAAAAAGGGGGTGGAGAGGGAAGGGGAGGGGCTGGGGAAGGGGGAGGGGGTTAATGCATGACGAGACAGCAGTAATACTCCATTAGGGTCACTGCGCCTGCATGAGAGCTGGAGTCCAATTAAACAAGCCACAGAGGACTGTAAAAGAGGGTCAATCGATTAGAGGCTAGAACCGCCCAGTCAGCATCTCACGCGCAGTGTGAAACCATTTACAGCGCTCATCGCCCGGCGCCCGCGACTCCTCCGGAAGTGTAGAGAGCACCGTGACCACATGCGAGAGGAGATGGGAAGCGACAGGCACTCAACTCCGGACAGTGGGACGGCCGGAGGCTCCCGTCCGACTCGCCCCCCCCCGTATCTGACACACAGAGAGGCAGACAGGCGAAAAGAGCCGAGTCACAGGCTGTCAGGACGATTCCTCCCGCGGTCGCAAAGAAGCTCCCGCAGCCACACATTCTGGCGGTGGGGCCCCACTGCTGATAATGCCGCTTGAGTCTCCTGGTCGCTCGTGAGTCCAACTCTCTGCCGCTTTGTGACAGCACATTAGCAGCGAAAGGTTCGGCCGATGTGCAGCTCCAGTTCAATTACATCCATCTTCTCTGACTGCTGAGGGCTTTCGAGAAGAGACGGGAAAGCAGCATGACCAAAAACACTGAAGATGACAAATAGGGATCCATAATGAATACTGGAAGCCCAACAGAATGCGTGGCATTTTTACACCAGGTTCTTTGTATCAGCTAATGCAGTCATTGAAGGAGAAACGTGTATGCTTCACATACACATCTTTGGAGGAGGGGAACTTGCACCTCACGAACAGCCGGGCTTTTTTTATACCGACGGGTGTTTGTTTCCGACCGCGGTTCACACCCTTGTCAGGGAAAATCCAGGGTGCGAGGCCGATAAACAAGTGTTTCAGGGTCACGTCGGGATGTCACTGGGGAGCGGCTTAAGACCGGTCAGCAGACTGACTATAATACAATCACCTCATTAAAATTTCATCGCGCCCCCTCTGTCTGCACGTACTGCCGAGAGCAGCCGAGGCTCCCCAGCTGCTCTGCTGCAGAGACGATCGTGTTTAAATCACCTCAGATTCACTGTCAGACAATGGCGCGCACACATTATCCCTTTGTGTTTGCATTCAAACCCTCTGCAGGTGAAATACACCCACTAGTCAAACCCTTCCTCTCCTCTTTTTGCCCCATCCGCCCAAATCTCCTTTTCAGGCCCAGATTAAACAGCCGTCCATTCATCCGGGCGGTACCACAAGGACAGCCGTCACAACGTGCTGCGTCACTCCGCGCGCGCGCCTCCCGACAGGCAGACGGTGAGAAGTACAAATCGCTCAGGTTTAATCTCACCGGAGCGGAGGGTTTATTTTTTTTTTCAAACGGCGGCGAACAGTGCGGGCCGCACGGAGCGAGCGTCGCTGGGGACGGTGACCTTGAAAGCGGTTCTATATTAACTAACTGAGGGACTCCTAAACAAACCGCGCTGTGTTTGCCATCGTAGAGGGCAGGGCTGTGGAGACATGCTAAACAAACCAGATGGAAAGCATGGGGCCGTTGGAGGGGACAAGTCTGTGGCACATTAACACGCCAAACAGACCTCTGTCTCATGAGGTATTTTCTCAGATAGAATCAAGGACCCTCGTCTGAACTGCCTGCCTGCTCCCACTGGAGCTCACCACCAGCTTTTATGTTGATCCTTGCTCTAAGACCTTTTTGTCTCTTCAAGTTATGGCCTGGATTAACATTAATATGCACAAACAAAATCTTGAATTCCACCAGAGTCCTCTGTTTGGACTGTCGAGCTCACGGAGGAAACTAGACTCCTCGATTCTTCAGTCAGGAAGTTGAAGAGAAAAAAGGAATATAGTTTTATTTCATATAGAGTTACTATAATCCCCCCAAATCCATCGTGTTTTCAGTTTGTGTGTTTAAGACTCAGTCCAGTCATGACTTCTTTCTTTTGAGCCTCTGAATGTGAACTATATAGAGACATTGCACAGTGATATTCTTTCACCGTATCTTTCTATCAATTAATCTTGAAGTTTTGGCAAGAAAATGTTTTATTACTGAAAATATCGCATTTTTCAGCTTCTCAAATGCTTTCCCTTGGCTTACATTATAGTTTGGATGTAGTTTTTTTGTTAATCTATCAATCACAGGGTGTTTTTTCTTTATTTATTATTCGCTGACGCCCTACATTTGGGGTTTATGGGGACATGCCAAAGAAATTCAGCAACACCTTTAAAATGAGTGAGGTTCAGACGTGCTGTTAGGCTGATTAAGTTTCCTTTGGGCAGAGCTAGCTGTTTCCCCGTTTCCTGTTTTCTTTATGCTATGCTAAGTTAAGCACTTGCTGGCTGCAGCTTCATATTTACTGGATACCAATTCCACTCACTTTTATTCTCTGCCCTCAAAGTAAACTCAAAGTAGACCAATTAAACAGGCATATAGTCAAAGTAAGCAGTAAGCAGCAAGTACTGATATTAAATGATGAACTATGTGAGACTGGACAGCTTCTGACACTTTACAGAAACTTCCCAAAGGGGAAACTAATGTCTTCTCCACAGATTTAATATATTATTTTTATGTTTTTCAGCGGTCTCTGAAGCTGTCTCACCGCAACACCACACTTTGCTGTCATTTTTTACATATGAAAATTAGGAATCTGTCAGGGATTTTTTTTGTTGCTCAGAGGACCAACATAATTAGCATACTGTCATCTTTCTGTATATATATATTTACATTTTGTCATTTGCAAAATTCGGGCTGTGTTACATCTTAAACCAACTGACAGTCCGTCATTGAACCTACACGTTCTTGCTACCTGGACTTTAAAGCTGCAGAAGTTGTTTTCAGCGTGCAGACGCCCTTCCTCTCATCCTCTATAGCTGGATTAACTTGAGCAGTCTGTGCCGACTAAAGTGGCTCCCAAACGGGGTCGAGTGACGGGGGCCGAGGCCGGGTGGCGTTTCCACTGCTGCAACCTGATACGACGCGAGCGCAGAGCTCCCTTCGCCCACGGCTGATTTGGCTCTTGTTTGTCTGCAGCGGGAGGAGCGGCTCCTACTTTCACAGAGAGTGATGACAAAGGTGGATCGACTGGTCCGTCTCAGGCTTTCTGTGTGGGACTTTCACAGAGTGGTGCCCCGACAGCATCTTGTGTGGGATTTAATGCCGACAGGATAAGCTGTCTATACCTGTGGTTTTCAAGGATACACGATATTGTGTAAAAAGACTCTGAAGTTTGAGACAAACAAATATCTACCTCTAAATTCATCAAAAGGTCCATAACAATGGCTAACATGCTGTAGAAAACTACCATTATTCCAATTTTGGCAAGGAGATGAAATGACTTCAACTTCAATATAAACTATGTTTATAATTCCAACATTCTCTGGTTTAAGCTTAACTTACATGTTGAATATCGTAGTTGTATATCAGTAATATTTATATTAAGCAAACTGATGATGTCACTTGGGCTCTAGAGAAACCCTTTTTTTAAAGCTTTCTAATGTTACATTGCCCTTAAGATTGATCAATTAATGTTGAAGATAATCAGCAGATTAATTGTTAATGAAAATCATTTTGAGAAAGATACATAATTCAAACTCAAAATCTGGTGGTCAGACAAAACAGATGCAAGAGAGAGAGACAAGCATCCACTATGATTTTTCAGCACCCAGCAAAGCCGTTTGGCCAGTTAAACACTAGATACTTACTGTAAATCCTCTTTTCTGTTTAATGGGACTGGTATAACCTGCTGCCCTTCCTGCAATTTTATTAATATTTAAAGAGGTCATCTGTGTGCTTAACCTCGTTCCAGTCTGCTCTTTCCTTACTTTGTAAAGTAAAGTGTCATTATTTAATAACCAAATAGTGGATGTAGTAATGCAGTGTTGCATAAGCATCTAATGGTTAGTACGTTTTAGTGAAATCCAAGGCTTTGTTCATTTGAGGAATTCTGAAAATGCCTTAAAAACCACTTTCACAGTAAGATTCTCGATGAATGGCAGGAACCTATTTGTCGAGTTTAGTAGACGCTTGTCCAGAATATGACACCTGTACAATCCCATTCAGCTTTCTTTGCGGGTCCCTGCAGCCCCTGGCAGCTGTTTCATATGAAGTAACAATGGCTGAGAGCCTGCAGGTCACGGTCATCAACAAGGTAGAAAGAAACATCTGACCGCTTTTCAGTGGTGATAACACTTATTCAAATAAATCCAGCAGGGCTTAACTAGTGTGCAGTGAAAAAATTCTGTTCCTTATACAGACTGATACTATTTTTTAGTGATGCTTTGCCACGGCAGGAAGAAATGATGCAAGTGGAAGAAAAGCACTACTACAAGTGTGTGTGTGTGTGTGTGTGTGTGTGTGTGTGTGTGTGTGTGTGTGTGTGTGTGTGGATGTCTGGCCTCTTTCCCTGGCTTCATCTCCAGCACCCCATGTAACACACTCACTAGGACAACATTTAGACCAAGAAAAAAACTCAAATTATCCTCATGTTTTTTTTATGAACTATATTTACTTCTACTACTACTAAGAAAGCATACAAGGATGCTTTTGTTTCCTCTCTTTTGTGTGACATCCTTATTTGCAGAGATCATTTTACAAACAGTAGATGGCGACGGTTCGGACACCTGAGGCCATGCCTGCTCAATCCGTCAGTACTTATGTAATGATATTCACTTCTCCTCGCAGTTCACCTCATCGTTCTGACATTTTTGAGCACAAGCCATCTGTGAGCAAGTTCACACAGCTGTGGAGCGTCCAAAGGTTAACAAATTCTCAGTTTGTTTTTCCCAAATGTCAACTTTGCAGTGGCACTGGCAGAAGATAAAGAGTACTCCTAAATTATAATCTACGTTGTAGCCGGATTTACATTTTAACCCGACTACAACACAACATTTTTGTGAATAACTTTTAGTTTAAGAGAAATTATAATCCCGGACAGTCTCATGACAAAAACATATTCGGGATTTGAATATTTAGTTTATATTAATCACATTTCCTTTTTACTTGTTTACATGTATGCAATTGTTTAAATCTAGTTTTTATACTTTGTATATTTGCATTCAAACTATTTACTGCAACAGAACAACTTCTCTTCAGAATAAAACAAAAAGCTCAACGAAGCAGGGGAGGCAAAATCCGACAGTCAGTTTGAATGTGTTGACTCATGGAGCTGCCAGCGGTTCAGCTGAGAGAACTCCGTGTTATGATACCGAAGCGTAAAGGAAGGAGCCACCTGCCAGAGAACAAGCCGGCTACAAAGACAGATCGAAAAACGAAGGAAGGAGGGATGGATGAATGGACGGATGGATGGAGGGTCGGAGGGAGGAGGAGCAGAGCCATCTGCAGGGTGAGCACAAGCCCGCAAGACGCCTTAATCCATCCTTAAGTGTGTGAGGACGGGAGGCAGCGCTTAGAAGTATTTATAATCCCCCCGCACTGTCTCCTTCCATCAGTGTGATCGGGCTTTGACATGGAGTCTTCTATCAGACGGTTACAACATGAAATGCTAATCCAGCTCGTTTTAGTTTGCCTCTGTTGACTTCCTCTTAACTTGCATGTGTGATATTATGAACAGGCATAGTTTGGCATTTTGGGAAATCAATTATTTGCTGTGTTTCAGGGAGTTAGATGAGCTGATTGATCACTCTTAAATGTGTGCGCTTAGCTTAGTTTAGCAAAGGACAGGAACAGGCCCTAACAGATTAAACAAAAGCGACATCATTTGTTTATTAGTGAGATTTGGAGGCGCTGAAGCTTTAATAGAGAAAGGCCTTTTCCAACTCTGTCTGCTAAACTACGCTAAATGTCGGGCTGCAGCTTGACAGAAAATAAATTAACTACTTTTATCGAAATGTAAAACAATTACTTTACCGCCCTGTCAAAAAAAAACTAAAACGCGAATGTCATGGAATGTTGAAGGATGTTTGGTTTCCCTGGTCGATTTCATCCCCTATATTAAACGCTGCATGCAAGAGGTGCAGGGAAATCAATCCACTTTCATTAACTGCTGCTGATCGGGGTGCAGAACGGTGGCGGTGGGGGCTGGAGGGAGAAGTGTCCTATCAATTGTATTGGGAGATGAGCTCATGCATGCAATGCAGTGGATTCGTCCTCACCCACACAGCGACAAAAAAAAAAGAAAAAGAGAGACCACCATAACGGAGGCGTCCCCACATTCACGAGGGCCTGCACTGCGTACATGAAAGGAAAGGAGGGCTTGAAAGGAGATGCGTTACGTTTGATCTGGTTGAAGGGCGGTTTGTGGAGGGGCCGAGTGGGTGGAGGATTGCGCGTGGAGATCAATGAAAGTCCTGAGCTTTAACATGTCGCACATGTGAGAAGGACCTACTGGTCTGTGAAAAAGTGCTAAAAGCCCTTACAAGGTTGCAGCACGTGTGAAAAAACCCCACTTTCCATTTTACTACCCACTGGCGCGACATTTGCGAAAAAACTGTTCGCCAACTCGGACCGAGTGGAAGCAGTGACATGCTATAAATGACTCCTGACGTGCGGGAATTTTAGCTGTTTTAATCACAGATGGCTGGTCTAATTTTAGCTCAGCTTCAGAGGACAGATTTCTGCTGAAAAGGGCGATGGCGGCTGGCTTGGAGGAGCTGCGACGCTGCCTGGCTAATCCCGTGGAATGCCTGCACAGGACGGAGGAGCTCGCAGATTGCCACGGCATTGCCCGGCCTGTTGAAAAGGGAGAGCTGGCTGCCAACTGTATGCATATGGCGCTGGAGGAACGGCATTAATGATTCAGCTATTGGAGTCGCCGGCATTAAACCGCAGCCCTAATGCAGATTAACTGTGAAAGCAGCAGTGCGCAAAGGCCCCTAAGCTGCAAAAATGCATTTTCAGTCAGAGGCCTGTGTAGATGCCACAGTAGTAGCCTTAAAAGTGTCATTCAGAAAACAGAAAGTGGCTAATGTGCAGGTGTTTGGTGTGATTTCTTAATTTGTTTATTAAAAACTTAAAGCAAGCTGGACAACTTGAAAATGGTGCTTATTTGCTTTCGTGCTAAGCAACTGTTGAGCTTAATTATCTTAGAATAAATGGGAGAAAAGGGGAAACAGCATAGCTGGCACTCCGAAGGTAACAAAATCCCCACTTCATACGTTGTTTGTTTAATCCATACAAAAAGCTGTTTCCGGTCGTTATGCTTACCGGCTGCTAGCTGTAACGTTACAGCTTAATGTCTAGAACAGCTACCAAAGCCGTGTTGTTCTTATCTAACTGTGGCCAGAAGGAGGCATTTTATATGGGATTTTTTTAACTGATGTGTTGCGGATTGGCAAACAATGTGACAGATGGTTGATAGCGATAGTGATGTCCCATCGTGGAGTTTGATGGCGGGAACGTTTTTGTTCAAGCATCCAGAGCAGAAATGCATTTATGAAATATGAAACCGCAAAAACCCACCAGGCGTTTGTGTTAAGAAAAAAGGATTTAACTTCCAAAGCTTTCATGCTGCTTTAACCGATTAAGACGTCATGTGTGCAGTCATCCAACAGCAGGATAAATTGCAAGCCATTTCCTAAATTAAGTGTGGATTTCAGTGTGAATTAACTGCTGAAATTCCTTTTTTTGTCAAGACGGTCTCGTGTCCCGTGGAAGAATGCAGAGGAATATGCCAATGGCTTGTTAGCTGGTTCGAACGTCTCATTATTCCTGCGTAACGACCTCGTGATGCTCTCTGTAGGGTTTGTTTTACGACTTTCAAAACCACCAAGATCTGTCTCACTCAAGCCAAAGGCCAAGAGGGAGGGTTTCTCTATAAAGAGCACTTACCCTGCTGTTGGCCACCAGAGGAAAAGCATCAATCAGAGGCCACTTGGAGGTAAAGTTTTACGATTTAGCAGCACCTTTAGACACATGAGCTCATGGCCCCAGAAGCGTAAAAAGGATGAGCGGCTGCTTTGCATGGATTTAACAGGAATCAAGTTTATAGCAATTTGCAATCACTTCACTTCACTAGTTTATTGAGTTCGGTCTCAATGCCAAAAACCCAAACAACAGACGAACACTAGAGTGGATTTTGTTGTAATATGTTAATCTGCTTCATGCCCCTGAGTCTCAGTGAGGCACTGCTCTCATCACCCTTCAATTAAAACAATTATTTTATTGTAAAGTGATCACTTCTCTGAAAATATGTTTATTGTAAACAACTAAAGGGGAGAAAAATACATAGAAACAGAACAGTAACTTATATCAAGTCCAGCAAGGCAGGTTTGTAACTCCTAATTTTCAGCATTAAGGCAGCAGGTGGTCAGTGCATATAATCCCTCCAATAAGGAACATCTTACGGGCAGATCTTCTACTCAACCCGCACCTGTTCACCTCATGCACCACAGAAGGAAATGTAAGAACCTGCAATCACGGCTACAAGTTACCTGGTGTAATCCGCTTCACAAAATTGAGTTAAATGAACATAAAACTCCATTTTGTATTTATAAAATACATTTTTCTTTGCAACTATCCACCATTGGTTGGATCTTTGAACACCGACTCTGTTAGGAAAGAAAAGAGCAGGTCAGCATTTTTCAACCATTCACAAGTACTCGCACACCTCTCGAGCTGACCTGCTTTCCGTGCATAAGATAGCCGATGTGGGCAAATCGTATCAGATTTACGTGGGAGTTATTTTAGTCCGATTAGAAGAACAAAATAAGTCGAACGCCCTCTGTGACACATAGTTACCTGAAGGTGGAGTCTAATCTTACAGTAGCGGTGTGAAAATGTGCTTTAAGTGTCGACACAATGACTCATGGATTGTTTTAGAAGTTGTGAAACTGATAAGCACATTGGATTTCACATCACTTGAACTTAACCAGGTCACAGTGAACCGAAGACAGAATGGAGATGGGATAATTATTTGGATCCCCCCCCCCTGTCGAAGTCTGTGACCTGCTTCACTGTGATCCACCGTTATCACAGCTGAGTGTGGGAAGCGCAGCCATGAGTCTGATGTTTCATGAATCACTTGCGTTCCTCTCGGGCAGAAAAAATAACTCTCGTATCCTCTTAACCTCGTCTTTCTTCTTCAACGCTCTTCACCTTAAAAAACTATTCAAATTGGCAGCTCGCTTCCCTCTCACATTTCCTAAAAGAGAACAGTTACATAATGTGAATTTCTTCTTTTGGTGCCATTGAACCACTCGCAGAAAAAACGCTGCGTTTCCCGATTTGTCAGTCAGCTGATTCGGGCCCGTGCACAGCGCACATACGTGACAGTGACAATTTTAGGTCCTGTGCTTTTGTGTCCATGGTAACTGGGAAGGAAGGTGAGGGCTTTTTAGGTATGTGTGTGTGTGTGTGTGTGTGTGCAAATGTGCGTGTGCGTGTGTGGGTTTGTGAGGGAGGGAGCCAGACGGTTTGCAGACGGCGAGAGACGGACATTAGAGGCACTAATTAACAATAAAACAAACAACCACTGCTCCCAGTATCAGCTGCGATCTCGTGTACGTACAGTAGATTGTAGCGAAACAGAAAAACAACTCCTGGCGTGTAGATGCTCTCCTCAGCTCGGAGCTGCTTCGTCCACTTCCCTGCTTTGTGGAGGCAATGTCTTTGTTCAGCGAGGCGAAGAGCTGACGTCAAATCGCCTCCTTTGTTTCAGAACGCCTCGGCTACATTGAATGAATTCTTCAACATGCTCCTGTTGCTCGGAGCAACAATGAGATAAATTACAAAGTATTTCAATCAGCGCACAGGAGGGCGGGAAAGGAAACAAAAGAGGAATTAGCAACAAATTGAGATGTCACATATTTCTGTGAGCATCACTCACTTATTTGTTTCATTATTGTTCAATTTTGCAGTATGTTTCTTCTGCTTTTCCTTCTCTAATTTAGTACATAATTGACTAATTGAAAATGGACTTTTGGTTGGACAAATGGGACCATTCGTAGAAGCAAATCTGTCTTCCTCTTAATTTGCTTTGAGTGGCTGAGAAAGTCTAGAAAACAAGCGCTCCCCCACCCCGAGCGAGTTGACCGATTGATCCATCTGGACATGCGCCTGACAGAGCGACTTCCTGTGCGGCGCTCCGTGGGATCAATAGTTGGCTTGTGCAGAGGAAGGACGACGTTGGTTCAGAGCATTACCGTGTTGACATATGTGAGAATGAGCTGCGAGACAACACAAGGGAGTCAGTGTACTTCACAGTCATTGAGCTGTTTGGTTAGAAAGGACCACCGCGGTAAACAGCCCAGCCGCCGAGAGGAAGGTAGAAGAGTCTTGGCAGGAAGGAAGCGGAAAGGCAACTGGACAATGACCTTAACATTGACTCGGCCCCTGTGGATAAATGACGATAATTCAGAGTGTTGGCTTCAAGCGAAGGGCTCAACTGCTCTGCCGACACCTGTTCGGCTCCACAGAGGAGCCTTTCACTGAGGACAGGTGCCTCGGCGAGCGAGACCCCCCCAGACCCCCGCCCCCCACTTCCCCGGGCCCTCCGCTCCGGCCCAGCTGCTCTCCTTTCAGACCTCAGAATCAGATTCCTCAAATGCCGGCCTGTCAGCTCAGCAACCACTTCAGTTTGACTTTAAATTCAAGAGAAGTTAAGTCATGACTTTCTAAGTGTGGGGGGTAGTAACTGTTCATCATTGTAACACTTAATCCTCAAATAACAATTCATCATTTAAAATATATTAATAAAAAATAAAAAAATTGCACTAATAGTGAACCCCAAAACATACAATTGCCATATAAGAAAGAAAAAGCCAGTTCACACATTGCTGAAACAACGGAATGTTTTTGTGTAATAAAATGACATAAAAAGTTAACTGATGATTAAAGTAGATGCCAATTAAGTTTGCGTTGAATCGACAAAAATCAAATGATGTCTGAGTCTCCCGTTTTGGAAAGTCAGTTATGCCCAAATATTTTATGCAAATGAGGAAAAACCGTCCTTTTGGAAGGATCCCTGTGGGAGCTTGAACACGTGTGTGCTGCTGTGTGCCCATTGACACAGTCGGCGTTGCGGCTGGTTCACTGACCTGTGCACAATACAAACGATGATTGGTTGGAGGGGTCCGTTAGTAGCATCGCGAGTAAAGCGCAGGTGAGGATTGAGCAACGAAATGGTTTTGGTATCTCATGCATGTTCTGCAGTTAAACACCCCAACTACGTAGCGTGAGGGTCACGCGCTCTGTGGGGAAAAGAGAGCATGCGTGTTTTTATGACAACCGTACCTTCATCTCAGCCGTTTCAAATAGCGTGCATACCCCGGCGTGTGTAAGCACCGGCCATGCTTCCCAGATCTGAGCCAACTGGCTGCAGTCCAGCAGCATCATCAGCAGCGCGGCGGCGGCGGCAGCAGGGCCGGGTTTGGCGGCTTGGTCCCAGCATGCTCGCCGTGCTCGTGGCAAGGTGCTTTGCTGCATAGCTGAAATGCTTTCACTATTTGTTTGGCCCCAAAAGGCTGTGAGATTCATTTTAAAGGACGTCGTATCGGGCACGTTGAGGCTAGCTCCAGTAGGCAGCTGCATTCACACGGCTGCTTATTCAGTGTCCTTAGTTTCGTTTTCACTGTGTAATCACTGATGGAATTGTTTTCCCGGTCAAACCTGTTTGTAACGAGACAAGCCATGTTTCCACATATCAGCTACAGACTAAGTGAATAAAACGCATGTATAAATGGTTATACACATTGAAATACAGCCAATTTCAAGCATCTTTCAAAAGCGATAAATTACTCTTTGCGTTTGTTTATTGCGTTTTATTAGAAACTGTTTGTTTCTAATAAAGTCTCTTGTAGCGGACAGATGTTGTGGCCTTAAAGCGACAGAGAGCCTCCTCGTCACAACGAGAGGCTGAAACAAGGCAATGAGAAAATCCACCTGAGTCGTTTAAAATCCCTCTGAGAGTCTCCATTTATTTACATTCAAACAGCTGTAACAATACGAGTCTCACAATTACATATTTTCTGGAACTCTGCAGCTGTGCAAAGATGGTCATGGCACTTTTCTCAGCGATGTCATCGTCAAAGTTGCATCTAGTTTCTCAGCTTCCTCCCAGGAGACTAGCAGCAAATTACAATTTTAGGCAGCTGAAATGTATCTGTGCAGAATTGATATTAAGTTACGGAAGTTTCCTCTGCAAATATCCTTTTGTCCATAAAAGAAGAAATTCTTAATCTGCTGTTCGTTTTCTTTACTACAATCCATGGTGGGAAAGTTTACAGAGCTTGTAAACAAACTTCACAAGGGCTCACGTTTCATTTACCCCGGCGTCAGTCAGAAAACTGAAATATTGGGTTTTCTGTAACACTATCTTCTCTGTATTTAATGCAAAGTAAGAGTTCACACATTTTAAACCAGGTTGTGATTTCTTTTCTAAATATGGGAAATGGCTGACCATCCAATGTCAACAGCAATTTGTTTAAACCCATAAAATACTGTGATTTAGGGTTGTTTCCTGTCATTTGTTTGGAGTTCATTCTCAGGCTTTCATTTGCAGCTTGTGCAGGGCCTCCGTTAATGTGTGTGATTGTTCATACTTGAGCTGACACTAAATGTAGCAGGTTTTTAGATAACAGGTTAATCATTTTCTAAGCAAAGATGTTGATCCTTAACTGGTGTTAGTTTTTTTTCTCTGTTTTACATCATTGTGAAGTGGAAATAACTTCATAACTTTGGGGTTTTTGGATAACCTTCTAATATTAATAACTAATAACAAACCGTTGCTGTTTTCTGATATCTAATGGAAAGAATGAACTATGAAAATACATTAATTGCAAATAATTCAGCAATGAGAAGACGTGCAGCTGCAGACGTGTTTCATAATGCCAATCTGGACCAAATCCCCAAGAGTCAAAATCTATATTTTGTCTCTTAAACTTCTAATTTCAATAAAAAAAGGCAACACGTTGGAAACAGCAGGAAGTAAACGTCCATGAACAACTTTACACATCAGTGACTTCCGGCATGATCATTAGTTTCAAAGTCCATAAGCGATATGACGTTTAAAGTTCAGGAACATTCAGCCGCTGTAATGAGAGCAACACGCGGGTGGCAAAACTTCACAGTAGCTGGTTCGCCTCTTGACTTTACAGGTACATCACGGAGGTGTTTAGAGTACGCACTGTTCTTTTCCCCACGCAAACGCAGCTGCATCTATTCTCCGAGTGAGCGTGTCTTCCTCTCTGCGTTGACGTGTTCACATTCACTGGGCTGAAGTCCATCAGCACAACCACTGAGCAGGAATCACAGACCCCAAAGTGCAGAGCGCAGGCCTGAGGGCTTTCACTCAGCTAAACACAACATCTCTATCTGCGAGGCTCGCTGACCACAGGATGGGACAGCACAGACCGCCCCCCCCCCCCCCCCCAGCCCGCCCCCCCTCCCCAGATAGTCCGGATCTGGAGCCGGGATGCCTGTGCAGCCCGCGGACACCTGCAGGGGACTGTGAATGTCTCTGTGATGGGACTGAAGGACTGGGGTGGTAATGAACACACAGTCATTCATCAGCCATCCATGGCATTGCTCCCATTCAGATACAGATACCCACTGAGACACAAAGCCCCAGCTGCCTCAAGTGGCAGACTTACACCCAACATTGGGCACCCATGTAACACGCAGCTCCATTTAGCGCTTTAAAAAACACCCTCAGTGCCTCTCTATGCATCCCGCTGCACGGCTGCGTGCACAATGGATGGAAGTGGATTCATCATGTGTTTAAAAGGAGAGAAAACAACTTTAATTGTCAGTTGTTGACAGAGTGAGACGACAGTGAGATCTAGCGTTGGGTATTTATGGGGCTACTTTCTAACAAATCACCCTTTATTACGTGTTTTAATGGTTTACAGATCAGTTAATAATCTAAATAAATGTTGTAGTATTTAGAGAGTTTATCCTCCAGCAGGACAAGTGCCTCTTGAGCTTTGTAAACCTTGAGATTATTTGTTGTCTTGGAAAAAAATACATCAATATGAAGCTGCAGCTAAGAAGTTATCTTAGTACGGCATGAAAGACGGGAGACCCTGGGAGGAACATAATCCACCTGAAATAACCTTTAATGATCTGTGCTATATTCAAAATGTAAAAAAAACACACATTCAAAGAAGTCATTTGGTCTTTTTGGGAGATTGTAATTGACGTGTTTCACTTATTTAGATTCTTTGGAAAATTGCTTAACCGATTTGTTGACAAAGAAAAACTAGCGTTAATTGCAGCCCTGATTGATGTATTTATTAACCATCAATAAAGTCCATTTGTCTCACCATGTATCGTAAAGTAGTATCAATAATTTACTCTGGCTCCTTTAAATAACACAATACTGCTGCAGAAAAGTTAAAGAGTAAAGTACTATTGATGAAAGTGATTGTGTACGCTGTGATGTTTCAAAGTTCAAATGAATCACTCCAGAATAAAAGAAAGAACCCCCTCCTCAGCCCCCGCAGGCTTTTGGACAGTGAATAATGGAGTCGTGAAGACTTCTCTCCTACTGGCCCACTTTGTAGTTGCTCGTGACTCCGTCTAAGTCAGCGGCTGCAGCGCTACACGACTGCGTGGACGGAGAAGCTCCCGAGCAGCACAAACCAATTACACCCTTGGCGAAGCCGCGGCACCGCAACCTCTCCACGGAGACAACGCTGTCACGTTGCACGGCGAAACGGTGGCTCAGTGGACCCCGGGACTGATGAGCGACGAGGAATGGCGTGTGTGTTGTGGGGGGGGGGGCTACTTAACCCCCACACGCTGAAGGCGATTGTGTCACATGGCGTTAGTTGTTGATTGTCCTTTATTAAAGAGCCGGCGTTTTGCTAAAACAAAGGCCGTCCTGGTCACGGTCAACTGCTGAAGCATGTGACTCATATCTGGGGGCAGCGAGGCTGCAGGGCTGGGCCGCTTTTTGCCCCATGACTCTGCCCTCGGAGCTCGGGGCGGCCTCCAGGACTGTGAAGTACTTGTAAGCATTCCTTGAAAGCGGAAGCCCGTCACATGCTAACATGCCTATGGACGCAGGCGGGGCACCGACACGCAACACAGGGAAGTAATAAACATTCAAACGTTTCCTCCAGGGCTTCTCGGGGAAGGTTTATTTTGACCACCTCTGTTCATATGTGTTTGTGAGCAGATACCAGTGGTTATTAACGTACAAAATAGCAACTAACTCGTGCGAGGAAGCACCGATTCGTGGAGACCGGTTTGCATACAGATAATGAACGACAATAGAATAAAACATTGTTGCAATAATATAAAATATGTCTTCGCAGGAGAAGCTACAACTCTTAAAACATACGTGAATAAACAATCAAATCTACATTGAAGTTGGATACAAAGCATTTACTATAGTGTTGCTGATGAGGCGATATGGAGGATGAAGGATGATTAACAGTGAAGAAACGCCACGCGGTAGCATTCTTGCACGTCTTGTTGCAACAGAGTAGCAAAAGTGGGCCGAGGTCGGCTGGCAAGCCCTGACTGGATGTTACACAGTCCTCCATAATTACAGCTAAAAGTATCAAGCTAGTTGCACAATGGGGCAAAGCATTAGCTAACTATTCCCTGTCAGCCTCAATAAACTTGAACACTCCCAACTAAAAGATGCACTCGGCGGCCAAGTGAGCCGAAAGTGGCCTCGCCTGGCACGCGTTGTTGATTGAAGGGATGACGCAGCACAGCAGCTTGGTTTCTGTTTGTTAGAGCTAAAGAAAGAGGAAGAGCTGCTGAAATATCATTCGCTGTTGATAGAAGTGTTGGTTTAGGCTTTGTGCCACGTAAGAAGTTGTCATCTATGGGAGAAATAATGTCATCTTTCATCAAGATTATATCAAATGTCTGAATGATTGTAACGCGTTTTGAAATCCCAAAACCATTTGACGCACAATCTGATTGAAGATAATGTCATAGAATATTTATTGGGCACCACTTTTGTAAAGTCTGTAAGTTGTCACTCATAGGTTTATTCATGGTTAATTACTCATTTACTAATGCTTTATAGATGTTTGAGGCTTTATAGGAATAACCTTTGAGTTGAAGAGTTGCGAGAGATCTCCCTGACTGGTTTATCGTTTCCATTTGGTAATAACACATGTATAAATGGTTTTATTCATCAAGCTTGAAGGACAAAAACATTATAAACAGGGTTTGAATTGAACAGTCACGAGTCAAAGAAAGGACGTTTTTAGACTGTTGCAAGATTTAAAAGAATTTATAGTGATGAACCACGAAAGAAGGCAACTTTCCAGTTGTTGTGTGAGGAACTGTTAAACAAAGTGTGGTCAGCCAGGACTTTCTTGAGAGCAGCGCTAAAGCTACGAGTTATAACTGCTTTATAAAGGTCTATATTTTAGCTTGGTGCAGATTTGTCTGGAGGTGAACAGATCTCCCAGATGTAACACCAGCTGTTAGATCTTCATGTAGAGAGATAAGAGTCACATCTGAGATTCACATCTGCACTGACTTCCCGACCAAAGAGTTACTCAACGAAAACTTGCACAAGTCGGGAAACTTTTGCTACAATCAGTCAGTCTGAGCGGAGATGAAAAGAGCGTAAACTGGGAGGACAAAGACGGAGGCGGGCAGGAGGAGGCAGACAAAGCGCCGGGCCGAACTTATGGATCAGCAGCAAACACTGTTCCTCCCTTGCTGTCTTTGTTCACCGCGTTTCTGCTTTTCAGCCTGACGCAAATTTTTCTGCTGTCTAGTGAGCGAGAGGAGCATGACGCAGAGGTTCACGTCTCCACCGCTCTCCTTTCCACCAGCAGACTGGTTATTCTGACACAACGGCCTTAAAAAGTGGATATTTCCCAATGAAATGGAAAATTCCTCTTTCCTGACATATTGTTGGTTATGTTGTTACTAAAACTAGTGCTGACCAGAGTTACTCACTTGAACACAGCACTTTTAAAAACTTCGCCACTGACTTTAACAATATTGGAAGTCTATGTGAGTGCTTTATCTTTTCACAACAAAAAAAAAGGAAACTCCTTTGTTGGTTTCTGTTTTGTCTCCCTCTCTTTATATTTCCAAATGCATCACTGAAGCCCTGATTCAGGCAAGGGAGGTGCTCTTCTATATCATCTAGATCAGAATGGGGGCATTTTTGTAAATAAAGAATATTCGTATTCATTCAACATTTTTTTTGGTGTGCTGTCAACCAAGGAACAAAAGATTCGGATGAAATTTCGATGAACATCTGAACTAAAATTGAAAACCAAAACAACTTTCATAATAAAAATGATTTTTTAATTCATCTTTTAGTCTACTAAATGTCCCAGATCCTACGTTGATGTCTTCAATGGCCTTTGTCCAAACAACAGTCCTAAACCCACAAATGATCAGTTTACAATCGTATAAAAGCTATTTCTCCTTTAAGCTGACCATTTACTTATTGATTTACTGACTTATTGTTGCAGCTCTACACTAAGCACCATTATAATTTTGATCATATGTACAGCATAATATTTCATGGAACACAAAGGCTTTTTACAAGAGCTGAGACAATTAGCTTTGCTATTGGATCTGGACCAAAAACATATAGATTCATCATGAAAATAATCGACAGGATAATCAATAACGAAAATAAAAATCAATAGCCCAAAAATAAATCAGCGGAGTAAACAACTGTGAAGATCTTTGCCTTGTAGACTAAGGAGATAACATTTGATTTGTCTTTCTTCAAACTCCAAAAGACTAAAAGTCACCTTGTTACGAGTTCAACACAAAGGATTCATGCTGTAAGACGTCCATGATGCAACTTCATCATTTGCAGTTAAATGTTGGACGTTGTGGTTGTTATCCGGTTGCCTTCATGCTAGTTTGTGACTGTTTTCGGTCCACCTCAGGTTGAAACAAAGACTTTCTTTCTACAAGTCTTAACACAGACTTCAATGTTGAGCTGATGAGGATGAAAGGAGGGAGGAGAGGGGGGGTGAGGGGTGAGGGGGGCTATCAGACTGCTGACCTCTGAGTGAAAGGTCCCTCAGTGGCCCCCTGGCCGACACCAATGAAGGAATCTGTCTAATCCTGGACTATAGGCAGACTCACACACACACACACACACACACACTCACACACACCCTCATCATCAGCCACCCTGAGGGCAAAAACCCAGCCAGGACGGGGAGGGAGGGGCCCCTTGGCCGGACACCACAACATGAAATATATTAACAGGAAGTCATAAAGATTGACACAAAATAGCAGCTTGTTTTTAACCCAAGGATGATGCAGCAACAACAAAAGCATCTCCCCGTCAGCACAACAACCACAAAATCCTCCACCTGTCCGACAAAAGCACAACAGATACAACACACACGAGACACGAAGGTCCACCAGGCCCCCCGTTTAGGAGCCGCTCGTCGTGCGGCGCCGTGGAAATACAAAACAATGCCTGAGGAAGACGGAAAAGGTGAAAAGGGAGCGAGGAGGACACACCTACACGTCCTTTATTTACCGCCGCTCGACCGAAACTGGACGAGGCCGCTGCTCCGGTGTCTCGGGTGTCGCCGGCTTACCTCAGAAACTCCTGCAGACAGGTGTCACAGAAGCGATGTCCACAGGTGGACACCTGGACGGGCTCCCGCATCGCCTTGCTGCAGAGCGGACACTGGAACCGTCTCTTTGGCTTCTCCAGGAACTTGTAATCAAACCCGGGCATCGCTACAGGTTCCAGGAGGGAAAGGGGGGGTATTTTTCTTGTTGTTGTTTTTTGTTTTCTTTCTTCGGCCTTCGGGCTGCAGGTTAATGGATACAAATGTCCTCTCTGATCCTCCGTGAAACTGCCCGCTACCCCCCCACACACACACACCTCCTCCTCCTCCTGCTGCCCCCCTCCTCACTGAAAAACAGTGCTATTTTAGCTGCACTGCCGCCTAAGCCGATGAGGGGTTCATATCACGTCCCTTTTTCCGCCAACCGACCGCGATCGGGCTCCGCAGAGACGCGCGTCCTCTCCGGATCGCGTTTCCCCCTCCAGGCGCCCGGTGGCAACAAGAAAGAGCGACAATGCAGCGTCCAACGGGGGGGTGGGGGGGGGGGGAGGGAAAAAAACAACCGGTGGCGAGGTGAGCACAGATTGGTCCTCACTGCACGTTTACTGCTCGGGGTTAATGCGTGGCCCTCGTCGTCTCCTCCTCCTCCTCCACCTCCTCCTCCTTGGGTGGATGCAGCACTGACAGAGTGTGCACAGCGCATAACCCCTCCGTCTGTTTTACGTGCACCGAGTCCCGCCTCCTCCTCCGCGCAGGAGGAGTCAAGAAGCTGAAAAATGCCGTTCGCACCGTTTCCTCTCCTCTCCTCTGTCCTCGCGGGGCTTAAATTGGGGGGCTTTTGTGTGGCTGCTAATGAAAGAGAAGTGGGTTTGTTTTGTTTCAGTGTGCATTAGCTTATGCGTTGGTCTTATGCGTGTGTGTGTGTGTTTAGTGGAAACACACTGAGGCCTTTTGCTTAAGGAATAATAAATAGGTCTTTATCAGAAGGAAGTCAGAGGAAGGAAGGATTTGTTGTTGGTGTCTTAATCAAACAATACATGTCCTTTGCATGGATCTAATGCAGAAGACAACAGTGCAGTCAGAGGTGACAGACGCCCTCTAGTGGTGGAGCAGACACACAAAGAACAATGTCACGTATCTCTTTGTAATGTTACTGGGCTGTTGCCTTTACACACTATAACACAACCTGACACATTTTGTTACACAACACAACTGGAAGTGTTTTTACCACCATAGAAATAAAGAGCACATCAACATATTGAGACATTTTTTTTCACCTGCTGTATTGCCACTGAATTACATCATCATTACGTCATCATACAAGACAACAAGGTCGAGGATCCATTTCCTCAGGAAATAAATAAATAAGGAATAATGTCCCAAAAAAAAACGAATTATATTTGCACAAATATTGGACCTCAATCAGAAACTTGATGAATATAGCTAGAGAACACTGTTTAACTACAATATAATGTCAGCTGAGGAAATAAAAGACTAATTTAGAGAACCAACATTATACCTTAGGTCAAGTTATTCATTCTAATGATGATTTTGTTTAAGTCAACATGTGCAGTCGCGATAAATATCTAACTCTTTTTTTCCAGGTGGCAGCCATGAGAAACATACCCTAACCCAGAAACCAACGGACATCTGGGACAATGAATGTTTCATTTTATTTTTATTTTTGAGGGGACAATAAAAACTTTATCATTAGGAAATGTAAAAATAACAATAAAGAAAAACCTTCAAATATTTCTGTACAGTCTGTCATTTTACCTCTATATTTGAATGTAAATATTTAAGTACTTTTATTCATTGACTTACACCATAGTTTCATATTATGAAAACAGTTTACACAATGTCATTTGAAATATGTTTATAAAATCACACATTTATTGTATAGTGCACGTTGTTTTCTGTTTACGTTTTTGTGAGAGACCTCAGTGTCGAGTGTGACATTTATGCCCCAAAAATAGTTCTCCAAGTATAGTAGAAGCTTACGATCATTACATATTTTTTCATTGCCTATACTTGGGATTCTGTGTCTGTTTATTGATCTTTTCATTCTTTTCTTCATTTATTGTTGCACTCTTTCTTACAACGCACTGTAACTGCTGTACAAACAGTTCCCTCAGGATAAAAAAAAGTTATATCTTATCTTATTTTACTATTTTTTACACTACTTTGTGCTAATAATACAATGGGCCAAATGACATACATGTCTGTGGCAAAGACAAAGAAAAGAGAAGATTCATACGTAAACTATTCAGGGTTTTTCCGGACACATCCATTAAGACTCGAAGACGTTGATCAGTTGAAAACACATCGTTATCTGTTGTGAACGCTGCTGCCGAGTTAAGGACTAATCCAATAAAGCCCAATGTGAGAGCTGATGAGGCGCTCGAGATTATTGTGTTAGGGTCACTCGACTAATGACATTCAAGTGCCTTTGCTTCTGTTGCTTTCTCTGCATTGTGTCACCTCATTCACCAGTGGCTTAAGAGAGCTCAGAACCAGTTCCACTTTTAGTGGCCTTTATCATAGTTACTCTCTGCAGTAAGGACAATAGCTCGCCACGTGAGCGCTGCCTAATGACTTCCTGTAACCCATCTTCAGTAACACTGTTGCAACATTCTTTCAACCGAGCGGATGAGAGTTACACCTGCTGAACCACACAGGTTTTAATCTTTTCTGTCAAACCGCCGAATGAAACAAACATTTCTTTTTGGAATAAAAAAAAACTAGACAGGGAGAGGAAGAGCAAGTAAAAATTCGAGGGCACAGCTGCAGCGTGAAAGGAAATCTTTCAACTTCAGCACAGATGGGCCTCTGGGAAGAGTTCTATCCAGAGGAAGTTTCACCTCATGCCACCGCTGGGCCTCCAGACGGCCGATGAGGGGGCGAGGGTTCGCTCTAAGGACAGCATCATCTGGGGACAGGTTCTTCGAGCAAAGCTGAAACAAGAGATAAAACGTCAATAAGAGCTGAAATTAAACGGCCGTTTCCCTCATTTTTCAGCAATAGTGTTAAAAAGGAGGAGGAACTGTGACTCATCATCATATAACTAAATACCCTTAGGACTGATGGTGGGTTAGAACAAAGAGTTTTAAAGATGCTGGCTCTAAAAATAATCAAAATTATAATATTTCACTCGTCCAGTTAGACAATACATTCATTAATTGAGAAAAAATTGAGAACAAATTCAAATAAGTAATCAGTAATGGAAACATGTGTTAGTTTAAGCCCTTAACGTCCAAACATCACGTCATGTTTTTTAGATTAGTGTACAACGATAAATCAATTATCCATTAACGAGGGCGATAGTGGCCGACAGTTTATTAAATATCGATACAACCTTGTCATGCTCTACGATCAATAAGTAACAGCTTCCTCCCCAGTTACTCAGGTTTTCGAGTGAAACCAACTCCACCACCGACCTTGATTTGGTTTGTTTGTTAATGAGCCTTAAACTAGGAAGGGCACTCAGTCGGGGAATCAAACAGTTCAAGGTTTCTTTTGAGTTGTTGTAACAAAGACGTGACTCTCACTTCATTCACAATACAGTACGTCTTTAGGTCTACAAACAAACCAGGATCCTGTAATACCTGCTGTCATTCTTATCAGTTTCCTGGCTCCATGTCCTCTACACATAATCGAGGTCAACAAAACATTTACACAGCAGCCGTGCAGACTGTAGCGCGGATTACCAACATCTTTGTTACTTAACATCCATTTTGATGTAGTTTAATCTTCTCGATTCCCACCTTCACTATTTTTCAGTTTTCATGTCAATCTGTGGCTTTGCACAGTCACCGTCAGGACAAAGAGGGACAGATTGCTGTTTTTTGTTCCTCTCACTAAGATGGTTTTGCAACGTCATAATCGCTTGAGCCACAATCAAGAGCCACAATGCAAAGTTAAACTAAATTCTTACATTTGGCCTGCAGACGGAAGAGTTCTGATCAAGTGTAGCTGGAAAGAACCAGTTTGTTAATGTTAACAGAGGACAATGTTCTGTAGTCATGTCACCAGCCTGTGTGCCTTCAAACTTACAAATGAGTCCAGAATGAATCAATTCTTCACAAACATGCAGATCTGTCGACGCTATCAAGAGAAGCTTGTCTCAAGTTCAGCCTGTCTTTCATCTGGGGATTAGCGCTCTCTCGGTTGCATTTCACCACCATCCCGACATCTCAGTGTTTGTTAACAAAGGCTAATAAGCAAAATATTACGTTTCACTGCCAGCAAAGTGTTGCCATGACAACAAGCCACCGATGTCACAGTGAATGGGTGACTCTCGTCGAGCTGCACCGCCTTAGGTATCCCAGAATCCTCTTCTTTCCTGCCGAGGCGTCCTCGGGCCCCCTTTCCCCAGGTGTACACGTCCCCATCTGTGGAGAGCAGGAGGACAAGAAGTCGGTCACTGTCTCTCACAGAAACCGCTAGCTGACAGCTCGGTCTCTCCTGCAGCAGCAGCACAATGGCTCCAACTGAAGGATGCACAAAGACTTCGCTCAACAAAGAAAAACCTACAGGCGGTGCTGCCACTGCTGGCTTTCTCCACGGGGAGCCAGTCGCTGCCACAATGGGACATTTCACCATTTAACCACCAAAACAGACAGAGCACACACACTTCTACATCTGTTCACCTCTGTGTTCAAAGAACCAGACCAATGGTTTTGTATGTTAGGCCTATTGGCTGAAGCCCTGCATTGTTCTGCTTACCATTTTTCCAAACCATAGTATATGTTACATGTAACCATTAAAACTTTCAGTTCATTCCAGTTCTCTCAAGTCTCTAAAATAAACCTTTAGAGACTTGAAAGAATAACAACAGTTATTCAACACACCCTTTTGTCGTGTGGTCCCATGGTTGATCTGTGTGAAACTGGTTGACCCTCATTAAAATCCCCCATTTTTCCTCCAAAGTAGCTAAACCACAGATATCCAAGCAATGTTATCTCAACTTCTGCAGCTACTACTCATGCATATCTCTTCAGGAAGTGGCGGATTAACTATGATGAAAAATAAAGAGTTTAAATTGTTTTGTATACAAGTGCTTGTTGGAAACGTTGTAGTCTCTAGTTAGCTGCAGAACAGCATGCACTAGCATCTTCGTGCACGGACGAGAAAACAATTTTCCTGTCTCCCTGGATTTTTCGCCGGCACTATGAGAGAAAACTTTTGCAGAGCTAACATTCCAGCTCCTGGTACGCAGGGACAAATGACACCTCTATAGATTATTAGTTGAAAAATTCTGGAGATCTCAAATCCACGTAAGCCTTCAACCTATGGAGGTGTGAAGGGCCTTTAAAACCAAGCCGGCCCAAATATTGGATATAGTAAGCTCTACTCACCAGATCCAATAGCTAAGGAGAAAGCGTCTCCACAGGCAGCCATGGAGATGCTCTGCAGGCCGGGCACCGGGTAGGGAACACGGCTGCTACGACGGGAACTACAGCCCATCTGACCGTGCTGGTTGCTGCCTAAGGTGAAACACTGACCTCTCTCTGTGTAGTGACGGTAAATGTGTTCAATATTTAAAAATCAACAGATGTGTTAAGACTTTGAAACTTTTTTCAAATATAAGTTAGGCTTAGTTTACTGTAGAACGTGTTGATAAGGCAAGGCAAGGCACATTTCAACAACAAGGCAACAGGTGCTTCACATAAAGCCATTAAAGGAGCAAAAGCAATGAGCAAGAAATGAAGGAGATTTACAGTTAACAACATTGATTAAAATATAAAAGAAAAACGGTTATTCAAAAGATTTTTAAAAATAATGTTAAAAAACTAAAAATAGAATAGAATTTGCAGTGTAGCTTAAAAGTACCAAAATTCCATAGTGCAAAAACGTTCAATTAAAGGCAGCAGAAAACAGAAAAGACTTTAATCTGGATTTAAAGGAGCTGAGACAGTCAGCAGACTGGCAGCTTTCTGGGAGTTCCAGATATGTGGAGCAGAAAAACTCAACGCTGCTTCTCCATGTTTGGTTCTGACTCTGGGACCAGAATGAAGACCGGTCCCAGACGACCCGAGGGTTTGTACATAAGGTATTAGCAGATCAGAAATGTACTTTGGCCCTGGTAGGGATCTTTTCAGATGGCGTTTCACTCAATTCTCACACTTATTTCACATCATTATGAAGGCAATCACTCTGAGATGCATCACTTAAAATCTGGAAATTGGATTATTTTACCTGTTACAGCGACAGAATGTGATGTGCCAATGTCAATGTGAACAATCTTCTCACTGTTGAGTGGGGCCGATTGGACAGGAGAGTAGGAATGGACTTCTTCCACCTGATTGGATGGACTTGGTTCATCTCCTGCTGCTATCTTATCCAGCCCAAGCTTGTTGAACCTAATCGCAGCAAAACAACAAAATGCAGGTACTTACAACAGGAAGGGGAATAGAGAGAACTGCCCTTAGTATATCCTCATTCACCACTCCTTTAATGTACAATGAGTTTTACTTTTAAAATATCACACATTTAAAATATGTCCTCATCTGTTCATCATAATTACCTGTTGCTTCCACTTGCCAAAATACTGTACTGGGTGCTGATAATCATGGAGCAGTCGACTCCACACACCACCCTCTGGGCCTCAAATTCCCCAGGTAAACACACCTGCTGTGGGGAGTTGTGAGTGTCTTGGGTGCCTAGCCCGAGGCGACCTTCCAGACAGATGAATAGAAATGAGAACAAAGACACAGCAGCCAAGCAGTTTGATGAGTCATGATTCTACAACATACAAAATGAACACCAAGAGATGGATGCTAAGACACATTTAAAAACAACCGGGTTAAATTACTACCATTGTCTCCTCTTCCCCATGCAAATACTTCTTTTTCATTGGTCACAGCAAGCACATGGGAAGCACCACATGACAGCTGAACCAGCTCGTAGCCGAGGAGTGCCTCGACTATCTTGGGCTGAGGAAAAAAATGAAAATCATGATTGTAACGTTGAAGCTACAGATGTCAAGGGATGTAGCATTCTGGATGACCCGTTTTCTTTAAAGGTTAAAATGTCAAAATACATTCTTATGAGACTATATGAGAATCAAAAATATACTTCAAGTAGCCAGCTTACCATTTACACAAAGCTAAAAGAAATACTATAATAAAACAGTGCTGCAATAAATCCTACCTCCATGATAATTATGGAAAGTTAGACAAATAAACTTCATGATCATTTTGAGGTCAAATAAAAATGATTGCATGTATGTTGAAGCAAACTGCATTGGTTTTATTCAGGTGTATCTACTGTAATAAACTCGCAACTGAGTGTACATTTAATGTGAGTATTGTTTCCGTTGAATGGTGCACACTTACCTGTGTGACATCATTAAAGTTACCGTGTCCTAAACAGCCATTGCTCCCACTTCCAAACGTCATGATAATGCCTCTGTCTGCAAATTGAAATTAAACACATTGGATTAAAAAAATCCTCCTGCTGTATTGACATTGGCGTGATGTCGCTGATAGTTCTAAAAGGCAGTAGAGCCCACATACCTGTCATGCAGGTGGTGAAAAGATCGCCACAGGACACAGACTTGATGGTGACTCCAGACTGACCCTCAAGGAAACGTGAAATGAACTGAGGCTGAATCTGCTCCACCACACCAGGCAGACTGGCCTCACCAGATCCCACTGATGGAGCCTGTGACAATAAATCAAGGTTAGTGCTAACAAGACCAAACCGTGAGAATGTAACTGGGATCTATCGTTGTGTGATGTTCAATGCCTTCCATCAAGTATTCTATTATTGAGTATCTATATTCCCAAGCCAGCTGTATTTTACTCAGAAAATGCAATAAATTCCCAAAACATTTCAGCAAATTAGTTGTGGCTGTTTGCACTAAGGCAACTACTGATGTAGGCTGTGCTATTTCTGCCACTTCAACACTCTATTTTCCCTTTTAATGTGGTGGTGTAGGTCATGAGGAAGATCTCTGAGGTGCCCAAACTGTATTTGGGAAGTTATCTGTGATAATAACAAAAAACTATTTGACACAGCTTTTTCCTTGCTAGTGGATCAGGAACAATAATTTTTTCCTTGTATTGCAAGACTTTGAGAAATGATCAAAGCAAAAAACATGTAATGTTTAACACAGACCTCCCATGAAATCAGACGACCAGACTTAGTCACTCCCATCTTCTGAGTGCGGCCCAGAGACACTTGAAGCACCTCAGTGTTGAGCATCGGCAGGCGGAGAGGCGCCGAGATCCCACTTCCCCAAGTGTACACCGCTGACAGTGGTAGGCTATGCACCTTCCCCGATCCTAAACCGACTGATCCATCTGTTTAATACCAAGAAAAATCGATCAAATTTGCAGTTAAAAGTACAGCTAGATGTGTTGTCAACTCAAAATGTAATGAGTCTGACCTCTGGATCTGTTTGAAGGAACTCTCCCCCCTCTACCTTGAGGACCAGTTTGCACAGTTGACAGCGGCTTCTCAATCCTAGAATATAGAAACAGAAAGAACTCACACAAAAAGGTTGTATGTGATCCTAATCTCAAATTATTTGCATGAAAATTGTCTTTCCATTTGCATGCTTTAAGGCAGTACCTCCGCATTTTGACATTGCCTATATCCGTGTAGAGATTAAGCAGGGGTCTGATGCATATGGGAAGAGCCATAATCTCATTGAGTTGAGGCCGTTTGGATGGATCCAGATTGAGCATGTTGAGGATGAGCTGTCGAAGTTCTGGGCTGTACCGGTCTGAAATCGGAGCAAAAGTTCCGCTCATGATCTTAAGAACAAGCGCAGGTAGATTCTGAAAGCAAAATTAAACAGTGTAGAGTGAAATTAACAAACATATTATCCCCGGCAAACGAGCACGACTTTCACATTAGTACCCAATTTTGGTATAGGCAATGGTACTATTTTCAGAAATCACCCCATCCAAGTAAACTACAGATTTTTGTAAAGAAAAGGTTTTCCTTACAGCAGCCTCGAAGGCTCTCTTAAGACTCGCTAGCTCATAGAGCACACAGCCCAAAGCCCAGATGTCACTCTTCTGGTTATACGGCTTTCCCTCACACAGCTCTGGGGAGATGTAACAAGGGGTACCCACCACCTGCAGAGGGAAAAGAAGGAGGAATTCATTTGTGCTAGCACATGATATGATTCAACATATGTTAACATGTATGTTGCAGAAGTAATCACAGTTCCAAAGCGAAGGCAATTAAACACACCGTGTAAGCTTTGCTCTTGCTGACAAGGATTTTGGAGATGCCAAAGTCACCAATTTTGACGATCATCTGGTGCTTGTCAAGAAGAATATTCTGTGTCTTAAGGTCTCTGTGCAAGATAAGTTTGTTGTGTACATGATACAGAGCAAGTAAGATCTGTACAAAGAAGTGAAGGATCGTGTCCTCGTCCAGCAGAGAGTTACAGCGCTTCTGTATGTAATCAGCCAAGGTTCCACCTGCATGAGGAAAAAGAGCAGGAAAACCAGAAATCAACAGAAAGAAGGCGTTCTGTTCTTTAAAACCACAGTCACTTAGAAATGAATCAAGTTACTGGATGGATTGAAAAGCAGTGAGAAGCTAAAATCAAAGCTAATAAGAAATTGATTCAATAGCTTTTGAGAAGACAGCAGCTGTTCCAAATATTATTGTCGACAAAAAGAGGGAAGTAGGATCGATAAAATAAGCATTGTGTGCACATAAATCACAGTCAACTGTAACAATGTAAAGGATGACATGACAAATTGATGATTTACCTACACCAAACTACTACAATACCAGGAGAGCAATGATATGAAAATGGAATGATAATGAGAAATTACATATCAAAACCAAACAATCCCACAGAAAACATTATAAAAAAGAACAATTGAGAGACCTTTGTTTTTCACATTTCTATTATCATCAAGTATGGGAAAATGTTATTTAGAAAGGTCATCCGGACATTTAGGGTCCACCACTGCAAGGTTTCTGTGTTTAACCTGAACACAAGGACAGCCGAAGGCGCCTCATCAGGCTGAATACTAGCTAGATTAACTGTAAAGATATCTGATCACCTCAAAACACTGCCGGGCAGACTGATACTAAATGGTGACATGGGAACAATAAACGGTATGGAGCCCTACGGTACTATACCTGGGGAAAAGGGAACCGTTGGACAATGAACAAAAGGTGGTCATGCAATATCATATTACAGCAAGCTTACCTGGTGCATACTCCATAGCTATCATGAGGGCCTTGTCTTCCAGGAAGTTCTCATAGTACTCGATAATATTTGGATGGTTGAGCAGTTTCAGGACCTGACACTCGTTCTGAGCTGCCAGACGTTCATCTCGTGACATCTGCTCCACTGGGATCTCCTTCAGGATGACAAAGGCCCCGTCACTGCGCCTGCGGCACAGGTGGACGATTCTGACAGGAGAGGAAAATTAATACAACTGTGTGAATAATAAATATTATGTTTCATAAACAATAATGTCAGGAAATGAGTTTTAAAAACATTAACAACACATGTAGGACGGATGAACACCTTATTTTCAAGAGTATAGATTTTGATTTTTTTTCTTCATGGGTAAAATTACTTTGAGATGTTGCATGTCGTCTAACAAAGGAGAATAGAGAACATCATACAATATTAGTAGTAATTAATAATACTAGAAACAGTATATTGTTTAATGTAACTCTTCCAAGAACGTATCCTTAAATAACAACTTTATACTTCAAATGTGAAGTAGAGCCACTAGCCATTCAAACGGATGTGATGTAGCCTAACGTTAGCTAAAATGTAAAAGAATGCTGCTAACGTTGGTTAGCGTTAAATGCTGAAATAAATACCAAGTTCAACTAGCTAATAACCAACACAGAGATGCTGTGGCATTGCATACACACAGCAAGCTTAGATATACTAAAAAAAAGTTCTTTTTTTCATACTCAACGTTAACTTGTAACGGGTAGACGTGTTGTCTTTCTTCTGAGAACGGACAACATTTGATGGATCCCGTTTTCCCATTTGGGGGAGTTTTAGATGTGTTACTTTACGGCTGGTAACGGCGTATTTTCACCCACATAATGTGTGTAGCACAAACCAGCTAACGTTATACAAAGTGTAGCTGAAGTCTATAATTTACCCAAAAGCTCCTCTTCCGACAACTTTGATTTTCTCATACTTCTCCATCGCGGCTTCCTAACGTTTCCGCCGTCTCCAGGCAACCCTTCACCACTCGTATGGGAAGCGACGAGGGACAAAAAAGAGTGAGAAGAAAACTTCATAATACATGTCCAGCTGGAAAAATAATTATGATGGAAGGTAGAGTAGTCTACTGTTGGTGGCATATATTTTAGACACAGAGTGACACAGTGTTTTATTTAGAGGATACGTTTAATGAATAGGATGAACGAGAAGGGGGGGATATGTTTCTACATATATATAGATTCAGTAACATGAACTGAAGAGAGCCCTTCACTGAAGTCATTCGTGAAATGTCACTAAAAGGATAAGAAGACACCAAAGGTAACTTTCTTTCTCCAATATAACTTTGACTGTTCAATGAAACAGTTCAATTAATACACCGGACATGTTAATGCTTTAATTTGTCAGGTAGATGAAGCTGGTCAATTGCTATGAATTTCAGACCACATTTTATGACTTAATTATGTAACCACGAGTAATCCACGGGCTCAATTATTTTTTATTAGCACAGTGCTGGTCACGGAAATAGTAAACACTTATATACAGAGAAACTGCTTAATGTATGATAAGAATATGGTATATTTATTAGATCACATAAATACAGTATAGACATAACTACAAATACACTATAGGTCATCATCTCAGGACATGCTGCCACGGTGAAGAGTGAATAAAGGCAAGTACACTGGCTTTATTATGTAATGCTTGGTTTTACAATTTCCACTTTTTTTTGGTGTCTGCCCTACTATACTTTGTTGTCACGATAAAGAAATGATCTCATCCAACCCATATAATTTCCTCTCTGCAAGGTGTCTCAGTATTTTAGGTTACAAAGTGCTTTTTATTAGAAACGGAAAAGCCAGAAAATGTATTGAGCACAGTGTTGTCTAACATTTGTAACAGGAAACAACTAGAGCATGGACTTCAGATACTACAGTCTGACATCCAGACGGCCAGTGATTATATAGTGCCTTCCCCATGTCTGAGATAAGCAGGAAGCGGGCTGCATGAGGACTGTTTCCCCTCTGCCATGGGGATAATAAATGCTTTGTGCTGTGACAAAGCCTGCTCTGTTGTATACCAAAGTACCTCCTCTATTATCATCAATCAGGAATTATGATATATCACCACAAACAGTTATCTTCATGTAATTTAACCTTTCCTCTGCAATTTGCAGTTTTCCAAATGAAGTTAAGTTCGGTGGAGGTGAGATAAGCGAGTAGGTGGTTTCACAAACAATAGTTTGCTCTTTCTCAGGGATATAATGTCTCAACAAAGGAGCACCTACAGGAGCGTTGCAGTTAGAGCGGCACTCCTTTTAAGACCAGCTCAGTGGCATATTTGGCCTCTTAGCTGCCGTGCTCTGTGACATTCTTCTCAAAACACTCAGTGACCAGGAATGCACTGTGTAGGACAGTGAAACTGCGTCTAACCCTCAGGCGTGAACTTTTAATCTTTAAAGATTTCAAAGATTTGACAGGAAGTTGTGGGTTAGAATGTTTCCTTGCATTGATGCTTGCACCTCACTTTCTCGCATCGTTGACTCATAAGCATATTTCTCAGACATGTCATCTCTATAAGTATGTTTGTGTGTGTTCTTCTGTACAGCAGTCTATATTAGATGATTACAGTTCTCACTGTAGCACCTATAGCAGTTTAAGCATTGGACATTTGGAGTTCGGAACACAGCACTTGGATGTATTTAATCAATGTAAATTAGTTACAAAAAAAATAATTTTATAAATTAAAATAAAGCTTGAGAACAGAAACGAATCTCCCATTGAACAAGATAAACATGCTTTTGTTTGGCTATTTACGATGCGGTTGCTGGCAATCCATTAACCCATAGATTTTCTCTCTTGCAGACTTGAACGGCCTCTTGCACAGCCCGTTTGCAACAGCTCTCAGGAGAAAGAAAAATAACCCCAAGATCAATATTGTGCTGAGCCAGGCACAAAGGCCCCTGCCTCAAACAAATCAAATGATATAGGGACTCCTTCTGAATATTTTGCTGTTTGCTGTGGTTTAGGTGTAATAACACCTTCTGGCAGAAATCCGACGCTGTTTCTTTTGAAACTTGATTCCGTGAGCTTTTTGTATAAATTTATGAGCTCACAAAATTGCAATGCTGAAGTGACCAGGAAACACAATAAATGGTATTAAGTTCCATTTATCTCACTAATTGCAATGTGTCTTGTTACAGAGAAGCCTGAACTCAACAGATGGATGTAGATTAATTATATGCTGCGTGTTTCATGTTTCACACTTCACACTATTTTGGAAAGGGTTTATCAAAGGAATAATAACAGGGAATTTTCTAGTTCATCCGTGAATGATCTCATCATCACTAGCGTGGCGGGTTATCCCAAAGGCTTTTGGGGAGAAATGCTCCTGAGGGGTTTGATGAAAAACTGGGAGTCACTGTGCTGAAAAGCAGCTTCAGTCTGAATGAATTGTTTGTTCTTCACATGAGCTTTTGCTTCCATCTAGTGATGTTTTTTGTGTGTTGCAGGTTAACCTTTCTGTATCCTGTTTTGTGATGTAAGGGTCATCTCCGATTATCACTATAGCTTTTACACTGTACTCCTGTACTGCAGTGTAAAAATACTGTTACAAGTAAAGGTCAATCAAAATATAATTTAATGTAAAAGTACTCATTCTAGAATAGTGTACATGATGTTACAAATAGTGATGCATTCTATGTGAGCATCATTAATGTGGCAGCTCGCAAAGGTGGTCGATGCTTTTATATTTCCTATATTTTAGCTAAAATAATTGTATAGTGATATCCAGAAGTATTGTATTACAAAATGTATTGCTAAAATGATTACTAACCAAACAAGTCCTCCGCCCCAAACCAACAAAACTAAAAGAACGAGGCGGTATCTCTGAAAACCACAACTATAGTGACTGATCAAATCCCAAACACTCAGGTAGTTCCATCAAACCTTCTTTCTTATTACCTTCTCTCATCACCTGTTTTAGGATTATTGGCGTTCTGTCTCAAACCCAGAAAAAATCTTGTGGCTTTTGTGAATTATACTGGGGAGATAGATCATACCACTCTAAGGGGAGATGTGGAGCATACCACTCTAACAGGTAGTAAGTAAGTAATTTGTCACCCGCTCTCTTCCGAGATGGTGAAGCTGGTCATTATAGCGCTGGATGAAGAGCTGCTTCTGCGCTTTGGATCGAGGGTGATTGTGTGGAGCGACAGTAGTGTGGCTCATCATTCCAGCGCGGATGAAATGTCAAACTCTGGGGTGACAGATACGAGGCGACTGCTGCCTGAGAGGGATTTCCCTCAGTCTGCCTACAGTCAAAGGGGAAACTATCCTGCCGCGCTCGTTAAGAGTTGCCTCGTTGTATTTGTCGGTGGGGAGCAGAGTGTAAACAGCCGCCTGTGGGATCTGGGCCGTGGCTAACAACCAGCTATCTATTTCCCCACAGTCAACTCCGACCTCAAAGCATGGCCCTCTGTGTAGTCGTCTTTTTGAATCTCGTGGGGTGTGTCCTTTGTGTTGCAGCCGCATGTTATTGGCTACACATTCAAACGTAGCTCCTCCCACGTTGTCCGTGTGACATCCCTCTGCGCTTCCATCTGGAAGCTGAAACCTATCTGGACAGTTCCTCACTATTTCAACATTGCAATACATTCAACGAATGCACCTTCGACCTAAAGTTTCTTCATGTAAACATAGCAGGGCATGCATAATGCTGTAATGTTAGGCACGGCCTCGGAACCAACAACTGCTCACCGATCTTGAAGGTGCTTACCACGGATGATGCCACCCGCAGGGATTTGCCATGACTTTCTGCCATTAGGTTCCTGGATTTCTGAGACACGGGTTGAACTCTTTGAACCGGAAGGAGCGTGGGGGTTGTCGCTGAATAATATTATCCTGTGGGGGCCAACAATTTAGCCAGCTTTGCTCCTGCCAGTGCGACAATGGTTGGCCATCCAGCCAAATGGCAGCTCTGCGAGGTTGCGGACTGGCTGTTCCCAGTGTCCATTCCCGACTGTGACACCTAGTTAGGGTGTCGCTCTGCAGAGCTGGGAGCTCGATCTTCCGCTCCTGCTAGGCCTGAAGCTGAGGAGGTGACGGGTCATCCCAGTCCCTCTTGTTATCCCACATTCGTGGCTCTGGTAGTGTGAGGTGCAATAAATTGTATGGCATACCATTGCCTTGGGAGCACCTGATATATACACTGCAGAGGGTGGATTCTGGTTACTCGATGGGACGCTGCTTATAGGATGGTGTGTCTGAGGAACCATGCCAAAGGAGTTTAAGAGCCAGTTCATAGGCATATGTGAATGGAATGTGAGGGATGTGAGTTATCCACAACCCAGCTCTACCTAATCTAATCTCAGGTGGGTGATAATCAGCAGCTGGTTGCTCGCCCACTGTTTCAATTCTTCCACACTGGCAAGATCCAGCTCGCCAGTGTGTCCTCCAGTTTATCTCCAGGGGCTTTGGCCTCGCCCCCCAGACATCAGACAACATAAGAATACCTCAGTACAGCCTCTTTGATGTCCTCTCCTGAGAAGCTGTGTTCGATGGCACGTTTCTTGAGAGCAAATGTTGCACAGCAGGGGGGGTTTTGTAGGGGATTTGTATATGTTGGGCAGCTGCTCCCGTTTCCAGCGCCTCCACGAGAATCTGACCGTGGTCGTCAGTGAGCAGTTTGACCGTAATACACACGCTGCAAACATCACCACTAACAGATGTAGATCCGATAGATGTGTTATTGTAACGAAGGGAATTTGTCTTGGAAACCTACAGGCCCGCTGTTAAGAAATACAAAAAATAACATGACAGGAGAATAAACTTTCACTTCAGTGTGTAGATAGAAATCAGTGTTGGGAGGGATTAGGCTTTGGCTTGCTTGCCATTTATGGCTTCAATGGACAGGGGGACAAAGGACTTCTTAAAGCTGTAGCGGGTGGAGTCTGCACTGGGGGACTCCGAAGCGTCTGCCTGAGGGAATGAGCTTGTAGGGCCACAGTGTTGGAATCTGAGCAGCACAGCCAGCAGGCAAGGATCCAGGACCATGGAGCAGGAACCTGTTTACTCTGAATCTAAATGAGCGGTTGAAGACACACTCGGATCTTCCCGTAGCGCGTCTCCATATGATGGAGCATATACCAGCTGGGGGTGTGTTCCTCAACGGGTTCAACCTTTTGAATATGGCAGTGACTATTTTCTGAATCTCAGTATTATAAGCCGCGGATGAGAGGGACGGCTGTTTCTATTCGCGTCTTAGGGGGAATAAATAATGTGTGCTTTTCTTTTTGTCTCCCTCGCTGTTTACATTCTGTATGAGGATTGTACCCTTCTGTGCAGCAAAGAAATACTCTTGAAGACAACTTCTGCTTTCGGATATTTTTTATTTCCATTGAAAGACTCACACAGCAGGCAGATCTTCCACCGCAATGCATAAATAATGAATAAGAAGGAAATAGACATTAAATAAGAAATATAATTATTCACAAAAAAAAGAATACAGATGACATTAAAGTTACACATCAGTTTCAGAATAAGCTAGTGGGTTTATATTTTGCAGAAGCATCCTTGGAGCAGGTGTTAGTGTGCAGAGGGTCTTTACTGGTCCTGATTCATTACACTTACTATCTCACTTCCTTTTACCTCACTGCGCTCCAGAGGGGCGAACTATGGGGAATGGGATGGTTGCTTATGGAAAGAGTTACGGCCCACAAACCAGATTTAGCAATGCTCCAAAAATATGTGTTTGTGTTCTCAATTGTATGTGTTTACAGTACTTACTGTTGAGGCTAATTTACGATAAGGTTCAAGGGTTTAAGAGAAATGTAATCTAGAATTTCATAATCGTTTATGTATTAAAGTACGTATCTTTATGCGCTTCCTTTATTTTATGCAGTGCATGTGGTCAAGTGAGTAAGACGTGATTATTATGAAGCAAAACGATTGAAAAATGAAAAGAAACTTATCAACGTATTATTCCAATTTAAGAAAGAATTTATAATCTAACGTTGATTGTAGCCTACTATCACCTAAAAGACATTTGCTCATCAAACAAAAAAGATCAGAAAGTCATCTTTAGTGTCTGCTACATTAACAGAACAACTGGGTTTAAGGGGAACGTGTAGTTATCACAAGCATAAACATGGGAATGTATACCATGTTTGTGAAATATGTAGCTATAGTTGCTTCAGACCAGATGGGCCCTTGGGAGGGTTAGTCTTTACTTACCAACTTCAACAGAGCAAATTAACAAGAGGAAGGGGGAAAAATCAATTGAGACCCTTATTCTTTCTCTCCTTATTCATATTGTGAGTGTGTTTACTCAAGTACAGATTTACATATTTGAGTATTTACATTTTATTCACCTACGCACTTCTGCAACACTAAACATCAGAGGTTATAAACTGTGCTCTCTACTTCACTGTTACAATAATATAAAGTGAATATAATTATATAACATTCTGAGACATTTCTATTTTTGTGCTTATGGGCAAGATACCTTACTATAATGTATTGTACCAAAAATGGATATGCTGATATATTATTTCATTTGTGACCCTTTATGCCAGTAAGAAAAGAAACATTGACTGCGACAATCCACGCGCGTGTACATCAAGTCTTCCAGACCTTACCTTACCTAAAATCTCCTTTCGGCAGCCATGCTGTGTGACAACTTGTGCAACGTGATCACAGTTTCTGTCCCTCCTTGTTTCTGTCGTTTAAAGGGTGCAGCAACACCGCCCCGCCCCCTTCCCCGACCACGCCCACCCCCACCACGCCCACTCCTCGCTGTGCGCGCACCGGGCGGGCGAAGAGCGGCATCGCACCAAAGACGAACGCGCCGCGTGAACGCAAACACCATTTCGTTGGACTGAGCAGTTTGCAGATTCTCCACCGACTCGCAGAACTTTAAACGCTCGGAGAAAAAAGGGACTGTTGCATAAATCAGACACGCAGCTCCGAGGTAGGAAGACTTGGTCAAAACTTTATTAGAAAACGGAAGATCTTCGCCCCCCCACACCCGCCTGCAGCGGCCTCTCCCTTGAACCGGAGAACACTGCCGTCTCATACCGTGCTAAATCTGTCCCCCATCAAGCGCAGGAGACCGCTACAGGACCGTGGACAACCCGGTGCAGGCGACAGGAGAACGTTGAGGACGCTACAGAGAGTAAGAGAAGGCGTCCAAAGGCAGAGGGAGGACAGGATGGACTCCCTGGTTCCTGTGTTGAAGAGCCACCCGGGCAAGTCAGTGCTGGTGGTGTCTCTGATTTTCAAGGTGATCCACCGGCTTCTGCAAAGGTTGCCTGTGCCCAAAGTGGTGAAGCAGGATGACTGGAAATCCTGGAAGTGGAAGAACCTCTCGGTCTCCATGGTGCACTCCCTGCTGACTGGATCGTGGGCCCTGACCTGGTAAGTTTCCATTTGAACATCTGTCTATCCACGCATCCATCAATCCCTCCGCACACTGGCACACCATTGTCTATTCACAGCCTGCCCTGTGTGCTTTTTGTGGAGTTGTGTGTTTGTGTGGGGCTGTGACAGTCTGTGGCAGCCAGGAGAAGAATGGCATGGCGAGACAGGGCGGGAGGGACGGGGGACGGGGGACGGGGGAGAGAATGGCATTTTTAAGTGGGGAGAGAAATATCACTGTACACTACGAACCGCATAACGCTCTTATTGCTATTTGCTTGCACTTGGTAATTAGACTTCAAGATTTGCAAAAAAATACAATATTTTCAGCCCCAAACACACACACACACACACACCCTTTACGCAGTGTTCCTCATGAGACAGTTTCCTGATATATTAACTAGAAAAACCTGCTAGCTCAAGCATCATGGGAAACTAGTTTTTGGGGTGGAGACTGTTTGGGAAGATCAGATTTCATTAAAATCTCAGACAATTTATTGATATGTTTGTGTTTATAAGTAAATAAGCAATGATTGAGAGACAATAATGTTTTTGTACTCTCAAGGAAACCCGTCTCATTTATTATCACACTAACTCTGTCGCGGCGTGTTTATACAGGGAGGGAACACAGAGGAACCTTTTTCTTTTTTTCAGGTGTGTCACCATTTGCCAACAGCATTGCAAAGTGACTAAGAACACTGCAAGATCAGACAGAGACGTTATGAAATCATGCACACACACCAATAGAGGCGTGATCCAAATAGTTGTCAAATCAAACAATAAAACGTGAAGAGCACTTTTTCTTCAAACCGCTGAAAGGAGGGTCTGTTATTCCCCGGGGGTTAAAACAAGCACCGGACGTCTCTGCTTAGTCCGTCTTTGCTCTGCAGCAGTGAGTCTGTCTGTCTGACTGATGTGAACAGAGACCCAACTTTCTATAACCTGTGTCCCTCTGCAGTGTGCTTGTTTGGCCCGAGACGTTGAACAACATTCACTCATACCACACCCCTCTGTCCTACCTGCTCGTCTGCGTCTCTACAGGTCAGTGAATGCATCGTGGCAGAAGTCTCTTCAGGGTAACCAGTTCAACAACTGCGGTTAGGATTTGGAAGCTAAATGAAAATGCAAGATTAACAATATGTTTGGGAACTTCATTTTGAATGTTCCGTCTGCAGATGAGTTGTACTATTTCATAAAGCGCTCCAGCAAAGCATTGTTTTCATCATTTATGCATAAGCTAATTATATTATTGATTATTCAAAAAAATATTTTGACTATAAAAAGTCAAAGAGTTGATAAAAAGTGCTGATGATGATATAACTTTCCACTGCCAAAACTCAAAGATAAATATTGTATAACTAACAATTTGTACTACGACTTGTTGCAGAAATGGTTTAATGCACAAGAGCGACACGGAGAAAAGGTGCTTATTGAGTCTCGCATCCTTGAATTAAGCTTTGCATTCATCTTGGGGCCATAAAAGAGCCACCTTGAAGTTGCTGCTTTATATTGAGACGACTAAAAGATCTTCCCCCTCTCGCATAACTCTTAATTACCGGGGACACGAAAGATAATCCACCGAGGACTCGCGGTGTGTTTGAGGTGCACGTGGTTATATCCCACGTGTTGCTATGAAGACGTAAATCTGTGGAGATCTGCACTAACAACAGCAAACAACTATCAACTCCACTGAGGCCAGCCGCACCAGATACTAGAGGTCTTGTTGTTTAATATAGAGGCTGATTGTGTGTTTGTTGCCGTGTCAGTTGGCGAACAGAATAACTCTTGGTAGAATATGAGTCACTTGAGTATCTCCAGCTAAACAAGGCCACACTGTTTGATAACCATGGCTATGTTGTGAATTGTGCATGCGGCATCTTCTGATAATAATGCCAAAGAGAGGCATGAACGGTTAATTGTAGATTTTATTCTCAACCTCATTAGTCCGCTTCCTCACCGTGTCTCTTCCTCCTCAGGATACTTTGTGCATGATGCGGCTGACATTATCCTGACAGGACACGCAAGACAATCGTGGGAATTCTTAATCCATCATGTGCTGGTAAGACCATATGCCTTCTTGTTTTCAATTTTACTTATTTATTTTCTAATTTGTTTAGCTGAATTATTATTTAGAATATTATTTACCAATTCAGCTAGCAGAAGTGTCGTTTCTGCGCCTTCTCTGCATCACGTAGTGTCTTTTTCGTTCCGTTTCTATTTTCAAACCATCCACCTTCCTTCAATTATCCCTCTTAAGTAACCTTAAGGGTCAAAACAAAACAAGCCTGAGGAGATCACGTACTGTATATTGTGTCTTTTATCACATAAATGGATTCTCTCAAACTCCATATTTGAGAAACTTTGGCTTCATCCCTAGAATTCATGTGTGGGTCAAGCATTTTGACACTGGGGCTTTAGGAGGTTATATGAACACCATTGCAAACAATGAAATGAAGGAAATGCATAGACAAACAATGGCATTATCAAACACAGAAGATTAGCTGTAAAAAAGAAGAAAAAAAAATCAACTGTGTGTGTGTGTGTGTGTGTGTGTGTGTGTGTCCACCACAGGTGATCTCGTGCTTCCTGTACGCCCTCTACACTCAGCTGTATGTAGCCGGCGCCGTGATCGCTCTCTTTGTGGAGGTCAACAGTGTCACTCTGCACCTGAGGCTGTTGCTGAAGCTGGCGAGCGCTCAGTCCTCCTCCTTGTTCCGCATCAACAAACTCGTCAACATCTCCACCTACTTGTCGTTTCGTCTGGGCACCCAGTTCTACCTCACCTGGTACATCATCAACAACTACACCTGGCTGGACCGTGGTTTATACTTCCTCGCCGCCATGATAGCCATGAATATCATGATCCTGACTTATTTCTTCCGCCTGCTGCGCGCCGACTTCTTCCCCAGGAGTAGGAGCTCTGTGAGGCCCAACGAGACGCACAACAACAACTCCAAAAAGTTTCCCTGTGATTGAGTGGGGAAGGTTTACGGACGTACCTTGTGTTTGTATTTCGGGTGCGTGTTTACACATTTTGTCTTTTTACAAACTGACCCCATTCATGTTGATGAACGGTCCATTTGTTGTGTCTGAATGCCAAAGGAAAAAAAAAAGATGCTTTTGGGTAGGAGAAGGTCCAGGCTTGTTCAGAAATGTTGGAATGTCAGAAATGTAGCTTCTCGAGGATAAAAGTACAATGCAACAGAGCTTTACTTGAAGCCAAAATTCTGGGATAAATTCTTCATCTCTTAGACCGTGTGAGAATTGGCTGCTTTTACTTTGTATTTTTAGTATCATAAGGTTATCGCGTGAAGGAATGCATTGATATTTGTCAGAAACCTGCTTAGTTGCGTTGTTGACAGAAGTTGGATGAGAAAGCCGAGGCCATGACTCGCGTCGGTGTAGAAAATGATGAAGCTTCAGCCAGTGAGCTTCGTTCAGCATAAAGAACATCAACATGTGGAAACAGCTAGCATGGTTCTGTCCAAAGGTAAATAAAAAAAAAAAAAATCTTCTTGTAAAAACCTGTTTTACCTTCTGTGATCGCACAAGTCAAACCAACAATATCGCCTACTGAATGGCGCTTTAGATGTGTTTGCAGATTTGGTCTTTCGAGAGAGCCGGCTAGCTATTTCCTACTTTTATGCAAAGCTAGCTTTAGCGTAATATTTATAATTAGGCTACAGACATAAGAGTTTTAGGTTTTCCTTTAACTCATAGCAACAGAAAAATGGGTTGGCTGTATCTCAGATCTCAAAGTATTATTTAAAGTAAAATTACATTTCTGCATTAACGCAACCTAAAGGAATAGTTTGACATTTTAGAAAATCTACTTCCTGGACTGATACCGTTGTAATATTAGTTTATCTATCTGTGGTGTAGCGGACCACTGTCAAACCTGTGTCTACTTGACAGGAAGAGAACGAGCGTTCTGTTTCGTTACTTTATGATGCGTTCAGGCTCTTTTCAAAATGAGTATTGGGCAACGGTGGAATAGGTTTCTGAAATGATCATGATGTGTTCACATATGATCTCTTAAAAATGTAGTGTTGGTGAGAAATTTGCATAAATCCTTTTTGAAAAGTATTACCTTTTTATAAACAATCAGGGATCTCTAAAAGGTATATTTGCTCCATTTTTCCCTTTTGTGCGACTGCGGTCTTTGCTTTGTTTCGTGATACGATTTGAAGCGTTAATATTCTGGAAATTGGTAAAAAAGCTTGCCTCATAAGATACATACGTAAACAAAATCTAACTAGTTCATTTGTGAGGCTGAGAGGTGAGGTAGATACTATATTTGCCTTTGTGCAGAGCGATGCTGTTCCCTTTATGCAGCCTTAAACAACAACCACCTTACTTGGCAGCAACAGACTCCGCCTGTCTCTGTGATACCATCAGTGGCTGAAGCCATTCTGGGCTGTGACTCACAAACAGGAATGAAGGGCCATGTGTGGCGCTATAATGCTGCTCATATGAAACCTGTTGTAGTTTGGGGGAAGTGGGCCTGAAGCGGGGTCTTCTTGCCGTCCAACGGTCGGATAACTGAGCTCATCAGGTGGGCACCTTTAGAAACCCCTCACTACGAGCAGGCAGCCAGATGATCCGTGTTAATAGTGATTTTCACCAGTAACTAGACGGGATGTTCAGTGACAGAAGAAATCCCCACATTACTCTTTGCCTTTTTTTTAAAAACCTCTTTCCTCAAAATGTCTTTTATTTACTATGACCCGATCTCTACACTCAGACTGCAGGACTTTAATAACGCATAATCGTACACATATTTTTGGATGAGATTTAGAGACACACCAAGCACCACACAACACTCGCGCTTTGTTCATTATGTTAGAAGACCACACATTGCATGTGATTGGATCTTGTGTTGTGGCAAGAGGACCTGCTCCTCCTCGGCGCCAGTTTAGGGACAATAGAAATCTTTTCTTTTATATCTAACAAGAAATATGAAATGTAACGTTTTTCCTTATGTTAGTCAGTTGTTCCGGCCCGCGGGCCGACAGAACTGCTCCTGCCTTTGCAAACGCAGCGCTTATACTTGACCTGTGATCTGACAAATACCAGAACTAGAGAAGTTGTTTGGCTGAATTTGTGCCGAATAACCCCAAGCGGGCTTCCAATTTTGTTCACGATCTTTCAATTTTTGTGATATGTAATGCTTTAAAGTATTATTTCCCTCTCTATAACGTGTAGTTACTGACATTCCCGTTCGAGAGAGATAACCGCTGGTGAAAGAATGCATTAAAAAATCTTACTTCAGTGAGAGAACAAAAGTATGACTGGCAAAATGTATCAAAAGCACTGACTGTTACTGTGCAGAGTGCGACTGACATAAATATTACACTATTAAAGTTATAATACTGATGCATCAATGCGATGGAGACATTTTTACTTTTGTGGGCAATTGAGGTGCAGCCTCATGTTTATGTTGTTTACATTGAGTAAACCACAGATACGTCAAATGATATATACACACATTATATATATATATATATATATATATATATATATATATATATATATATATATATATATATATATATATATATATATATATATATATATATATATGCACACACACAGACACACAGTTGGAACTAGTTTTGACAACGAGGTCAGTGAAAACAAAGCTGGAGCGCCCTCTGCTGTCGACAAATGTAACTTACAGAGAGAAAACGCTTTACGAATAACAAAGACATGAGCATGCAGAGAAGTAGGACAATATAGCGTATGTATTATAGAAACACTAACGTAAAAAGGTGTTAAAGGACAAGTATGAATGATCATGCATACATAGTAAATACGGAGAATAAAAATAAAAGGAAACAATAAATGCCCAATTTATAGACGGGTCGATGGATCGATGGATAAATGGATAAATGGATAGATGGATAGATGGATAGATAGTTAGATGGAGAAAAGATGGATGGACAGGGCTTGTTTTTCCTTTCAAAAATGTCCGATCATTCCTCATTTCCTCCAGCAGGGGACCGAGAAGAGAAAATCTGGGAGGAAAAAAAAAAAACCCAAATCCAGGAATCTTGAGTCAGCAGCCACAGCGGCTTCAGTCCGCTTCTCCTCCTGCTTCCGTGGATCGATCTGAGCTGCGATCACCGCGATCACGGCGGACTGTGAGTCTGCACCGGTCTGCATCCCGGTACGACGCGTTTTCTGCGGGGAGCAGAAGACCGAAACACCGGAGTCCGTCTCCATGAGGTGCGTTTAACTTCACAGGCTCAGACACGCTGTTTTTACTTTAAATGAATCACGTGCGTGTTACTTTCACTCCTGTTTCTTTCGTAACGTGGAACTTTACAGAGTTAATTATATGCTCAAAATGGCGATTGGATGTAAAATAAAGGAATGAAGTTTCCGTTTAGTGGTGAAGCAAATCAAACTCCTCCTCCTCTTCTTCTTCTTTATTGCCAGAAGCTTTGATGAGCAAGAGGATTAAAAACCCATCTGCAGAGTAAGTGGATCAACTCCGATTACAGTTGTCTGGCTCTGCATGTGTTCCTGTTGCTACAATAGATAACAGATATTTTCCCTCACTGCAGTTTGTTGTTGTTACTAAATTGACTGGGCTGCTCTCTTTATTTTTTCAGTGAGCTGAATATGTGTGTGTGTGTTCAATTGGGGGGAAATAAAGACTGTTGTGATTGTTTGGTGAAGTTAAACAAATTAAAAAAAAAAGGTGGCAGGAAGAGAACATGAGCGAGCGCAAATTGAATGTGAGCCAATACGACACTGTGAGTCCTTTTTTGTGCTGTTTAAAAAATAACGTTTCAAGTAGATGATATAAGATTCTTAAATGAGGGACTTAAACAGTCATTCAAAATGATTTCAGGTTTAGATGTAAAAATGTAAACACAATTTTGGGATGAATCTCTATATAAAGGGTCTGATAGTAAAAAAACGTCCATTAGTCCGTTTACAACCACCTTGTCAACAGGCAGAGAAGCAGCAAATCCTTCCATTTCTTTTCAAAGAGAATTTTGTTTTCGTGTCATTATAAGCTTCATGTTGCATCAGTTTTACTTCCAGTAGCAAAAGTAAGAGTTGGCACCGAGTCTGATGTTCGGGCCTAAAACTCATTCACTGCAGCAGAAACCGATTTCTAAACCCATGTTTTCTCTCTCTGTCCAGCTCGCGTCGTGTCCCTCCACTTAACATCCACCTGAAAGCTTCATGTCTCTCCGAGTTTCAGCCATGAGCGTTCTTCCTCCGGTCCGAAAGGACCGTATCGTGGCACAGCTCCCTCGGGTAAAAAGCCGTATATGCTGTCGTGCGTGCAGTCGTAACCATCCCCCTGAAACACACCGACTAATTCCTCGTCCGCTCCTGCAGTATTTCAGGGAAGAGGCGGCCTTTCACACCGCCGACGACTTCAACAGCAAAGTGAAGACGGCCTGTCAGGAGCAGCGGACCGGCACCGTGGGGTGAGGCGCAGCCACCGGCAGCCCGATGATGCAACGTCTCTGTGCCACCCATTTACATGTTGGATCTCCCTTTTGTTCTTCTCAGCAGATTTAAAATCTCTAAGGTCATTGTTGTGGGTGACCTGGCTGTGGGGAAAACCTGTTTGATTAATCGGTAAGCTCAAACGCCGGCACCGTCGCAGTTCTGGAGATAAATAACTCGAGGAAGTGTAGGAACAAATCTACATTAAATACCGAGGCCAAATATATTTACTCAAGTACAGTTTTTCCGTATTTCAATTGCTACTATAAATTTCTACTCACACATTTTCAGAGACAACTATAATATGTTTTACTCTACTAACTTATATTTAGCTGGCAGCTGGATTTGTTACTTTACAGATCATGTTTAACAAAACATACGGTCCATGAAAATATGATATACAGTAACTATCCAACAGTAAATGACCCTGTTAAAATGTATCCCACCTCCTCAAGCTGTAACATTTCACTGCAGGCTACAAGTTAAAGCTTTGGGAATAATTCAATTACATGATATATGAAACAATGCAACATTAAGCAGAGTACCGATATCTATATCATATATATATATATATATGTATATATATATATATATTCATATATTACTGTTTAGGGTAAAAAGCTTTTTATGTTTTCAGGTTTTGCAAAGATGCTTTTGATAAAAACTACAAGGCAACGATCGGTGTTGACTTTGAGATGGAGCGCTTTGAGGTGCTCGGCGTTCCATTCAGCCTTCAGCTGTAAGTCCAATATGATCGTCACCATCTTACTTGCCGCTCAAGTCCGTCTGATGCGACGTTGCTAAAATGTCCGTCCCTGTTTGACAGCTGGGACACTGCAGGCCAGGAGAGGTTCAAGTGCATCGCTTCCACGTACTACAGAGGAGCCCAGGGTGAGAGATTTCTCTGCTGATGTTAAAGCTCTTCTCTGTCCATGAACGCAAAGGAAGCCGTGGATACGTAACACTACTAGAACCTGTGCGTTTGAAACCGTTAATTCATTTAACACATTGTCTTCCTTCCAGTCGTGATTATAGCGTTCGACGTAAACGACGTCGCCTCTTTGGGCCACGTGAGGTGAGCTCGTTCACAAGGAGCAGATTTCGGAGCAGGTTTTCACCCCCAGCTGGGGGACTTGATCTGGTCTTGTTCTTTCTGCAGACAGTGGCTTGAAGACGCCCTGCGGGAGAACGACCCCACTGCTGTTCAGCTGTTCCTTGTTGGCACCAAGAAAGACCTGAGTGTACGTCTGGGTATTGTTTGAAGGCGGCATGCCTGTGAAGTCAGGTGGAAATAGTTTGGACTTCAACTCGAGGCATTTGTGTACTCGGAGTTCAGTAATAATGTATCTTACCCGCCCTTTACTTCATGTACTTCTGTTAGTGGCCGAAACTATGGACATTTCTTTGACATTACTAATGGATTCATTAACCAAACTTATTTCAATAAGTTCTATACTTTTGTTGAACTTTTTGAACTATGCCTCTTATTTTATGATTTTTAGAGAATATTTAATCATTTGTTTTGTCTCTTAACATAGATTATCAGATTTTGTCATTTATTCATTTTTTATTTAAAGAGTTATTCTCTTGTCCTTGAGTGAACTTCTTTGCATTAGAATGAATATGTCAGAAAACTAAATATGGCCAAAGCAAGGAGTTGGAAACCGCTAGCTTTTAATTCATTCTACCATTTTATAGAATACACAATAATAAATAACATGGTCTTCTCTGGTCTCTCCTACAGTCCCCTGCACAGTATTCTCAGATTGAACAAGATGCCCTCAAACTAGCACATGAGATGCGAGCGGAGTACTGGGCCGTGTCCTCGCTGACCGGTGAGGGTTTGGATCAAATACAGTTATGGGACTCAGAGTCCATAGGGTGTCGTCAAAAAAGGGAAAGAGTATATTTTTTCTTTTTGTCTGAAGGCAGTATGGTCCAATTTCTTTGGGGGCAGAAGGTCTTTTATTTTTTAATAGCCCATATTTATTTTTTGATTGATTACATTGTGAGGTTTACTCCCAGAGGTTTGAATAGTTACTGTATGTCAAAAACATGCCTTTGGTATTCAGCATTGATCAAAGCTGTTTGATTTCCATATTCAGAGGACAGTAATTGTGTCAACAGGGCTTATTTTTCAATTTGTTGTGTACATTTTTATAGTTCTAGGGATTGAGCATTTATTTTTCACTTTTACTAGTCCATATTCTCTATAAAGACTAATCCTCTGAAACAGACATTTTTGTTTTCGAAGATACGGTAAGAGAGAAAAAAAAAGCAGAGAAGAGAATTAGTAACTTGTAAGTAGCTTGTAGTTTAATAACAAAACAATATGTTTATTATTTATAATTCCACTAAAAAGCTATGATTTGGAGCGCACAAGAGTAATTATTCAATTAACATTTTATCCTTAAACCAGAGTCTAGTAATCAGGGAGTTGGGTGTGGCACCTTTTATTTTTCCTGCAGCCCTAACTGACCAAGATTTCCTCCTTGCCGTAGGAGAAAACGTCAAAGAGTTTTTCTTTCGAGTCGCTTCGTTGGCCTTTGAGACCAACGTTCTTGCCGAGTTGGAGAAAAGTGGTCCGAGGCAAATTGGGGGCGTCGTCAGTGAGTATGCGAAATATCCCTGCGATGACGAAAAAACTTTCTCATTGGTCCCATAGTTTTAACCTCCCTGATATTTATTTGTTTCAGGAATTAACAGCACTTCAAACAATGTGTACGCTTCATCAAAGAAGAAGCAGACAAACTGCTGTCAGTAAGGATGGCGGCAGACGTTTAGTCGAAGGTACAGACTTGATGAGGGAAAATGAGGGAAAAGACTGGAGGTATTTCTGCGGTGGAGGCAGGAGGAGGGACGCTGGAGTTTGACTTCCTGAAATCTTTGAGTTTAGTTTTTCTTGGCCTGGAAAGATTTCTGCTCTGTGGGATGTGGATTCTTGTGGTATTGCTCAGTTGAGCTTGTCTAGAGTTACAGTGACGCAGGAATTATGCTCAGAATGACTGTTCTGTTACTGCGGAGATGCCAAAGAGTGACTGAGGATGCTTAAATATTCAGTCTCGCTGCTTTATTTTTGTTAAACCATTAAGATTTTTCTTCACCACAAATGTCAAGTAACCTCTTTTCATGACGATAGACTGTAGACGAGATGGCCCTAACCTAAAATATTCTGCAGTAATTCTTAAGAAACAAGCAACAATCTGAAGAAACACTGAACAGGTATTTTTCTGCTTAGTTATCTCATGGCCCCTCACATTTGTTTTTTGACCTTTCAGAGCTCCCGACCCAGATTCATTGTTGTAGATGCTGACTTTTAGACTTTATCTTTCATAGGTACTTTTTGCTTTTTGTTTAAAATGACTGAATTCGAATAATCCATTTTTTTATTTAAAAAAATGAAATACTGTACTGGTTTAAGCATTTATTTTCTTTAAAATAGCTCATGTTTTACATGTAATAAAACTATATATTAAAAAAGTAAAACATTTCAACAGTTATTTAGTTAGGATTAGAAGAATACTTTATACATTAAATGGAAATGCAAGTTAACTACAAATCAAATACAATACAACAATTTTCCTGCAGAAAGGACAAACATGTCAACCACCAAATATAGTATTTAAAGGAAATCATTAATATATTGTAAATAATACATTGTAAAATAAAAATAAGTCGACAAATAAATTGCTTGATTATGAAAATTTATCAAGTTTATCTTCAAATCAATGTGTTTAAATTCTGCTTATATCTAAGTTTTAAACAGAAATACAGCTCAGCATTACATTCAAGCTTTCTCTCATTCTTGCCACGCCTAATACTGCTCTTAAATTCCAGAAATTTGGTGGCAGGGCAGAAATGATCCCATTACAAGACTGAATACTTACAAAAACAACATAGCAGAGGTTTAAACTGACTGATATCCTTGTGAAGTTAAACTTTAAAAAAATATGTACATTAAGATGTTTCTGTAACAACCATCTGGTGTCCAAAAATTACCAGCCGGAAAACATTAATTTCCTCAAGAGAAATAACTGACATGGTTGAATGGTAAAAAGATATATAACCTGGTGTTAGCACACCCAGTCTTACTTCCACAGTGTTGTTTCTGCCTGTGTAGTCTGTGTACTTCTGGTTTGGGTTAGTGAGCCACTTGTTATGGATGCTTTTCCGAGGGGCTGCAGCAACAGACTCACCTGAAAATCCTTTTTCAGAAACAGTCATCCAAAGTAACTTTGGTTGCTTACCTGCAGTGCAAACTGAAAATGATAATAGCATGAGCAAGATCTAGTCAAGATATCTGTATTTAGTCATTTGAGTTGGGGTTTAGGTATCCTGACCTTTGTAAGTGGAAGTAAAATTAGTGTTGGACACCAAGTGTCTTTCTACCCTTCAACCAACTACAATGTACTTTCCTTCTTCAAGTGCATCGGTGTGCTTTTCATACTAAGAATGAATCCCATTGCATTTATCCCAGCAACCAGGTCAATAGTGTTTTCTGTTAAAAGGACTTTCCCACAGTTTGCAAGACACTAAAGGAAGTGCAAATACAGTTAGTGCACAACATGCAAAATGTGGACAGACGGATTGTATTTTTCTGTTGGATATAAGTTAAGAGACAAATTCTATCAGAAGGGCGACTGTGTAAAGTAGAAGACTTAGTAGAGTAAGTAGAAATCCCTCCCCCGCCCAAACCTGGGAGTTGCTGTATAGTGTGGAAGGGTCCAGCCAGGCAAACGAGGGTCTTTTTGTGTTAGGTGCCATCATAGAAAAAGTTACCATCCTTTGTGTCTGTCTGCGGGAGCGACTGACACGTCCGTTTGACCAAAGAAGACGTCACGCCTGCTGCCAGAGAAACTGCGATGAATGAAGGGCAGCGTGGACGAAGGGGCGACACGTCTCACCTTGCAGTGGGAGGAATGGGAGGGTCTTGTTAACAAGTTGAAATTAGTTACTGATTGTGATACTTACCTTATTAGAAGCCCAAGCCCCTGGCCAACATGTAACATTAGCATTGTGGTAATAGCAACATAAGTGCTTAAAAAGTGCAGTTCCAAAAAATGAGCCAAGATGCAAAAATGTCCCTCATCTGGCAAAAGCATTGGGCCTCATTCACCAAATGCTCTTAAGAACAAATGTGTGCTTTACCCCAACTTCCGCAGTTTTCACAAAGATTCTGGCATTCACCAATGTTTTCTTATTTGATATTTTTGTTCTTAGGTAAGAACAGAAGAGCACTCTCACACACAATTGAGAGCTGACATGTTTGCACAAAATAAGTAGTTATACCGTTTTCTACCGTTCTAATTTACAATGGAATATTTCTCTCCCTTTATAATTTTGCAACTAATTATTTTTATTATTTTACACATATTGTATGTCTGTTTTATTAAATACACACTACACCAGCGATTCCCAAAGTGTGGGCCGCGAAGGTACTGCAGGTGGGCCGCGAGAGGTCATTTACAATAAATAAATAAAATGTTTTTAATTTTCAATTTTGGAAAGTTAGAAATTAATACAAAAATATTTAGGATTTAAATCACGTGTTATTCTTTTATCTGACCTATTTTTGATCCGTTCGCTCGAAACGGCTGCTCTTGTCCCGGCTGTCGTTATTCAACAAAAGGCGCTGCCAAACAAAACAATGTCAAATGGGGCGCCCTCTTGTAGTATTAAAGTAAATATATATGAGCTCCTGAGAAAATGGTATACAAAACATACATTGTCAGTTAATACATTTTTAATGGGTTAAATTCTTAAGGTCATTTAATCATCCCTAGTTTATGTTTTGATCAGAGTTGTGATTAAAGGTTTGGGTGGGCCGCAAAAGATTTTCAGATTTCAAATTGGGCCGCGGCATTCTTGAGTTTGGGAACCGTTGCATTACACCTACACCTCTGCTCATTTGTAAAGCACTTTGAATTGGTGTATAAAGTGTGCTAGGCCTATTTTAAATGAATTAATTGATATTTGTGAAAGAGGCCCTTTGTGCTGTGGATGGATGAAGCATTATTATGTTGCATTTTTTACTAGTTCACTCGGCTTTCTATGCTTAGTAAAGTTAGTAATGTGGACTGATTGTTTTTTAGTCCTTAAGCATTACTATCAATTTGAATTCTTTACAAAACATTATTACATCAGAGATTTGTGTACTTCTAAGGACTCTTCCAAATACCTCAATTCCTGTCAATAAATGATAGTTTTAGGTGGATGTTGTGCAAACACAGACAATCCAACTCTGTACTTGATACTAATTGATATCAACACTGCACTGGAGAAGGTTTGAGGACAATGATACTTTAAAAATGTTAATTTTTCCTCTCACGCTTGTCTCAGTTGTTGGGAATCCCCAGAGGATGTAAAAAGAAACTCAGCTTACCATCATGCTCCCAGCTGCAGCAACAAAACCCATTATTTTACAGTATATTCTCAGACGAAAAAAGTTATTGTAGTTGTTAAATAAACAGATCTGGAATTTCATCCCAGAGTCCAAGCTGTGCTGAGGTGTTCACCTTTCTTCCATCAATTATTTTCCCACCGTTTCTGTCTCATGTGTATCAGCAAATAAATGAACCTTAAGTAATCTTGACGCATACATGCCATTTTTTTCATTTTGAAACATCTTTGTAAAAATTTGGGTAAGGTAATGAAGCTAAGTTGATATATTTGTCTCCATAATAACAATTGTGTCTGTCTGAGTATTGTTTTAACTTTAACTTAGGCTGATGAAATGATGTTGTATGGCCACCTGGGGGCACCTGAAACAAGCCGAAATACAACATTATGAACTGTATGAGGAACTTTCAGTTTTGTTGATTTTTTCCAGTCCATGTGAACTAAAGTGGAAGTGTCTCCGACCACCGGACATGAAAATATGTCCGTCACTGCAGCTGGGGTCCTGCAGTCAGTCCCACAACGTCCTGGTCCTGGCTCTGGTTCTGGTCGGTGCCTTTCTTCCCAGCAATATAGCCTGAGCCCCCAGAGACGTCGTGATCATGTGACCATTTCCTTTTAAATCTAATTTGAAAATTGAGAAATGGTTGGCTGGTGAATGTGATTGGAAATTAGCTCATGATTTTTTTAAATTGAAATCAAAGAGTCCCAATATTGTCTGAGCTGAATGGAGTGAGCTATTATTCTGAAGATGTATAGCCTATTATGTATTAGTAACTATTGACCTTTTTCTTTCAAATCAAAAGAGCATGTAGAAGGAATTTGGCTCATGAATAATACTTTAAAGGGCTTTTATTTGAGAATTGTTGTGATATTCTCTGAGGTTGTCTGCTATCAATCCCATACAGGCTTTTACCGTAATAGCGTTCTTGCCGTTGGTTTCCTTTACATATGTATTACAATTTAATGCTTGAACTCCTTTCAGATCATTTGCTTTAAATTGAAGCAGTCGCTTAAACTTCATGCTGCCATTAAACATTTCTGAAAATACATAGAATGTCAATGTCTGTTAACCAAAAATGATCTTTCATGCTATATATATTAATTTATAAATTAGGCTCTTCTGAATCTAAATGTTTCTAGCCGGTCAAATAATGTATGAATGTCTTTAGAATTACATACAGCAAAAATACTGATGAGGTAACATTATATCTCTTAACTTTGCAAGAATCATTTTGCACCTGGCTGAAAGCAGCTTCGCCCAGCAGGAATAAAGACGATACATATTTCATCCAGTGTCACCTTTCTGTTTCACCGTGCGCTGTTCTCCACATGGAAGTTCTCAGCCTCATTTCCCCCCTTTCCCTCTGTTGCACTGCACTTGAATTCAAAAGACACCTCCCCACCCCTCCCTCAAGATCTTGTCGAATGTTGCATCTGGTGATTTGACATCATTTCTCTCCGCCTTCCAACAATCCGATTTTAGAGCCTTGAGTAGGCTGGATCTCCGCCTCTGAGGGCTAAGACCATGCCATGTGACACAACTCGGCTGATTAGAAACCCAACCTGACAAGGTTTTCTTTCTTGGGAACAGCCACTTGTTCAGAACATGTAGAGGAATTTGCTGTGTGTCGTTTTCTGAGCAGACGTGAGACCTTTCAAATGCAAGCCACCATATATATGGAGCTATAGGTCAGATAGATCATCAAAAAAAAACACGCACGAAACACTTTTCCTGATCATGAAAAGTGCAGCAACAACGCCGCTGCAATAGGCCCGATCTAGAATGCTGTTGTTACATTTTAAAACAATGTACCAAAAGGTCACAATTCAGGAAACTCAATTTTAATATATTTTACAATCTTATTTGGTCCTCACGAGTACAACAAAACCCGAACACCGAGAACTGTGATATACATTATAAAAAGCAGTTGCTAGATGGTTTTTATCATCATGAAATGCAGAAAACAAACAAACTGTTTTAGAACAAAGAAGATAGGGCACTAGACAAATAAGAAATATCATTAATAACAGACTGATTGAATTTTGAAACTAATTGAACTACTTTTGGTATAATTCGGCTGATAGTCTTATACTCAGGACACCTCAACAGTGGAAAATATCAACTCTTGGGCTCCTGAGGCCCCCCAGTCTGTGCGGTTTGCGTGCGACGGCGCCAACATTTCGCCACATTCCACAATGAAAGACTTCGTCCCTGCGTTGTGATTTAGGTCAGCACCAATTCACTGCCTGTTTTGTGGCATTTGAAAGATGTCCAATCTCCCGGGTTGGCACAATCACCACATGCCAGTTACCATGGAAAGCGGGGGTAAAATAGAACCTCCTCCATGCGCGTTCCCAAAGTAAATCTCCGCTTTCCTGGGGGGGCGGGGTTGAGCTGAGGGGGTTGGGAGGTAACTCGGGGTCATCTCGCTGGGCAATGGAAGGTGCCGACTGGTGGTGTGTGTGTGTTGGGGGAAGGGGGGTCATGATCTACAGCAACAAATTAACCCACGTTGAGATACAGTTGGCTACTGTATCTACTCTCGGATTGTGTCCGCGCTCCGCGGCTGATAATGGAAACCCTGCCCGGTCCTGTGAATCTAAAGAGGTTAATTCGACTGACTCCTCCCAGCGTTGCTTTTTTTTTCTCGCATTGATAATCACACCACTTGTGATTCGCCTTAAAAGTGAGCGGGCTGCTCGGGAGCGCCGGACAACCTCCAGGAGCTGTCTCCGTTACGCATGGTGCTGAAAGTGCCACTCGCCGCATCATGTGGTCGGTCTTCTTTGTCTTTCTGTCTTATCTTGACAGAAACTTCGTTAAGGGCGACCTCCTGAGTCGAGCTTTGGACGCAGAGAAGGAGAGCAAACAGATGTTCTCCATGCTCAACGGCACCTTTTGTGCCAAAATGTCCACCGTGCGGGAGAGCTTCCTCTACCAGGTGTCAGACGGAGCCGAGGTGGTGCGATCCGTCATCAGCCCCACCGGGATGTTTGGAAACTGTTCGGTCACAGCGAACCAGATGCAGGTGAAGTCGTTCATGCACGAGTGCAGGTTGGGACTGAAAGAACACAGAGCCGACCAACAGATGGAGGCGCGTTTTGCGCGCACGGATGAAGCCAAGCGGATGTGCCGGGAGTTTAAAGAGAGGTCGGAGCGCAGAGGCACGGTGGTGAAGGGCGATGACTCGCAGCGGCCGGACAAGGTTTTTAAAAGATCCAAGAGAGGCTTCACTTATCCCGGCACGCTATGGTGTGGAGCTGGAAACATGGCGGATCATTATGACCAACTGGGTGGGTTTTATGAATTCAATATATTCAAGTAAGTTAATTCGATGAATGCGTGGTAATGATAATAAACTCCTTCGTTGCAGGAGAATTTGCAAAGACCGACAGCTGCTGCCGTATTCATGACCACTGTCCTCACGTCATCCACGCCTTCTCCTCCAATTATGGCCACACTAATTTCAAGTGGCACTCCATCTGCCATTGTGCCTGTGATGATGCGTGAGTATTCCTCTTAAGCAAATGTACAACTAACGCGCGCAAAAAAAGAAGTAGGAACGACAGCATAACAATGTAAATATGATTATCTATCGAGGAAAAATAAATAAATAAAGCACAGTTTTCTCTTTTGAATGAATCAACCTATTTTGTTTCAAAACCAACTGCTTAAGAATATCACAACTAAATGAGGTGATGCACAAGTTGCAAACAGTAATTAATTCATATAAAACATTTTTATTAACATTTTTCATTGACTATCACCCCAGTTTAAAAGTAATAATTTGAATGTTACAACTATATAAAAATAAATAATAATAAATGTCCTGTTTACCACAGTTGTTGAGTAAGAATTTATGTAGTATGATTGGGCCGTCGAGCCGGATCATTGACCTTTTTACTCTGTCGAGGTTTGGATCTGAAACCGTACGTGGAGTCTGGGACTCTCGTTTAAAGTCCTCCCCCGAGTCTTTGTTAAATTGAGAGGCCAGGATCTGCTTGAGAAAGGGAGACTGACAAGATCCTTTTTACTAAATCAATACAAGTAGGTTGAAGAAAGGGATTTAGCTTTTTCAATAGCCCCTTTCTTTAAACTAAGTCTGGAACAACTCGTTAGATACTTCATATTTGCAGGAGAGAAATGGTGGTAACAAGTTAAACTAAGCTAACGTGTCTACGTCCTTTTATGCAGTAACTCTGCTCCTACCTGTCAAACTGCAGGAAAAGACAATAATGAACCTGACTTTCTGTTCTCATTAGGTTGAAAGATTGCCTGAGGAAAGTCAACGACACATCTTCCAGGGTAGTTGGTCAAGCGTTCTTCAACGTCATTGGTGTGCCTTGCTTTGAGCTTGCATATGAAGATCAGTGTGCAGAGCGTCACTGGTACGGCCTGTAAGTATCAATGTTCCTTGGCGTTAAAATAAGAACCAAAATGTAGATTTTCTATGTACTGAGCTGTATTTCTTTCTGATTTCATGACACAACCCCTCCGGTTGTTCTTTTGCAGGTGTAAACGTTATGAGAAGTTTCCCATTGCTGTGCTGAGAGAGGCCGTCCCGTACGACTTTGGTGGGATCGACGCCATTGATGCTCTGCCGTTGCCTCCTTCCAAGACGGAAGACTCTGAGAAGAGCAAAGATGATGTGAAACCCGAGAGTACAACACAGTCCCCAATGTCGGGCCCCGAAGAGCCTTCTCTAAGAAACGTTGTCACCGCCGCCGAGGACTTCATCAAGGTCCTCGCCACCGTCTCCACCTCTCAAAGCTCCACCGCCGACTCCAGCAAGAGCGAGTCGCAAAGCTCAGAGAAGAAGAAGAGGAAGAACACAGGGAGGAAGAAGAAAACCAACAAAAAGCCAAAGGGAAAGGGCAGGAAGAGAAAACAGAAAGCAGAAGAAGGGGCTGCAGTTTCACCCTCTGGCAGCAAAGCTGAAGAAGTCATCGCTCTGAGTAACGTCATGGCGGAGCAACACCAACACCAGCAGTCAAGTAGAAACAGAGTTGATGACAGAGAACATAAGATGGAAGAAAAAGAAGAGCCTTTTAATGAAGTGATGAAGGATGAACCTTCGATAGATAAGGAGATTGTTTCCATTACGTCACCTACAACAGTCCAGAGGAAACCAGCAGAGTCCTCAGAAGAAACCATTCCGTCTCCACCAGCAGCTGTTAGTACACATAAAGGACACAGCAGAAAGCACAGAAAGGGACGGAAAAAGAAGACCAAGAACATCTCTCTTCCTCCTTCTACAGAGCTGGATATGAACACAACAAACAATGTAGGAGTAGTTTTTCCCCCCACCGCCACCACCAAAACCCAAACAGCCCGGCCTGAGCAACAAAGCTCTGTTGTCAGCACTGCCAGTACCCCCATTAGATTCCCCAATGTCAAAAGGAACAGGTCAAAGGAGAGAGGAGACAGAAAGGGGAGGAAGAAAAGGAGGAAACTCAACTCTGCTTCCTCCATTGTGGCCGCTGCCCAAGAAAATTCCTCCACGGACAATCTGAAAGTGATCCCTCTCACTGGGGCTCCCACCGTGCCGTCGGTGTCCGCCGCAGAGAGAAAGGTTTCACACAGGATGGACGTTTACACGGGTAAGACGACCGTCCGAGCTACGGCTCCCAATTTTACTGTTCGGAAAAGACAAAAGCTGAAAGGACCGAGAAGCAGAAGGAGGAAAACAGTCGTTCCTCTTTTGAGTGAAAATCCACTTTTTCCCAATGGCTCTGAAAATGTGATTCCTATTGTCACAACTCAAGAGAAGAGTGACGCAGTGAAACGCCCTCACAGCGCCTCTGCAGGGGGAACAGACGGTCACAGCGAGTGGATGCTTTTTACCGCCGTCACGGCAGCCCCTTCTGTCGTTGCACAACGACACAGGCAGAGAATCCAGCAGCAGAGAAGACCACACATGAAAGCCAAGGTTGCATTACTCACAGATGGAGCATCCATCCCCAAACAGACTGAAGATGCACTAATGACTCTTTCGCCCACGCCACTTAACGTTGCAACCACCAAAGTGCTCAATCTACAGATCAAGGAGCAAGCGCACGGGATCACCTCAGCCACTACCATCATGCGTCCGATGCAGTTATCCATTGATAGAGCCAAAGCCCAATTCACCAGGAAGAAGAGGAGGAAAGCCGCACTGTCTGTCAGACAGCAGTGAGCCATGTGGTGCAACTAGAAAGGCTGGAAGAAAACTTAGCTTGGTAGGCTAGCTCCTGTCGATCAGATAAACGTCTACATACAAAATGTATTTAAAAAGTATGATCGTTTCTGCTTCAGCATTTCAAGCGCCAAAATGCAAAGAGGCTTGATTGTAATGCGAGAATCATGTTTTGTAATTCTGTTTTCTGCATGTCTATAATAAAATTGACAAATGATTAGCCTATCTAGAAGAGCCCATGTTTATATCTAATGATGGAATAAACACAATAAACAAAGCTATCTTTCCTGTGGGTAATATACTTAATCATTTTCTAGATGAGAGTTTGTTACAACCTCCATACAATAAATATGTACAATAAATAAGTACAAACAGCAGCAAACAGCAATAGGTTTTTTACAGTTAGGTTTTTTCAAGCTAGATCTGACATTGAGACATTGAGTTTTGAAGGTGTTGATGGGTGGGTTATTGTGCATATTCTCATCTCAGCTGGAAATATTTAATCAAAGCTGGATAAATTGAAAATCTAAAACTCAACAGGTCTAACTCCGATCTAAACTGACATCATTCTTTCTGTCAACGTTTCCATACTGTACACTCCGACACCATGAAAGACCTGCACATTTCTGCACTGTGGTCTTTTGATTAAATGGGATTTTGTTCCTGCAGCCCCCCCTCCAAGGTTTAGTTTAAGGGTCACATTCTCTACACAGATTAGGTGGTCACTTTGCACTTTACTTTCACCTATTAGCACTGAGGGTTGTGCAGAGGATGAAATCCTTCCAAGTCAGCTGATTCTCACATGCTTGGATAAGACAAATGTATATGCTTTAAAAACGCTGAGAGGTTGCGACTAGATCTCCATCACATCCGTTACATACTTACTGCTGAGGACACATTTTCAGATGTATTTAACGATAACAGAATCCTTTGTGTGAATCTTGCAAACAGTGGGAAACAATGTGACAATGCAGACTTTCATGCTACGGCTGACGTTTTGTTGGAAGACACCCAAGCATTCAAAAGGAGCTTGGCGTTCAAACACAAGCATAAGCTGGAATGGCAGAGCAACTAACACAGTTAGATCTGTGATAAGACCTTGTTCACAGGGAGAGGAGAAAAGGGGGAAGGAATTTTCCATTTCATCAGCAGGAATATATATATATATATATATATATATATATATATATATATATATATATATATATATAGAGAGAGAGAGAGATGTTAAATATACAGGACGGGTTTCATACTGGTGCAGCAACCATCATTACTGGACATCTGTGCAAAAAAAAGAAAGAAACAATGGGAAAATCTTTGAGCTCTACAGCGAACCGTGTCATTGAGGTGTGTCCTCCCTCACATTGGTCAAATTCCCATTACAGCAAGGATGGCTTTGAAAGAAGTGAGATGTGCTCGGAGGAGGCACCTTCAGACAGGAGACAACACATTCTGTGGCATCCCATGAGGTGAAGAATCCAATAACCCATAATACCCGTGTTCATTTACACAGAGGATTTATCGATAAAGAGAAACTTTATCGGCACTGATGGGTGAAGAAGAGAGATGCTGCTTCTGCTCAGAGTGATGCAATCTGACCCCTCATTAAATTCAGAAGATCCTTCCTCCGCAATTGGACAAAGTGGGGTGTGTAGAACAGTGCAAGGGTTTTGCAATTACTATAAAAAGGGAATTGTCAATCAAACACCCTTCAGATTAAATAAAAAATCTAGAATTTTAGAAGAAGTCAAACATTTTAATACTCCTGTTCTGATTTCCAATTAAACCAAAAAAATGTTACATCACTAAACACTTCTTTTACCTGCTTCTATAAAAATAATCCTTGTTAGGTGATGCTGGCAAAGTCTCGCCCTCTTTCTCTGACACACATTTACTGTTTGGGTGCACGGAGCTTCAGCCTGGTCACGAAACAGCGAGCCAAGTGTTTGGCCAACGTTTGTGTACAACTGTTGTGCACTGTGTTAATGGCTGTTCATTAGCATCAGAAAGATGGCGGGTGGTTGTGCTTGGCGGTCCCCCAGCTCGCTTTCCTCCGGCCTGGAAGCTGAGCAGGAGCCTCCCTGGCAGATCTCTGCAGTCACAAACACAGATAGTGAGGAAACGCCTCCCTTTCAGCAAGACAGGCTGAGACATTTCAGCGTGTAGGAAAGTGGTGTGACAGAGCAGCAATGCTGCTAACACGCTTGAAAATGGGTGAAATCAAAGTTCCTTGTATCTAGTAATCCGATCATCTTCTCTTTTGATCTGTGGTATTGTGCAATGAGGCTGAACACTCCTGTTGGAGACCGAATAGACGTTGAAGAAGGTTTGAATTTCATTTCCCTGCTCATCAGATGATTTTATTTTTATGAAACCACAGAAAGGAGAGGTCACCAAATTATATGAAAAATCCATCTCCAAGCCTAACTGTCACTTAAAGAAAACAGATGTGTAAAACAACATTTAGCACAATACATGTAAACAAAACCAAACAGAAGCATATGGCTTGCTTTATACAACAATTATATATCATGCTTCACTGTTGCGTCCTTTCCATTATGTAGGAATACTCTAACTTTATTACTTCAGAAGACACACAAACATTTTGAGTTCTCCTTCAATAAATTAATTCAAATATAGCAACAACAAGTTTTTGTATAAACTTCTCTATGTGAGTCTTGTTATCACCATGAAATCAGCATTCAAGAGGCATTTCATAATGTTGCGTCTTGTGTCCTCTAGTGGACAAAACCTAAAGAAATGTTCATCACGTCGTGTTTCTTAAAAGGAAATCCATACTCATAATGTATGTCTATTGTGACAGAAGAAATGCCCGATGTTATACTCGTGTATCGTATTAGAATATTATCAATATTGTTGTTACTTTAACCTTTAACCTGAACACCATTCCCATCGCCGGATGTTGCAGCTCTCTTTGATGGTGAAAGTGAGACCATTAGGAATGTCTGCTTCAACCAGCCACATGTTGGTGGCACAGAGCGTCTCCCATCCTCACTCCCACCTTCACTTTCACGTCTGTGTGAGATACCAATGTGACACCTGTCTGAGTTTGACTTTTTTTCTCCTCTGTGCTGACCTTGGAGGGCGAATTGTGTAGTGGGAGTGTAAACCCCCGACCCCCGTTGTCCCTGTATATGTTATATTAGACACACCTGAGTGTACTCATGCGGACTACCTGCATTCTTTACGACCTTTGAACCTTCTTTGCAACGAATAAAGCTTTGAAAGACAAGTTTGGTACTGTGATATGTTTTAATCTCAGCATTTTATGGACTCACACTAGTGGGATTGGTCATTTATTCCACTACACTACTAATATTTTATTGTTTTGTTAGCCTTTTTTTAAATGCTGTAGAAGAAATAAAATACTACACTGGAGGAGGAAGATATAGAATAATTCAATATGCATTTCTCATTAAGTTAAATCAGTAAAGTCTGCAGATTTTATTAACTAACAAGGTATCGCCATCTGCCTCTTGTCTAATGTCCATGTTCCTGACCATTATCTTTGAAAAAAAAAGGATCGCACCGCAAAAGCCCAGATGTTGAATGTTATAAAATAGATAACAGATCAAAAACAACTTTTGAACAGGCTTTTTTTTTCTTTGAATGAAATGACCATTTTTCCTTCCATATAGTAATAAAGTCCGAAATAATTTCATCCACAATTACAAAAATAATAGAAACTTTAGATGTTTTTCCATGATCAGCTCTACCAATTGTCTTCAATTAATCAGATAAAGAATGTGTCAGTAGACATAATCGCACTACACCACCTGCTCCACTAATCGCATCTGAATGTCTCAGCATTATCTTTGTAGAGTCGAGAAAAGAATTCTGTCTCCAGTATACCGGGAGAAATACACTGCAAAAAGAACAGTTTTGGGGCGATTTAGTAACCTTTTATACCTTTAAGAAGTATTAATAACTAATTACTTCTTACTTGTTATCCAAAGTAATTCGCTCCATTATTAGCCAGTTAGAAAGAGTACAACAGACACTTCTCTTCTTTGAGACAATCTCAATAAACCTTGGTAGAGTATGAAGTATTTCTTAGTTCTGTCTCACAGTGGCTCTGATGTGGGTCTTGGCCTCACGCAGCTCCTGTTTCAGGCCCTTCGTCAGGGCCGTCAGCGAGTACTTGGTGGAGCTGTACAAATGTCCATCAGCAGAGCAAGGTACGAGGAGAAGACGGTACGAGTTGTAGGTCGTCACAAGCATTTTTCTTTATGTATTGATATGGTCTCGTCACTGAATTTAGAACAATCGTGTAAAGTGCTCTGAGGAAAAGTCTGCGAAAAATCTAGAAAATAAATTAATAAATCTTTCAACAGAAAAATAATCTATTTTGAGAAATTAATAATGTCAGTTTTCAAACAAAACATTTCCAATATGCAACTTTTCCTAACCTTACTTGATAGTAAACTTAATTATCTTTAGGTTTTTACTGTTGCTTTACCAAAACAAACAATATTTATTTATTTATTATCAGCACAGTTGCACATACAAGTTGGAACAAGACTGTGCCTTCAGGCTTCAGGAAATTGTCACTACTTTCAGACATTTAACAGTCCTAAAGATAAATGGAGAAAATAATCTGCGTTATCAATATTATTTTAGAACTGCAGCGCTAGTAAGGTCCATAAAAAGGATGATTAATTAACCTTGTACATTTTATAATGCCATAATAAAATCCTGCATTTCACAAGACATACCTGTTTATGTTTATGATGTGCCCATCGTCAACATTTCTTTCCTTCATAGATTGATACACTTCACGGGTGCAAATACACAAAGCAAGAACATTCACCTGCAAGAAAAAGTTAAAACGAATAGACATTAGCTATTCTTTTGATGCTTTTAATCTCACAGTGAGAAAAATAAGTGCCACAGTGGCAATAGCATCTTTTTGTCCTTTTACACTGAGCTATGTGTCAGATATTGCACACATTCACATGTTCCCCTCAACATCTGCTGTGTTCTCACAGTGGGGGATTTGTTTAGTCCAGAGGGTGGTATATAACTAATATATCTAATAAACTAACGATTCACTGATCTAAAATAATGTTATTGTTTCAATACCTTTCAACCCAGGTGTCACCAATAAAATGATGGATGGCTCTGAGCTATTTAAATGTTTCACTAAACCCTGACAGTATTATGCTGAAACAGCATAAAAGCAGCTCAAAAAATTCAAAAGCTCAAAAGTGTAAAAAGAAAAGCACATGTGCAACCGTACATCTAGCATTTTCTTCCAGCCGCTGGTTTTTCCATTTAACAGAGACTCTGGATGAGCCAAGCCGGCGTTGTTGATGCACACGTCGACCCCTCGGTGCTGCTCCTTGATGGCAGCAAACATGGACAGAATCTCCTCCTCGCTGTTTAAGTCACACTGGAAAGGAACCTGAACCCCACTGTGGCCTGCAGCCTGCAACTCAACCGCCAGCTTCTGAAACCAAGAAGGAAAAAGGTGTCAGATTATCAACTTTAGAATATACTTTTTTTTCTTCTGCCAATTCAGTATTTAGAAGTGGTTGAAGGGAGGTATTATTAGTAGCCTACTATTAGTTTTAGTCCTGTTGTGTTCATATATGCGCTCTTCCAACTTATGGGCTTTTTCTATGTGGAACGGTGCATGGAAGACAACATTTTGGCCAATGTCCATCGAGCGGTGTACTGATCTGGTCCCCAGAAACATCAACTTTAAGATTTGCAGCCGAGTGAAGGTAGCTGGCGTTAAGTTACTGCGTACTGTGTTACTGTTTTGCTATTTACTATTTTATTGGTCTTGCCTCCGGTGGATCGTTACCCACATCAAACAAACCCCCACCTCCCAAAAGTGCAGAAATGAACTTTGGAGTCGAGAGCAGACCTGCATCTTCTCCACGTCCCTGGCGCAGCCCACCACCGTCATACCGGAGCGGACCAGCTCCTCCGCCGCGGACGCGCCGATCCCGACCGAAGCTCCGGTCACGAGAGCCACTCTGCCACTCTGCCCCCCCCAGCGGTCCATCACAGCCCCGGGACGCGATACAAATCCATGTCAATAAACGAGGCGGCGGAGGAAGTGGAGCAGGAGGAACCGGAAGTGTTCGTGAACGCAGCACAGGCATTTGTACTATAACGAGTTTTGACTCGCTCATGCACCGTGCACGCGCTGCATTCAGAAAAATGCATGTAAATATAAATTAGGGGAAACCACTTGGAAACAGATGAAAGTTTGTAAATACTGGAAATAACATTTTTATATTTTCATACCGGAGACAGATAGTTAATCTAGTCTTTTTTCCCCAACAATACCATCTAATTTGATTGTTATGTTATTAATAATCATTAATGTTTTAACAAGTACATTAATCAGTGGCATCCTACTGACTTCGTTAAAAGTGCTGTCCCCCAGCAAGAAAAACTATTTAACAAAAGTTAACTAAGTATTCAGACATGGATATTTACCAAGAATATTTTATGGTCTATTTTAAACCAATACATTTAATTAGATACTGATAAGCTAAATATATGCAAAATCATTATTTGTAGGGTACCTTCTATTCTAAATGTCAATTTCTGTAAAAAAAAACAAAAAAACACATATGACGATGAGCCATCGCCTGGAACCATTGAAGACGTAAAAGAAGGTACATCTTTTCTTTTTTTCCATGATGTTTCTCTCCTTCCATTCTTTCTTACATGTCCATCTTCTGTTCTCATATACCCATTCCCTTTGATTCAAACTTCCAATACAAGCAATACTGACTTAATTAATAATACTGGTTTTATTTTACCCGTTATCTGTCTGCAGGTGCCCTTAAGGTCGAAGTCATGCACAACACCGGGCGAAACTGCTTTTATTGGCCCCGCCTATAGGACAAGATCTGGTACACCGTGGACAAGGTCGGCACCTAATCTCTCCACCAGAAAACGTCACACAGAGGCATGTTCAGATCACCACAAGAGTCTAGCCCAAGTTGTTTTATTTTACCCGTTATCTGTCTGCTGGTGCCCTTAAGTTCAAAGTCATGCACAACACTCGGCAAAACTGCTTTTATTAGTCACGCCTAGAGGACAAGATCTGGTACACCGTGGACAAGGTCGGCACCTAATCTCTCCACCAGAAAACATGTTCAGATCACCACAAGAGTGTTCACAGCAGTACGTGAAAAACGTTTGTGAAATAAATGGTGAATGGATTTGTGATGGTGTCTGAACATTCAGTTATTTGTCAAATAACTGATATTATGAGTTATTTCCTGTTCTCTGAGACTGAGGGGTTTTCCAGTAAGTAATGTTTGAACTTTGGATGTTTCTGGACGAACAGTTAGGTCTTCAAAAATAAAATGATTCTATTGACCACAAAACATTTGTGTTTGTAATATTCCCAATCTAAGGTATGTTATGAGTTGAGATTAAGCAATAACGTTGAGGAAATATGATACAGTCTTGCAAACAAAACAGTGCCGAAAATACAATATAAAAATTGACGGTTCTTTTACTAGATATATGTACCTTAGATATGTATATATATAAGGACAACGTTTAGGGGATAAAACATACAACATTTTAAAATATTTCCACCCTGACTTTGAACCAATTTGGTAGAACGCCCCATATGGTTCCTGTGGGGTTTCAGCCCAAATAAGTAAGGAGTCTGAATACAGTAAACGTGCCATGAAGACCTGTGTACAACAACAACTACAAATTAATTTACAAGCCCACTGAAATTAAATAATCTTACATGCAAATCTTCCTCTTTTTGTTGTGTTGTTTATGCATAACTCTAACCGCATAAGCACAACATAAAGAAAGCATTTTTTTTTTTAAGGTTAGAGGTCAACCCAAATTAAAATAACAGACAAGACAATGTTAGGCTGTTGAGGCATAATGAGAGAGAGCCAGCAGGGGCCCAAAGCAGAGCTCACGTCTGCCACTAGACGCCCTGCTATCACCTACTTCTAATTATCTGTCCCGTCATTTAGTGATAACTTCTCATAGAACATAACCCAATCCTTGTTGCACCTAAATTATATTTGATCGGTCTGCGATTTTTCTGTCGTAAAAATACAAACGACCTCTTCAGGCTGTGAATTTTCCCATCAAATCTGAATATCAGTCTGCAGATATCAGTGTTGTCACAGGGTCAGGAGTCCTAAATCTGGAGCATGTGGTGTGGGCGTGATTGATAGGTGAGGCTACCTCTCCTGTAGAGACCTCGGTTGAGCTCCGTCATCATCTTTCAAGTCATTCATTTTAAAGTAAGCAGAGCGAGACACATACATTCACAATGCTGTTGGCACGTATTTTATTTTTGATTGCATCTTCCATGAGGATTGTCTCAGGGTCAGGTACGTTCTCAAAGAAATTAATCCAATTTATTGATTACAATTTACATATGTAATTAGTCTTATTAATTTGTTTAGCTCTGGGCTTGTTCTCGCTGTCTTATATTGTTTACGCAATAATTTATTTCAAACATCTTCTTGTAGATTGGTGCTACCAATCCCAAGTCACATGCAACCACACCTGCGCAGGTAAACCTAAAGATAGACCATTAAGGGTTTCCGTAAGTTAAGAAAATACAAACCGTGGAGTCATTTTTTTCTTTTACCTTCCTCAGGTCCAGAGGAATGGGGAGTGGTTTCCCAGCACTGCAACGGCAGATCTCAGTCTCCAGTTAACATTGTTACAAGCAGAATGCTGCTAGATGAACGTCTCGCTCCTTTTCACTTCATTGGCTATGAAGAAGCTTTTCATGGTCACCTCATAAACACGGGTCACAGTGGTACGTCTTTGTCATAACTGCAGTTTTAATTGAGAAAGATTTGTTAAAAATATGACAATAAATGATTTTAAATCAGCTTGGCAAAGACTTTGGGAAATAGTCACAAGGTGAACAATGCCTACAGTACTTAAACCTGATGATGCTGCAAAATGTCGACACTCTTTTAAATGTAAAAGTATTTTCCCAGTTCAACTGGATTTGCCTTCTAGTATAAGGATTAAAGGAGGAAACATGGCTGCAGAATATAAAGCAGTTCAACTGCACCTGCATTGGGGCAAAGACGGAGGACCCGGGTCCGAACACACGGTTGATGGAGAAAAATTTCCGATGGAGGTAAAAATATGGGAGTATAGAAGTGTTATAATCATATGACTAAGCCACCTTCCGTACTGTGTTCACATTAATTAAATACTGAACCATTTTCTTCCTTCTACAGATGCATATAGTCCACATAAAAGAAGAATACAAAAATCTGTCCCAGGCTTCAGGGGACCACACAGACATGGCTGTTCTTGGCTTTTTCTTTCAGGTGATTTAATTTAATTATCATATACAAAATCACCTTGAAATCTATCTGTTTGAAAAGTCTTTGATTCAACTAAGATGAACGGAGCCGGCTCTTATCAACTCGGTGCCCTACAGGCAAGAAGTTAGCTGGTGTCTTTGGCATCGCAGCCAATTCCACCACCAATCACTGTGATCACACACTCCAGAGAAACTATAGTTGTATTTTTGTGTGCCTCTTGGATGGATGATGACCCTAATATTTAACTGTCCCGCTGATGCCAAAGGCCTGTGCAATATCTGTTGTTCTGGACAAACATTTGTCAAGTGAAAATGTATTTAAAGTGTATTTAACGCTTCCTTGTCATAATGTTCCTGTTATTCTTGATCAACTACCACTCTGGGATCAACAGACACTAGGAGTGTTTAAATGTAGGGAGAAAAAAGACATTGACCTTTTCCAAACTTTTGTGGATCAAAGGTTAGAGGAAGACATAAACCTTCAGCACCAGGTTCTGTTTGAACCAAACCTCCTATCTACAGTTTATACTGTTTTACCTACTTCTACAAAATTTCCATGTTACATCAACATTTTATTCTTTTCAGGAGTCCAAGTCTGCAAATAAGAAACTTGATCCCCTTCTTAATGCCCTCAAATACATCACACAACCTAGTAAGTAACATCTGCAGTCATAGAAAAATAAGATCATTTTGCACCATTATCTTCGGGGCGGCTCATTACTCCAGCGTTAGGCTAAAGTACAATTGTTGATCGATAACAGTGTCGTAAAACTGCTTTTATAACATTTCAACAAAGAAATGGACAACCAAGCTGTCACTTTGAACCATTTCTTGTCTAATAATACATTTCTGGCTAACTTATCTCACAGCCAAAAGTACGACGCTAAAGGGAGTGTCGCTGGAAATGTTCATACCTCCTCTGAGGAACATGACCAAGTACTTTCGCTACGATGGCTCCCTCACCACACCCGACTGCGCTGAAGCTGTCACCTGGAGCTTGTTTGAAAACACAGTTCCAATAAGCATGAAGCAGGTAATTATTAAAAAAATATCTTAAATATATATTGATTTGAATGCAATTTCCTGTATTTTGACACGTTTTTGTACCACTTCAAAGCGATACGTTAGCTTATAATTAAGATATGCTATCATGCTTAATGGGAACAGAAAAGGCTGTTTAATTGAACCCCAAAACTTAAGGAATATCATGTGCTGTGGCAATCAATGTCCATTATATCGTTGTCATGGCACAAAGAGAAGCTTCTACCACCGCATCCGAATGTATTTATAAAAAACGTTCACCTGTCTGTTGTGATCTCTATTGCAGCTCGCTCTATTCGCCCAGCTTCAGTTTTCAAACGGAAAGCAGATGGTTCAAACCTACAGACCCGTGCAGCCCTTGAATGGACGTCAGGTGTTCTACTCCGGAGGCCGTCGCGCCGGGCTTAACAATGTGTTACTCATCACGTCAGTGCTGGTATCCATTACACTCTCTTGTCTCCCTCTGTTTACTTTACTACACCTTGATAAATGAACAACTGAATCCATTGATGTTTGTCAAATTATTGACATTTTATGTAGTGTATATTTAGAAAATAGAAACTAATCTAACTGTATGTAATGCGTGTGATTTTGATATGTCAAAGCATGCTTAATTTGCATTATTTGCTTAATTTCGCATTCATTTTATGTTCAAGATGTAGACTTAGCACCTGGACACCTAATTACGTATCTATATTTTATTTCTATTTTTTAAACTTTCTATAAAGTTTTCTTTCTTGCATATATTTATAATATAAAAGTGTTTTCTTTATAAATTAACTGTCCTTTCTTGCAGTCTTTTCTCACCAGTTAATAGTCTAAATGATGCTGTGTGTGTTAAGAAAGCTCAGATTATGTTACACACTGTTTTGTCTCAGTTGTTATATTATACAATTAATCAATAAACAATGAAAACATTAGTTGGATTCGTGCTTTGTAGAAAAGCTGTATATGTTGTTGTTCTTCCTGTCCGCATTACCATGATGCACTTTAATCTGATATCAGTCAGAGCGTCGCCTCCCCTAACATCCACTACGTGGCAGCACCAAACCAGATTCGTTTCACTGAATGTGTTCAAATATGGGTTGCAGAAGCCTTCTGCATACAGTGTTAAAACAGTAAATTAATACCCTTAAATATTTGATTTCTATGTTTGACAGGCGTGGTAAACGTTCACCTCTCACGGTGTGAATTGCTAGAGACCCTAAAGTGATGATGTCATAAGGCAGTTGATAATACTCAAATATAACTACTCAGAAAATAACTTAAACTGCAGCAACTCATTTAAGGGAAATATATATTTACATCTGCCCCTGTACACAACAGAAGAGGATTATCTGTGTCTGAGATCAGTCAGCAAGGACATAACTCAATCAGTCCTAGTCAGTGACCTGCAAGGATAATACCCCCTGGTGTCATTAGATGATGCACTTGTTTTTGGCCCCCTGACTACCGACAGTAGGACTCCGTACTTGAGGAGAATTCGCTTTGGATAAACTCCCATGTTGCACAGGAATAGATGTCTAATGTGACCCCAACCTTTGGCAGAGGAGTACTGAGGTAATCTGCAGCATGCACAGTCATTCACAAGGTTCTGTTGTTGTCTTGGAGAACACACATTATTATCACCCATTAACACGTGAAAATATAGCCTTTATGTGCATGTGGTATTTGACAGGGTGAATGCATTCAATATTCCTCTAGAGTCCTTTGCAGGAAATTCAACTTTTTGTCAATTCCACCATTTGCATGCAGTTCTTTTCGCTCGTCTTTTCTTCTTTTTCTTTTCTACACGGACATCTTCTCTTGGTTTGAGAGTGCTGCCCTTCCCCCACTTCCTCTTATTTCACTTGGTGTGACTCTGAGGTTTGGGTAGTCGTGACAACGGAGGACACAGGCACTTGTCTATTCTATTTGCAAAGTTTCTGTTGTTGCAAACATATTGCACATTGGCTGCTGGGATCGTGTAGAGCCTTGCACCACCAACACCACCACCCAACCCACACCTTGTCAGAAACATGCAGGCGTGAATGAGTTCTCGGAAACGTAGACGCGTTATGAATCTCTTCCTGTATAATGCATACAGATCATTTTGGACTAAAATAGAGGACAGTGTCTCAAATAATAGTCCACCAAACTCCCGTTGCAAACATTTGACATAAAAGATGCTCACGCAAACAACAAGTCTGCTGCTAATCTTTACTTTGATGTTGTATTATTATGTTGCTATTTCAGTCGAAGCGCACGCCGCGGTGTTGCATTAGAGTACTGTGTTCCTGAGATTATTGATGCACGTCCGCATTAGTAATCACTGTGATCATCAATATTGGTCTACTTCAGTGTATGGCTCCTTCTTTAAAAACAGGTGTCACCTCTTAACTGCATGTCCTTAAAAGGGATGAACAAACGTTTGGCGGCAGTGGTGCAGTCTGACGGAGCCTCATGGGCGTAGGTTTTAAATTTGCATGTGTTACTGTGTGTCTCTTAGTGTGTGTGCGGGCGTTTGTCTGTGTGCAAATGTGAAAAGTAACTGGTGCACAATGCAAGTCAATTCAGAGGTACTGTTACTTTACTCTTGTATTTCTAGATTGTGAATCTTTCTTCTAGTGTAACATAGTAGTAAAAAGTAAAAATTGTAAGTACATATTTCAAATACAATTCTCACCACTACGTGTGTGTGCGTGTGTGTGTGCGTGTGTGTGTGCGTGTGTGTGAACATCTGCATACACTTCCTGGCATGAACTTACATGTGTGTAGGTGTGTGTATGTGACAGCTTTTCCTGTGTTAACCACGTGGTTCAGACGGGGGTAATAAAAAGACCCTGTTCACTTCTGGGTTGTTCTTTCTGCTGGGGAGTCCAAAAGCTGGTAAGGCCCTGATAACATGTGACTTCATTCAAGAATCTGATCTCGGCTTTCATTTGTTCCATCGATCCATTTCGAATTCACCTAAATTCACAAGCGCTTTATGCCTCATTGATGTTTTATATCAGGGACAGTTTGAGCAGAATTACTTTGAAATGCTGTTTGTGCGTTTTCATGTTTTTCAGATATTGATCGTTGTCAGAAAATGTGTTAAACTTGACTTTACTGAACCCATCATGTCGTGAGTCTTTGCTGTGGAACGACTACAGGCTACTGATTTACAGTGTTTTCACCCATAAAGTAGAAAGCACTACTAATCTTCAATACACAGTGTAGTGTTTCCTACTTTATGGATGAGTGTACTGTTGGCTGCAGAGAGAAGAAGAAACCAACGGACTCTGTGTGAAGATCTTACAAATCTATAGAATGTTTCTCCTGCTTTTGTCATTTTGTTCAATGATTATTTATTACACATTTAAATGATAATGGCGAATGATTCAACCTGTAACTGATTTCAATGAACATAGTAAAATCACACACATCAGTGGAAACAAGTAGCTGAGATTCATAGTTAAGAGAAAACCGGTGAGCACTGTACAAATCCAATGTATTTTAATATGAGTCTCTGCTTTACACGTCTGCCACTTATAACGTTAATATGTTCCTTTGTACTGTTGATAAATAAAATATTAATATATAAATAAAATATTTGCAAAAACCTTTCTCCTCAACTTTCCTCATGAAAAACTATGATATAATTACAAAAAATATATACACAGGATATAAGGCAAAATGTATGTACTATAAAAATACTCTCTCGAGATGTAAAGCACATGTATGTACACACTCTTAAAAAGTTTTTCCTAATCACTGTTACTATTATGCTCCAATTTATGATACTATTTTTCTTTTGAAAAAATACATTATTTTTAAATAAAAGCTACTGATCCTTCTGGGTGCCTTTGGGGGCCTTTGACGTTTTCTTCTAATTCCAGGGTAGCGCCTGCAGGTAATTTGATGGAACCAAACCTCTCCGTCCGTGCAGATCCCCCTGAATTTGAAATGAAAGTTACATTTTTGTGCAGAATTCAGTGCAAGAACTTCTAATACAAATTGTTTTACTTTCATTTTAAAGTGCACACTCACGTAGTAAAACCCATCTTGATCCATGTCACCTAACACGTAGATAATGTCTCCTGACCGAAAGCCAAGTTCAACCTTTAACAGGCAAAAAGGGTTTTGAGTGTCACAACAAACCATACTGTTTTATTTGAAAAAAGAAATAAGCCCAAAACAGAATGTGGTTAATGTATTATGATAGTTTGTACTTCATTGTCGATGTTAGGTGAACTTTCCCATGGATCGTAGTCGAATAAGGCCACCATTCGTTGAACGACCACGTCATCGGGGATACTGGCCACCTCGCTCAGATCAGGTGTAAAAGACATGCCTGTAGGCCCAAACACACGGCACTCCTCCGAAATCACATCTTCCATATAGCAGCAATGCTTATGGATATAACTGTTTAAAAAACTGACGGAAGAGTAAAAAAAAAAAAAATCAGTGTTTCATTCACATTATTTCTACATGTTCATTTATTGTAGGAACTTCCTATTGTTAACTTTTACAACTTTGGCAAAACAGTTTAATATATTAAAATATATTACCCCTATTTTAGTGCTCATGTGGCGCGTTACAGCGCAGATAGGGGGGGCTGATACCTGAATGGTCCACAGGGAGGAAGCCCTGCTGCATAAGTAGATGCTTCAGGTACTCGTCATCCACTGGGATTTCATCCACCATGTTACTTGGCACGTAACCGGAGAGACCCCCCGACTCACCACGATAGAAACCGTCAGAGTCTCTGTCTCCAAATACCTAAAAAATGCAGAGAAAAGGGAAAAGAAAGCATATTGAGTGGAAGTCACACCATCCAGGTGGGAAAGGTGAGAGGAAATAAAGAACGGAGCTGATTCCTACACACTCAGCTGGCCTGGATGCCGGCCAAACAGAAAACACCATCACATTCTTATAAAGAAGCCTTTCAACGGATGAAGTAAGGACATACTGATAACTCAAACATACACATGCCAGCACACTTGAAGAGCTCCATAAAATAATTGCACTCCATTTGACCTGTTCTACGCTTTACCTTGATTATCTGGCCCGGAACAAAAGGTAGCTCTTCTGCAGCCATCTCATAGTTGGGGGACATTGCAGCAGGGTTGTAGGGGTAAAGTGCCACAAAGAGTCGTACGCTGGGAATCGACACCTGGCTCGCGGTCTCGAGCTCCCATTCCGAGAGCTCCTCCGGAGAAGCTATTTTCACTTTATCTGGGAAGATCAAAACATCCACCTCCAGCCTTGTGTCCATTTGCAGCAGCGTCAGCACTCCACTGTCAACTTTGCAGAAAGACAGCTGTTGGCAAACAGCAAACCACGCCTCGCCCTCATCCTGATTGGAGATAACTAAGTTAAGCAGAAAGAACTGTAATCCTCTTTGAAGCAAGTGGATCCCTTAAGTCAGCACTACTTCATGCACTATAAGAGTGTACAGTGCACCGTAATGGGAGTACTGGTTTGCAACCTCTGGTATGTCATCTGGATCAGATTTAGGCTGCTTATAACATAAAGTGGCAGCTGAAAGATCCGTGTAAATATTAATACACGGTTCAATGCATCTATCTATGAGAAAAACTTAAATAGGAGGTTTTAACAAGCATCCATTGAAATTGAATCAAGTTCGTTGCCCGAATTATAATATTATGGTTCTCAAAAATGAATGTAAATAAATTGATGCTCTTAAAAAAGTTCAGCATAACTACGAGGATGTATTTTAAATAAAATAAATATTCCTTAGTTTGAAGCCTCAGCTCTGTACAATAACCATCTGGATTGAAACATCAAGCCAGGGGTCAAATGTGAAGTGGCAGGATTTTCCTTCTCATACAACCAGTTTACGCTGAAAGTCAGCACTTACTCTCTTTTTACCGAGCTCAGCAGGTGATAATCTCTCCCTGTAGGGAAACGGAAAGTTTCAGAAGTTGATTGTGGACACGTAGGCTGTGGGTTTATTGTGAACAAATTTCTGGTGCGAGGCCTCCCGCGAGAAAAAAAGATGGTGGTTTGACGAATTTATCAGCGGTTTAGTGCAGAACTTGACATTTCAACCTCAGAAACCTTTATTTCCATGTTTGGCCAGAGGAGGGAGCTATGAACAAACGTGTGAAGCCGACAGTGTTTTGAGATTCAGAAATTGAAATTTGACGCTGAGATGTAAGACTCTCTCTCCCTATTCGCACTGCTTGCTCCTAAAGCATCTTATTATAAAAGCACAAACTCACTGGCAGCTTGCTCATGAACTCATCCCCTTAAGTTTAAGGGTTTGAGGATCCGAAGTGCTGTGTTCTGTGATTAGAGTTCAGTTATCACTGATGTCACGGTAAAATAAAAACATTCAAATGTAACATCTGAGAACATGGAACAAGTCCATCCAGGTCCTTTAAGTCAAACCGAACCCCTTTACTCTCCCCTGGAAAATGCAGTGGGGGGAAAGAAGGGAATAAAACTCAGATGACATTTCTCTACTTGAAAGTTATTTTCACGTTCAGTTATTAAGCACTTTTTCTAAAACCTTTATGTTAACTTTACTTTAATGTTAAAATTTGTGACCTAACCATGATCATTGTGGCGCATTTTTTGCCCCATTATTAGACAGTAGAGAGAATAACAATCCCAAATGTTTTACTGTATGTATTCATTTTAAATTTGCAAAGCATCTATTAACCTTCAGCTGACAAACGAAAATATTGCGGCCGAGCAGAAAAAAATCGAAACTCCTTCAGAGCAATGAAGCCTGACAGGAAAAATATTACTCCCTAAATGGAGGAGAACGGCCAAGAACAGAGAGTTGAAGATGGAATCAAAAAAGGTGTATTGGTAGTAAGGTCCTGGAACACATCTGTCTGGAAATGAAGTACAATCGTCTTTGGCAAGAAGAGGAAGGACAGAGCGACATTTATGGCGACGCAGTGAGTAATAATCAGATCAGCCTCACAGAGACGTCCATCCGAATAGCTGCATATCCTCCCTGTGTGTTTTCCAAAATAATACATTTTAACTTAAAAGTAAACTAAATCAACTTCAATTAATGACATTAAGGAACTTTTTTTTATCAAGTTTCTTCCGCATCCAGAGACACAAACTTTGATCTGATTGGACAATCTCAATTTATACCAAATAAAAAATGACATAACGTGTGAAATACACTTGTGTGTCTAAAAAATGAATCACATGGTTAAAAATCAAATAAATAATCAAATGTTTCTGCCTCTCTAATTAAATATATCCAGAACGTATTACGGTGGATAGGAGGGTATCCTCTGCGCACAGGTACACATGTAAGCAGATAAGAAATACAATCCGTATATTAAGTTGACTCAAATATACGAAATGCTGAACAGTCGAGAACCACTAACAAGCACTTTAGTTGTAACAGCAAACAGTGAGTGGATGGAAAGCCGAGGCAGATACTGTTGAGTAGATGGGTTGATGGAAGGATAGCTGAGTAGACAGAAGTGAGGTGAATAAGTGAAAACCAGGAGCCACACACACACACAGACTGACGGGGGGAAACGGAGAGAAGGGAACACGGGGGGAACAGGAGGCCCGGCCTAGTCGTGACAGTATTAATGCTGTTATAGGACAATGTGATTGTTAAGGAGAAATACTGGTAATAACAGAGAGGTTCCAAATGGCACACAAGTAGTTGTCTGAGGCTTTCATAAGAAACCCAGTTGTGTCATTGTAAATGGATAAAATTATTGTAGAGCTGTTAATGGTCTATTTCTAAATGTATGCTGCATGCTAGCCCTGTTAGCTGCTAGCGTAGCCGGCACCGTGTCAGAGTGGTTTAGAGGCAACAGAAATGCTCCCAACATTATATGTAGGGATCTATTCTAATGTCTGATGTCTCCTCTGATAATCCAACAGTTTTTAAAAGCCTCTCGAGCTCACCAGTAGAACCTGTACCCGTCACCATGGTGGTGAGCAAACTAGGCAGCAGGGCGTCCTAATAAAACTCTATTTATCTGCCTGTTTGCCGGAGACCAATTCTGTTTTTATGACGGGTCCAGGATCACAAGGCACACAACCCTTCTCAGTCTCTCTCTTCTGCATTCTCCACACTCCACGTGAGGTGTGACTTCTACAGGGAATAGGGAAGGACATCACTTTTACCTTTTTAGGTTGACGTTCATTACATTTCTTTGAAAAGCGTCTAGCGGCCCCGCGGCCTGAGGAGAGAGGTCAATTCTAACGACTTGGTTAAGACTTGTTTAGGAAGTCAGAACGTCCAGTCTGATTAAGCAAGAGATAAGAAGGTTCTGGACCTGGTATATACAGTACTGTGCGTTACAAAACACACTTCAACATTTAAAAATTCAAGGATCAGGGATTATTCATTGTCACTGTGCAACAGGGTTGCTCAATGAAACGCAGCTGTTATTTTACGTAAGACCAAAAAGCTTCAACCAATTCAAATTCATTGGAGCCCCACTGTTATGTAACTGATATTTAAACGTGTGCACAACCCGTGTTAGGTTATGTGACCCTCCTCCATAATCCATTACTTCCCACAGGTCTTCAGCTCTAGCGAAGAGCGCAAAGGACTTCATGTCCCACAAGGCATTGGGCCCAGCTGCTCCCATCCATCGCTGCGCGCCTTTGGTTTCCAAGTATGGAGCGTTACATCATTGGCACGGACACCAACCTTCCCGGGTGATGACGCAGCCGAGGGAGGGAGGGAGCGAGGAGAGGAAGGGAGGGAGGGAAGAGAGGGTGTCCCGTCTGCGCGCAGCACAGGCAGACAGCAGGGAACAGCTGCAGCATTCGGTTCGCGAAGGATTTCACTGCATTGCGATTAAAATATCATTCATTTCACCACCCAAAAACATTCAAGTGCAGCAGCTCGACTAAGCAACTACACGTCATTAGAAAAATGGTTGATCGCGAGCAGCTGGTGCAGAAAGCCAGGCTGGCTGAACAGGCTGAGAGATATGATGATATGGCAGCTTCCATGAAATCGGTAAGTCTAATATATACAGAATATGATTAATGATGCCGTGCATGAGAAATGCTACTTTGCGTAAAGGCGCGTCCTACAATATCCACTGTGTTGACCGTACATGTAGTTGTTGGACTGCTGGCTTGATATTTCAGCTTTACAATCAAGGGGGGGGGGGGAACATATTTAATTTCTGTATTTGCCGTGTCAGTAATTCATTTACTGCTCAGGGCTTTTCTTTCTGTGTCGAGTCCAAATCGTCGGCTCCTTGGGCGGTGCCTTTCTGCTGGCCGAGCCTAATTTCATTCAAAGGGATATTACATCCAAATGCACACATGAGCTTCATCTCCCGGTTAATAAGAAGCTCAAGTCATATGGAGGCTCTGCTCTATTACATTAGCTGCCTTTCCTCCGTTTTTACCACCCGCCTCCCTCGATAATGCCTCATTTACGAAAGCTTCTGCCACCATGCGAGATTGCTCCGAAAAAGCCCATCAACGGCTGCTGCCTCCTCCTCCTCCTCCTCCTCCTTCTTTTCTTCCTCTTCCTCCTCCTCCTCCTCCTCCTCCTCCTCTCCTTCCTCCTCTCTTTGTAACATGAATCCAAATGATATGCATGATCAAAATCTACTCCATTTTCATGGAAGAATCACATAGAGGGATTTTTTTGGAGCATGATTGGTATGAATGCTCTGAAAGGAGCCCTTAAACTGCTCTGTACTCTGAACTAACGTAGGAGGCGGCAGAATCTCTCTCTAGAATGTTCTGTCATATTGCAGTGAGTCAATATAATCAGGATTGTGGGCTTTGTTTTTACCTAACTACATTCCTCATTCATGTGGACGGGCTCTCTCAATTTTAAAGTCATTTTGGGTTGAGGGTTGAGGACCCTAATGAAGCATAGAAGAATTATCAGCCTGACAGGATCTTTTTCACCTCTTAATAGCTGTCACTGGGGGGGCACAGCCTTTTTTCTATTCGAATCCCGGCACCCTTAAAGAAACTATATGGATGCTATCCCCCCCATGTGTTCAATAAAATGCTGTGTAACAACAGCTCATACTGGAAAAAAAGGCATCATGAAGGTCTCAGCCAGGAGCCTGCGTGAGCTCACACACAGATTGTCATGCGTGCTTTAAAGTAGGAACATTTTGTCTGATGTTCCTCAGGAGGGACGGAGTGAGCCCCTGTGGATTGTCATCAGGGGGGTTTCTGGTTGCAGGGGGGGGGGACGGAGTGTGTGTGTGTGTGTGTGCAGGGAGGGATTCCTTTCCCTTTAAACAATCTGCCGTGTCAGTGCGGTCCAAACTAGGCCTTTCTGCAGGGCCGTGTACTCTGAGTCTAATCAAAGGGAATCCCTGGCCATTAAGGTCAGAAATATATTCTGTATGTATCCTTTTTGTGGAGATTTTTACATGTAGTTTTTATATTTATGCTTGGCTAATGATTTCCGTACAAATGATTAATCAGCGACATTTCTTCCGTCTAACCTTTTAAAACCAACACATACCTGAAACGAATGATACTGATTTATTTTCTGTTCCTGATTCATTAGTCCACTATTGTTACAGCTCGTCAAAGCTTTCTGGCCTTTTTAGCTCTAAATGAGGATGTTGGTATTCGACATGGACTATGTAGCCCTTGAATTTACACACGTGTGACATTATTGTCACTTGGATGCTCTCAGCTATTCTTTGAATATTTGACAATAAATGTCTCATGTTTGATGTCTGCATGCGTACAGTGGGTGTACAGTAGGCCTTTGCGTCTCTGTAGCTCGAGCCCTGCTCTTCATGAGTCTGTGACGTCAGGGATCTTGCGCCATCTTTGTGCAGCTCAGCATGTTAATAACGAGACATTTTTCAGATAAAAGCAGAAAAACGCTTTTGTGAAGCCCAAGTTACACTATGCATCACTTTACATCCCTTATGTATTTATTGATGAAAGAACCCAACACAATGGTACTTTTACAATTAATTAAACCCTGAATTGGTGGCCTTTTCTAGGCAACATAGTCTCTTTTGTCAACAACCCAACTATGAAACTGATCCGTCAACATCTAAAATTAACAGTCGATCTCAGAGTGATGTCACAGCTTGGTGTTTGACAGGTAAAAAGGTCAGTTTGAGCCACAGAGAAGGTCACTGGGACATGTGAACTGCCTGTGTAGTGATGCGTTTCACTGACAGTGCAGCTGGCCCGGAGTGCTTGTGGGAACATTTTAGCTCTCCAGCCCTCCTTTCCTTTCTCGTCCCCCCACTGCTGCCAACTATCTTGAATATTGTTACTTGCGTAGCTTTTCCATTTGGCAGCTGGAGCTCCTGGAGCACTAAATTACGTTACATTACATGTCATTTTTCTGAATGAATAAATGGTCATGGAGACTATACAGCTTAAACATGACAAGTCAAATATTTTCCTTTTTTTCTGTGGACCATTGTCTTTAACATGAAAAGACCTTTTTATAATAAGGACGCAACTAACAATTTGTGGATCATCTACCTGATCACTTTGTTTATAGATTGGTTGGTCAAACTAATTTCAAGAAAAATGTTTTGCTAATGAACTGCATCAATGGACACCAGCCAGGCTGAATCCACTTGAGTTTCCAGCGGTTAACATGTTAATCCACAAACTAAAGAGGCACCCTCACAATGTGACATCTTACAATTGCCTCTTTCTTCCAACAAATATTCCAAGAAGATTACAACTATATGGTAAAATAAAACAGAAAATCCTCCCTTTTAAAGTAACTGGAACAATAAAACGATTGCCGGCTCTAGAAAAGACACTTGGTTCTCTTGGATTATATGTCTTCATAGTGAATATATTTGTATACCTGGTGCAGTCAAGACTAATGCTCAGGTGATGAAATGGTCCATTGTCTCCCTCTTGCAGGTAACAGAGCTGAACGAGGCCCTGTCCAACGAGGAGAGGAACCTCTTGTCCGTGGCCTACAAGAACGTGGTCGGTGCCCGTCGCTCGTCCTGGAGGGTGATCTCCAGCATTGAGCAGAAGACCTCGGCCGACGGCAATGAGAAGAAGATTGAGATGGTGAGGGCCTACAGGGAGAAGATTGAGAAGGAGCTGGAGGCCGTGTGCCAGGATGTGCTCAACCTTCTGGACAACTTCCTGATCAAGAACTGCAGCGAGACGCAGCACGAGAGCAAGGTCTTCTACCTGAAGATGAAGGGCGACTACTACCGGTACCTGGCTGAGGTGGCCACGGGCGAGAAGAAGGCCACCGTGGTGGAGTCCTCGGAAAAGTCCTACAACGAGGCCCACGAGATAAGCAAGGAGCACATGCAGCCCACCCACCCCATCCGCCTGGGCTTAGCCCTCAACTACTCGGTGTTTTACTACGAGATCCAGAACGCCCCGGAGCAGGCCTGTCATCTGGCCAAGACCGCCTTCGATGACGCCATCGCCGAGCTCGACACCCTCAACGAGGACTCCTACAAAGACTCCACTCTCATCATGCAGCTGCTGCGAGACAACTTGACACTGTGGACAAGTGACCAGCAGGATGACGAGGGAGGGGAGGGCGCCAATTAAAGAGAAACCACACTTTGAAAAAAAATATATTTATGAAGGGGCGGGTGGACTTTGGCAGCCACCTCTGCCGACGATACAACCGCAGCAGCAGTTCTTTATTTTTCCATGTGTTAAAAGAAAAGAATCAAAAGAGAGGTGGGAGTGGAGGTTAAATCTTAGTTTAAATATATATATAGAAATATATATACAGTTGAAAGGGGCCTCCGTCTTCTTGATTTTCTCTTTGACATTTGCCAAAACCACTGATGTGTCAGTCAATCAGCCTGAAGTGGTTGTCGTTGGATTGAAATGGCAGCCTCACACTGGCGTAGGAACTGATCTCGTTCCGTCAAGACAAAGCTGCATAGTTAGGCTTTTGCGTGATAGGGATGCATCTGATTCACTTGAGAGAGAAGGTGCTTGAATGGGAATGCCTCACAAAACTAGTTTGCATTGGTTCCAGTAGTAAGTCTTTCTATGAGAAACGGGGCCCTCAGCCTGACGTTGAACCCACACCAACGAGAAAAGAGAAAGTTGTAATTAGATTAATTCCCCAAACGTTTGAAAGGATGAATTAGGCAGAAGTCAAATTGAGGACTTAATAGTAAACATTGATTCCCCTTCCTAAAGTTCAGATTGGTATGTAATGTCACTTGAACCGTAGATTATTTTGGAGGTGAAGATTACGAAAGGCAGAGACTTAACAATATAAAACATAAAAAGTACAAAAAAACAAAAAACAAATAAAAGCAGCTTTAGAGTTTGTGGTTTACTTCTGTGTTTGTTTTATTAAATGCACTTGCCTACTATACTGTTTCTTCAGTGTAAGATGATGACAACAATAATATCCAATATTCAATATTGTGCATGCTGGTGATGTATTTATATACAGTAGCTTGACTTTATTAACTTATACTGTGGGTGTTAAGTATTCATATGATTGAGAAAAACAAGCTTCGTCTGATGTTGACTTCTAATCCCTAATTTATTTCATTTGTTAATGGCTTTTTGATTTGCTTTACCAAAATGGTGATCGTAAAAATGGACCTGTAATGAGTGTTGCTATAGTGACATGCAATATGTGTATTTAATTTGTTACTGAAAGAAAAGATAAAAAATATAAAAACTCACCAGTGATCACTCAATCTTACCAGCTGGCGTTTGTCACATTGAAGTATGATTATGACATTGAACAGTATTCAAGTACTTTTTGTCTTGCTACCCAGTTTTAATGGTGACGTTTTCAGGCTCAATGTTTCTGTTGTGAATCCACAAACATGGACCATATTTTATTTCCGACAGTATACATTTCTTTTATACCTTTTTGCTGTTCCTGAGTGACAAAATATCTTGAATGTGAGTCATTATGTAGCAGTTGCACAAGAACCGAAATAATAGCTATGATAATAAAAAAGAATATGACTAAATTATACATGCACCATTTCTGTGGTGGTCTAGTGTATTGTCCAGTACAGCTTTTCTTTTTGTTCCTGTATCACTCTTCAATATGCCTCATTTGCAAGTCAATCTTTACAAAAAAAGGATGTATCTGCCAGTATTCTAAGTTCCCATATGCATGTTTGTATTTTCCTCACTTTGATATGTGTTGGATGGTACCGCTCTCTGTACAGCACATATATATGAATATTCAACACCAATGCACAAATGGAGTCACCGGGAAAGCAAAGGCAGTTCAGTAATATTGGTTTTACAGATTAGCTAATGTGATAATTAACGTCTTCTGAACCGACTTTAGACACTAGGGCGCTCCAGGTCACAGGAAGCTGCTGAATGCATTTATCTTCATAATGCTGCTACTGCTATAGATTATTACATTAATATATTCATACAAATGGCAGTTTTCCTTTTTTTCCTAATAGATAGCAGTTTTTGGGGACTTATCACAGATGTGATGGCTTAAGAGAGAAACCAAAAGCCTTAAGGTCAGTCACACAACCTTGTTCACATGTCACCCTCATGAGTCAGCCTCCATGAGCTCACACTGTATGTCACAGCTGCTTTGATTTATTTTTAACATATTGCTGGTCTTGAAGGCTCGCCATACAAATAGCATGAAATCCTGATGCCAAGCTGCACAACTGCTCACAGTTTATAAATATTACAGTGGATTTGATCTGTTTTATGTTTAGTGAGTTTTTAAAAAAGAGTGGATCGGCATTTTTCTCTCATTATCTTTGTGTGAATATTTTTGAAATAACAGACATTGTCAAGAATACATGCATTATGCTGATTTTTTAATAATTAGTTATTTATTGTTTATATTATGTTGGATGTTGATCCATTTTTCCGCTGTGACATTAAAACAATTACAGGAAGTGAGGTGAAAAGGAGAAAATCGTGAATTAGTTTAAAGCGAAGCTGACCTGCTGGATATTTGCAGGGGGGGCGACAGGAATGCAAACTGTATGCTCTGAGGAATATTTGATTGCCATCTGTTGCCCATTAAAGTTATTTGTTTAACGGTTCTACTCTATATTTTTGTTTATATCATAACGCAAACACTTCAGCTCTTTTTTTAAAATTTGCATAAAAACACTTTTTTTTTTGAATGTCGGAGAAATTTTACCGCCCAAGCAATGACACAGGAAGTTGTGTGGGCAGGTGTGTGCGTTGTGCGCTTGTGCATCCATATCTGAATGCACAAGCACACACACACACCTGCTGTGTGTTGAGTGTCTGTGGGTGAACTATAGAGATGGAGTATGAATAAGCTCCAGTGCTGATGCACTGCTAGCTCCCTTAACAACTACACTATATCTTAAATGAGTTCATTTTAAGCCTACCTCGCTAAAGATTAACTAAATTAGGGCATTAATGAAAAATACAGCCGGTTTAATTATTGCAGCAGGAGAGCACTGCAATGAATATAAAATCCTCTATTTCATGACTAAAAATGGAGGATTCTTTTAAGGCTACATGCAAGTCATATTATATACACATATATGTCGGGTCCATCCCAGTACCTGTGCATAAACAGGAAGTCACACTGATCGATCACCTGAAGTGGTAAACTGCTGGACTGCTCACTCTCCGACTGCAGCACCGTGCTGCAGCTTGCTGCACTCAACCTTTCATGAGATTAAATTCTCAGTTTTGCAAGGTCCTTCTCAACAGCCAATCGCTGACAGGCTCACTCTCTGCAGCCACCAATCCGCTTCCTGTTGCTAAGGCTATAATAAGTATCCCGCTATTAGCTGGCTCCTTGCTGCACTGCACAGATACCTATTGCATCCCGTAGAAAAATGAAAGCTCAAAGCAGACAGCTCATTAGGATGCAGCACCAAGAAGCCTATTTCAGTCCACTTCTTCAGTTTTAGGAAGATTGGTGTCTTCATCATTGGTAAATGTTGGTCACATTTGACAAAGGGCTGGGCCCTGCTGAGGGACGTGTGATTGAATCTCCAGCAGCCACAGATTCAATTTGAGATGGTTAAAAACTAACCTTTACCAATAAAAACAACAACTAATAGCTGCATAAATTAATGTACATAATGACCTTTGAATCGAAGAAACATATATGTCAAAGCAGTTCATTTGATTTGATAAAATCCTTGGAGAGGATGATGTTTCATTATGTTCCATTTAAATAACCAATAACCGCTCTGTCTGATCACTTTCATCACACAGAAGTTTATTCCCCTTACGGGAGGCAGGAGCAATAACAGATCATTCAGTCTTAATCATGTCCCAGAAAGGCAATCGCCTTCTAAATTACTGGAACAAATTTCCTGTGAGCTTCAGTGGACGATGATGCCACTTTCCGCAATGTCTCATTGAAAAAGGGACAGACGATGTGAAATAAAAATAATTTTCATTCATTAATTTTAATAAGCTGTTTTGATTGAAGAGAGATATTTGGCTCGTAGGCCGATATATTCAACGCGTTAAGGCGACAAATAACTAGGTTATTTCAAAACTTCTTTTTTTCTACAGTTAAAAATTATTGCATATTAGAGGTGCACAAAGGCAGATTGTGTTACCTTTGCAGAGCTCGGCTAGCTATGCTAAGCTAAGCAAAGCCAAATAGCTGCTGACTGGAGCCTCATGTTATGAATACGACTGATATAAATAGTCTAGTCCAACTGAACAAATTTGAATTATGCTAATTAGTAAATATTGGTATGCTAACACGCTGAACTGAGATGGTCACCATTGTAAACATTATACCTTCATGTCAGCATTGTTTCACCCTCAACCCCCTTTTAACATCACATTACCCGTCTACAAAACCACAGGGCCGTCACGGCTGGCTGTGCGGCTCTGGACTTGACACAGTCAACATACGGCCCCCTCCACTCAGTACATAAAGGCTCGCGGCCTGGAGGTGAAACATTGCAGCTTGTGATCAATCAAGTGATTGGAAAGGATGCTTTGGCTCGGCAATAGATTCATCAGGAACTGAGACTAAACACAAGATTACATTTCTGAGCAGCAGATATGCTGACACGTCATTTTGAAAAGGTAACTATCTGACTGAATGCGATCTATGCAACGGAGATAAATAGCAGTTCGGCTCCAGAAATATCCACCCGTTAGAAGGCGGAGGGGTGGAGGGGACGGTGGAGAAAGAGGGGGCCGACGTAGACGCAGAGAACAGAGACAGATCTATAAATAGGCCTCCCCGCAGCGAGTGAGTAGACAGTGAGTGGACCAGAGACATCAATGTGACAGCCCATCCACTATGGAGACTTTCTGCCTCTCTATGGCTCCTGAGAGTTTGTATTCCCTCCGGCGGAACAAGCACAGGACGTGACGAAATCACACAGATAACACAAATAATCAGCTTCTGTTATCTTAAAGTTCACCACGCGCAGTTATTAGTATTGTTTGAGTTACGAGTAATTATAGGACAAAGAGCGCTGCTGCAGAGTCTTCCAGGCACAAAGACAGCTGCTGCACGCCTGACTGCTTCAAAATAAATTATTCACGCTAACATTTAGGCTTTGTATTATTAATCAAAAAGTGTCACAATATTCTGCTGTAGGTTTTAAGAGGCTATTTTAAGAGAGCACTTGTCCCAAAACATTAGAGGATACAGCAGGCAATGGAAAAGTTTCAACACAGGAAGAAGCTTAGCCCCGCCCCTTCCCCCCAATAAACCCTCCCCATCCGGGTGCAACACACACCGTTGTCATTTTAGATCGTCAAATCAGCTAATAATACTGTTGGTGATTATTCATAACTACAGAGGCTTGTGTGATGAACAGAAGTTTGTAAAAGGTGAGTCTAAAATTAAGTCCCCACCCCGACGCTTATATCATCCTGCATGTTCTCTCAAGGCCTCACGTTGCCAAATGATCTCAGTCCCTCAGCGTATTCTGCTCCAAATTGACTATTTAAGACATATTTGATGTGTTACACATCCTGGGATTCACAAAGATGATGTCTTGTATTGTATAAAAAATTATAAAGCTGAAGATTAAGAAATGTCATACATTTTCTCTAAAATACAGTTTCAGAGAATTCTTTTTCTCACACAATATTTCTTCACAACATGAGTCCTCTGCAAGATCACCACCTGCCAACTGAAGAGCAAGCTCTTCATTTTCACAGCGAGACACGTATATACGTCATATTGTCTGTGGGCCCACGCTGAGTGAGCACTGGGTTTTTGGGAGACCTGGATGAGCCCCCGGGAGTACTCCAGCCTACTGTGACACGTACAAGTATCCTCCACAGAGAGCTCGATATCAGAGGACGTGAGCGATCTGTTTGACCCCCTCTGACGGATCGCTGACCAGGGGAGGCGTCTTCAGCGAGAAGGGAGGAGGCGCACGGTGAAAACAGTTAACGGCCCAACGGGCTAAATTTAGCAGCACCTGTTCAAGAAAGGGATTTTCTTGTTTCCTTTTCCACTTCCCTCTCCAGCTTTCCTCAAGTATCTGCTCGTAGTCATGAACGCGATAATCAAATGTCAAGAAAAGGATTTTCTTTTTTCCCTTTCTGCTTCCTTCTCCAGCTTCTCTCAGGTATCTGCTCGTAGTCGTGAACGCGATAATCAAATGTCGTCACTTGTCTGGCAGTTTGTGATGCAAGTCTTTGCCTCGTAACCTGTCATCTATTTTGAAAATCTTAACTCCAGAGGCCAAAAAGAGGCTCACAATGTTTTAATTAACTGTTAATGAATCAAATATAATCAAATACTTGAATACTGGGAATTCATCTGTTAAGGCTGGTCTGATACAAACACACAGTCTGATACTCGCATTTCATTATAAATCATCAATCATCCTTCTGTGTGTTCGTTCGCCTTGTTATCTAAGCAGTCCTGCTTTGTTGTACAATCAGCTCCCAAGGTGCCGACTGGTTGACAAATTACACCTCGCAGTGTTTGCGGGTCGGGCGGATGTCTGAGCCGGTGACTCATTACGTACGCGAGCACAGGGGATTCCCAACAGCGCAGGCAAGAAGAAGAGGAAGAAGAACCCTCCTCCACTCTGCAGCCTTGAGGGGACGTGCAGCCCAGTTGACAGCGGGCCGGTCGGGTCGGTGGTGGTGGTGGTGACAGAAAAGGGTTGGGGGGCTGTAGGGGGGAACAGTGGTGAGGTCACAGAAATACAGACTAAGTAGTGAGAGCCAGGATCAGTTTTAAGTAGCGCTGGATGTGGAAAACCGAGGGGAGACTCGGGGACCAGATGCTGAGGTTCCCCTGACCCTCCGTGAAACAATGACACGGAGGTTACAGCCCTAAATATAAAGCTCGTAATGAACAATAGAATGTAACATTGCAGCACTACTCAGGGATTGAGCTCAGGAGGAAAAGCAGTCGCACAGTGGAGTTACTACTCTGTATGAGCGCAGTATTGTGCTGTTGCATGGCAACAGTTTCCACAGAAATCTTTGCTTTGGTCTTCACACACGAAAAATGGGCTGACTGCAGGAATACAAATGATCTCATGAACCATCTCGCAGAGGCTCTGCACTGGATGTGGGATGTTTTCAGTGGATGTGGGATGTTGTTTGTGATGGAACACCTGCTAGTACAGCTGCCATACAAAACTAATCACATAATACCAGTGAGATAATTGCAATGGCAAACAGCTTTCCTCTGTGACATTATTTCTAGCCATTTGATGAAGATATATTTGAAAGACAATGAAGTTTTTTATCCTGTTCTTTAAGCATTACGGTAAATAGTTTCATGCAGAGAGGGAGACGATATATAATGTATACCACTCTTGTGTTTGGTATTGGTAGTCACACCTAACTCTTAACTCTCGCAGCATTACTGAATAGATTTTAAAGTTGTCATCATTGCGCATACATGTATGGTATTTAGAGGGCCAGCAGACTGTCAAATCATACAACCCAGTCTGTTTATGGTCAAGTTAGCTAGATTTTTCTACCATAGTAGTTCCCTCTTGTCTTCAATAATTTTTACTTTAACTTTACTTTCTACATTTTTTATAATTGTGATTTTCTCTTCAGCTGCAATGACACAGCATCACTCTGCCATTTTGTTTTGTTTATTTGTACATCTAGTGTACAATAGTGGCCATTGTGTCCACAATGTTCTGTCTCAAACCACGAACAGAAAATGTCCCCACTTCACGCAGCTCACCTTCAGGCCTCCTCTACAATGGCCGTCTTCTTCAATAAAACCTGTCTCTCACAAACCAGCAACGCTGCCATGACGACTGTCTGTGGCCCTCAGGGAATTTACATTTTGCAGCATCATACCTCTCACTTATCTTTGAACAAGGCTTCTATTTTAGAAGCACATTGAAGGGAGAGAAGAAAGAAGTGATGCAGTTTGCATTTGGATGAAATACTGTATCTAACTGACAATGTCATATATATTTTTAGATTTTATTGACATTTCACATTATATTTTTGTAGCTCCGTTTCAAATATACCAGTGGTTACAAAGGGTGTGTTATTTCTGAATGATATTTTGAACATTAATTGTATACAAGTTAATGAGAACAGCGTTTATGGAGCTCGACAGGTTTCAGTGTCTTCATCACTCAATTTGCTCTTAACAGGGGTTCAAACATAAGGCCTCTTGGTTTGTTGTCGTTGTCTTTACTCGTTACACCAGGCTGCCCTCTACTGGTCTGCAGGGTGACGTACATTAGATAGTGAAACCGTTCTTTCTTCAAAGTAAAACCAAACCCCGGTTTGCATGTTTTGGAGATGTGACCCTTTCTGTTGTCTGATAGAATCTTTAAATGTTTGTCTATGTATTAATAATCAAACTTTTTAGAATTTTGGAAATGTAACTATGACTGCCATTTTAAAAGGCCCCAGAGACATAAAATACAGTGATTTTGCTGAATGTGGAACCAACGCAGGTAAACATACAATATCAAAAGAAAAAAGTCCACTTACACCCCAAAATACCTTTTTCTGCAGTCATTCATAGTCATTTTTAAAACAAAAACTTTTATTTAAGGACATACTTATTATCTTCAACAGCAGTAGGAAAATGTAAAAGATGTTATTTTTCAAAGCAAATGCATCATATCACATCCATGAGCAACATCACACATGCCATCAGTAAACAAACAGAATGAGAAAAAAAAGCCTTAATGTATATTTATAATCATAGAATACTCATACGTGCATAAATGCCACAAGTATACGTTTTATGCACAAAAGTGACGGACGCGTTAACACAGCAAACATTTTAAAGCACACACAAGAAATTGTGAGATTAGGAAAACGTTGTACAAAACAAGTAACACATGTTTTTTTCATTCCTTTGACTCTGTAAATGAATCGTCTTCATACAGATCCTCCAACTCCTCTCTGCTTCCCTCTTTGCTGATTTTCCTGTGGGGCAACACATGTTCACTCATGTTTAAGGGTCCAAGTAGGATTGCACAGGATGAGGAGAAGGATATCACCATCCCACAATCGCTAAAAATGCCATATTACTTCACATCCTCCACAGATCAGCTCATCACTCGTGTGTCCCGTTATTTCAGGTACAGCTCGTCGATGAGCTCGTCTCCCTCAAATACTCTTAAAGTTGAACAAACAACTGATGAGCTCTGCCATATGTGAGGAGTTTTAGCTCAACCTTTATCAAATTTACCTCAAGGAAGGATGAATGTGAGTCGAAGACCCCAATAAGCCCCAAGAGCCCCTGCAAGAAGGAGATGTAAGAGGTCAGAATTCATACTCTTAGTAATGAAAAACACAGAATAATTGTGGCAGGATTGTAGCCCTGGAAAATAAACGTGTTCTATTTTTAGTTGTGTGGCCGGACGTATAGACATAAAACTGGAGTAAAGTTAGCTTCAACGACACTGATCTTATATTCAATTAGTTTCTGCCTGTTTGAGAAAGGCTTCACGTATAAACGACGTAGCTGGCCGATCTGTTTTTATCTAAGCATCTGCTGTTGTGTTTTGTTAAAGGCTTAATCCCGGCAGTCACAGAGCTGGCGGTTTGGCAGTGGGAGCCGGCAGGATTTGCCGAGTAGGCCACTTACGTAAGAAGACCTCCGGGGGCAGACATGGACCTCTCCGCCCGTCTGCCCAGACACTCAAAGGGATTACTGAAAGATCGCTTCCTCAGCATGGACTTCACCAGAATCTGCAGTGGACGTCAGAGAAAGCAGTAGTTATAACACAGAGCATCTTTAATACTATAATCCCGTCCCTTACCATTAGATCATCACCCCGACACCTATACTGGGAAACATTATGAACCAAATGTCCAAATTTTGTGTCTGCTCATTTCTGTAATGTCTGCGTCTTGAGACTTTTGTAGAAGTAAATGGTTTTCATATAAGTGAAGACCATCTTCAGGCTTGTACTTATGACGAGAGGAAATTAAATATATATTTCAATTGAAATACTCAAAATCACCAGCCAGTGTTTACCATCGAAGCAGTTAAACAGTGCTAAGCGAGGGAGCGATGAGCGACTTACCACAGCGGAGAGGCTTGGGATGAGCGTGACGCTGTTCTGCACCTCCTCCTCAGTGACCTCCACCGCCGTGCAGTGCTCCTCCTCCAGAGGAAGAGGGTTGGAGCCGTTCTCGGTCACCCACGCATGGAGCTGTAACAACACGACAGCATCACTATGCATGAAACAACGACGATGAACGTAATCTCTTATTTAACATTAGTCAATGGGGTCACCTTAATCTCAGGAATGTTGATTCTTGTTTCAGGGTTTTTGTCCAGCATCCTCTCAATGAGCTCTTTCAGTTCCTTACTTATTAATGGTCTGCGGAAAAAGTTTTACATTGTTTTACAGATAAATGTTTTCGACCTTGGTTCCTGATACACCACAATACCACAACATGATAAGACCAGCTTAACCAACATGGAAGAGCAGACGACGTTGGATTAACTGGTGAAATAGAACAAGAGTGTAAACGAAGTGACGCAGAGGGACGAGGACAGGAAGGACCTCCGGAGAGGCGGTTCCGGTGCCAATGATTGGATAGGATGAGTAAGTTAATTGAGAGCTTCCTGAAACAGTTTGGGAAGCCAGGTAAAGAAACACCACAAACGTACATCCCTGTTTCCTCCTGACTCGGGACCAAGAAGAAGACAATGCAGAAGAGTTCTAGACTTAATCTTTTAAAGACTTCTCTTCTTGTCTGCAATGCTGCAAATTACCGGTGCAACATGTGATTTGCAGCATCACACAGAAATCGGGCCAAGAGTTGAGCGGGCTTTAACGAGATGACTTCCACCTGTGCTTTAACGAGATGACTTCCACCTGTGCTTTGACGAGTCAAAATGTCAGCTGTGAAAATCCTCTGTGTGAGAAACTAGCATCAACGGGCGTGACATTTTATTAAACTTGTTTTTGATCAAAAAAATGTTTCAGAGGCTACAAGGAACAGAAAAACAAAAATATGAGAAAAAACCATAGAAACTGACTGTGCGTCTCTCTTCCACTAACAAACAATCTGCTTTTTTAAACTCGAATTTTTTTTCCTTATCCTGAATTAAACATTCACACCTTTACAAAGGGTAATTCCTTTACAAAGGGTAATTGCAGCCAGGTGTTTTTGTATCAAAATAAAAGTCACTTACTGCTCTCACTGCTCTGAAATGTCAAATTTCTCGTATGTCTAAGATTTTTTGGCCATAAATGTTCCTGATTCCTGAGTCCTGGGTCATTACTACAGTAGTCTCAAACATAGTGCTATTATGTTGTATACATTACTTTCCTGTTATGTAATAAGCCAGTTAGCTATTCTACCGAAATGCTTTGAATGTTTTCTTACGTTTCTGGAAACTCCACAGATTTGTTCTTGATCTTGTTGTGCAGAGAGAGGATGCATGTGTCATAAAAAGGACACTGGAACAGGCAAAACAAAGCGACATGATTAAAAAAAACTGTGAGAACCAAATGTGGCATTGGCTCTATATTTGATGTGCTTTGGTTTTCTTACCCTTCCAAAGACAAAACAGTAAAGTGTGACTCCCATCGCCCATATGTCTAATGCCTGGTAAACAAAACAGCAATCATCAAGGCCGTGAAAAGCTCTCAGTAGGCGGGTGGAAATGTTTCCTAATAAAACCCAGGCACACATAACGAAGCTCATCTAAAGGCAATGTGACTGCCCGGTTGCTGTCATCTTTTTTTCTCACCTTGCCGCTGAACCTCCGCCCGTGTTCGCTCATCATCTCAGGGGCCATGAAGGCCGGCGTCCCCGCCGTGCTCGACAGTAGAGCATCCGTCCCCTCAAACTCGTTGCTCACGCCGAAGTCCGCAATCTTGACGTGACCGTCGTCCCCCAGCAGCAGGTTGGAGGGTTTGATGTCCCTGTGGATGATCTTGTGGTAGTGCACTGGACATGAAACAAAAAGTGAACAACGTGTCTTAGTAGCTACATGAAGCAGTCAAAACGTCATCTGGCAGTTAGAATTTTTTTATTATTTTCTAATTCAGATTTTATGTCAGTTTATATAACCCTATTGAGCACAGTTTGTTCAAGTTTGGGGGAACAACTTTCAGCTTGTTTAAGGAACCAAACACTTTTCAGTCCGATATTTTTAGATGACTCATTTTTAGACTACTTAAGATTTGTGACTCAAAGCAAGTGGCCTAAAATTACATACCGAGATAAGTGAAAACATTTTTTTCTAAAAGCTACGGCTGCAGGAGGTTTTGAGTGTAATTAACTAATCTGCAGACTTACAGTATTCTATTCCCAGGACGATGTCTCTGAAGTAAAAGCGAGCCTGCTCCTCTGTGAAAGGCTCGTCGGTAGGAACCTCCATCACCTGGCTGAACAACACCACAGGTACAGAGAAGGCTTCAAAGTAACTACGTATGTTGTATGTTATGGAACCGGGCAAATGCCTACACAGAATTGCACAAAAACATACCCCCTCTTCATCAAATCGAAGGCTTGAGGACAAATAGTCAGACTTTAACGACACGCCCATTTTTATTGACATAATTTGGTAAATTAAGTATGTGTAGAATAGATAGATAAGTTCCTACCCATATGAAGTCCATCTTCATCAGGGTCATCAAGCACCTGCAGGACATTTGAAGTTCGGTGGCCTCATATTTTAGACAAATACGTTTTTTTAACGTTACATTTTTAAAGTTCCTACACAATCTTCTGACTGACCTCCACCAGTTTAACAACGTTAGGATGGTCCAGTTTCTTCAGAATGGCAATCTCCTTGTACACTTTCTCCAGAGGAAACACAGTGTTGGATCCTTGAGGAGGCAGGCGGCCTGAAACGACATACCGAGATGTGTCTCCAACGAGTTGGGAAATTGGTTGGGAATTGGGAAAAAACTTGTGAGACATTTGTAGACAGAGACGACGGTTTTGACTCACGCAAAAATCCACACTGCTTCATCAGCCTCTTCTTTGAAACCACTTTCATGGCCTTAAAGAAATTAGTTAAAGCAAATGAAGCTGATGAAGAACTAGCAGGTAAACTGATTCAAACAAAATTCATCAGCTTCAACTCACATAGTACTGCTCAGAATCTTCATTATAGGCCAACTTCACCACTCCATATGAGCCCTAGGATGTAGGAATAAGAAAAGCAAACAGCTTTATAAATCTTTTGTCCTCACTTCTGTTTCACGTTGCTCATTTGGTGACTACGTGCAACACTGTTTATTCACCTTTCCGATCTCTTTCTTCAATTTATACTGGTTGAGCTGTACACAATCCTGCAGAAACGTAAGAAAATAAATCAAACAGTGAAACATATCTTGAAAAAAAAGTGAAACAAAGTAAAAAATGCAGTGCGTATTTTCCGTTAGTTCAGAGTCTCCTCACATCAGCATCTGTGATGGACACGCGCTTGGTCTCGATGGTGGGCTGCCTGGCTATGCGGCTCCCTTTCTCCTGCAGTGACATCTTCCTGCCCGAGAGCCGGCTGGTCGTCGGAGCACCGGTCGCGGCCACGTTCATGGCCGCCACAGAGTCGGCCAACTCGCCGTGGAGCTCCGAGTCCATCTCTGTCCTGCGGACCGTGCTGGTGGTGGTTGGTCCCCGTTCGCTCACGGCTTAACGTCCCAGCGCTGGCGAGGTGAAATCACTAGCTGCTGAGGCATCGCCGCACTGTGAGAGGCAGACAAACACGGGTGAGTTGAACACCGGCCGCGTCGGCTGCCAGAGGTTTTGAACTCGGTGGACCAAGCTGAGTCTCCTTTCTGTGGAAACTCCCCGCGTCGCACCGAAGGGCTTCTGGCGTACTCCAAAGACTATAACTCCAAAAGGCTCGATTATCTGACATCACAGCTTGCAGATGCACTGATGTTTAAGCGGCCGGCTCTCATTTCTCTAGAGATGCAGTATCTCTCTCAAGCCAGTTTAAACTCTGCACGGCTGCAGATCTTATCGTACTCAAGTAATGTCACTTTAGTCAACATCTTTTCAGGCAGAAATCTGAAGCTGTAAGGATATGAAGAAGTGATCTTAGCTGACCTGTGTACCCGCTCCTCATCAAGCCAGCATTCATTCTTAACACCTGCCCATCGTGCGTGTACTCCTCAAAGGAAGTGGTCAAAACGCGTGAAAGGTAGGGTAGTATTTTTTAGTAGATGGGCTAATACAAGCAAATTGCAAATAGGCCTTTAACATTTCACAAGAACTAAGACGTTCTCTGGACACCTGCACAGGGGGTTTTAATTAAGCTATTCTGTGTCCTCAGACGTGTTGTTAGGCTGCAAAGTCGAGTGAAGAACAGAGTGTAAGCACACGTACACACACAGGTTCACTAACACGGGTCTAATCAGGGATCGTAAGGGAAGACACCTAAAGAGGGTCTGTGACCTTTCACCCAGGAGTTAGAATGACAAACTAAGATAATTCTGTCTTCTTACCAGCAACATACGGATGAAACTTATTGAAGGTTTTTTATTCTAATCGACATTGAACACATTAAATTGTATGAGTGAATTACTTGTTCACATTTTGAGAATGAGAAATCTCTCCCTCTTACAGTCTGGCGGCAGACGGGAGAAAACTCCTTTTGAGTTAAAACCAAGTGTGGTTTTCAAGTGTGAGTGTACCTAAAGAGGAGTACAGAGAACTGAAAAGCTTCTTACGTAACAATGCTTTAAAAAGCAAGAAGATGGATGTAACTCACACAATCCTCACACAAGGCTGTTTGCACACATCAGTATTTAAAGCAAACATGGCTTTCAAAGAGCAAAGCTATAAAACATTTAAATAAGAACGAGCTGGCCAGCAGTGAAAACCTGAAACTCATTGGACTGCAATCTAACACTAATAACGCAGGCAGAAGAATCGGAAGTCATTTATGGCCACATATGTTACACATAGAGGAATTTGACTTGGTGCATTGGTGCAACATAAGAATAAAACAAGATAGAGTAAAATAAGATTAAAGAAAGGTGAGGTGAATGATCTGATTTACTCACAAGGTGGAGGAGTCCTTTGCTGATGGCTGATGAGGTTGATCTGTTACTGTTTGTCAGGGACGGACCTTCACTGACAAGCAGCAATGCTCGTCTCTAAAAGGATTAACTGAGGCTACATATAGCCGAGGCAAAGGACACGTCCTGTTTGTTACGGCAGGGACGGGTCAGCGTGTGCGTGCATGTGTGTACACACGCGTCTAATGGTAAATACATACAAGGCCATAGTATCCTTACAGTAAAATGCATGTGACAAAACGTTGTAAGGAGACGTTGTTATGGTGAATACATTATTTTATGTTAGTTTACTCATTTTGTAAAATGAACGGAAACTTAAAGTGGATGAAATATAAACGCGACTGCAGAATGTCGTCATCGTTTTCTTTTTAATGAAGTGACTTCTAGAGACATTCGCGATGGTGCGTTTTAGACGAGTGGCTTTCCGACAGCCCTTGAATGCACCGTTATCGGCGTCACGAGGCGCCCCAGCTGGACGGATCGCGAACAAACAGGTACCGAACTTTGGTGAAGCGAAGAGGAGTCATCATCATGTCCCTCCGGGTGCCGTTTGGTTCTCTGAGGACAGGAGAGCTGCGGGAGATGCTGGAAGATGAAGACAAAATAAATCAGACCATCAGGTGCCGTGAGAAGGTGAGTGTAGAGTGACATAACAAAAAATCCCATTTTACTCTGGCAAAAATCATTTGGACTGCAGATTTTTTCATATTATGGAGAACATATTCCCTTTACTAGGAAAGAAAGTTCTCCCTGAATGTTTCTTGACCTATTCGTGGTCGTTCTCAGTTTCAGGCGCTGCAGAGGGCTGCAGAGAAGATGCAAGTTTCAAATAAAGAAATTGCCAAAAAAGGTCTTTCTCAAAAACCTAAATTTAGAGACACTAAGTTGCTATTAGCAATGAAGTACAGGCTGCTGGAAAACCTTAGAAGCATCATCCAGGCCAAACAAGAACACATTGGTGAGTTTGTAAATATATAATCCATTTATTGTATTCCATGTTTTAATCTGTTTGCATATTTGGTTTTGCAGCCGAAAAATACAGTGTCCATGATGCTTTGCGGAGTCTCATGCAGAAGATAAAACATGGAGAGCAAGAGTGTGATGTAAGTGTTCAATTTGATTTGCATCGTTATGTCCGTCTGTGTGTATTTTCTTTCTCTTTCAAGTGTAGAAATACCGCTTGTATTCAATTTGTTTGTTAAGAGTTTGTTTCAGTACACAGTAGACAGCGATAGTGCTTTTCAAATGACTTTTTGTAATTCGCAAATACTCTCTGTACAACGAGATTAGAGGTCTTCATCACTTTGTTGTTTGTCACCTATTAGAGTATACAAAATATGCAAGGAATATGGCTACAGTTGTGCAATATACAATATAAACGTTTATATTGTATATTGCACAACTGTAGCCATATTCCTGTATATGTACGTTAACGTACATATACAGTCCTGTCTTAACACACCATCACCACCCATAAAAAGGCCTGCGGAACATGGCGTCATTGAAGAAAAGAGAAATGTCAGACCTGTCAGAGAAACAGCTGAAAGAGAATATTTCAGGCTGGTTCAGCAGCAAACGAGAAGCGTAATTATGTGCAACGTAATGTCCGTTGTCGTGTTTGTTAATAATGAGATATTTCTCCCAACAGATGCTGTTTCAGAAGTTCGCAGAGGGGAACACCACGCTGGAAGAGTTCCTCAATTCTTTTCTCAGCTTGCGGAAACTCCAACACATCAGGATGACTCTGGTGAAGAGACTGCAGGGAATTGTTGAACTTGGTTCATTCCACAGGCTCACTGAGATTCACCCTGGACGTCAGCATTTTCCCGCAGAGGAAATACATGACGACTGCCTCCCGCTGTGCAGCCTCACCGCAGCTGTTGTCTCACCCGCCTGCTGCCGCCCTGTGTTCCGTCTGCCCTTTGGCGGCCTCGCAAACACCGTTTACCGCGTTCACCATTTACCACTTTGTCACGATTACAGCGAGTCCCTTCGTCCAGGAGCGCAGGGACGGGGCTCCAAACGGCCAGCGAGACCCGTCCATCTTCAGCCCCTGAAGGTGCATCAGAGAAGACACCAACAGGCACCACGATGAAGTAAAATGCAGTCTCAGATATCTGCTTTGCAACGGGGATAGCAAAGGGAAAATAGTTATTTCCATTGTTATCAGATTTAAACTGGAAATGTTCATTAGTTGCATGTCAGACATCAGCTCGTATTTCTGGAGCAGAGTGCGTAATGATAAAGTATAAACGTAGAAATTTAGATGTTTACATGATAATATCAATAAGATTTAAATATAGTCAGCAGTATAGCTTCATACGTTTGACTATCTCACTAACTGTGGTCTTATTTAATCCAACTGTTAAATTGTCACGATTCTAAAACTTTACACTAATGAAAAATATGATGATATATAATATATAACTCTAAAGGTTGTGTTAGTGATCCTTAATAATCTTCCCTTTAAAATAGTCCACCACAATATAAATCCAGGGGGACAACTAAATTCTCCTCATGACTGTTTACTTTAAAAAATCTAAACCTTTAAATAATTTCATAACTAATTCTGTGATAAGAGGTTATATCCTCTATATATAGAGGAAATAAGAGGTTTCTTATTATTTTTATATTGGACAAATTGGCATTGATGGTTTCCCACCAAAGTCTTCACCCCAAAGAGAAAGGAAATCTAAAAGAAAGGTAATTAACTGTTACTTAACACATCACATTTATGGATTTATCTGCAGGAGGTAGATGAGCGATAGACAGACAGACAGAGGGAGAGATGGTTTAAGGGAGAACAATGGAGTCAGCAGACTGCATCAACAACCGGTTCATCCAGATGACAACCACGCCGACTTTAAATAGTTCACTGCTCCAGAAGCAAATGTGGAGCAGCGTATCTGGTGAGATCAAGTGAGTGCTTCCTCGAGTCAGAAATGTGTCGGCTGCTGTTGCCTCAGTGAACTTGAACTGCTCGCCGACACTCGATGCCTGTGAACATCCGTGTGCAGCGACTCCTGCCGAGGTCTGCAACGACGCTTTCATTTACGCACTTTCCCCGCTTCATCTTAGCATTAACTACATCGACTAATGTATTTTCATAAAAAGGGCAAAGGTAAACGTGTAAAGTGCATCACCTCTTCGGTGTCTTTGTGTGCGACCCAACCCTTTTGTTTGCATCACAGACTTCAATTACAACTTTGTCAGCAGCCTCTTTTGTCCCACAAGACTCTAATGGGTCAATTTTCTTATCAGTCAGTTGAATGTTTTGTTCTTCTGGTCTCTTTCACCTCGTGTATTTGCATTGTTTGATGGAATATGGAGTCATTCGTGCACAGAAATGTGGGGAGATCAAAAGCATATGACGACAGTTATTAAGTCACCTTTGCTGAAAAGCACACAGTATCTTTCTGTACAACAAGGGACGTTGGACCATGTTCTAAATATATAGTCAAACACAGTAAAAGCTTAATTTTAATGAAAACACAGCTTTTATAAAGCTAGAACCATGTCTGAAAGGTTTTCCATTGGCTGTCAGTATAAGACACGGATCGCACAGTTAGGGGTCATTCTATCTTCGCATTGAATAGTCGCATTTAAAGGGGATTATGCAGTAGAGTATCGATGACAGCAGCCTGCAGTAGATGATGCGGAAATGATACTCAGTGGGTTTGTCCTGCATGGATTATTATTACCTATATGATACGGAGAGTATCAGATATATTTGAGGAAGTTCGGGTTCCAGCTTCTCCCCTGTGGTGATTTGTTGCTCTTCGCGAGCGCACATATGAATATTACACAATTGTGTAATTTGTTGGAAACAATAATTCCATAATGTAATATAACAGTTAATTACAACTGTAATTCCTAAACATTCATTTGAAAGACTACATAAAAAATGTTCACATGACACTAGATATGAAATAACATGTGCAGGAAACCTGCAAGCATCCACACCACACTTCCCCGTGCAGGTACTTCATTTCCTTATATTTTGAATTTGAAGTAAGAGAAGTACAGGACTTGTTAGTAGTAAAAATGACCCTGTTTGAGTCAAATGTCTCAGTAAAGCATGATAGTGAGGCAATTCCAAGACCCAGAAACTCAAGCAGCTAAATGGAATTCAGCCATTGTTTGTTTCATCGATACATCTTGTGACATGCCAAAGAGGCTCCCAATGAAAAAGGCCAATTTAAAAAGCACAGCAGAAACATTGCTAGATCTATTCTGGTAATGTGCCCAACGTCAGTAACAATTCAACATTCATAATCCATGCAGGTTTGCTCTGAAGTGGAGTTTCTGTAGCAAGGGAAGTGTATTCCTTGAGAGGGAGAGAAGGTCTGGATCAGCAGTGGCAGCACGATGCAGACGGCACATCGACAGCAGCAAACCAGCTGTCAGAGCGCTGAATCCCGGGACTGTTGGAATCTAACGAAGGCTCTCTTGAGCTGCTCATAGCTCATAAACATCACAATGTTCCAGGAGCCCAGACGCAGAAACGCAGGCATGAATCTACAAAACAATGAGATGAAGCGGGAGAAAATTCATTTCCTTTTTGATTTGTCAAACTCTCTTGTATTAGGGGCTCCAACGTGCTTGCTTTTGATTCACACCGCTCGTTTTATATTTTATTTATTTTCAAAATAAATAAAATAAAGCACAACAACAACAACAGAAAATAAGCAAGTTGAGATGGAAGGAATCAAATAAGCTTCATAAGCAAATACAAAAGTTGCAAAAGTAAATGGCAAAAGTAATGAAACCACACACCCCTTATAGAACGCTGTAGTTCCCTCTTTCGTCAGCATGGTCATGGCACAGTTCAGAGCGCCGCTGTACTTCCCAGGCGTCGAATTCATGATGCGCGTTTTCACCACATCCACGGGAGACACCACAACGGTCGTGCAGAAACCCGCCGCGAAGCCCGCTGTGAAGTGACACGGCATGTTGTCTGTTGGAAAACAAAAAATATTTGCTTTAGTTACTAGGGCGAGGCCGAAATGCGAAGGACTTGATTAGACAAGTTCACCCTCACCTGTCATCAGGTGGTACTTCAGGATGAGCTCCTTAATGACGTCATACGTCACCAGCTCACAGCAGTTAACGATGGCGTTGCGAGTTATATTCGTCAGACAACCTGAAAACACAGTTTCCCATTTTTATCCAGACAAAATAGGGTAGAATGGAAATATGCCGCCTTGCAGGCGTTGAGTGCCTGCTACGTTAACCTAGAAAGCCCAGTCCTCCTGTTCACCTTTCCACAGCCCTCTGACGCCCTCGTCCCTGGCGATGGTCTTGTAGGCATCAAACGTGTTGCTGTATCTGCTCACGGTGCCGCCGCCGGGCAGCCGCACCTGAGCCTGGAACCTGATTTTCACCACATCGGTGGGCTGCGCGACGGCCACCGCCATCGCTCCCGTGGAGCAGCCCGCCAGCAGCCGAGCCCCGATTCCTGCATCTTCGATACAAGCAAAGACGCTCGTTTTGCCTCTGATGCCACAAACAAGTTCACAGCGGTGTAAAGACGGCAGCTACGTTGCAGATGGCGTCTGGCGTGCAGATGTCGGTCCAGTTCCTGGACTGGTGGTGAATCACAATTGGCGGGACCGTCTTGCTGTGCCGCCCCGTCATATAATCAGGATTCTTTTATTAACACTATACGGTTTAAGTCAATCAGGGAAAGATCATTTTCTCAACAGCTTGAGTGTCTGACACATTTGGACACCTACTGTCTGACCCGCTTGTGTAGAGTTGCTTCATGGTGTCATACAGGCCGATGCGGACTGAGGCGAAGCCCATCTGTCGGTGCAGCCCCGCCACCAGCCCGCTGTAAAGACTCCTGGGACCCTCGGTCTTCACCATGGTGAAGATGGTCCTGAAAACGCCTCTGTATTTTACCCTTTGGGCTTCCAGTGAGGGTTTGGATTCACCCTGAATCTAAAGTCAGATAGAAGCAGAGAACAAAATGTTCAAAACATTCCCTCACAGGCCACTGGTGATCTGTGGAATGTGAGGCTGCGTCTTTTGCTGCCAGTTTGCTTTTAAATTGTTGTGTGTTACGTTATTATTTGACACGTTCCAACAAGCACTTATTCTAAGATTGTTCTTCCTGCTGATAAACAATACGAGAAGCAGCGTCCTACACCACCGAGTGCCTTGATCCAGGGAATTCACTAGGATGTGAGGACCTGAGGAAGGGAAAGTACTCATGACCTTTCTTAGGTTGGTAAAGTACCATCAAAACAAAGTCAAATAACCCGTCTTGCTTTGGAAACTGCAAGCTCGCCAACTTATTTCTGTCAGTGTTTGAAACAGTTTGTAACAAGAACTACAGAAGGGCACAGTGGGTTTGATGTTTGAGTCTTGAGGACGCCTCACAGAAATTCATTATAAGGTATATTATATATATATTATAAGGGACAACTGGATCATAATTGTTGTTGTATCACTTGTAGGTTTACTAACTTCATACTGCTGGGTATCTAACAATGCATATCAATTGAAAAATAAAATAATAACAGTAATATGAATCTATGAAATGTGCAGAATTTGGTGTTTAAGGAGGATATACTCACAAATATGTGACGGGATTGGTTGGGGATGGGGGGTAATAATAACCTCAGTTTTTCAAACAGTGAATCGGCACCACTGACTTTACGTGGGCTACAGGTGACAGCGCTCACCTGCAGTCTGACTTTGGCCGTGTCCAGGGGGAAAGTGACCAGCTCGGCCACGCAGCCAGCTGTTCCGGCTGAACAGATGTTGACGGCGGCCGCTGGGGACGGATCAGCAGCTCCTGCGCTTCCCATCGCCGATCAGCTCAGAGGAGCGACGGTCGCATGAAGTAGAAGTAGAAAGCGCAGATTGAGCAGCGACGGCCCGGCGTCCGCGTTAAACAAGTATATCCTAACTTAGTTTACGTACTTGAATATGAACCGTCTGACCCTTCATGTCGCGTCCAGTTCGCCGACGTCAGGTATTAAAATGTTTAAATAACTTCCCCCCCCCCCAGCAATTCCTGATGAAAGACGACAGCGTCCAGCCTCCGCAAACACCTGACGGCGTTATGAGCGACGTGCCGAAGCCGGCGGGGGGGTGAGAAGGGAGGGGGGGGGGGGGGGGTCCGGCCCCTCCGCAGTCAGCTGTTGCGTCATCACCGCCCCGCGAGGAAAAGTTGAATACGTCACGCGCAGACGAGTCTCCCCATGCCGACACCATTTGGAAAAGTTGCTTCCGCTTCTTTTAAAGACACATCACTCTCTCTCTCTCCCTCTCTCTCTCTCTCTCTCTCTCTCTCTCTCTCTCACACACACTCAAAAACAGAAACCCATATACATCCAACGGACCTCTTTCAAAGCTCTCCAGTAATGAATGAATTTCACTCTCTCACACACACACAAACATCACTCTTTCACACACACCCACCACTCTCACACACACACACACAGTTCTTAACATCTGCTGTGTAACTAGTATTAAAAGATGTGGAAAAACACAACGGCGGTCTTTTTGTGAGGCTTTTCAGAACTTGTTTTGCGCCGCTCTTAAATGCAGTTACTTTGTAGAGACACTTGTATGAATGTTCACTGTTGTATTATTCTGCAACGCACCTGCATGAGCATATTTTAACAGCATTTTACAACTACCAATATATCCAGTTATGCGGGTACACAGAAAGAGGCCTTGACACGTGTTCAGATGTTCAGTAGATAAATATTCATGGAAATGTTTTCACCTTTAACCAAACAGAAATAAAGCATCAGTCGGAACACGAGTTTTAATGTAGCCTGAGGCCTATTCCTACAAGGAGGTTCTGGTAAGACAAAACAAAATCCACTGTACAAGCACAGACAAAAAAAATAGTTATTTATTTATAAAAATGCAAAATATTACACTTAATTTACATGATATCAAACTGCTGCGCTGTACAACAGTCAAAAAACACAAACTAGTTATTTACATCAAAGCGAGCCGCAAATATTTTTTTAATTCTTTCAGTCTCCTTCTTCATGGATGACGGCGACATGTTGGGCCGCTGTCCGGGACCTCTGTGATGTGGAGCGCTCGGCCCCTGGAAAGATCCAAACGGAAACATTCCTGCAGTGTGAGTGCTGCAGCAAATAACCAGCCTAAGAAAATTACCTTCTAGTTGTATTAGAAAAAATCAAAACAAACATAGTGATTAGTGATAGGATAGTTTATTGTGCGTTTGAGGTGTGTGTGGTATGAATGACTGCTCAAACAGAGCAAGCCTTTCTTTGGCTTAACAGATAGTCACGTGTCTCTCCGTAGTACTTGGGAGTACAATCAGGAGATCAGCAACAAGTGACTAGTTTGAACCGGCTCCCCCAGAGACAGGCACACCTCAGAATCCAGCGCCTACGCATATCCAACATGGCCGCGCCCTCCCGGAAGCTGCATCCATTTACAAAGGTGCACAAACGCCTGACTGTAAGAAGGATTTATTATCAGGGCAAAGGGGAAGTGTTTTATTCTTGAATAAAGATTTTCTGGCTGTTGTCGCTGTTTGAAGTGTTTTAAAATCAGGTGGACTGGAAGGGAAAACTGGATAACATCACAAATCCGGATCCGGATCCTCAACATTGTTAAAACTTCTTTGTCAACTCCTTTCAAAAAATAAATTCATAAAAACTGAATGAGGGCAGATAGATGAAGCATTTTCCTTTGCAGGTTAAACAATGGACAAACAACACAGAGCAGCTCATGATCTTGTAACAGTATGTACAGCACATTGTTTAAATATTTGTTTAAGTCAGATAGTAGCCGGGCCCCAAAACTGCCGAAGTGGGGGGGGGGGGGTTAAATAATGCTGAACCAGCTGTTCCGGTGTCATTATTCTTGACAGGACTCTGTTCAGTATGCTTCAGATCAAGTGCAACGTGATCTACAAATAACTAGTTATTGCCAGAAGAGTGCAGTTGGTGAGAAATACTCACCGGGTCTCTGACTGTGTTGGAGAAAGAAGGCGCTAAACGTATGACTCTCATAGATGCCTCCAGTTGGTGAGAGGGGAGGAAAAAATTAGGGATCTCCGTAGGGACCAAGCTGGATGTTAAATGTTAAAGAAAACAGTTAAATATGGTATGATGGCATTCCACTTAAGATCAAAGATTCATGAGATGAATCGTAATCGTAATATTCTGTAGCTGTAGCTTTACATTTTCGGAGTTATTGTGCGTGTGGTTTTTGAAGATGGTTTCAAAAAGCCAAAATGCACACAAGTTGTTATCTTGTGATGCGTGTTCGTCTTAATTTGCGCCGGTAATGTGAATGTGAAAGAAATCTGCATCCTCCCATTAACTAGCAAAAAGAAGTCTGAACCAATAGTTACACCAAACCGTTCCAAACTGAACCACACAAAGAACCGGGGACTGATGGTGGCTGCCTGCATCTGTTAATGACATCACACATGCATGTCAAAGACTGTGTCTCAAGCGTTATCTAAAAAACAAATGATGACAGCCAGACCTAATCTGTTAGCAAATGTGGATCAAGGATACGTTTGGAGTGGGACGCTTGTGGAGCATGAAGCATCGTCTGTATCTGTGGTGGGTGATGAAGCGTTGTCCCTCGCCTCCTTGTTGGGGTGGTCGGGCTCGTCTGATAGTCCTTCGTCTAAAGATGGTATCGTCCTCTCACAGTCTCGCTCTGTGTCCGAAACCTCTCCCCCTGATCCATTAAAACCGCCACTTCCTTCACTTCTGGCACGTTTGTTTTTACCTTCGCACTGACGAGGTACCGCCCGTCTTTTCTCGTCCTCACCCTCGCTCAGAAACGGCTCCTCTGGCGCTTCCGGGCTCCTCAGAGAAATCCAGTCGGGCTCCGACAGGATGCTGGTCCAAGGACTGGTTTTGTCTGTCAGCGAGGTCACCTCATTCAGATGCCTCGGCTTCACCACAACCTCCTCGTAATCCTCCTCATCATCATCAGCCTCCTCATCATCATCATCAGCCTCCTCATCCTGGGTGCTACCTGTCCCATCTTCATCTTTGTCTGATACTTTTTCCTCCTCGGAGGCAGTGACCTTGTTGATTCGACTGTTCTTTTCTTCCTCAGCCTCAGAGTCAGTACGGACTCCAGACACTTTTGGCGAGTGCAGAGGAGAGAGATCTTCCGGGAAAGCGTGCGTAGCTCTGCGTGGACTGGAGATGCTCTCAGGCAGAGTTTCAGAGTTGTCTCCAACAGGAGAAGTGGTTGAGTTGCTCTGGGGATCTGAGGGAATCGTTTCGAGGTGGTTTCCTCGTAGACCTGGAAGAAGAAAATCAACAAGTGATTCAAATTCATCACCTTTGAAAGTACAGAGATAAAATTATGAACTGCTTAATCAAAAAAACAATGCAGATTAATGATAGAAATAAACATTAATGCAGCCTTAAAGTAAAATGTAAGAACTGCAAAAGCATTTCAGCAGCACTGGTCCTTATTAGGGACTTGTTAAGAAGTCAGAAGGTACAGTGATGCCTCCATTCATGGGTAAAAGTGCATATACTAAACAGTAGACTGTGTCCACAATGAACTCTGGGTGAACTGCCAAGGTTGGCAAAAAAGAGCAAAGTTAACCTGCCAAGAATGATCTTTAAATGAAAAAATATATTACATATGCATACAATATGTTGGACATTTGAGAAAAACAGATACTATCATTTTAACAGATTTAGAGGCTAAAATATTCTTACTTGAGATGTACCAACTAGTACTACTACTGCAACACATTCCTGGTCATTTTAGACCCATGACGTGGAGCCCTTAAGCATGGAGAAGAGCTCACCATTAATGATACTGTTAACTTGTCCAACCAAGTGGTTGGACTTGAGGAGCAGCTGAGACGTGTCCGTCTCTGTGTCCCTCTGCTCCTCATGCTTGGCGGGACCCTCCTGCTCACTTACGGACGGGAACGTCGGTGTAGAAATCTTACGGCTGAAGTATCTCTGCATGTGGTCCAGCTCACTTAGTTTTTTTCTGTAAAAGCAATGAGCTGTGAAAACTAACATTTGAGAAAAAGAGAGCAGACAACCACTACATGAACTGTACTTCAGACCAATGATACCTGAGTGCTGAAAACAGAAAGGAGCTGGAGGGACTGATGTCAGAATGAGCCGCTGTTTGCTCCTGCAGACTCTGATGGTAATGACGTACTTGGTCCATGTGCTCAAAGTGGCGCTCACTCTCACTTGACCTGAACAGAAGTACAGGCGACGGATAAATACAACGTGGAATGTATTTTTCCAAATATATATGTAATAATATAGATTTTTCAGGGCCTACGTGCTCCAGGAAAATTCTGCTGTCAACCTTTTCATGATTGCAAGGACTTCCAGACTCCTGTTCCCTGTTCCCCTTTGGTCACAATTGCAACATTTTCTAGACACAATGTCACAAATCTGTAAGCCAGTAACTCAAAAAGCTCAGTCTTGTTGTTGTCATTATCTCACAGAAAGTGAGAGAAAGTGTTGTCCTAAATAAGGCTTCCTTCAGGCCGTGGTCTCTTAGAGATACAGGTTGCTAACGGCTGGCTGCCTCCTGTGCTTTGTCAGCCAGCCTCGGCTCCGCCTCCTCATCATTTTTTGATTAGCCAGGAGTTGGGCTTTGTCGCCACAACCAAGATGCCGTCGGCTGGGGCGGCCCGCTTTGAGCTTCACAACGGCTCTTGAGGATCCTTTGGTTGACGTCACGGACCATGTCCATATCTCATGCAAGCTTATGGTAATTGTTCTACTAACCTTTCGGAGAACAGCTTGTCCGTGTGGTCAGGCGACGAGATCTTCTGCTCGGAGTATCGGCTGATGTGAGAGGGGAAGCTGCTGTTTGTGGCTGTGGTGTGGTAGCTGAGGGGGAGTGCCTGGAATAAAGATTTCTAATAAAAGAAACACGATTAAAATGAGAAATAAACAAGTTGTTCTGTTTTTTTTTTACTGTGGCTGAATTGGAATTGACAAATTTGCTTAGAAAGGTTGTTAACTGAGTGAAATGACCCGGAAATAAGTGGCCACCATGACAAGAGCTGTTTGAGTTCTAAGGACAGGAGCTTCAATGCTTCCCTACTTAGCTTAACAATTCTTTGCGGGGGCAATAGTTAATATTCACGTATCATGCTTTGTATTCCATTTTCGGAGTTTTGCTCCTGCTGACTGACGTCACTAACATGCGTCTCCCGTAGCATCAAAACTACGTAGCTTAGTGAAAGTGAGTTGGATTCCCTTTAACACCGTGGTTGTAACTCGTCATGAATTCTCCTAACCATCTTTCCATGACCGCGTATTGGATGGATTAGTGGTTAGGAGGTCATTTCTTTGACAATTCAAATCCAGCCTGTATTCATGAAGAATTTCTCTCACCGGGGAATTTTTGGAAGCTTCTTCGTTCACAGTTTTTCTCTGTTCTCTGAGGTCTTGGACCCCTTTTTGTGGAGTGATGGACACTTTAAGCTGGCCGTGACACTGACCACTGAAGTCCGTGATGTTGTACCAACCACACACTGACTGGAAGCCGCAGACTAAAGGGGACAGGTCTACTGGGGCAAATCCAATAACCCGCTCTGTTTCTATGAAAGAAAAACACACGCAAGGGTGAACTGATGTATCGAGCCAATCAATGTGACATACATCAGTGAAACTGCTTCCTGTACCTCCTTTGTGCCAGACTTTGAACACCAGCGACTGTTGTGGATCCACAAGCAGTTGCTTGGAAAGCCTGTGAATTTGATGCAAATCATCAGCCTGATATGAGATTTCAAATAACACATTTTCTCAAAAGATTTGGATTAAATTCTGTTTAAATAACTCAACCTGCACTCATGTTGATGGTCCCACACAGGGCAGTCGGTGTTGGCCAGGACAGTTGTGGACACCGGCTCGGCCGAGTCTGCAGTGAGGTACGAAACACAGCAGGATGGTGACCCTTCACTGCGCTCTGCTAGGGGACAGCCTGCCGGACAAGCATAAGCCACAGCAATACAATCATTGGTAACGGTAACGATGTTAGGAATGAAACAAAAAATAACTAAGGGTTCCAGCTCACCTTTCAGATTCAGGTGCATGGCCTGGTCCACTGCAATAGTCACAGGGAAAGAGTCATCCTCGTTCATTCCTGTGTGCTGCCCCGAAGCGATGTGAGGGGTTGATCGGGAGGATTTGTTCCTGTGTCCTCGTGGTGATGTTTTGGGTGTAGTGGGCGAGGGGGCTCGATCTGCTGCTTCCACCTTTTCTGATGAGGGCTCCTCCTGGCTGTCCGAGTCCACTTGGAGGTCAACGCCAGCAGGGGCTGTCCATGCTTCCTCATGTAGAGGCCCCGTTGTCAGGGCGATGTGCACCCTGAGAGCAGCCCCTTGTAGATCTGCTGCTGAGCGTCTAAACAGGGGATACACTCCTGTAGAGAAATACAGTCATCGTATTATTACAGCATAGTAAACATGTACATTATATTACCAGTAGTCGTTTCCTACCACTGAGAGTTGGCTTCCGCGAGGGTGTCTTTGTGAGAGGGGACAGATCGACAAACGCTGAACCCACCAGTCGGTCTGTGTCTCGGGGCCTTTGGGCTTTGTCTTTTGTGAAGGCAACCCACACCTGTACCTCCAGCTTTTCCTCCCGAAGATACCACATTAAGGGCTGAGTGCCCTTCAGCTCCACAGTTCTACTTTCCTGGAAAGCCACCGTGGCTCGGCTGCCCTCCTCGACAGCGGGGTGTCTCATCTGGGAGCAGAATGCGTCCTGGTCGTAGAACTTGTACCTGAAGTAGCAGTAGGTGGAGCGCTCCAACTCATTGAGGCCCGGCAGAAGCAGGCAGTGGACAGGTATCCAAGCTCTGGGCATCGCGAATGTCACAGACATTCTTCTCCTGCCTTCTCCCAAAGCTTCTTCATCAACCAGCATTTCATTCTGGGATATTTCCCAGCTGAGCCCCTGAGCAGCTTTGATGACTCTTTCCCTGTCTGAGTGGTGGGCAAAGGTGACGGAGATCTCAAGGCCCCCAACCAAGGTGTGCTGGTCCTGAGGTGTATACACTCCAAACCAGCCAGAAATACCTTTAGATTTGGAAGAAGAAACAAACACATTATTATTTGAAAGCGAATTGGCTATTTTAAAGTAGAGCAATTGGACCAAGCCTTCAGCGAGAGAGCGCAGCGTACCCGTTCTTTTATGGATGAGATCAGCAAGAGGTATTTTCACTGTGCCCAACACCACATCCTTAGGTCTAGAAGTGTGCACTGCTGCAACAAATATACCACAAAATAAATGATCACTGCTCCCATAGAAATGTCTTATTAACTAATGAAAAAAAAACTAAATGAAAAAATGGAGACACATTCCCCCAAAATGATCACTTCTTACTGCTAAAATAACACAATATAATGTATACATTTGTAATATTTAATCAATAATGGAATTGTGGTATGTAAAACCAAATAAGCCTGATTAACCTTTGCGATTGTCTTTGTTCCAGACAGTGAAGACAGCAGAGGCTTCCACCAGCTGCTCAGCCAAGCTGCAGGTTTCTCCGCTGCTCCTCACAAGAAGCAGATCACAGGACACTTCCATGTGGTGGTCGAACTCCGGGCAGAAGGTTCTGGGGGCCATGCGGGTGCACCTCCTTTCACTCTCAGGCAAGAAGGAGAACTCAACCGTGATGAACGAGTTCACGCCCACCCCGGCAAAGTAGCTAAATCTTTCATCTTGCTCCGATAAAACCCTGAACCAGAAAGGCAGAAGCACAAAAGGATGAATGCATTGAGGCAGTACTAATAGCTAATAGATGACTGGCATTATCTCATAACACAATCTTAAGTAAAATTAGTTATTTAACTAGAAAATGCATTAAAACCCAGACAGTTAGACGGTTTGACACATACTAACTAGAGCAAACAAAGCTCTCCACACAGACTGTAAAGACCAATAAAGCTCTCAGTAGGACATTGGTAAGAATGTACCTCGCTGCGGCCTGCAGACCTGACGCTCTGTGCACCTGGACCACGAGCGTAACGACGCGAGAGGCGACTCCTTTACTGGTCCGACCTTCAGGTCGCACCGGTCGGTGCTTGTACCGAATGCACACATCGAGTAGGCCTGAAAAACATGGCGGATAAGCCACAACTTATAAAGAAACAGAACGAGTCGACGCGTTGTATTATTGCCATTTCTCTGTCTGAGTACCTGAGGGATGAGGCTGATGCCCCGTGGGACTGTCCGTCCTGGGAATCAGGGGCAGGGAGAACTTTTGAGCCTCATTCGGATGCTGTCTCTGCATGGTGACCATGGCACACAGCTTGGCCAATGGGAGCACTCCTTTGGCCACCAGCTGGTCGCGAACGTTTGGATAATAATACCTACAGACGCACACAATCCCTTATATGAAACTGGTAAGTATTAAGCCATATTAAGCTATGGAATTCCAATGACCACCACAAACCTGCACCACACTTCGAACTGGACACCCCCTCCACTGCTTAGGCCTTGACTAGAAAGAGAGCTGAGCAGCAGCCTCTGAACTGGAAGGCCTTCAGGGGCCAGAAGCACATGAGTCTCAGCGTGTCCAAACAGCGGGTCAGGGACACAGAGAGTTGTAGTGGTACGAAACGGTTTCAGGTTGACGCCTATTGGAGGCGAGATACAGGTCAGACTGACGCAGAGGGAGGAGAAACGTCTCGGGAAATTCTTGATGGTGAAGGTTTAATACAGTAAAATGGCCTTACTGCTCTCTATGAGGCTTTGGTCCAAATTTGCAGCGGGGTCACCTTCCTGACAGGGGAAGCCGTACTGGACGTAGCAGTCAGCTTCTCCCCAAACGGTGGACTGCAGAGGTGTGAGGCCCTTAACCCCCTCCACTCTTATCACAAACAGATGTTCTCTCATTGGTTTCTCTTGTGCCGATCGCCCCTGAGGAGGAAACAAAGTGGAAACCACGACGGCATGCACTTAGTCTACAGGTGCGAAATATCTCGGCTGACATAAATGCACGAAACAGCACGAACAGTTTACAGCACTGTCATGTAAGAATTTAATGAGCCTTTTCATGTGAAATTAGGATGCGATTTCAGTAGCGAACATTTTCATGACCTTCATATGATCTCAAATAATCCACAGGAATCAAACATTTTAACATTTAAACAGAAGCAGTGTTTAACTTGTTTGTAAACAAGTTAGTCATTTAAGTTCAGAAAAGAACTGGGTTTCCCTAACTGTAAACGTCCGATTAAAAGGCCGCGGAAGGTATGGCTTAAGCTAGGAAATCCTCTCTTCAGTGCTTAGAAATTATGAAAAATTAATTATAGAAAAATAAATTAATAATACAATCAATTGTATTTGAGACTATGAGTCGAATTCCAAATATAACCGAGGGCAGTCGATAAAAAAAAGAATCATCCATTAACTTCCACAGTGCGCAATTAAGCTGTTTCACGTGTCAATGCTTTGCATCTTGGGCAATTGGAATAGTTTTTTCTTAGAAAATCAGGTGAACAAAAATTCTCAATAACGCAACATTTTGGTGGACATTTAAATCTTTTCTATGAACAACGCTGGAAGGTGCTGCTTAACCTTGATTATTATACATTCACAAAATGATTTGCACTTTGTGTCACAGACATGAACACACACCTTTGTGTTTGAATGAGGCTGGTGATCAAGCAGATGAACTGGTCTCAGTAGATGAGGCAAGCGGTCGTATTCTTCATCCCTTGTGCGCTGGAGGGAGATTATTTGCTCTGACCGGCCCATAGCCAAAACGACCCTGAGGTGTCCATTACAACTACCTGAGAACACATCGACGACTGGCATGTAGCAGTCCACCCCCAACACTGGGTACTGGGCCTGGAGAAGAAGGTGGGTGATCTTTGGATCCCTGGATGGGAAGTAAAAATAGAGAGCAGGGTTACTAATCTCTGTGGCAGGTATGTTTGCCTCCACATTTAAAAAGTGTGTGTATATTAATATGTGCAAGAACTTTCCCGGAATTTCATTCTGAGAATTTAAGAAATTCAATGCCTGCAGGATAAAAGAGAACGCATGCCATTTGGAGGAGGGTGCCACAGCGCCCCCCAGAGGGCAGGTTATAGGTTGAAAATAACGAGAGAAAAAAAATAGGATGACTCATGCTACTTGTTTACTCCTACCTAGTGACCTTTCTGGGTTAATTCATACCTACTCACACATTGGAAACATTGTCTCTCTACCACTTGCCTAAATGACATGTAGAACTGGTGGAGAGGTAGTTTAACTATGCCGAGGAGTCGATCCTGCCCCGAACTTGCCGTCTTCTGCCACACCTCAATCACCATCACATTATTCTTCATTCGCTCCAGCAGCTTAGATGTTAAGGCGACAGGCGTCACCTGAGTGACGGGATGGAGAGACAGAATCACATGGGTCACTGAGAGTCGGCATTTACAAAGAAGATTTTTGCTTCAAATAAAGAGGCCTAATAAAAAAAATAAAAGTTAGTTAGAGGATTTGATCTCCTGGACTAACCTGAACGAAGTTGAAACAGGGGTTTGCCTGACCCCAGCTGATGACAGATCTCGCCGTCTCATCACACCACAGTTTGCAGTTCAAGTACACGTTCGGAGCCTGCATGGGCCCACAGTTAAAGTTCTTTCCATCTGGAACCATGAGCAACGTATGCAGCAGGAGTTGAGAGTCTTCCTCCTGATGCCGTGAACGATGAGGAGATGTGTGGAGTCCGGGATGGGGTGAGGGTTCCTTCGAGGGTTTCTGAGGAGTCCAAACATTCAGCCTGGGAACTTCTAAGGAGTGAGTTGGTAACTCCTCCCTGTCGGTGTGAACACGTGGAGACCTGGAGCTGGTCTCTCTCTGAGGACTGGGCGCCGTGTGGGAAGGTGAAGCATCTCTCTGAGCCACTTTTCTTTTACTCTTTTCAGAAGGGAAATCTCTGTTCTCTCTACTAAGTGCTAGTGAGACCTGAGAAAGAAAATAGTATTACTTCTATGCCAGACATTAAGATGATAAATATCAGCCGTGTAAATATAAACTTAAGGGTGAAAAAAAGAGAAAAGAAGCTCATTACCTTGAGCGGTCCAATCTCCTGTGTCTTCCCGTCTGCCTCCACACTCTGCACAGGTAAGACGACAGACTGACTCAGCTGCTTGCTCTCCAGCAGACATCGCAGTGGGTGAACTGCCTTGCCGATGGGAACCGGCTGAAAACAAGAGAAGTCATCATCACATTGACATCACGTCATTACCGGCACCTCGTTCATTGAGGGATTTTTTCAGTTAATGTCTACCTGAGTTTAGTGGCATTTATTAGAAACAGGAGGGTATATATATTTTTCTTAAAGGAAGGCTGTAGTTTATAAAATAATCCTATTTAGAGGTTGTGCTCACTGTTGAACATTACAATGTATGATTCCAAGGAAAAGTCACGTAAGAACTCCACTTAGGTACTTACTTTCTTCTGGTCGCTCTTTCGTGAGTAAATGTTGAAAATCAGATCAGTTCCCCACCATTTCTTCACTGTTGATGTATCAAAGTGGACCGGAAACACGGAGGGCTGATGGAACTTCACCACTAAACAGCACGGAAGAGTGTGTCAGAGTCAGCCCTCAACCCGTACCAGCATTTCAATAAGGCGTGTAATAAGAGGTCATACTTCCTCCTGTGACTTTACTGGCAGCAGCTCTTGTCACCTCTCCATCTCCACTCTTACTACGATCATGTCGACTGGAAGTGGAGGCCACTGGGAACACGTACTCGATGAAATATGTGCTAGTGAAAGAGAGCGGAGCCATCGCATGATTTTCTTTACCAATAACTGCAAGGTTATTTTGGAATGAGGTGAAAATCATTTAAAATGCTTCACCCACCACTTCTTGCCGGTTACCGCTCGAGGAGGTTTCCCTTTGCTCGGGGTCTTTCTATGTGCGCCGGTTGCACCGCCTGTAGACACGGCCAGGGAGTCGATCGCCACTCTTGCCAGTCTGATCGAACTCAGCAGCGACATCAGCTCTGCACTAACGCCAGGAGGAATCCCACCAGCACCTGCAGAGTTTGAACTGGACCCAGTCAAAATACAACGAATAAGTGTCTTAAAAGTACAAAAGGGTTGGATGTTCACATCCATATTCTCATACTGAATGTTTGGTCTGTGCTATGTCTGGTCTATATATTGGTACCTTGTGTGTATCCTAAACGTCCTGTGTAAACTAGTATTTCCCCATATGATAATTTGAGTTAGTGTTATTTTTATATATATATATTACAGAAGTAATTTAACGTTAATTTTATTAAACAAACTAAAGAGCATTTAGTTATTTATTCATATTTATTTCATGATTGTGCTGCAGTACGATGACTTAAAGCACTTGTTTCTGCCGCTGACAGGATGAGATTGTTATTATAACTGTCTAACAACATTATGGAGAGGACCACACAGACAGAAAAAAAAATAGTATTTCTGTTATTTCGTCACGTAACCAGATGACAATAGTGAGAATGTGAGTGAGAGTTGAAGAGATGAGTGCTATGCGACACCGCTGTGGGTGGTGGGAAAGCTCTTACCCTCCAGCGAGGTGGGGTGCAGCCTGCGTCAGCTGGTGTTTGCTTGGGGACACTGTTCCCTGGCCCTCCGCCTCTGTGTCGTTTGGTCTGATATCTGAAATCTAAAACAATAATAATTTTTAAAAAAGGAGAATACCGACAGTGATGTGACACAATCAAGTGAAAATAGTCTTCTTACAGTAGTTTTGTAGAAGAGATTCTCCAATAAGCTCTGATCATATTGCGGATCGTTGAGCTCGCTGTCCTCACACACGCTGCTGTGGCCAGACAGAGAATCAGGGATTGAGCCATCTCCATCCCACAGATGCAGAGGAGATGTGTTCAAGCTAAACCAAACGGAAAGAAAGAAAAAAATAATGCGGCTCATATATTCTGTTGTCTCTGGGAGTAGATGTGCAGTCAAGTACCTGCCAAGAAGCAGGTCCACAGCTCTGTTGTCCATGTCAACGGGACAGTCTAAACTGCAGTCTGAGATGACAGCAACTTCCTCAGAGGGCTTTAGAGTGGAATCAGCAAAAAGAATATTTTGAAGAAAACCTCCAGTGGGAGAAGGGAAGCGCCTGCAGACAAATTATTATTATATTATAATATAGATTTGATAGAATTATTATAGAATGTGCATTAAAAGATGATAGAAAACGTTGTCGTTGCTTCTTTTCCAAACTTTAGAAACACAAACTTTGAAGGTAGCAGGATGTTATCCTTTGGGAGAGGTAGTGGAGTGTCTTTCAGAGCCGGGGCAGAATCCGTGTCACAATGCAAAGCCGATACCACCATAGCATTTCTGAGCTTGTTCCCACGCTCTAGAATAACTGAGATGAAGGAACATATTGGGTATTTGTAAAAATAAAGTCAATAGAGTGTGTCACCGTGTGTCCTGTACATGGGATGTTTAGTCAAGCTGCGACCAACCTGCAAGGATATCGGTGGTTGCTTGGCCACAAGGCTCCTTACTTTCACTGTTGTGAGATTTGTTTTTTGTGGGCATCAGATTCTCAAGTGGTTCTTCGTCTTTCTGTGCATTTTGGAAATATAAGTGGTCTTTTCCTCTGAAAACATACAGCAAGATATGCGGTAAGATTATTGTCCTCAAGATTTAACCAAGGTACCAGTAGGCTTTTAATACATTATTCAGGAACTTGATTATAAAGGGCAACATCACAACGACAACAAGAACAACTTCGAACCTTGGAGTGTTTCCACTGCTGCTCCCAGCTGATCCTTTCCCACTGCCAGCTGAGAGCGTTCTGGGCTGAGAGGGCACGGCCAGCGTGGTGATTTGAGGTCTTTCCTTGCCGATTTCTGGGATGGGACCTGAGCTGCTGCTGTCATAGGCTTCTGTAAGAGGCTCCAAATTAAGGGAAACCTGAGGAAGTCAAATACAATGTGATTAAAGTTATAACATGTTGAACATTACAAAATGGTGCATAAAATCAATTGTTTGTTTGTCAGCGCCACAATTCCAAATTATGATTTAAAAGGCACACTGCATCCAATGTTTTAGGTTCCTGTGCCTTTCAAAGTAACTTGCGATGCTCTTTTGGTCCCAAACCTCAATGCGGTTCAGGTTTCCACTCACCTGTAACTCTCCCAACTTCTCAGATGTCGGAGATACAAGCGTGTAAAATCCACTGATGGGGTGTGACAGAGAGAGACGAGAGATGCCCGCAACCTCAGCCCGTGCGATTGGCAAATGATCCGGTTTTGTCAGAAGCTCCAGCACCAGCGAGCTCATATCTGCTCATCAAAGACAGGTTGGCAGATGTTTAAAAAAAAAAAACATTATTGGAAATGTAAAAATATCAAAGCCTTTTTTACCTGTCAAATATGAGGTGAACTGCTTTGGGCCACAGCGGATGGGGAAGCGGGATGTGGTCTTGATAGTCTTCTGTGACGCATGGGATCCATCCCTTGGAAAGAAGTGTGTCCCATTTGAAGACTCTCCCCACCAGCGCAGACGGACGAATGTTGCAGAGGGAGGCTTGTGAATTGTCCACAATACCCGGCTTATTGATACCTGCAGGAAGCATCTTAGCTCGCCCTCCACTAGAGGAGGGAGGCTGGTGGCGGGGGACACGTCGCTGGGGACTGCAAAGAGTAATTTTGTATTACAGCAAGGTCAAGACACAAACAATGCAAATACTGTAAATAATGACATCTGAGAAAAACATTAAATAGGACAATTAAGAGCAGTGTTTGCTGCAGATCTGAGCTCAATGGTTATTTACTTTTAGAGGAATATGTAGGAGAAAACTGTTCAATGGCTTGAAGATCGATTTGACACTTTAACATCTGACCAACAGAAACTGTTTATAATATCAATAACCAATCCCTCTGAGCTACTGTACCAATTCCTGTTGCAACATTTGTCATTAAAATCGATGACCTTAACATGTAAGAAACCACTGACAAGAATGCCACATATGCACCAGAGCAGCTAATATCCTGAATGCTTATAGTCAAGATCTACGCACACTAAGTATTGAAAAGTCTCAGTTACTTGCATTTCCATCTTATCTATCTTATCCAGTTATATATCTAAACATAATGCAGCAGAAGTTTTCAAAAACAAATACTGGGAAGTTTTAAACTGAACAGCAAGAAATAGCAATATCATAAATAATATCCAAAGACACTTTTCTACTAAGCAACGTTAAAAATTTGATATGTTCCTCTATGGTAAAAATGATGTTATAACGTTAACGTTACTTATCTTTCATCATCCTTTGGTAAACCTTCAAACCGCGTAAAGAGGTTAATAAACAAATGCTTTACGTTACTAAGGCACGTCAACACCACTGACCACACATGCGAAAACAACATAAGAAAGATAAACTAAGCCGAATTTAACATAACATTAGCTAGTAGGCTAATTCCGCGGCTAATAACGTGAGACTGACAGCTGAGGCTAACAGATAACGTTCCTAGCCTAACGTTAGCTCTACTGCTAACAGGTGGTTAGGCTAACAACAGTTTACCTCTCTTCTTGCTACATCCAGCTTTGAGGGACCGATGTTTTCTGTTCTTCATCCCGCAGCTCAATGAATAAAGGTTGTGAAGGACCGCCTGGCCATTGCAGTTTCTGAAACTTTAGTAGTTATGCTCTTTATCACAACAATAATCCGTTTAACAGAGCTGCTCGCTTGAACTGCACATATTATACACCAACAGGCGCAGGATCGGCAGCGCGCTAAACTGTTTCTGAGCAACAACGTCCGCCGCCTGCGCTGCCGCGTCGTTGCACAGCTGCATTCTGGGAAGTGTAGTTTATGATGATGTTTATGATCAAAAGTTACGTTTCTGCAAAAATGTGTTTCTACACACGTCTGAGGTGATAGCTAAGATCGAATTGATAAAATGTGCCTATAAATAATTGCACCTATTTACTGAAATAATATATTCTACAACTAGATCCTGTGGAAATTATTATTTTTTTATATGTTGTTCGATATTATACAGTTAACAAAATATACTTAGAAGACCTAAATAAAAAGTAACGCTTAAGTTAATTACTTTGTATTATTTCTATTTTCACTTAAGCTTAAGTTTGGATTTTCACGTTTTAATTGTGAAACACATGCTCTGCCCAAAGTTGCCCTTATAATTTAGAAAATTATGTTCTTTACCTCAATCAAAAACAAAAATACAATAAAAGTAATTAAATATTAATGCAATCCTATTAATCCATTTTGAATGCATTCCAAATGTCAATATTATGGTTTCACACAACACACATTAAGAAAAAAATGTTCAATAAAAATATACTGAAAGTTTTTAAATTGTAGCATAGACTTTAGAAAAGTGTGAAAAATAATGTAAAAAAAGTTTCACACCGTGCAGCCTTTCTTCACGTGGCCAGCAGAGGGGAGCATCACTGATCTTTCCATCACTAAAGCTGCTCACTAACTGCAGCATGGAGGGATTTTCTCGTATGAGATTTAAAAAGGTTTGCTGTATTTTTGATTCACTTCATTCAGCTGTTTCTGGGCAGCTTCTCTGGCAGAATGCGCTGCATTCAAGTGTGTTGTGCACAATAAATTCCCCAGTAACATGGTGTTAACTACTTATGTATGGATGTTGGCATAAGGTCTAGACATGTATGCTTTAGGTAGTTCAGACTATGCTCTTGCATAGCAACAAATCATTTTGAAGCCATGTTTGTTTTGGTGATCATGGTAACAGTGAGGGCTGCTCAGGGTGTTAAGGATGAGTGCAGAATAAAGCCCTTTGAATTCTGGAAACATTTCTGTGAGTCAGTGTGTACTTGCCAAGTCTGTCTGTTTGTATACACTGTGGGAAGCTGGAAGGAAAAGGTCTATCACTGTGAGCAGGCAGATGTATTTTCCCTTTCTCACCCCCTTCCACACTTACAGATCCCATAATTTAACCTGTAGAGGTCCCTCATAAATGCTTGCTGGTGCCCGAGCTCACACAGTGAAGTTTAATTGTGTTTGGTCCACTACACACTGTTTAAGATTGGTTATAACCTACTTAGGTGCAGATATCTGAGTGGTATGAAGACAGCTTGGTTAAGGCAAGTTTGGACAAGGAGTCTCAGGCAGACCTGTTCCCAATCACTTGGCATGCAGTGCGTGATTAATGACGCCCAGCCTTTGAGGCTCAATAAGTGGCGGCTGGATCTGGTTCATCTGTTCCATTAGACAGCCAGTTATTGAAAGAGTGTCACACAAGCAGCAATAACCACATTGTTCAGTCAGCCGGGATTTATCTGGCAGACTCACAATGACTGATTCGTTTGACTCATACCACCAGTCTGAGGTCTGACCTAATCCATTACGGAATAACTTTAATCAAACTCTCTGTTGCTAATCGGCAGTACTAAGCACAGATGTTGTCCTAAAATATTTTGCCACTCATATGATGACATATGCCGTGTGTCCGCTTAATCCAGCACATAATGGAAGCATCATCACATTTAAATAACTTGAATATTAAAACCCTAAAACACAACTTTATTCTTGACAGATTCCCATTGCATAAGGTAGATGAAAGACGCCTCGTGTATCATTCTATACACATCTTCTTTTGATTTAAGCACATATTTCAAACCTCTGCATTTACACATGCGTGTACTCGAGTACAGTTTTTCCAGAGTTGCTTTGTAATGAAAGCAAACAGCCTTGCCAAGCATAGTTAACAGAAACCAGCAGAGTGTCTGTAAGCCTTGCTCCAAGAACTGGCCAGTAGGAGAACAGAGAGCATTTGGCTTCTACTGGCTGATTGCAAACTTCCCCAGCCCTCTGCTACGCCGCCTCTCCGTCTTTTGCTATCCATGTGGACTGCAGCACTGTGCGCTCCAGGATCCCTTGGGGCTTCCAATAACAGATGCAGGCTGTCCCACGACGGCTTTCACCTTCCCTGCCCGTGTGCTCACTCTCGCCTCCCCTCTGCCTCCAAGCGCGCCTCTTAATTGTAGAGGATGGCTCTTTCACTTTCAGGGGCCCAACCGTCACTCCAGCTCTCACTCTTCAGGATTCAGGCTGCAGCGGCGTTGGAACTCTTGGCCGTGCTCATGGATCCATTTGTTTGCCACTGAAACATATGGAAATATGTTTTCATTTGTCAATGACAGGCACAAAATGCATACATATATTGTTTTGTTAGTTTGAGCCACAGCGTTAATTTCTGATGTTTGTGTTTGCTAAAAAAGAACACACCAAATGCTTCTTATGCTGCTTTTTGATGATTAATAGACTTCTGTCAGTTTAACAGGGTCCTTAAAACACATTTCAAAAGTCCTATGATCTGGGCCAACCAACAGCAGCTGCTCAGCTTGCAAAATAAGCAGGAACTCAACTGCACTTTGTAACATCTCTAAAGATATAGCGTAGTCAGATGTTGCATATTAGCGGCATGCCAAGAAAGCTTCAAACTGGAAAGAGGCCATGAAAATTATGCAACAAAAGGATATCTGTATGAAAGCACTGATATTAGATCAGTTAACATTTTTATTTTCTATATTAAACTAACTTTTTGGCTTCTTTTGCAGCATAATCACATCATACTGGATCTACTGACTCTTACCCCATTTGTCACCGATGAGCACAGGACAGCCGGCATGCAGCGTGTCTGCATCTCCTTGACCGTTTCTATGGAGATTCCACCAGAAAATGGCAGCTTTCTGTGAAATGTAGAACCACAAAAAAAAACTTTTGTTTGAAAGGTTGCAATTCACAAAGATGTTTATTAAACAATCGGACAATTAATGATTTGGTCAATTGATTCATTTTTTGGTTGATATGTTGTCAGAATGTAGTAGACTATTACAATTTCACAATTAATTTGATTGATAAAATATATTAAATTTCGAACTAATTTGCGACACAAAAGACACCAAGCAAAAACTATAATATATTTGTAGTTTATGTTTGGTAAAGCATAGGTTCTTATACCTTCTTATTGGTAATTCTAGCTGTTTATCTAGCTGAGGATCTCATGCCGTCGTTCTGACCTTTGAGCATTTTGACAGCTGCACCAGAGAATGTGAGTGAAGCGCCGGGTGAGGTGCAAAAAATGTAGCTCCAGGCAAAAGAAAAACTGCAGATTAGAGCTCATATGACCACTTGCAGAGTTGTTTACCTCCACAACGGGGACGCTGAAGTTGGCGTAGATGAAGGCTGTGGACCCACCTGCTTCGACAGTGCTGAGCTGTGGAAAAGGACATTCCTTCAGAGTCGTGTCTTGTGTTTCTGTGCTCCCCTCATGAAAAGCCACTCTGTCTGCTGCTCTGTTTTTGTTTATTATCACCATCCAATTTTACTCAAATGATGGACTCTTAATGATAAAAACACTACCAGAATATATGAATACTGATAAGTTACAAAATAAACATGGTTGAAATGAAGAAAAACCCACTAACAGCAAAGAGATAGAAGTAGGCCAGAGAATATTAGAGTTTGTTTGACAGCTGATCAAAGTATAATTGCTTCAGTCTTGCAGCATGAAATGCACAGGCCTGTTTTGTGGTTTAGAGGAACAGGAACAAGAACCCAAGAACCTCTGGCTGCTACTTGGGTCATGTGACGGTTAGAGTAGGACTTGACTCACATATATCATAAAGGTTGCCACTCGATTCCCAGTTTTGAGCTTGAATACAGGACTTGAAGGCAACTGGAAAAAATGTAAGCAATTGGTATAAATATATATATATATTGCAGTAGGCACCAACAACAGTAACATGTCTGAACTTGCTAAACAATATCAATCAACTCACTGTAGCGTGATCAAAGTGAGGTTCATAATGGCCCCCAATCCCATAATTAACCACTTGGAGATGCTCGCCATATGGATGCTTCACATTCAAACCTGTGAGCACGGAGATCTTGTTGTCCAGCTTCCCAACAGTGGAGTGTGATGAGCCCTTCAGCCATGCGCTAGGAATAAGATATCGATAAATAACTACTTGAAAGCATAAACACATATACAGTATCTACCAAGTAACTGCGTCTTGTGTACCTTTTGCTGATGCGATACTCTGCTGTTGCTTGTTTCTCTCCAGCTGCCACCACAGATCGTTTCAACTTGTCATCAAAGATAGAAAAATAGAATAGAAAAGCATTTTATGAGTGTGTGATTGTTACAGCATCCATACTTTTTGTTATCAGTAGGCCCTGTGGAAAAGGGGGTACAAGCATGGAAAAGCATTGCAATGACGTGTCAAAAATACCAACTTAGAGCAGATTAAAGAATCATTGATTGCTGTTTTTTTGTTTTATACGTGTTTTACAATTGCTAAAGGGGTACGTAGACTGGTACAATGCGGAGAAGTGGTACAGAATATACTTGATTAAAATTCCAGATCAAACTCCTGATGACTTCCAGGTACCTCATTGTCGTGAGAGACATGAAGTCCTTGAGCTACCAAAGGTTCCTCTAGAGGGGAAAATGGTAAAAACCACTGAAAAACAATTACTATTTTACACACTATTCATCATCAAGCTGGACTCCAAACAACAGGCGTGTGCTATGAGCTCCGGGGTCGGGAGCCCTGCTCACGGTTAAGGAAGGCTATTCACTGCTCCAAACTAACACCCTGGAACCCTGGGCCTGTTTTCAATAAGCCCACAGGCTGACATAATGATGAAATAACCATAGGGGTTTCCATCGCAGGAAGGCCTGGAAAATTCATTGAATGCCAAAACTTCTAAGAAACCAAATGAATAATCCCAGCAGACAGTCCAGACGGAGTCAGCTCTGAGGATCATTCACGGAAGATTTGGCATAAAAATGAGCAGAAAAGCGATAGTTGCTTTCTTATTGATACTGTGACATTGAACTGAATATTTACCAGCAGAGCCTAGCAAGGTTATTTAGACAGTTTGAGGCACTCGGGCAAGTTTTTACAGTAATGTATCCTTCATTCCTTTCGGCCTTGCTAAAATGTTTGGAAGCTGACCAACTCTTCCTCCATGGGGAATTTCCAGCAGGAAAAGATTGGCTTGTGCTGCAGCAACCAACAAGACCCACAGCAAAGCAGATTGTAATATATGCATGTTTACAAAATGTATTTTTGTTATAGTTACCCTTATCCAATTTCAAACAATCTGTTGACACATCACTTCATATTTCCCTTCTTCAATGCAGCCAAGACAATCTCGTCATAAAAATTATACGAATTATACGTATTATTCGAAACAATGGAGCCATTCAGAACACTATGTTGTATATGATTATTATTGCAGAATCATTGATCTGTAAGCAGCAGATTCTATGCGTCCATATCCATGCAGTGAAAGCACCATAAGGGGCCCTTAATTAAAAAACTTGAGAAAAAGTACTTGGTAACTGTCCACCACTGAGAAAGTACCAACGCAGGTGAATACGCAGCTTTGTTATGAGATACTTAGTGTCAGAAGGAAAAACAGCATTCAACATAATGTCTGTGAACATGTCGTAGATGAACAGTATCAGGCCACGGGACACCAGTGGTTCAACGTATAGCTTACACAGTGTGCCATCCTAAAGGCGGTGTATAAAAGGTTCATTTGAAAAAGGAGATCCACTTTCAGGCCGAGAAACATTTCTCTTCTTTTACTTTGTTCTACACGGGAATTGATTTATAGTCCTGCTCAAAGGCTGACAATTCCGTTTCACTTTCATTTTCAGAGTAATGGAAAGCTTAAAGTAGTTGATAGGTACCTGTGAGTACTTGTGTGAAAACTTTTTTTTAGAGAATCAAGTCTTCAATGTAACAATAAGGCATTTCAATTGCAATAGCAAAATGACAATATATTTATCTACTGTACAATCATTAAGAGGCTCTCTGAGACTGCATGCATGGCTTAGTTGGTAAAATGCGGAAATAATGAAGACGTTGTATGTTTTCCATTTTCTAGACTTTAGAAATGATGAGTAAAAGTCACTCACTCCGGGATGGGAGGTCCTCTTGATGTCCTCTGCCTCTTTGTCAGTAATGAAGTTGTGGTACAGAACCACATACGGCTGCACGCTCAGCACTTCCCGTCTGACGGGCAGAAGTAGCAGCTGAGGATTCCCGTTGGTGAAGTAATCACAGAACAGTCTTGGGTTTTCAAACTGCAGCGGCTGCTAAAGAGAAACGGGCATCTGAAGACCATTAACAAGTTCAAAACTATTTATTTGTCATTTTTCATCAACAACTACTCTTAACATTGTTATTTCTGCACACAATCTCATTAGCACAATGTAAAAAATGAAGAATAATATTTCTGTGGCAAATGAGAACCGCGTTACACACGAATCTGTGACAAACCACTTGGAGCTGTTTAAAAGGCAACAAAAAAACAAACATATCTTCTAGAAAAAGCTCAACTATTGGATGAACGGCTGATGAGTTTTTCCAAATTAACTATTACGAATACTCTGGCTGTTGTATTATTCTCTCAACCATACATTTCCCTTAAAACATTACATGTGCTCACAATTATTATTTGTGACAAATACCTGAGAGCCTTGGGTCCGGCAGAGCATCTCATAAGTGTCTCTGGTCCTTAAATGATTGGAGGTCGGTCTCCTCAGCTCATTCGCCCTGATTGATTCGGGTGAACTTGAAACCAGCAGTTTCTCGTATTTCTCAACATTCTGCAAAACCCTTCCATTCTCTGGATCTGAGAAGAAAACGAGTGCAAAGTGCGTAGAGCATGTTGCTTGAAGTACTCACGTCTGTGAATCGGTTGAGGCAAGTTCAAAGATATGAAAGACATGATTCAAAGAAAAGGGACAAAATTCCTACCATAATGCAGTAGTTCTTGAGATAAACTGAGAGCGTGGGAGACGTTTCCTGTCTAAAACAATGATAGGAATTCAGTGCGGTGCCGTCCATATATCATCTCACAAATGTACATTTCTCAAGTGTTCTTCGACCCACCTTGAAATGAGAGAAGGCCAGATGATCCAGAGCGTCCTCCAAAGTCCCTTCATTCTCAGGCCTCCAAATGCCTCCCGTTCCCCTGAAGAGACGCACCGACTCCTCCAACCACTGCACCGAGTGGTAGTAGTCTTCCTGCTCGTACGCCACCTGCGTGAAATCCAAACCCGGGTCACTTTTAATAACTACGGTGGGCTCCCATCTAGCAGCAGTCAGCCAGTCGGTGGGCCTGTGGCAGCAGCCAGAATCAGACCAGTTTCTGCATTTTTCTATCTCGTCATTTAGTCTTTAGATAGCAAGTTGGAGGAATGGATAAATAGGGCAGGAAGTATAGGAGATAACCACCATAGACTTATTGAGACTGTAAAACATAGTGGAGGAATTCAATGTGTTATTGATGCTGCTTTTTGAGACTGGTTCTGTGTTGGATTGTTGTGTGTTTTATGTCTGTATTCAAGTCTCTTTCAAAAGAGTCTTTGATCTAATTGATAAAAGCAGTGAACCTCCAAATATTGTATATACTTGCTCAAGAGAAGGACTGAAATAATTCCGAATAGTAATCAGCTAGTGCAGCTCTAGTCTCTTTGAGAGATGACTGACCTCAAGCAAACACATTGTGGATAAAGCTACATGTCTGTTAAACACTGGCCACAAGTTGCTTTTGCAGCTGACATCAAATAATAAAGTAGGTGCTGACTACCAGCCTGACAGCACCCAAATGAAAACTGAGTGACACAAGGCTCCAAGACTGTATCCACAACCCATCTTCAGCACACAAACGAAAAAATACAGTATACCATTAAACCCCCCAAAACACAATAAACCGACTGAGTTCACAACTTTGCATCCCATCATTTGGAGACAGTCTGTAAAGAACCAATGTATTTCTATATTTTGTAGGTCTCAGAATAGCTTGAAGGAAGCATCTGTTGTGGGCGGCACGGTGGCGTGGTGGTTAGCACTGTTGCCTCACAGCAAGAAGGTCCTGGGTTCGATTCCGCCCAGTGGCCTTTCTGAGCGGAGTCTGCATGTTCTCCCCGTGTCTGCGTGGGTTCTCTCCGGGATCTCCGGCTTCCTCCCACAGTCCAAAGACATGCTCTGGATCAGGTTAATTGGGGACTTTAAATTGCCCGTAGATGTGTGAGTGTGAATGGTTGTATGTCTCTGTGTAGCCCTGCGATTGGCTGGCGACCAGGATGTACCCTGTCTATCGCCCGAAGTTGGCAGGGATGGACTCCAGCCCCCTGCGACCCTGTGTGCAGGATAAGCGGTTTGACAATGGATGGATGGAAGCATCTGTTATACTGCTTTGAACAAATGTCTGTTTTAATAAAATCAGGCGGTTGGAAGCAGCAGAGGCTGTAAGATCATCTCAGTATAAGTAAAGGCAAATGCATCACATAAACAGCCGGATATATTGTAGTGGAACATTTTTCCCCCCTTTCTTACTTCACACTATCCCATGAAAGGGATTCCCAGCCCGAATGAATTTCCACCTCACAGTGACTGACAAGTTCGGAATAAAATTATTTTGCAAACCTTTTAACCGGGTTTGTTAATCAATGAAAATCTTTCAAATCTTTCTCCTTTTCACTAGTTTAAAAATCAGAGTTTATTTTACTACAAAAAAGGGCGATGACGGGTGATAAACTTCTACTTTATACTCCAACAACTAATTTTCCAAATTAACTTCTAATTTAATTTCAATAACTGTTTGATACCAAAAGAAATGATAGAAGAACGGAACAGAACTTTTTCCACTTACTCCTGCATTATGACAGCGGAGATCAACGACTCAGATGTATCAAGTGACTCTTTGAAGGGAAGAAGCATAAATTGGGAGCTTCTGGACCCAACCACCTTGGTTAATGCTGTATAACCAGCTCCGCCTCAAACAACAGTGAAGAAATGCTTATACCTTAATGCATCGCGGTACGTAAGTATGAACATTTTTGCTTTTGATATTTAAAGTGAATTCAGCTGTTACTATATACATCTTATGCTTTTAAAAATGACTTTTACTTAATGGAAAATTAATGGAATATCTTTGTGGTGTTTGTACGTTTTCATAATTCATGACTTTGGAGTTCTTCCGCAAAATAATGGATGTACCTTTCCAACCTGAAAGCAGTCATCACCAGACAGCGGGACAGAGACTGCCGGCAGGTAGACGTCGATAGACTTGCCATCAGTGACTCTCTGGAAACGACCCCTTACGAGACTCGCGACCTGGAGAGCATACACATCCTGCAGCCTCATCAGCGCCTTGGCGGCTCCCTGGAGGTCTTCCAGTTTGGGCAGATCGCCCTCCTCCTTCTCGTAACCGGACCTGAGGGCTGGACACCAGAGGGCCAGAGGTGAACTGGGGGGGGCGCTTGTGATAGCAGAGAAGAGGAGGGAGGGGGAGGGGGGGGGGGGGCATCAGTTATCATCACCAGATGTGCCTGTACAGAAGCCAGTGAGCCAACCTTGTGCGTTCTCCTGGGCTTCGTTGCTGTACACTACATTCAGCCACTCTGAATGCATCCTCTTGATCAGGGTGAATGCCAGCAGCGGGTTTGCCATCGCAGCCGCCGGGCCTCTATAAACTTCAGTGTGCAGGTCTGAAACTTTGGCATGAAAACTGTTGGCAAGATATAGACGGCAGTTACAAAAAGAAGCAGAACTCAGAAAGATTCACACACAGCAAGTGAGCGCTGGAAAACTCGCAGCGCTCTTGGCAGTAAGCCTTTAAAAACTGACCAACGTCTACCTCATAGAGCAGAAATACATTTTATTAAATGTTTTATTCTACACACTGGAAGTAAAAATTGATTACTGATACCTAAATGTTGACATCATGAAAACATATAAATGAATACAATAGTAATATTTTTTTAAATGTCATGCCATTACACAAAATACATTATTTGACTTTCTGGATGGGAAAGACGGAAAGAAACAGATGTGTAATTTTCCAACTTCACATCACAAACAGCAACCACCATTAAGTAAATGTGGTCAAAGGCGCTCCAGAAAATTGAAAGGCACACGGAAATAGCTGAATCATAAATATACATTGGTGGAAAGTGACTGGATGGGCCTTTAATAATGAAGGTTTCTGAATGGAAGCAACTGCAGCGGATTCTTCTTCTTGTAAAGAAACAACCGAAAACTTTGTTACATATACAACTGTACTAATTCAATCTAAATCCAGCATTCCCACCCGTGGGTCTAAAGATGCCACCGTAAACATCGACGTGTGTGCTCATAACGCATGTGTCATTATTGCTCAGTCTGCGGAGGATTCACCGGGTTTGAGAGAAGCTTTACAGTAAGGATACTCTTCTTCAACCAAAATGTGCAGTGCTGTTTCTCCAGATGTTGCACCGCGAATCCACGCGCGTCCTCCTGCACGTCACTCACCGCTTGATGTCATCCAGTCGCTCCGACTCGTGGTCGATGTAAGTCCTCAAGTAACCGATCAGCTTCCGTTCGACGCCGATCGCCTGCTTCACGTTCAGCAGCGACGTGTACATTTCCCCCAAAGACGCGGGGACCACGGCGACGGTCAGGAGGCCCCAAGAGAGGAGAGCGCCCGCGGGGAACATCTCGTGCAGCAGCGGCGTGATAATGCACGACTCCCCCGCCCCCCTCCCGCCTCTTCTTCTGCGTTGAGCTGCTCTCTGATCCGCAGGGCTCACACGGCGTGTCCCTCACAGTCATCTCCTTCTTCTACTCTGAGACCGGCTTCCTCCTTCGGGTCACGGTACCGGCCTGCGGGCCGGAGGCAGCCGGGTCAATAGGTTTAGTTTATTTGCACACTGTTTGTACCTGGAATACGTCGATCTCCCTGCAGTTTATAAGGTCCCGTAACAGCCTGTGGAAGCTGGTTCCAAACACACGCGTTTCATGGAAATGATGAAAAATGAAAAGGGTTGTATATTTTACTCCATTTTCAGGAAACTCATTTTAATTTGCTTAAAGTGAGTTCTTACGGGAAGTTATTTGCAAAAAAAAAAGGTATATCGCATAAAGTATTGAGTCGGTGCGACACCTGCAGGTGAAAACCTCGAATCGACCCGATGATGTGAGCCGCAAGAGCCTTTGAAGGACTTCATTGTTTAGAGGAATCTTTAACCATCCTGTTACCTCGACATCTACTAACATGGCATAACCTTGGGGTCAATTTCAACGCAGTAATCTAAACCTCCAGAAAATGATCATAGTTCAAATTGTTCCCCACGTTTATGCGTCTTAAAAGGTATTTTATGTTCGTTCGTTGATTTCCTAAAAAGCTTTAATACAAAACAAACGCTTTAATACCCCCCCCCCCCCACACCCACCCTCCTCCTACATCCAGAATACTAAAAATGAAAACGATCACTTTTTGGTGTTTTAATAGCTTTATATTTTCTAGTACATCTCTTCTCACTTATCTCACTTATACGTTAAGAATGAAAAACACATTCAAATTATCATGAATACCAACAGAATAACAGAATACTAACAGTAATTTTGGGGTCAAAAACAGGAAAAACACACATATATACATATATATATATATATATATGTCAATTATTTCTATACAGTGTTATTAAAATATATACATATAATGCAATGTTATGTAACAAAACAATCAAGTACATAAGGGGTCTAAAGGTAACCACACAACCTCTTATTCCTCATATCATTTTATAATTGACTTAGTGATAGGCCTGCACAAAAATATCATGAGAAAAAAGCAAACGAACATAAGACCCGCATTACAATTTTTGATCCGTTTCTGGTGTTCCTTCAGCAGTTTTTCACAACATATTAAACGTATGCGTTTACTAATCTGCAATTACAGAAGACTGGAGGCATAAGTTGCAACCCTGTCGAACATTCCTGCATGAGCGTGCGTATTGAAAAATGAGAGATGGAGTCCAGCAGCTTTCTGTGAGGCACCTTGAATTCATTCACTGAATTGAACTCTGACGATGCTGATGGCACATGCATAAGACCACTGCCTGATGTTGTTTTACAGCAATAGTAGACAGTAGTGATGGCGCTAAATTAACCTCCATGTAAAATGATTGAATGGCGCCCTGCATGCTGAATACATTTTAAAACGAGACACACTTTTCTTTGTTGAATAGCGATAACTGATATTGTTGACTGCAGCAAAATCAAATATATTGTTAATTGATCATTTTGTTGATAAATTCTAGACTTAATAACCATTTAGGCCTTTTTAAGGAGTCTGTCATCAGTGATTTTTACATGGCAAAGATGTGGTTAAACGTCACGTACATCTTTTGACCTGTTTGCAATAAGTTTGAGTTGTCTGTCAAAACTACTGTTAATCGTCCAGTTCAAGAAGCAGATAAGTTGTCCCGAAGCTTGCCTCTCTTGTCTGGTCTTACTTTGTTTGAGCAACAGAAAATTGTCTTCCTGATGCTGCCCCTGAAATTCTGATCTCTAAAGCCGTAGATTAGCGGGCTGAGAATGCGCGGCATGAGGATGAAACAGAAATAATTAAAAAAGGCTATGTCCTCTGGTAGCCAGTTGGCATTCAGCACGATGAGACTTTCAGTGATGGGGTGAGTGAAGGCCAGAATGCACAGCAGCAGCTGAAAGCCGTGCAGCAGCACGGTGTGCATGGCTTTGCTCACAGACACTTTGTCCTGTCTCAGCTTCCTCGCTTCCAGCAGGATTCTCACGTATGTAAAAAGGATGACAGCTGCCACGACGGCAAAAAAGAGAATATACACACTGATTTGGAACACAGCCTGGATTTGAGATGTGTTGATAACAGTACTTTTGCAAAGCACGGGGGTAGAGAGGACATCCACTCCGGCAGGATCACTCATGCCTATGGAGTAGATGACGATGGGGGAGATGCAGCTGATGAGCCACAGGGAAAGAATGATCACCCAGACACGGTCTGAGCGCCAGGCAGCCGGCCGGTGCAGCGGATAGAAAATGGCAACGTAGCACTCCAGAGACATGGTGGCCAGGATTAAAGGTGTGTTCTGGAAAGTGGCCGTGGAAAGGAATAGCAGAGGAACACAATAGATGAATGCAAATTTCACCCGGCCCATGGCCAAGAGGAAGAGCAGCACGGAAGACAAAAGCTGGAGAGTGTCATTGATCAACATAGAGGCGAACAGGATGTAACGTGGGGAGTCCAGGTACTGCCTCTGAGATGCAAAAATGTGCAGCATGACAACAATGCAGTAGAGGAAGACGCAGAAGAAGGGGATAACCGCACACACCTTGACGATCACAGACAGGCTTTTGTTGAAAGATGCATTGCCTGGAAATTCAGTGAGATTATGCATTTTTCAACTGGGCACTAAACCTGTTAAAGACAAATACGTTTAACGTCAGACAACATTTAAATAGAATCAAGCTGATCAAAGGTTGGCAGAACACAAATTGAAATTGATAACCTCTGGAAGACCTTTGATAAAAGAGCCGTCCACTCACCTAAGAATGTCCTCATCTGTCTGAAGAAAAGCTTTAGAGCGCTGTGCTTCTTATCATACAGCTTTAATGTACGACATCGTTGGGAGGTTCTGCCCCTTATCTCAAATGTTTGGCTCGATTCAATTCCTCCAGAGACACATTATTGACATGCTACCGTCATGGAGTACGGTGTTTCTCATTAACTCATGTTTCAGAAGGGAGACGGGATCCTGTGTAGTAGCAGTTAATCAAACAAGCTCACAATGCATGACATAAAATAAGCTACAAAGGGAAAGACACTTTTAATTACATTACATGTCATTTAGCTGACGCTTTTATCCAAAGCGACCTACAATAGGTGCATTTCAACCATAAGGATACAAACCCACAACTTGCTATAGATAAGAGCCATTATAAGTACAATCAAGTGCTACAATTTGTTAGTATTTTTAGTCGAGGTAGAGTCTGAAGAGGTGTATTTTTTGTTTGCCACAGAAGATGTGAAGGCTCTCTGCAGTCCTGATGTCATCAGAGAGCTCGTTCCACCATTTCGGAGCAAGGACAGCAAAGAGTCGTGATCTAGTCGAGTGTTTTGCTCTCAGTGAGGGAGGAACAAGCAGTTAAGCAGATGCAGAGCGGAGTGTGCGGGTTGGGATGTCCTGGATGTAGACTGGACCCGATCCATTCAGGTTAAAGACCAGTCCAGCTGCTGCATTCTGGATGAGCTGCAGAGGTCTATCTAATGATGCTACGTGTACTCCTATAAATTTGCACAGATCACTCTTGGAACATCTTCTTCAAGGTCATTCATTGCTGATGACTTTTTTTTTGCTGATAGGGAGCACTTTCACATAGCTGATCCTTTTGCAGCTGGATAAGGACCCTATCGTATTGATTGTCGTCACTGTGGTGATTTAGCTGTTTAGACACGTTCAGGGGACCTGGGTCAGTTGTTCCAGCTGTGTCTTGTACAAAGCAGTTTGTGAACTATTGAGCAAGCGAGCAAAGGGTTTTGGCAGCGTCCCTCATTTTAGTGAACTGGTGGACTGTGAGCTTCTAAGCTGCAAATATACTGTTGCAGTGAGTAAAGGGAAGTCATGACAACCTACAGACAGTCCTGGGCCTGGATCATGAGCTGTGAGTGGCGCTGAGATGCCCAGTTAATATTCATAGTGCTGTACTTAAAGTTCACTGTTGACTCTAAAGGAAGCACCTTAATGATATTTGAGACTGGTTAAAAGGCCTGTCCCTGCCTAATGCGAATCAAACTGTTAACAGTTGGAGCCATTGGAGGAAAGTAACTAAGCACATGTACTTCTATAGTAAGTACAAAAGTTATTATGAATTTACTTAGCAAATTGACATCATTAATATTAAATATCATTAAATTAAATGATTTTGCTGTCTTATTTTAGCAAAAAATAGCCCTACCGTTAAAAACAGCAGCATTAAAGTGCACATTCATGATTCAGTTATTATAATCTGTCACCCTGCATAATTAGTACTTTTACTTTAATACTGTAAGGTTATTTTTAATACCTTTGTATTACTCCAGTTACATTTTGAATGCAGGACTTTTAATTGTAACAGATTACATCACTTTTAAATTGACATATATATTGACAATCATTTTTTCAATCAGGCACAAAAATAAAAACAGACTTATTTCAAGCATAAAAACGTTGCTGTCTGACTCACAGTAAAAGTGTATCTTTTTGACACTAGTCTAGCGAGACAATGAAGACTCAGCTGTCAGCATCAAACGGGGGTTTGGTAGACCTGCTCAAAATACTACCAATACACTGTTAATATTTTGAACTCATAAATGTTCAGATCTATTGTGGACATAATCAACATAGGTTTCTTTATGGCTAATGACAGGTTCATGGTGTAAGTCAGGGTTAATGGACATTGCACTTGGCTGCTGATTTTACCTGGTTTAACATACGTTACCATAGAGACAGAGGCGGGGGTATAGGTTGTTGACATCCGATACAAAAGATCAATGCTTGTAACACTTTTGTGTTAAAAAATTAACCACGAATCCAATTCCACAAAATCCACATTCTACATTTTTGTCGGTACCAAGGTGTCAGGGTTTGTTTCTAGCGTTTGTGCGAGGCAGCTCTGACGTTTGTGAAGGTTTACAAAAAAATCTGGAGAGTTGCTGATCCCTGAATAAACATGGGATGCACTTCGATCTCTGATCTTTTTTGACAGTGTTCCAGTGTCACACAAATACACGGTACGTCAGTCACCACACAAGAGAAGTTGGCCGACCTGCAGGTACCGCATCAAAACGGTGTCAAAAAGAACATGATGGAACCCATAACGAGATGTTCATGTAGTGTAAACGGCATACAACGAGCTGCACCATAGGTGAGACATTGTCCAACATCTCAAGAGCGCACGTCTTGTTTCCCCTGCTTAGTAATTAATAGAATGGTTGATTATTAACTCAACGCAGTCTAATTGAGCAAACAAAATGTTTTGTTTGTTTGGTGACCTCGGGTGAGAGAAACTGTAGCGCGCTCTTTACGTAGATTCTGCATCAGTAATGGGGGCTGCAGGTGATTGGTCCAATATCTGTGTCCAAAACAACTTTGTTCCTCTGACCCCCAGCAGACTCCAGCCGAGCAGATAACTTGCGGGTTATCGGAACAGAATGGATGCTATTGACAAACTTTTGTCAGCAAGCTTTTTTAATTAAATTTCTCAGGCTGTGGAAGTGTAAAATGTACATCACTTCTGGCAGAGAAAAGAAAACTGGATAATGTGTAAGATAATGTTGCATTGGACTGAAGTAATTTGAGATAAAACAACAGGCCTCAAGGCAAGACGTTAAATAACTTCTGCAGTTTAATGAGTTTGCATGCCCCTTTGTCTACAAGTTTTAACTGACATGTTCAAAGTAATGCAAGTCTGGAACAACAACACATGGTGCCTACATTACCCACAATGCAACTCAAAAGCTCATTTGGAGATATCCGTCTGTTCTGCTTGTATCAGCTAATGACATTACAATCACGTCTTTCTTGCTCTAAAAAAACATGTTTTTTTGCTTTGCTTTTCAATCTTGTAGTCTCCAGACTCAACTAAGCATTACTTCGTAATTCCCACTGCTCCCCCTGAAGCCAGACATGGCTTTGCACTTCTTTTCCACTTCTTTTTTTCTAAAACAGAAACAGAAGAACAAGTTACTGCTGTTCCCCTTTAACCTTCTGAACCAGCAGCCGTAACAGCATTTCAATCTCTGGATTAATTAATAAAATGACTAGGAGGACAGCAGGCATGAAAGTCATGTATTTGAAGCACCTGAGGTAAATTAATTTATATATAACCAACCTGAAGGGCCGGTTGCATTAAGGAGCACTACAGTTGCATGAGATGAAGAATCTTTCTCAAAGAAGAATTATCATTCTCCTCGGATGCAGCTTTGGTCAGTTGTATTATTGTGAAAATGAAGAATATGATGGGAATTAAGAAACAGACAAACACTATTATTATAAAGCTTGTATCTTTTATAGTGGTGTGTGTGTGTGTGTGTGTGTGTGTGTGTGTGTGTGTGTGTGTGTGTGTGTGTGTGTGTGTGTGTGTGTGTGTGTTTAGGAAACCACAATAAGAGTAGATTTTAAAAGTAAAATACAACTTAATATAATGACAAATATGAACCAAGAGTAATATTGCAGCTCTCCTTTTAATGTGTTGGTTTATTTATGACATTGTTCATAGTTTATGACGTTAGAGGGTTGTTAAACCTGTTAAATCCATCAAGCATCTTTCTCATGAGCACACACACACACACACACACACACACACACACACACACACACACACACAAAATAAAGTGTGAGCAAGAGGGGGAGAGGGGGAGAGAGGGAGAGGGTGAGAGGAGGAGAGGGGTAGAGGGGGAGAGGGGGAGAGAGGGGGAGAGGGAGCGAGACCTGCACGTAATTCCTGTCCCTGTGCTGTTTTTCAGATAAAGCCAAGTACGCACATTTGTAAGAAGAGTCAACAGATCAATACCTTTTACGCAACGAATAGGTGCTGGGGCCGTACAAATACGGGCAGGACATCACAGTTGGTCATCGTCGAGCAGACTGAAAGATTGCAAGCATCCAAAAAAGAGTAGTTTTATGGTTTCACAGAGACAAGCCAGTTAGTAGGAATTGCGGAAAACAGTAAATCTAAAGTCAGCAACTCGTTTTACATAGATCATAGAAGACAGATTCTCCAAGTGCAGCAGACCTTAATATTCTGCAAAATGCAAGCGGTTAGTCAGTGTTCAGTGTGTGCCAGTCGTGCTGCCGGAGGACTACTGCGAAACCAGACAGACCTGTCGCTGCTGCGAAGCAACACGGCCGGGCTGAGGAGAGGAGCAGCCTGTATGCGTTTCATAAGGTATGAATCCTAACTTTGCCTTCACTCAGCCAATGCCTTTATATTTACCGGATTCAAACTACAAGATTTGCAACTCACGATACGGCCAAACTGTGAGCTGAAGTACTATTGATGGAGTCTAACGATATTCTGCACCATCTTTCATCAGCATGAAGCCCGGTGTTCAGAAGTTGGGGGAACGGATAGATTCCGAGCACATCAGCGTAGCGCCTTCGAGTGCTGGCCGCGGGCTTCACGCTACCCCTTTTGCACAGGTGAGTTACTCTCATATTAGAGACCAGTACGCTTCGGAACAAGTTTGTTCTTGTCCTTGGTGACATTGAATGCAATGACAGTCATCATACTGCATTTCCTTCTGTTTGTAGCAACTGGAAAACCTCTCTCATGACTCTCTGATCAGAAGAGCTGCCTCAGTGGTGACAGACAGTTCAAGTACTTTGCTCTCCCAGACCTCCCTGGCTCTAATAAATGCCCTGGCAGACTACTCAACGGTAGGTCTCCTTCATATGTGAAACCTTTTATTTTTAACTTACAATTGTCGATTTGAGGGTTTAATTAATCGCTCTGAAGAAAGAAATGATCTTACTACATTAAACAGACCTTTAGATCTTTACATCTAACTTCAGATACTGCTTTTATATTTCCACTGTTGATTTCCACATGTAAAAATTAAGACTTTTACTTTTATTTTTTCTGAATGAAGTCGTGCTGTCCTTGACCGTCTGTCCTGCCTCTGTTTGATAACAGGCTGTGCACACGCGCATTGCTGTCCAAAGACGGTATTTAGCCGCACTTGGAAAACTGACCCCAGCAGAGAAGGATTCGTTCTTGGAGGTGATCAATGGTCAGCGTGCAAAGGTTGGTTTGTGTGTCTGAAAACACATTTAAATGCACTCCAGCTTGAAATGTTTTCTGTTAAAATCTGAAAATGTTGAATCGGCTTTTATCTAAGAAAGACACATTGGTCATAATGCATTGGTCTCATCTCTTTCTCCTAACAGGCCAGTGACAGACTACATGAATGCAAACGCATCGAGGTAACCTGGATCAATGCTGTCGACTTGTGTAAAATGGCAGCCGAGGCAGCGCACTCCTCTGGTGAGTGAAACGGGATCTGCAGTGTCTCTCGGGTCTGAAGAAAAGAATAAATCAATCAAACCCCTCAAACCTTCTCTGCAATTCAACACGTGTGTTTGCACCTTTGTGTTTCTCCAGGTGCCGAGCAGGCGTCCATCACAGTGGAGACAAACATCCAGGTGGCCCAGTCACAGGTGGGGGAAGCTCGGAAACTGTCAGCGGATGCAGAAAAGAAGTTGGCAGAGACTAAAGTGGAAGAGATCCAAAGGATGGCAGAATACACTGCCTTTATAGAGAACGGCGAGGAGCACGAGGTGCATGAGGCGTATCTACGAGAGGACTAAGAATAAAAGACAGGCATATTGAAAAACAGCTAAAAAGTGCATGTTTATTTTCCTGATTCTCTTCTTTTTGCATTAATTACATTGAGTAATGTTGTATTAATCCTTATTTAAGACTATTTATTTGATTAATGAATACCAGCTATGAGCCATGATTGAGTAATGATAATAGACTCTACATAATAAATAATGTAATGTAAATAATGTATAGTGCAGGGCTTATCCAACAGCTCGTTCATTTTTTGTTTTGTTGTAACAAAGACATATTTTTATAAAGCTATTGTTTGCATCATTGTTTTTTTCTCTGATCATGTAATAGCAAAAAAATAAAATTATTTTTGAGTGAGCGTCCTTGTCTTTTGCCATTTCCTGTGAGCCTGGATTAATATGTTGTGTTGGTGATGATTGTGTGTGGCTTCATCACGGGCAGATTGCTATTGTACATAAAGCATTATCTACAACAAGCTGTGCAGAAACACAAAAATAAGTGATAAATGAGTAGCACCAAAATTAAATAAAAATGACTATTCAGCTTCAGATAAGGCCTTTTTATCTTCAGTATAACAATTAGTTTGTACTACTGTCAGATGTGTACAGATGAGCTCCACTAAATCTAACTCCCCCTCCTGCCCCAATTATTGGCAAGCAAGAAAATAGTGTGGAGCTTAAATGGTTTCTTGAAAAGTAAGGCAATAAGAATTACTCTTATAAAAATAAAGCCTTGAAAAATTGCCTACTTTTCCTGAATCTATGTTTAGCGAGTAATTATTTTAAATAAGCCAAAGACGGCATAGCTTTTTAGTGTGTGGACCAAGAAGGAAAAAATGAATAACTCCACGGAGCAAACATTTTTATATAAAAAGCTATGAGGCTGATGCTAAAAACAGATGAAAAGACGAGAAGATGAGTTGTCATTGCCCATCGCCTTTCCAGACATTACAAATTGGAAATCGTAATTAGTACATGTGCATATACAAAAATATCTGTTTTTAATCAGATTTTTTATTATTTATTATTCATGTCGTGCAATCTACCAAATCGTCCATTCCGTGTCAGAGCATTCTGGCAAATATTTCAATTCCAAATCAATGGTCCAATCCAATTTACAAAAGTCAAATGTTATCCATCGAGGTGAACTGCAGTGTTGTGAGTGAGGGCTGTGAAATAACACTTTGTAGGAATGAGTGCAAAACAAACATAGAGACCACAATTGTACCATTGCTCACAACAGTGCCGCCATTGCCACCTTCTGGTAACGTCCCTCTGTGACTTTAGACAAATCCAGTGGACAAATCAATCTTGTGGTTGAACACAAAGAAGCCACCATTACTGCAGTAGCATTGCAGTTTTCAACTTCTGTAAAACTACAGTGTATGTAAAGGATCATCTTATCTTATCTCATCTTATCTCATTTGACTTTCAACGAGAAAGAGAAATAATATCTATCCAACATTAATAGTCGGTCCCATATTGAAAAAGCCCGGAATTCTAATGAATGCGTACATAGTCTTGAGCGGACTAGCAAATCAAATAAACAAAGTTCAATTTAATAATCTTCTACAATAAATTTTAGAAAATTGAGTAATGTGCGCCTTCTAAAGGTATCATGCTCAACATGTCGATCAAAGATCTGCAAAAATTGCTTGTTGCCCCCCCCAGTGAAAATGCCACTGACCTCTCGTTTCGCCACTTTAACGTGGGTCCTTTAACTTGTTAAAGGAGGGACATCTGGCTATATTTTTAAGCCATATAGGCGGACATTACTATAGAGATAGACACTTACCTAATCTTGCTGAATACTTTATAATATATACCTGTATACATACGGCTGAAAATAAAATACATATGCCATAAAGCTTACCTTGATGGCAGACAGGGAGCTTTAAAAAGCTGCAACATGTATTGATCTTCAAAGTGCCTCGTTAATTAAAGTTGGACAGATTTCTCAAGTATGATGCTCACTGATTCTTTTAGATTCTATTGATAAATCTAAAAGATTGTACAATACACTCAAACAACGGTTGGATTGGGCTATTTATTGAAGACCACACATATGTTATATACTACTCATGAACATGTTTTGTTGTGAAAAGACCAAAAGAAGGTTGTGTGGATCACTATAATGCAGTGGTTCTTAAACTGTGGGGTGTGACCCCCTGGTGGGGCGTGGAGGTATTACATGTGGGGCGTGAGGGGCTGGGGAAAATGTCAATTTTTTAAAAATTATAATTTTATTTATTAATCCTACATGGGGAAATGATTTGCTGCATTTTTCCCATCCTTAGTAATTTAGGAGGAGAGTGCTGCTGTGAAGCACTGGGGCTTTTGTGTCTTGCTCAAGGACACTAAGACATGCAAATTATGGAGAGAACACGGATCGAACCGCACTGTTCAACATCACAGCCCTGTTTAGTTATGTCCACTTACTTCTTCTCTTTAACAGTTAAAGTCACAAAATGTCTTTGTTTCAATAAAAATTCAGCATGGACCATTTTGTTACATTTTTGTTTCCTCCAAAGTGGGGCCCGACAGGAAAAGTTTGAGAACCGCTGCTATAATGTATTGTAGGAAACTGGGATTGTCAGTGCAATATAGTGACACACACACACACACACACACACACTCATATATATATATATATATATATATATATATATATATATACATATACGCGGCAAGATACACTTATTTAACATTTTAGATTAGCAGGATAAAAATAAATAAATGTATTAATCAAGGTATATTTGATGACTGTTTCTTATACAAGCCACAGAGAGCGTAGTATTTTAGTGCATGAAAAAACATTTCATCCCTGAGGCCATACACAAGAGGACTTATACATCTTGGCGCAAGAATAAAAGTAATGTAATCAAAATACCTGACATTAATGAATAATATTAAATTAATCTGAAGTACAGCAGCCTCAATTAATGGACACCACAGCTGGATGAGACAGAGCGACAGCTGAAAAGCATGAAAAATTACTGTTTTGAGACCTTTCCTTGTTGACTTTTTATCCTCTCCAGATGCAGCTTTGGCTACTTTCATTATTTTAATATAACAGAATACAATAGCAATGAACATTATGAAGAAGTAAAACTGACTTACAGCTGACCGAAGATGACCCTGCCATTTGTAAAGGATGAACATTTCCACAGAACATACTCTGCCCTTGGAATAGAAGTTGTGGGACACTGATGCAAAAAAGATCGAGAGGACAACAATGCAGGGTATAGAGCTGATGCTGTGAATGATGAGGACGCAGTGCAGAGCTCTGCGAGTTGAGCACAGCTCTCCATGCCTCAGGGGCCTGCAAACGGCCACATAGCGCTCCAGGGTCATTGCTGTCAAAGTAACCGGTGTGACAAAAATGCACAGAGATGAAATAATGTATATGATAACACACAGCCACACTTGCATGGTAATCTTAATGTAACTTAAAATAAGCAGGATGTCAGTTATGATTAAAAATATAGAGTCAGACAGCAGGGTTGTAGCAAACAAGATGTACCGCATGACTGTGTAAAAGTCTCTCACAAAAAAAGTTCTTATTAGCCAAAAGTTGATGAAAAGAAAGACTGACACCAAAACCTGAACTATGACTACCCGATAGTTAAAATTGTTCGTTGGAGATTCAACACCAACCACTGAGTTATTGGCCGCCATATATTCTTCAGCTGTAGGCAGCTGTCCAAGGGTTTGAAACACTCTCACAATCGACCTCTTGTAGCTCTAAAGACAGAAAAAAATTAAGAATTCATTAACAAAAATACTATCATTGAAATCAAAGATATTTGTACAAACCGGACACACAGGTTTCCTCAGTCACAAAACCCAAATAACAACCTCACAACTTTACATTTCAGTCGATTATACACACCAGTATAATTATATAACACCAACAATAAATGTGACATACATAATAGCTTCAGGTTACCAAACCATCTCTTAATGGGACATGGAAGTGCACAGCTCCATAGAGGAAGGTCCTTTGCTGGGTTCGGTCCTGTCTTCTGGGAGAGGATTGTGTATTAAGACTTTATAGGAGCAGATATGTCGCAGAGGGAACACCAAATCAGACAATGTCGTCATCTTCTAATTGTTGTTAACAACACACCTCTGGCCTTTGTTACTTCAAATAATCCCTTTGTGTGTTGGATACACATCAGCTTTGTAGGATTAATAAACAAAGTTAAACTTAATAATCCTCTACAACAAATTTATAAAATCAAGTCCTTTGTGCCTTCTAAAAGTAATGTGCTCAATTTGTTTCAATCAAAGATCAATATATATATATATATATATATATATATATATAAAATCAACAAAAATTGCTTGTTGTTGGCTCCTCAGTGAAAATTCCTCTGACCTCTCCTACCGCCACTTCAACATGACTCAATAAGGCCCTAACATATGCTTCTCTTGTAAAACGAGGGACATCTATATTTTTAAGCTATATAGGCGGACATTACTATAGAGACACCTATATATATATATATATACCTGTATGGACGTAACCGTTAGAAAGCACTTTGTTTAATTATACAGTAAATCTTAGATTTTTGTGTCTGCATGCTTTGACTTCTATTTTTATTACTCTGTCATGGGTCAGCTTCATGTTCTCCCCATCCTGTGTGTTTGTGTCTTTTCCCCTGTGTGTGTGTCTGTCTGTGCTGCCTGTCCCCACCTACTATCCATCCTGCTCCGTCCCCACACAGCTGATCCACATTTCACAATTCACCCCTGTAGTATTTAGACCCGGGCTGTCCGCTTCTCCAGCACCAGATCGTTACACACCCACGCGTGCTAACTTAACGCTGTATCGTGGCTCGTAAGACACTGAGTATTCCTACTGTTCCAATCGTCTAACCCTGTTCCCTCTGTCCAGATCCCGCTGTCCTTGTTCTTTCCTGCCGTGCCGTCTGCCTCCGTCCCTCCGGTGTCCTCACCCAGCTGTCCCCTTCCCTAGAAATCTGTATTCATTAAACCACTTCTACGCATTATCACTCCTGGTTGAATCTCTGTGTGCTGGGTCGAATACCCACCCCTTAACATACTCATTTTTGAGTGGTTGATAGACTATTGTAGATGCGGTTTAATTTATCTATGTTTTATCAAGTGAGTGTCTAATGGTGCATCTCAGGGTCGACTGGTGCGTCCCGGAATTGACGCCATGTGCACCACTCTGCCCCTTTAAAGAGCCTTGTGTGATACGGGGGAAGGCAGCAGTTGGAGCAGCACGGAGTGGAGGTGGACAGGAGGACTTTGACCAAAGAAATTGGGACCAGTGGTTTTAAAAAGCTTTTAGAAATCTGTCCGCCATCTGGATTTTGAACATATTGGTAAGCAAATTGTCCTCGTGGCGTAATTACCATCTTAGCTTTGTCTGTGCTAGCCCAATCTGGTGTCCTTTTTAATTTGTCTTTTTAAATAGAGGTGAATCTCTTTTACTGGGATTTTACAGTTTTGTTTTTAAATTGAGTTTGACTGTTTTTAACTGTAGTTTGTGATTCAGATTGTCCTTAGTTTGTCTTTAGTTTGTGACAGAAGATGTGAAGGCTCTCTGTGGTCCTGATCTCATCAGACCACAATGAATGAATGAATGAGTACTCATTCCACCATTTCGGAGTCAGGGCAGCAAAGGGTGGTGATCTTGTAGAGTGTTTTGCTCTCAGTGAGGGAGAAACAAGCAGTTTGGCAGATGCGGAGTGTGCGGGTCGGGATGTAGGGTTTGACCATGTCCGGGATGTAGACTGGACCCGATCCATTCACAGCATGGTACGTGAGTACTAATGTTTTGAACTGGATGTGGGCAGCCACAGGTAGCCAGTAAAGAAAGCGAAGGAGCGAAGGTTAAAGACCAGTTGAGCTGCTGCATTCTGGATGAGCTGCAAAGGTCGAATGGCGGTGGCAAGGAGACCTGAGAGTTACAAAGGTCAAGGCAGCAGATGACAAGAGCCTGAATCAGTACCTGCGCCACCTTCTGAGTTAGAAGGGACCTATTCCCCTGATGTTGTAGAGCGTGTATCTACATGATCGCATCAAGTGTCAGACCGAGGTTCCTGGCAGTCCAAGTGGGCGTTTACACAGAGTTGCCAAACAGTCACGTCCTGGGTAGGAGAACCTTTTCCTGGAAAGAGAAGTAGTTCAGTCTTGTCGGGGTTGATTTTCAGATGGTGAGCGGACATCCACTGAGAGATGTCAGTCAGAGACCCGTGCTGCCACCTGAGTGTCTGAGTGAGGGAAGGAGAGAATTAGTGGGTTGTCGTCGGCATAGCTGTGGTAGGAGAAGCCATGCGAGTGAATGGCCAAGTCAAGAGAGTTAGTGTAGAGAGAGAAGAGGGGGGGACCCAGGACGGAACCCGGAAGAGGATGAGAAGGTTCAGACACAGATCCTCTCCAGTTTACCCGGTAGGTGTGGCCGTCACGGTAGGATGAGAGAAGGGAGAGAGCAGAGCCTGAGACAGTAAGAAAGTATCAGAAAGTTCCTGAAGGGAGGAGAGAAGGACCTGGTGGTTTACTGTGTGAAATGCAGCAGAAAGGTCCTGAAGGATGAGGACAGACTCTAGCAGGGTGGAGTTACACTGAGACACAATGTTAATTTTGGCAGCTATTTTTGATTTAGTCTTAGTCTTTAGACAAAAAATGCATATTAGTTTTAGTCACATTCAGTCATTTTAATCCTTCTTAGTTTTAGTCTAGTTTTCGTCGACGAAAACTCGACTAAAATGTAATTAGTTTTAGGCTAGTTTTAATCACATTTAATAGCCATATTAAACTCATTTTCTTCCCCCAGGGACCCCCTTTGTTGTGTCTACAACTGCATAATAGTCTAGCTTGCAGTACTTGGTTGTCCATTAGATATCCCTCCTAGGACAGGTCTATAGCAGGGGTCGGCAAACTTTTTGACTCGCGGGCCACAATGGGTTGTAAAATTTGACAGAGGAGCCGGGCCAAGAACAAATGGTTGAGGTGTGTGAGCTAATATAAATGACATGTGAAAAATCATTACATGAAAGGATTTGGATTTAAACAAATAGCAAAGCATTTATTTGCAAGGCAATTTAACAAAGTGGCAAAGGTGTAACAACTTCATGAGGACCAGGGATCTAAATGCAACACTTTGTTGTCTTTGTCTGTTTACTTGCCATGCTTTTGACATGGCCACCAGAAACTTAATGGTCCTTTATTGTTTCCACTGTGAAATTGCTTGTCCCAACAAAAGAGACCCCTTAACGTCCTACAATCGTTGCAGTACATTATTTTCTTGGCTTCAAAACCTCCAATGAGTTTATTGTGTTAGACTTGTTTGTGACGGACCGTCTCATCCACCGAGGAAACGCTGCCTGCCGTCGCCAGAGAACCGAGCAGAAAGGTCCGCATGGATTTCTGCTGGCCGACAGTCTGTTAAACGGGTCTTCATGTTTCTCTGAAGCAGCGCGCTAACAGTCAGCTAAACCGAGACCGCTGAGCTAAACTGAGGAAGCGCACATTCAAACTCGCCGAAGCGTAAAATAGTCGTCGCGGTCCGTAGTCGGTGCACAAGAACCACCGGTGCGAGCGAGCGTTCTGGGTTCGTGGATGACGTCATCATGACGCGTTAATATCCGCCGTACTTTGCCTGTCTGTTGTCTGTCAGCTGCATGAAGAATAATAGCAACAAGAAGGAAGTCTGCACCGTGGTATAACCCTCAAACACGGAACCTAAAGCAAACTGTGCGGAAACTTGAACGATTATGGCGTTCCACCAAATCAGAAGGATCTAGGCTAATTTGGCAAGACAGCCTTAAAACGTATAAGAAGGCTCTCCGTAACGCAAGAGCATCTTATTACTCATCATTAATAGAGAAAAATAAAAACAACTCCAGGTTTCTCTTCAGCAATGTAGCCCGACTGACAGAGATTCACAGCTCTGTCGAGCCGTGTATTCCTTTGGACCTCACTAGTAACGACTTCATGAACTTCTTCAATGATAAGATTCTGACTATCAAAGAGAAAATTGATGGTCTCCTGCCTTCAACCAGTGCCGACCTGTCCTCCGATGTAGGAACCTTGGATGCAGCAGTGGGCCCTGATGCCTGTTTGGATGCCTTCTCTTCCATCAACCTTGATCAACTGACTTCTTTATTTTCAAAGTCTAAATCTTCTACTTGTCTCTTGGATCCGATTCCGACCAAGCTGCTTAAGGAAGTTTTTCCTTTAGTTAGCACATCCTTATTAGATATTATGAATCTGTCTTTGTTGACAGGACATGTACCTGTCAGGATCCGGGTCTCTCTCTCTCTCTCCCCCTCTGCCATATACATTCACTGACACACTCATTTGCCCATTAGTCTCACCTCTACACACACACCCACTTCTCACATAGCCTTCCCATCCACCTGCCGCTCATTTCAATCAGTGGCCGCGCCGTTTGCTGTTACACCTGTTTCTCGTCATGTCTAATCACCCTGTCTATATCTTGCATGTGTTCCCTTTGTGTCTTGTCGGATTATTCTTGTGAGCCAACCCTTCCCCTGTCCAGCAGCCTCAAGACCTTCTCTGTTTGCGCACAGCCAAGTCTTGCTCGTCCGGCCTCCAGCGTCGTGCCTCAGGGGCTGCATCCTGCGGGCTCCTGTCGAGCTTCGTTCTCCACGGAGGAGATTCCCCTGTCCCGAGGATTATCTTTCGTTTTGCCTTTTGCCTAGCTGGTCTCCTAGAGAATACATTTTTGTTCTATGTTTTGCCATCGAGCTCGGCTCGCTGTTTCTGTTGAACATTAAAACCCTTATTTTGTGACCTCCCTCTGCGCGTGGATCTTTGCCGCCCGTACCGTGACCGAACGTGACAGTACCACAGTCCTTCAAGGTAGCTGTAATTAAACCTCTTCTTAAGAAACCTACTCTTGCTCCAGAGGTGTTGGCTGACTACAGACCTATCTCTAATCTTCCCATCTTCTCTAAGATCCTTGAGAAATCCGTCGCAAATCAATTATGTGACTTTCTACAAAACAATGCTTTGTTCGAGGATTTCCAGTCAGGATTTCGAGTGCATCACAGTACAGAAACAGCACTGGTGAAAATTACGAATGATCTTCTACTTGCATCGGACCAAGGACTCATCTCTTTTCTTGTCTTGCTGGACCTCAGTGCCGCATTTGATACCATAGACCATTGTATCCTGTTGCAGAGACTAGAACATTTAATTGGTATCAAAGGAACTGCACTCAGCTGGTTTAAATCCTACTTATCGGACCGATCCCAGTTTGTGCTTGTAAACGGTGAATCCTCAAAGACCACCAATGTTGGTCACGGAGTCCCACAAGGTTCTGTACTTTGACCGATTTTATTTACCCTCTATATGCTTCCTTTGGGCGATCTTCTCAGGAAACACCGCATAAACTTCCACTGTTATTCAGACGATACTCAACTGTATCTGTCGATCAAGCCAGAAGAGACGGACCAGCTAGTTAGACTTCAAGAATGTCTTGGAGACATCAAAACTTGGATGACCGGCAACTTCCTGATGCTAAACTCAGAAAAAACGGAAGTTATCCTGATAGGCCCAGAGCGCCTTCGAAGCCAGCTGTCACGTGATACAGTTTTTATGGATGGAATTGCTCTGGTACCCAGCAGCACCGTCAGGAATCTGGGAGTTCTCTTCGACCAGGATATGACCTTCAACTCGCATATAAAGAAGACTTCAAGGACTGCCTATTTTCATCTACGTAACATATAAAAAATCAGGAACTTCCTGTCTCAAAGTGATGCAGAAAAATTAGTTCATGCGTTTGTCACTTCCAGACTGGACTACTGTAATTCTTTGTTATCAGGCTGCTCTTGTAAATCTCTTAAGCCTCTCCAGTTGATTCAGAATGCTGCAGCACATGTATTAACGACAACTAAGAAAAGGGATCATATCACTCCTGTATTAACTTCTCTGCACTGGCTCCCTGTTAAATCAAGAATAGATTTTAAGGTACTTCTCCTCACCTACAAGGCACTTGCTGGTGAGGCACCGTTGTATCTGTGACGACTCAAAGAGACTGTGAAGATTAACTTCCTGTTTTTATTTTTGTAACCACTGCACTTCCTGTATCTAGTTTCCCCCCACAGCTGAGTTTAGTTTGCGATCACCTCCACCTGTATTTAAGCCTCAGTCCCCCACTTGTCTGTGTCAGGTTATCTTTTGTCCTTCCTAGAGGTACATGTTTGTTGTTAAATTCCCAGTGCTGTTTTTTGTAATCTTGTTTCTACTTCGTTGCCAGGCTCTCTTCCTTTTTGTTTTTACAAGAGTGTGTGGATTCCGCCTTTGCCTGTGCACCCTTTGTTTTGCATTAGTTTACTCTCCTAGTAAAAGATTCCAAACCTTGAAAGAATTTTCTGTTGCCTTATTGCTCTGCACCTGAGTCGAAGTCCTGACCCCTCACAGTATCTTCAAGAGCTTGTAACACCTTATTGCCCTACAAGGCAACTGCGCTCCATAGATGCTGGGTTACTTGTTGTTCCTAAGGTTTTAAAAAGTAGGCTGGGGGCCGGAACCTTCAGTTATCAAGCTCCTCTTTTGTGGAACCAGGTTCCACTTTCAGTCCGGGGGGCAGATTCGGTCAGCTCTTTTAAAGTAAAACTTAAAACTTTCCTCTTTGATTCTGCCTATAGTTAGGGCTGGCTCAGGTTAGCCCGGACCAGCCCTTAGTTAAGCTGCTATAGGCTTAGAATGCTGGGGGAATTCTTAGGACACACCGAGCTCCTCTCTCACGCTCTCTTTCTACCATAATTCAAGTTTTATTAATGCATATGACTAATTCAGCTTCTTTCCGGAAGTTTTTTTTGTGCTTTCTCCCCTATCAGGTCTCCGTAGATCGTGGTTCCTTCGGGACCCTGGTCCTGACACCTACCGTGGCCATGCTGACGCCTGCTGCTGCCATCATCATCATTATTTTAGATATTAATCATATTACTGTACTCGTAAACCAACATTACCCTCTCCTAAAGTCTCTGTGCTCTCCCTCCCCACAGGCTTCTGTGGATGGTGGTTCTATCTGATGGTGGTTGCCCCTGCAGTGGTTCTGCTGTGCGCCTGGCTTACTACTCACAATTACTTGAATCATTTCTGTCATAGGAATTGCATGTATTATATGCTGTTCATTCTGTACACATGGCATCCATTGTAGTCTGTCCATCCCGGGAGTGGGATCCCTCCTCTGACGTTCTCCCTAAGGTTTCTTCCCTCTTTTCCCTCTTGTAAGGGTTTTTTCATTTTTCGGGGAGCTTTTCCTGTGCCGATGGTGGGTTTCAGGGCAGAGGATGTTGTATGTGTACAGACTGTAAAGCCCTCTGAGGCAAATTTGTAATTTGCGATTATGGGCTATTCAAAATAAAATGAATTGAATTGAATGTGAATTTAGGGGGAAAAGATATTGTGACTTCGTCAACCACCAACATGTTCGTCTCGTTAACGAAAGTTAGAATAGATTTAGTCATAGTTTTTATTTTTTAAGATAGTTTTCGTCACGTCTTAGTCTCGTCTTAGTCATGGAAAAAAGGTTTGTTAACGAAAAAATTTCGTCATAGTTTTTGTCGACGACATTAACACTGCTGAGACAGCGAGGAGAGGAGTAGAATAGCCTGCCTTTTGGTGACTTACGGTGGAAATAGGAGGAGGGTTGGTTAAAGATAGCACGTTCAAGAGTTTTGGACAAAAAGGGAAGAAGAGAGACCGGCCTGTAGTTGTTTTATTCGGATCGGTTAAAGGTGTTTTTTTTCTGGAGTGGGTTAACTCTTGCCTTCTTCAGAGTGGGAAAACAGCCAGATAACAATAGTTAATGAGACAGGTGAGGAAAGGAAGACGATCAGGAGCGAAAGATTGTAGAATATGGGACGGAACAGGGTCAAGAGGGCAGGTGGTTGGACGGGCAGAGATTAGGGGGGGTGAAAGAGAGAAGCGAGGGCGATGGAGGTAAAGTCGGTGGGACACAAGTAATAGGAGGTGGGTTTGCGAAAGAGGAGCGTATGTCAGCTATTTGTTTGGTAAAATAGTTGACAAAGTCTCCTGGAAGAATGATGGGTGGAGGAGGACTGGGGCGTTCAAGTGGGTTGGAAAAGAGTTTTTTGGGGTTAGAAAAAGAAGACTCATTCTAGATTGGGAGAAGGAGCTTTTGGCAGCATAGATAGAAGCAGAAAGATGAGAGAAGTGGAGTTAGTTATGTTAGGGGTAAAGCAGTTTCTGGTAAAGATGTAGTCAAGGTGATTTACGGCTTTCTGAGTAGGAGGAGAGGGATTGAGTGAGAGTGCAAGAGAAGAAAGTATGAGTAAAAGGTTAGATGACTTCTCTCTCTGGATGTTAAAGTCTCCCAGGAGGATGAGTGGAGGGCCATTTTAAAGTAAGTTGGACAGGAGGATGTCCAATTCTTCCAAGAAATGACTCTGGCGGATGCTAGAACACCAATATTTAATTGTGCCAGGTGAGTAATTGTTACAGCATGGAATTCGAAAAACAGAGGTGTGGAAGATGAAAGAGGGTAAAGAGAAAAGCTCCAGTTGGGTGAAATTAGTAAATCTGTGCCACCACCCCTGCCAGTGCGTCTGGGTCTGTGTGCTACTCATCTTCGTGCAACGACTCTTCGCAAACGCTTCACCCAACCTCTAGTTAAATACACCCTTGTCAGTGGAAGAAGGCTACGGCTGCGCTGACCAGACCCCTCGTCCGTAGGAAACAAAAGGTTGATTTTCCTTAATAGAAACTCCTCAAAGTGCAAAACAACAACCACTTTGCCATCCGAATCAGTGAATATTCAGTCTGCAATTTTGAAAAAATAAGATTTTCAATGATTCAAGTCAACTTTGCTTCAGAAGAGAAAGCTCTGTCATTTGCTTGCATGGCTTCTCCTACCACAGCTATGCCGATGACACCCAACCAATTCTCTCCTTCTCTCACTCGGACACTCAGGCGGCAGCACGGCTCTCTGCCTGTCTGACTGACATCTCTCAGTGGATGTCCACTCACCATTTGAAAATCAACCCTGACAAGACTGAACTACTCTTTCCTGGAAAAGGTTCTCCAACCCAGGACGTGACTGTTTGGCAACTCCGTGTTAACGCCCACTTTGACACCCAGGAACCTCGGTGTGACACTTGACACTCTCCCTGACTCCCAACATCACAGCGACAACACAATCCTGTAGATACACGCTCTACAACATCAGGAGTATACGTCCCCTTTTCACTCAAAAGGCGGCGCAGGTACTGATTCAGGCTCTTCAGGTCATCCCCCGCCTGGACAACTGTAACTCTCTCCTGGCAGGTCTCTCCGCTACCGCCATTCGACCCCTGCAGCTCATCCAGAATGCAGCAGCCTGACTGCTTTTTAACCTTCTGAAATTCTCCCCCACTATTCTGCCCTTCCGATTTTTTCACTGGCTACCGGTGGCTGCCCGCATCTAGTTCAAAACATTGGTACTCACGTACCATGCTGTGAATGGATCGGGTCCAGTCTACATCCAGGAAACGGCTTGTTCCTCCCTCACTCAGAGCAAAGCACTCAACAAGATCACAACTCTTTGCTGTCCTGACTCTGAAATGGTGGAACGAGCTCTCTGATGACACCAGGACCGCAGAGAGCCTTCACATCTTCCGCCGCAAACTAAAGACACACCTCTTCACTCTACCTTGACTGAAAGACTAACAAATTGTAGCACTTAAATTGTACTTTTAATGGCTCTTATCTATAAGTTGTAAATTGGCTTATTTGATGAAACTGCACTTTTTTGTTTCTTGCTCTTCTCAGTTTGTATCTCTATGGTTGAATGCACTTATTGTAAGTCACTTTGGACAAAAGCATCGGCTAAATGACATGTAATGTGATGTAAACAGCAAAATAGAGTTAGAAAAGGTCAAACTTAGCAAAGCTAGGAGGGAACGCTAGCAGTCAATTCAATCAAATCCAGCAGGATCTAAGAAGTCGTTGTGGTGCAGGGGTTAGAGAAGGTGTGCTGGGAAGCACAAGGCTGGTGGTTCGATTCCAAGCTGCCCCATGTTCCATGTCGAAGTGTCCCTGAGCAAGACACCGAATCCCTAATTGCTCCCCGGGCAAAATGTGAAAAAGCCATGGGTTTAAAGTGTAATGTAAGTCGCTTTGGATAAAAGCGTCTGCTAAATGACATGTCAAATCACTAAAAGCAGCAAGAGCTTAAGCAAACTAGCAATCAAATTAACTTAAAACAGCAGAATAAACAGAAAATTTAACATACTAGCTTGATTTGAAGTAAAGATACTTAGTGATACTCTGGATACTCTGATACTCTGGATACTCTGGATGCCTGAAGGCCCAGTAGTAGAGATGCACAATGTTATGTTGTGAATGAACCAAAAATAAGGTTGTGTGGGTCACTATAATGTATTGTAAGAAACTCGGATTATTAGTGTACTATGACCACGCTTATATTTTATGTACATACATATTATTGTATTATGAAGAAAGATACACTTATTTAACATGGTATGTTAGCAGGGTAACAATAATTAAATTTATTAATCAAGGTACATTTGTTGACTGTTTATTGTAGAAGCCACAGAGAGCATAGTATTTTAGTGCCTGAAAAAACATTTCATCCCTGAGGCCATACACAAGAGGACTTATACATCTTGGAGCGAGAATAAAAGCAATGTAATCAAAATACCTGACATTAATGTATAATATGAAATTAATCTGAAGTACAGCAGTCTCTATGAATGGACACCACAGCTGGAAGAGACAGAGCGACAGCTGAAAAGCATGAAGAATTACTGTTTTGAGACCTTTCCCTGTTGACTTTTTATCCTCTCCTGATGCAGCTTTGGCTACTTTCATTATTTTAATATAACAGAATACAATAGCAATGAACATTATGAAGAAGTAAAATTGACTCATAGCTGACCGAAGATGACCCTGCCATTTGTGAAAGATGAACATTTCCACAGCACATTCTCTGACCTGGGAATAGAAGCTGTGGGACGCTGATGCAAAGAAGGTGGAGAGAAGAACAAAGCTGGGTATAGCGCTGATGCTGTGAATGATGAGGACGCAGTGCAGAGCTCTGCGAGTTGAGCACAGCTCTCCATGCCTCAGGGGCCTGCAAACGGCCACATAGCGCTCCAGGGTCATTGCTGTCAAAGTAACCGGTGTGACAAAAGTGTACAGCGATGAAACAATGAATATGATAACACACAGCCACATTTGCATGGTAATCTTAATGTAACTGAAAATAAGCAGGATGTCAGTTATGATTAAAAATAAAGAGTCAGACAGGAGGGTTGTAGCAAACAAGATGTACCGCATGGTTGTGTAGAAGTCTCTCACAAAAAAAGTTCTTATTAGCAAAAAGTTGATGAAAAGAAAGACTGACACCAAAACCTGTACTACAACTAACCGATAGTTAATCTTGTACGTTGGAGATTCAACACCAACCACTGAGTTATTGGCCGCCATATATTCTTCAGTTAAAGCCAGCTGTCCAAGGGTTTGAGACAATGTCACAATCGACCTACTACAGCTCTAAAGACAGAAAAAAATTAAGAATTCATTAGCAAAAAAACTTTCATTGAAATCTAAGATGTTACAGATGTTTCCTCAGACACAAAATCCAAATTACAACCTCACAATTTCACATTTCAGTCGATTATACACACCAGTATAATTATATAACACCAACAATAAATGTGACATACATAATAGCTTCACGTTACCAAACCATCTCTTAATGGGACATGGAAGTGCACAGCTCCATAGAGGAAGGTCCTTTGCTGGGTTCGGTCCTGTCTTCTGGGAGAGGATTGTGTATCAAGACTTTATAGGAGCAGATATGACGCAGAGTGAACACCAAATCAGACAATGTCGTCATCTTCTAATTGTTGTTAACAACACACCTCTGGCCTTTGTTACTTCAACTAATCCCTTGGTTTGTTGGATACACATCAGCTTTGTAGGATTAATAAACTAAATAAAAAAATTAATAAATTAAAGTCATTTGTGCCTTCTAAAAGTAATGTGCTCAACTATTGCAATCAAAGATCTATAAGGTCAAACATAAAATCAACAAAAATTGCTTGTTGTTGGCCCCCCAGTGAAAATTCCTCTGACCTCTCCTACCGCCACTTCAACATGACTTAATAAGGCCCTAACATATGCTTCTCTTGTAAAAGGAGGGACATCTGGCTGTATTTTCAAGCTATAGAGGCGGACATTACTATAGACATAGACACATACCGAATCTTGCTGAATACTTTATAATATACACATGTATACTGTGGATGTAACCGTTAGACAGCACTTCGTTTTAATTTAATTTAAGTTTAATTTTTTTCACTTTAATTAAACAAAAAAACCTGGGTTTAATAACCGTTAGACAGCACTTAGTTTAAATTATACAGTAATTTTTTGATGTTTGTGTCTGCATGCTTTGACTTCTATTTTTATTTTTCATTTTTATTGCTTGCATGTTAGGATTATTTGTGTGTGGTGGTTGATGTATTATTGCAGATGCGGTTTTATTTATCTATGTTTTATCAAGTGAGTGTCTAATGGTGCATCTCAGGGTCAACAAGTTCGCCCCGGAATTGACAGCATGTGCACCACTCCCCACTACCCCTTTAAAGAGCTTGGTGTAATACGGGGGAAGGCGGCATTTGGAGCAGCACGCAGTGGAGGTGGACAGGAGGACTTTGACCAAAGAAATAGCGACCAGTGGTTTTAAAGAGATTTTAGAAATCTGTCCGCCATCTTGATTTTGAATGTATTTGTAAGCAAATTGTCCTCGTGGCGTAATTACCACCTTAGCTTTGTCCGTGCTAGCCCAATCTGGTTTCCTTTTTAATTTGTCTTTTTAAATAGAGTTGAATCTCTTTTACTGGGCTTTTACGGTGTTGATTTGATATTGAGTTTGACTGTTTTTAACTGTAGTTTGTGATTCAGAGTGTCTTTAGTTTGTGACAGAAGATGTGAAGGCTCTCTGCGGTCCTGATGTCTTTAGAGAGCTCATTCCAGCTGTGGTAGGAAAAGCCATGCGAGTGAATGGCCGAGAGAGTTGGTGTAGAGAGAGAAGAGGAGGGGACCCAGGACGGATCCCTGAGAAACTCCAGCAGTAAGAGGACAGGGTTCTGACACAGATCCTCTCCAGGTTACCAGGTAAGTTGCTGAAGGGAGGAGATAAGGATCTGGTGGTTTACTGTGTCAAATGGAGCAGAAAGGTTCAGAAGGATGAGGACAGAGGAGAGAGAGGCAGCTCAAGCAGTGTGGAGTTACCCTGAGACAGCGAGGAGAGCAGTCTCTGTAGATTGGCCTGCTTTGACGCCTGACTGGTGGGGGTCAAGGAGGTTGTTACGGTGGAGATAGAAGGAGAGTTAGTTAAAGATAGCACGTTCAAGAGTTTTGTACTAAAAGGGAAGAAGAGAGACCGACCTGTAGTTGTTTTCTTCGGATGGGTTGAGGGTGTTTTTTTCTCTAGTGGGTTAACTCTTGCCTCTTTCAGAGAGTGGGAAAACAGCCAGATAACAGAAGAGTTTATGAGACAGGCGAGGAAAGGAAGAAGGTCAGGAGCGAAAGATTGTAGAATATGGGATGGAACAGGGTCAAGAGCGCAGGTGGTTGGATGGGCAGAGGGGGTGAAAGAGGGAAGCGAGGGCGATGGCGGTGAAGTCGGTGGGACACAAATAATAGGAGGTAGGTTAGCGAAAGAGGAGTGTATGTCAGCTATTTGTTTGGTCAAATAGTCTCCTGGAAGAAGGGTGGAGGGTGGAGGAGGACCGGGGGATTCGAGGAGGTTTTTTGGGATTAGAAAATGAAGACTCAATTCTAGATTGGTAGAAAGAGCTTTTGGCAGCAGAGATAGAAGCAGAAAGAGAGGAGAGAAGAGGTTAAAACGCAAGCAGGTTGTCAGGTTGGTTCCGATGCTCGCATAGTGTCTCTCTTGGCACGCAACAGAGCAGGAGGGGATTTGCTGGCCTGTTGTGTCGTAAGAGGACAGAGATAGTCGGGAGAGGAGGACAGGATTGAGAGGAGAGTTCATAGGAGAGTGTGGGGGTGACTGTGGGGACGGGTGAGGCCCAGCCGGTCGGTCAGGGTGGTGAGGGGGTGAGTGCGGGGATGGGTGAGGCCCAACCGGTCGGTCAGGGGGGTGAGTGGATGGGAGGTTGAATGTAGCCCAGCGGGCAGGTCTCCTGTGTGACATAGTGAAAGAGGGGATGACGGTCCAACAGGAAGGTGAAGGAGCTCGGGGGGCGCTCGTTGGTGTAATAAGGCAGTGGTCGGTTATTAAAACATTGGCCAAATAACCAGTATTTTCAGGCTTCATGAGCAAATACAGAATCTCTTTGTGATCATCTTCAAAGCCGCATTAAGTGTCACACCTGTATGTCAAGTTGCGTTTTTTTCCTGTCTCCAGTTGTTTTTTGACTTCCTGTTTTATTTTGGAAACTAACTCCCTCTCGTTTCAGGTCCCTTTCCCTTCCTCATGTGTCACCAGTCTGATTGTCTCCCCTGATTCCTGATTGTGTCCACCTGTTCCCACAACTCCCTCATGGGTACTTATAGTCTGCGTCGCCCCTTGTCCTGTGCCAGTGTGTCTTGTTGTTTTGCCCTGCACACCAGCCCTCACGTCACGAGTCAAGTCAAGTCCGATAACGTTTGTCACGTCCTTTTGATCCCTGTTACATTTCCTCGTTTAAGAGAGATTTTGAGTTTTTGCCTTTTGAATTTTGATCTCAACCTTTTTCCTCATTAAGAGAGATTTTGAGTTTTTTCCTTTTGAACTTTGATCGCGACCTTTGTTTCCTCGTTAAGAGAGATTTTCAGTTTTTTCTTGTTATTAATAAAAAGCAATATCAGCTGAACCCTCTGCGTCCTCCTCCTCCTCCTTCCTGCCTGACAGTACACACTGGCCAGAATGGACTCGGCAGAGAAGGACCAGCTGACGGAGGCGCTGCGCGCTCAAGCATCAAGACTGGCGCAGCATGAAGACCTTGTTGCTGACCTCGATCGAGGGGTTCGGGGACTTGCTCAAAGCCAGGAGGGGTTTAAGACTGCCATGACCACGCAGGTGGGACTCCTAAACAGTCAGGTAGAACAAATTCTCACCTTGCTCTCCAGAAACCCCGCGGCTTCTCCCGAACAACCCCCCACGCCGTCTGAGCCCCCTCCCGTAGCCACACCAGCAGATGCGTGCACGAGGCTGGCACCTCCGGAACGATACTCCGGAACCATCGGACAAAGTAGGTCCTTCATCATTGAATGTGAAATGCACTTCGAGCACTCTCCGATGCACTTTCCCACAGAACGGTCCAAGGTTGCCTTCATGATGTCCCATCTCACGGGAAGGGCCAAGGCATGGGCCACCGCTGAGTGGGCTAGGAGTTCGGCAGTTTGCTCATCACCAAAGAAGTTTGCCGACGCTCTCAGACTTGTTTTTGACCCTGTGGCAACAGACCGAGAAAGGGCTCGTGAGCTCAGTCAGATAAAGCAAGGTGGACAGTCCGTTTGTGAATACGCCATACGTTTTCGCACCCTGGCGATGGAGAGTGGGTGGAACACCACGTCCCTCTACGATGTTTTTCTGAGAGGGCTCTCCGACCAGATCCAGGACCTCTTGGTCCCATTGGACCTGCCTCTGGACCTCGATTCCCTCATCGCCCTCGCCATCCGCACCGACAACCGCCTACAGGAACGGAGGCGGCAGCGTGGGCCCAGAGGGACACCCGCTGCACCTGGCTCTTCCCCGACGCTCTGGGGCGCCGCATCGCGTCAAACCTCCCCTGAGCGACTCTCAAGAACCCGTGCCGGAGGCGAGGAGGAGCCCATGCAGATGGGGAGGGCCCGGCTCTCTCAAGAGGAACGACAGCGACGCTACCAGGAGGGCAGATGCTTTTACTGCGGCGAGCGTGGCCACCTCATCACCGCCTGTCCAGTAAAGGCCAACCAGTCGGTGAGTCAAGTCGCCGAAGTAACTCCTACTCCACGCCGATTGACCACAGTGAGGATTAAGCACCGGGATAAGAACCTAGAGCTGGGGGTATTGATTGACTCAGGGGCAGATGAGAGCCTAATCGACTGGGGGTTAGCACAAAGACTGGGGCTTCGGGTTGACCCATTGAGTAAACCGGTTAAAGCGAGCGCACTTAATGGAAGTGCATTGTTCACTATAACCCATGTTACAGAACCGGTGGAGCTTCGCATCACCAATCACTGGGAGCGCATACAGCTGTATTTAATACACTCACCTCTGCACCATCTCATCCTCGGGTTCCCATGGTTAATTCATCACGACCCACACATAAACTGGCGCACCGGGGACATTATGGTATGGGGGGAGGGTTGTAGGACCCAATGTCGGGAATCATGCCCCCAAGGGAAGAACCCCACGCTAAACCGTGTCGTCACTCACCCTGTCACAGACTCGGAGATCACCAATCTGACTCAAGTTCCAAGCTGCTACCACCACCTCGCTGAGGTTTTTAGTAAGAGCAAGGCCACAGCTCTACCACCTCATCGCCCGTTCGACTGCGCCATTGACCTTCTGCCCGGCTCCACCATCCCGAAGGGCCGTCTTTACTCTGTTTCCGGGCCCGAGAGGCAGGCCATGAAGGACTACATCGAATCCTCCCTGAGGGCGGGGTTGATCCGACCTTCCTCGTCCCCAGCAGGGGCAGGTTTTTTCTTTGTGGGAAAGAAGGATGGAACCCTTCGCCCCTGCATTGACTACAGCCCGCTTAACGACATAACCGTTAAGAACAGATACCCTCTACCTCTCATGACCTCAGTATTCGACCAGCTTCAACAGGCGCAGATTTTTACCAAACTGGACTTACGCAACGCCTATCACCTGGTTCGCATTAGGGAAGGGGATGAGTGGAAAACGGCATTCAACACGCCGTCTGGACATTATGAATACCTGGTCATGCCCTTTGGTCTCACAAACGCCCCAGCAGTTTTTCAAGCGATGATAAACTATGTGTTAAGAGACTTTTTAGACCAGTTTGTGTATGTGTATTTAGATGACATTCTGATTTATTCCCCCGACCTAAACACCCATAGGAACCATGTTGAACTCGTCCTGCAACGTCTCTTAGACAACGGGTTATATGTGAAGGCGGAAAAGAGTGAATTTCATGCCGATACTGTCGCCTTCCTGGGCTTTATCGTAGCCCCTGGGAGGGTTCAGATGGATCCGGCTAAAGTAAGCGCGGTAGTAGAATGGCCAACTCCTGATAGCCGCAAGAAGGTACAGCAATTTCTCGGTTTTGCTAACTTTTACAGGCGGTTTATCAGAGGCTTCAGCGCGACAGCAGCCCCGCTCCATGCTCTTACCTCCCCGCAGGTGGCGTTTCACTGGTCCGCCGAGGCAGACGCAGCCTTCCAGGAGCTTAAGCGGCGCTTCACTACAGCACCCATCCTCACGCTCCCTGATCCGGCTCGCCAGTTTGTGGTGGAGGTGGACGCCTCCAATAATGGGATCGGGGCCATTCTCTCCCAGCGAGCAGAGTCTGACAACAAGCTTCATCCTTGTGCCTTCCTGTCGCGACGACTGACTGCAGCGGAGCGGAACTACGACGTGGGAGATCGTGAGCTGCTGGCAGTGAAGGCGGCACTGGCTCGAGGGGGCACAGCACCCTTTTTTGGTTTGGACAGACCACAAGAACCTGCAGTACATCAAGAAGGCCAAGCGTTTGAATTCCCGTCAAGCCCGCTGGTCCTTGTTTTTTAACCGTTTTGATTTTTCCCTTTCCTACAGACCGGGATCAAGAAATACCAAGCCTGACGCCTTATCCCGTCTTTTCAGCCCGGAGCCCGTGGCCAGGGAACCTGAGCCCATCCTCCCACTACACTGTGTGGTTGGAGCGGTTACCTGGCCTATAGAGACCAAGGTGAAGCAGGCCAACGGTGAGACCCCCCCACCTTGTGGGTGCCCAGATAATCGTCTGTTTGTCCCTATTAATCTGCGCCCACAGGTGATCCACTGGGCTCACTCGTCTTTGCTCACCTGCCATCCGGGCGTACGTCGGACCATGTTCGCCATCACGCAGAGGTTCTGGTGGCCGTCCATGGAGCCGGAGGTCAGGGAGTACGTTGAGGCATGCTCCGTCTGCGCCAGGAACAAGAACTCCTCCAGAGCCCGCGCAGGCTTGCTACAGCCGCTGCCCGTCCCGGCCGTGGGCAGAGATCTCGATGGATTTTGTCACGGGGCTACCGACCTCCAAGGGGAACACCACGGTGTTGACCGTGGTGGATAGATTTTCAAAGATGGCACACTTCCTAGCCCTACCCAAGCTGCCCACCGCTAAAGAGACCGCTATCTGCATGATGAACAACGTGTTTAGGATCCACGGGTTCCCCAGAGACATTGTGTCCGATAGGGGGCCCCAGTTTGTCTCGCGGTTCTGGCAGGAGTTCTGTAAGCTCATCGGAGCCACAGCTAGCCTCACATCGGGGTACCATCCCGAGGCCAACGGACAGACGGAGCGCCTCAATCAACAACTGGAAACCAGCCTCCGGTGCCTGGTGGCCCAGAGCCCTGCGTCATGGAGCGAACACCTGACGTGGGTAGAGTACGCCCATAACTCCCTTCCCACCTCCGCCACTGGCATGTCTCCCTTCCATTGCGTTTTTGGTTACCAACCCCCTGTGTTTTCCGAGTCCGAACCAGAGGTGTCTGTGCCCTCCGCCCAGGCCTTGGTCCGCCGCTGCCGCCGCATCTGGGCAGCGGCACGCCAGACGCTGATCAGACAAGGGGACGGAGTGAAGAAAGCAGCGGACCGCAGGAGGAGACCGGCCCCAGTGTACCAGCCCGGCCAGCGAGTATGGCTCTCAGCCAAGGACCTACCCTTGCAGGTCGAATCACGAAAGCTGGCCCCTCGCTTCGTCGGCCCGTTCCCCATCTCGAGGATTATCAATCCAGCAGCTGTGCGCCTCCGTCTGCCCCGGTCCCTGAGGGTACACCCAACTTTTCATGTCAGCAAAATCAAACCAGCGAAGGAGAGCGCAATGGTGCCAAACCCCAAGCCACCCCCACCCCCTCGAATGGTCGAGGGGGGGCCGGTCTACACGGTGAGGAAACTGCTGGCGGTACGTAAGCGGGGACGGGGCAGGCAGTTCCTCGTGGACTGGGAGGGCTACGGCCCAGAGGAACGACAATGGGTCTCGTCTAGCTTCATAGTGGACCCGGATCTCATTCGAGATTTTTATAGAGCACACCCGGACATTCCAAGGCCGCCTGGTATTCGGCCTTGAGGGGGGGGTAATGTCACACCTGTATGTCAAGTTGCGTTTTTTTCCTGTCTCCAGTTGTTTTTTGACTTCCTGTTTTATTTTGGAAACTAACTCTCTCTCGTTTCAGGTCCCTTGCCCTTCCTCATGTGTCACCAGTCTGATTGTCTCCCCTGATTCCTGATTGTGTCCACCTGTTCCCACAACTCCCTCATGGGTACTTGTAGTCTGCGTCGCCCCTTGTCCTGTGCCAGTGTGTCTTGTTGTTTTGCCCTGCACACCAGCCCTCACGTCACGAGTCAAGTCAAGTCCGATAACGTTTGTCACGTCCTTTTGATCCCTGTTACATTTCCTCGTTTAAGAGAGATTTTGAGTTTTTGCCTTTTGAATTTTGATCTCAACCTTTTTCCTCATTAAGAGAGATTTTGAGTTTTTTCCTTTTGAACTTTGATCGCGACCTTTGTTTCCTCGTTAAGAGAGATTTTCAGTTTTTTCTTGTTATTAATAAAAAGCAATATCAGCTGAACCCTCTGCGTCCGAGTCCTCCTCCTTCCTGCCTGACATTAAGACACACATCACTTTATTTAATACGCTGCACTACTTGCAAGTCGCTGTGTTGTGCCAGACTCTCAATAAAACATTTAGGACAAACCCACGGTCATGAAGATACTCATCTAACGTTACATGGAATCTGCGTGAAAAAGTAAGTAATCTGCGAATCTCTTTGTGATCATCTTCAAAGCCGCATTAAGACACACATCACTTTATTTAATACGCTGCACTACTTGCAAGTCGCTGTGTTGTGCCAGACTCTCAATAAAACATTTAGGACAAACCCACGGTCATGAAGATACTCATCTAACGTTACATGGAATCTGCGTGAGGAAGAGGAGGAGGGTCCATGTCGCTAAATACCAACTTTCCACCGACCACTTTTCCCACCCGGTATCGCTCCGATCTGCCGGCGCATCGCAGAGAAAACCCATCAGGTGTCTGGATGCTAAATGTTTATATTCTCATCCAAACACAATCAAAGGCCCTCTGTCCGCATAGCGCAATTTATCTAGATATATTTTTTTGTCTTTGTGTTTTTGAACGACCAGCCGGAAGTAACGAGGCTGTTTTTAAAATGTAAGGAGTAGAAAGTACAGATATTTGCGTGAAAATGTAAGGAGTAGAAGTAAAAAGTCGTCTGAAAAATAAATTCTCCAGTAAAGTATAGATACCCAAAATTTCTACTTAAGTACAGTAAGTAGAAGTAGTCACTTCAAGTAAGAAGTCAAGTAACAAAGTATTTGTACTTTGTTACTTGACACCTCTGCGTGTCGGCCATAGCGTCCGCGGTGTCCACCGTCCGTAGCATCCGCGGTACCCCCTCCCCGTAGCGTCTGCGGCACTCCCCGCTCCCTTTAGTTAAGGAGTCACGGTAATTTATATCCTCCATGTCATTTTCCGTCGCCGGCGAAAGGCTTCGGATTAAGAGGGTTAAAAGACAGACAGTCCGTCTGTCCAATCAGAAGGGTCCGTCTTCTGCTATCGACTCTAAGGCCATACCCTTTCCGTAAGAAGTTAAATTCGTTGTGTTTTCCTATTTGCTGTTGTGCGTTCCTATTTGCCGTTGTGTTTTGCACTTTCGGTGCCGGAGCTATGCCACGCTCGGCACCCGGCTACCCCGAATCGAACCGTACTATTTTGGACTGCTGCTGCTTTGTGGGGATAAAACAAACCCTCTTTTTACGGACATAGCCCGCAGCTGCGTTGCGGGTATTGAAGTCCCAGTGTCAACATCTCATGTCCTTTATTGATTTTATGTTTGGCTACCTGAAGCAACAGGAGGTGGATGGCAAGGGAGACTTTTCTTAATCATTTTATAATTATTTTGATCATCTAATGCAAAGGTTCCCAAACTCAAGAATGCCGCGGCCCAATTTGAAATCTGAAAATCTTTTGCGGCCCACCCAAACCTTTAATCACAACTCTGATCAAAACATAAACTAGGGATGATTAAATGACCTTAAGAATTTAACAGACTAAAAATGTATTAACCGACAATGTATGTTTTGTATACCATTTTCTCCGGAGCTCATGTGCCGTGTTTTCCGCACAATAAGGCGCACCTTCAATGAATGACCTATTTTAGAAAATTTTTCATATATAGGGTGGATCGCATTATAAAGCGCATAAGGTACTGCAGTCAAACGTTTGACGTCGGGGCGGGTGGATGGGGGGGATGTGGGGAGGTGCAGACGGTGCTTTCAGGGTCCGATCGATGCTGCGAGGTGCGTCCGCTCCTGCCGCCCCCCTCGCCATCCACGCCTTAAATCTTCGGCTGCTCTCCAGCCACGCCGCCTGCCAAGGGCTCCTTTTAGAATAACTTATTTCCCCCGTTAAGATGGTTCAGCTACTGTAAAGAAAAGGGCACCGTCTCTCGCTCTTTAATCTCATTAAATGCTCGGCAAGAACGACAGCTTTGTTTCTCCGACGCGCCCTGAAACAAGCTCCATATCTCACGCGCTTGAGCGCCGCTCAGCATCTCGCCGTCGTAGACCGAGCTTTGGAATGTTTGGCAGAGCGCCTTGAGCGCCGTGTACAACCAGTATGGATCAACCGATGAACCAATTGATCCATATATAAGGCGCTCCGGATTATAAGGCGTACTGTCATTTTTTTGAGAAAATTAAAGGCTTTTAACTGCGCCTTGGAGTGCGGAAAATGTTGGGTTAAGTGTCTTGCCCAAGGACACATCGACATGTGGGTTAGCAGGGCCTGGGATCAAACCGACAACCCTGTGATTAGAGGACGACCGTGCTCCCCACTCACCCAGTCACAGGTGAACCCTTTTTGGTGATGGTGTCCCCTCGTGTGTAGTGTCTCATTCACTCTTTCTTTTTGCTTTACCCTTGTGTGTGTTTGGAGCGTTAAGAGTTTCAGTTTATACTATCACCCCTCCTCTCACTCACCTTGAGCACGAAGGCCCCAGCCCTGGAAAACACGGTAATCTGTACCAATAAGGTAACTGTTTAGATAGAAGATTTTAACTGTTTTAATTGTGACCAAAATAAACTTTTGTATAATTCTTTTGGAAACACGTCTCACGCCTGCTGAGTGTAACAAACTTGTAATGTCCTTTGTTTGGATTTAGTAATTTACTTTATTCATAGATTTGTTCTTTTTCCCTGGGTTACTTTCCGGGGTGGCGTTGCTGGTTTCCTTTTTCCTAAGTTAAAATAAAAACAATCAGGGCAGTCTTCCCCCCACCTCACGCCTGCCACACTTGTCCAGCTGTTAATTGACGTTTGTCATGTTTAATGGAGAGAGGGAGAAAGATTTATTTTACATAAAACAATATCAATAAGTACACAATATAGCAGGTATATAATCTAAAATATATAGCATAATCAATATAGTATAATCAATATAATATAATCAATTGGTCGATCTGGACTCCGCCGTTCTCCTCCGGCATCTCCTTCTCTGTCAGTGGGCCCCCGGCTCAGGATCCTCCTCAGCCCCGCAGGGTCCGTCATGGCTACAAACACGCAAAAACTAACACAGAAAGAGACAAAAGGCAGACATACACACCACCACACATTCACACCACAACACACACAGAAAACACTATCAAACAATTCACCTCACGCCCTGAGCACTCCTTCCACTCAGAGAGAGACGACAGGCAGACAGAGAATTTAAAGGCAGTTTTACTGTTCTACAAATTAGACAAGTTCATTAGTTTTGTTTAATATACAATTGTTGAAATGAAAGGTACGTCTTAAGTTGAGCTACATGACAGTCTTGTGATGTATATTGTGGTATATTATTGGTGTAATGCTGCTTATGCTTCAACTGTAAAAGAAAACAAAAAACATCTTTCAAGAGATGGCCCCAGGATGCTCATGTGAGGCTCCTTTAATTTATTCAGAGCAGAGTTTATTTTTAGATTATTTAATCACTTGTTTATACAACTATGATATTAATTATGTATTCAATTTGATACTTTCAATTAGTTTATTAAAAAAAAATATATATATATATAATGATTAGAAAAATATTACATAATATACAATACATAACATAATTAATTATGTATATATTTTTTATTTCATAAATTATTTTGACGATGGATGCCCTTTTGTTTTGGTTTTAGCACCTGCCTCCAAATGTGTCTGTGCACATGCCTATACACGAGTGAACAGGGTGCCTCCGTTTTTTGTTTGGGATCCTCACCCGTACTGGGCCGCCCCCTTACCACTGGTAAGGTAAGACTAGCTTGGTTTAAAGAAAAGTATGATTTCAGGTCATCTGGATGTCTGAAGGCCCAGTAGAAGAGATGCTGTTAAGGTTGATGAGGACAGGATCCAAAAGCAGAACCGGGGACAAAGTCTTGTGGTCAACAAACGAAAATCTTTATTTCTCAAGAGGCTCGTGAGGAGAAGGTTGCGAGTGCAGGATCCGGGGCGAAGGCTGCGTAAGCGTGCCGGCGCGTGGCGTAGAGTCGCGTCGCATCGACGAGAGGTAATGATCCGACGAGGAGGCCTGGGAGACAGCAGGCGACTCGTGTCGGATTGCTGATTGGCCACAGGTGCGGGTAGTGAGAGCGCTCCTCTTGGTCGCCCCGCCCAGCCTGAAACGCAGCAGCGGCAGCCAGCACCCAGGATCAAAATATACAACACTAAATAAAGGCCCAGAAATCATAATCACCACAGATGCACACTGTTACGTTGTGAATAGACTAAAAAGAAGGTTGTGTGGGTCACTATAATGTATTGTATGAAACTGGGATTATCGTTGTAATATAATCACATATGTATATTATGTACATACATATTATTGTATATATATAAAGCAAGATACACTTTTTGACAACATAAAAATATGTATTTTTCAAGGTACATTTGATGACTGTTTCTTATACAAGCCACAGAGAGCATAGTATTTTAGTGCATGAAAAAACATTTCATCCCTGAGGCCATACACAAGAGGACTTATACATCTTGGAGCGAGAGTAAAAGTAATGTAATTAAAATATCTGACATTAATGTATAATATGAAATTGATCTGAAGTACAGCAGCCTCTATGAATGGACAGCACAGCTGGATGAGACAGAGCGACAGCTGAAAAGCATGAAGAATTACTGTTTTGAGACCTTTCCATGTTGACTTTTTATCCTCTCCTGATGCAGCTTTGGCTACTTGCATTATTTTAACATAACAGAATACAATAGCAATGAACATTATGAAGAAGTAAACCTGACTTATAGCTGACCGAAGATGACCCTGCCATTTGTGAAAGATGAACATTTCCACACCACATTCTCTGACCTGGGAATAGAAGTTGTGGGACGCTGATGCAAAGAAGGTGGAGAGAATAACAAAGCAGGGTATAGCGCTGAGGCTGTGAATGATGAGGACGCAGTGCAGAGCTCTGCGAGTTGAGCACAGCTCTCCATGCCTCAGGGGCCTGCAAATGGCCACATAGCGCTCCAGGGTCATTGCTGTCAAAGTAACCGGTGTGACATAAGTGTACAGAGATGAAACAATGTATATGATAACACACAGCCACACTTGCATGGTAATCTTAATGTAACTGAAAATAAGCAGGATGTCAGTTATGATTAAAAATATAGAGTCAGACAGCAGGGTTGTAGCGAACAAGATGTACCGCATGGTTGTGTAGAAGTCTCTCACAAAAAAAGTTCTTATTAGCAAAAAGTTGATGAAAAGAAAGACTGACACAAAAACCTGAACAACAACTAACCGATAGTTAATCTTGTACGTTGGAGATTCAACACCAACCACTGAGTTATTGGTCTCCATATAATCTTCAGCTATAGCCAGCTGTCCAAGGGTTTGAAACACCCTGAGCGTGACAGTCACTCATTTCGGTATTACATTACATTACATGTCATTTAGCTGACGCTTTTATCCAAAGCGACTTACAATAAGTGCATTCAACCATAGGGATACAAACTCAGAAGAACAAGAAACAAGAAAGTGCAATTTCCTCAAATAAGCCAATTTACAATTTGCTATAGATGAGTGGCGTTACAAGCACAATTTAAGTGCTACAATTTGTTAGTCTTTTAGTCGAGGTAGAGTCTGAAGAGATCTGTCTTTAGTTTGCGGCAGGAGATGTGAAGGTTCTCTGCGGTCCTGATGTCTTCAGAGAGCTCGTTCCACCATTTCGGAGCAAGGACAGCAAAGAGTCAGGATCTAGTCAAGTGTTTTGCGCTCAGTGAGGGAGGGACGATCAGTTTTGCAGATGCAAAAGTGGAGAGTGCGGGTCTGGATGTAGGGTTTGACCATGTCCTGGATGTAAGCTGGACCCGATCCATTCACAGCATGGTACGTAAGTACCAATGTTTTGAACTGGATGCGGGCAGCCACCGGTAGCCAGTGAAGAGAGCGGAGGAGTGGAGTAGTGTGGGAGAATTTTGAAAGGTTAAAGACCAGTCGAGCTGCTGCATTCTGGATGATCTGCAGAGGTCAAATGGCGGTAGCGGGGAGACCTGCCAGGAGGGAGTTGCAGTAGTCCAGGCGGGAGATGACAAGAGCCTGAATCAGTACCTGGGCTGCCTTCTGAGTGAGAAGGGGACGTATTCTCCTGGTGTTGTAGAGCGTGTATCTACAGGATCGTGTTGTCGCAGTGATGTTAGGAGTCAGGGAAAGTTGGCTGTTTGAGTGTGACGCCGAGGTTCCTTGCGGTCAGAGTGGGCGTTAGCACAGAGTTGCCAAAGTGGATGGTCAGGTCCTGGGTCGGAGAATCTTTTACCGGAAAGAGAAGTAGTTCAGTCTTGTCGGGGTTGATTTTCAGATGGTGGGCGGACATCCACTGAGAGATGTGAGTCAGACAGGCAAAGATCCGTGTCGCCACCTGGGTGTCCGAGTGAGGGAAGGAGAGAATTAGTTGGGTGTCATCTGCATAGCTGTGGTAGGAGAAGCCATGCGCACGAATGACAGCGCCGAGAGTTGGTGTAGAGCGAGAAGAGGAGGGGACCCAGGACGGAACGCTGAGGAACTCCAGTAGTAAGAGGACAAGGTTCCGACACAGATCGTCGCCAGGTTACCCGGTAGGTGCGGCCGTCGAAGTAGGACGAGAGAAGGGAGAGAGCAGAGCCTGAGACATCCAAGTTTCTGAAGGGAGGAAATAAGTATCTGGTGGTTGACTGTGTCAAATGCAATGGAGAGGTCCAGAAGGATGAGGACAGAGGAGAGAGAGGTGGTTCTAGTAGTGTGGAGTTGTTCTGAGACAGCAAGGAGAGCAGTCTTTGTGGAATGGCCTGCCTTGACGCCTGACTGGTGGGGGTCAAGGAGGTTGTTACGGTGGAGATAGGAGGACAGTTGGTTAAAGATCGCACGTTCAAGGGTTTTGGACAAAAAGGGAAGAAGAGAGACAGGTCTGTAGTTGTTTTCTTCAGAAGGATTGAGTGTAGGTTTCTTAAGGAGAGGGTTAACTCTTGCCTCCTTTAGGGAATTGGGAAAACAGCCGGTATCTAGTCACGCACTCGCGTCACACATCCAATTTCTCACGCACGTCGACCGTCCCTGGATAGAATGTCACTCCAAGGTTTCTTGAAAAGTTGAGAGCCCTACTAGCACGTTTAAAGTTGTTTTGTTGCCTTATGGCAAACACCGTTAGCAAGTCTTCCCTCCTGGCTGAGTGTGGTGCTAGTTAACTGGATCAACACTAGCCCTGGCTACATTTCTAATGAGACCTTACGGCTAACATATTTAGAAGGGTGTTCTCGCCCAGGCTAACTGGATGAGATGCTATGTTTGACTAGAGATGCTAAGTGGAATAAATTAACTTTGACGTTGTTGTATTCAAAAATGAAGAAACGCTGGACTGACAGAGGGCATCGCAGATCAAAAGGTTAAAATCAAATGTATTTAATAAAAGAGATAGTGTTGTGGTAAAAAGAACATCTCAGCTGAGGAGCCGCTGGTCTCAGCAACCAACAGTATTGGATGCATGCATTCCAGTTGATTACATTACATCAAATTCAATCATAACTGTACATCTATGTTATTCTATTACAGAATTACAGTGGTTTTACAATATTGTCATTACATTATTGATTACATAGTTTCAGAATCATGGCTGTATTCTGGTGTACACTATATGCATTTTTATTAATTTTATGAACCGGGTCGTCAATTTGTTTCTAATATCCTACAACGTGGTGTCCACTGAGGCTTTTTACACAGTGCAGCTGTCGGTTGGCAATGTTTCTCACTGTAAGGACCTGCTATTCGTAGGGTGGCCAATTCCTTCCTTCTTCATTCCTTCCTTTTAAATGTTTTTCCACCAGATTACATAAAGGTGCATACACATACCACACAGCTAATAAAAAATATACAAGATACAGCTCATGACAACGTGCCCTTCCAATTCAGATTACATAGGTCTAATAATATTTTTTATGCTAATTGACATGAACAGGACTGAGTTGTATGACATTCTGAGGGCACCCGTGCGCGGGGGTGGCCAAAGCGGAGCATGTGAGGTGTGAGCTGTCCTATCTGTTAAAATGAGCAGTGAGATAAAGTAGTAGTTTGTCCTTTTACACTGTGAAATAATACACAGGCCGGCCGCCGACCGCTAGCACCCCCCGGCCGCAGACCGCTAGCACCCCCTTCCCCCGTCAGCGTGTCCCTGAAATCAGTGTCCCTGATTTGGGGTTGGGAGAGTTGGCAACCCTACTGTGGTACCAACTGCGCACGAGCACGTGTTACGCCGCATCAACACATGGCTCATTTGAATATTAAAATCAGCCATGTGTTGATAAGTCACTACACGAAAATGTAACCAATGAAATTACTTATTTTGACACACATTTTTAGCCAATTAGCGGCTGGATTGGATTGGAATACGGGACTGGAGCTGTCCCTGACGGGACATATCAAAATCACCTATAACTCGAGATGTCCCGGACAATTCGGGACGGTTGGCAACCCTAAATATATTGGTAAGCAAATTGTCCTCGTGCAGTAACTACCCACGTTAGCTTTGTCCGTGCTGGCCCAATCTAGTGTCCTGTTTAATTTGTCTTTAAATAGAGGTGAATCTCTTTTACTGGGCTTTCATGGTGTTGCAAAATCTGAGACTACTTTTAGATTCAGTCATTTTAGACAATGTTTTTATACTGAGTTTGAATCACAAACTACAGTTTAAAACAGTCAGTGTGCAATAAATTGTATTTTAAATGTATTTGAGTTGTCAACTACTGTGGTGCATACACACCACCTCACTGAGGAACCACCCTTTTGGTTGCATACGCCTGAAAATAAAATACTTATGCCATAAAGCTTACCATGATGGCAGAGGGCTTTGAAAAGCTGCAACGTGTATTTATTGAAAGTATATTTTCAAAGTGTCTCATCAAATAAAGTTGATTTCAAGGGTAATGCTGACGTCATGATGATGATGATTTTATTGATTCTTTTAGACTTGATGAATCTAAAATATTGTATAGTACATTTAAACAACTGTTAGGTTTGGCTATTTATTGAAGTTCAAATCCATTGGAATATGATTAACTGTTAACTATTTTTTACTGTATAAAGACTACATATGTTATATACTACTCTTTTAGATGTTACATTAGGCCTACATGTCATTTAGAGAAAAAGAACAATAAACAAGGGAGTGCAATGTTTTGAACTGGAAGCGCATGTACAGAGTAGTGTGGGAGAATTTCGGGAGTTTAAAGACCAGTCGAGCTGCTGCATTCTGGATCAGATGCAGAGGTCGAATGGCAGTGGCAGGGAGACCTGCCAGGAGGGAGTTACAAAAGTCAAGGCGGGAGAGCCTGAATCAGTACCTGCGCTGCCTTCTGAGTGAGAAGGGGACGTATCCCCCTGATGTTGTAGAGCGTGTATCTACAGGATCATATTGCAGTGTTTCCCACATATAGACTAATTTCGTACCGGTGCGCCACAGATTCAACACCGGCTGCCACACATTCGTTTGGTGTATATATATATTTTTTTAACGCTATTTAGATCACGCAGCATTTCCTTTCTCTGCTCTCCCTCCGTCTGTGTCACTCACGCGTCACACACACACACACACACTCACACACACACACATACACACACATTCACAACCCCTCCCCTCAGCGCACATCGCGTCTGTCTCGCAAAATCCGTTGCTCTAACAGAAGTTGCAGACTTTGCGCATGTAGGCTGTAACAACAAGTAGCATAGGGTGTGAAATGTGCAATACAGCTATGGGAGTTGTATATAGTGTGAATTGTGTATAGTTCTATCTGTGTGTGTTTTAGTACAACGTTCATCGTACTGTAATCCCCTGGGGGACGGTAGAGAACCACAATATTTAATTGTACCGGGTGAGTAACTGTCACAGCATGGAATTTGAAAGACAGTGGGGTGGAAGATGAAAGGGGTCTCGAACTCATTTAATGTGTGGGCCAGATGCATGGCCTACTTCGACCGAAACTGGGACGGACCATTATGGTCGACGGGGTGGGGCACTGACGGTCCGGCCGGCGAAGAACGGTATGGCCAGCGAGGGGGTGCGGCCGGATGTGGCCCGCGGCCCGGAGTTTGTTGACCCCTGGGGTAAAGAGAAAAGCTCCATTAGGGTGAAATGAGTAAATCTGTGCCACCACCCCTGCCAATGGGTCTGGGTGTGTGGCTGAAGGAGAGAGCAGCTGGGGTGGATGTGTTGTCCGGTGTGATCCAAGTCTCGGTGAGATCGAGTAAGTCAAGCGACTGCTGGATAGCAAAGCCGGAGATCAGGTCTGCCTTGCAAGTAGCAGGTAGAGGGGTCAAACACATTATTTAAAATTAGCAGTCAGAGCCGCCGCACTCAGTCGCCCCGAAATCCCCCACGGAAGACACCTTTGTCCTTGTCCTACTTGTCTTGACTCCCAAAGTGCAAAACAACAACCACTTTGTCACCCTAATGAGTGAACATTCACAGTCTGCTGTTTTGACAACCTGAGAGTTTCAAAGGTTCAAGTCAGCTTTACTTCAGAAGAGAAAGCAAAACAGAGTTAGATCAGTTCGAACCTAGCAAAGATATGAGGGCACGCTAGAAGTCACTTATCACTAAGTCACTTAATCTAATATGGCAGAATCTACAGAGAGAACTGTCAGTCCAGTCCCTAAAAAACTGAGATAAATCAAACTACCATGTTTGGTTTGGACTAGTTTGGTTTAAAGAAAAGATACTTAGTCCAATTTTAGGTCGTCTGGATGTCTGAAGGTCCAGTAGTAGACTGCTACGTTGTGAATAGACCAAGAAGAAGGTTGTGTGGGTCACTATAATGTATTGTAAGAAACTGGGGCTATCAATGTAATATAATCACACATATATTTTATGTACATACATATTATTGTATTATGAAGCAAGATACACTTAAACAAATATTTATTAATCAAGGTACATTTGGCAACTGTTTCTTATACAAGCCACAGAGAGCGTAGTATTTTAGTGCATGAAAAAACATTTCATCCCTGAGGCCATACACAAGAGGACTTATACATCTTGGAGCGAGAATAAAAGCAATGTAATTAAAATACCTGACATTAATGAATAATATTAAATTAATCTGAAATACAGCAGCCTCTATGAATGGACACCACAGATGGAAGAGACAGAGCGACAGCTGAAAAGCATGAAAAATTACTGTTTTGAGACCTTTCCTTGTTGACTTTTTATCCTCTCCTGATGCAGCTTTGGCTACTTTCATTATTTTAACATAACAGAATACAATAGCAATGAACATTATGAAGAAGTAAAACTGACTTACAGCTGACCGAAGATGACCCTGCCATTTGTGAAAGGTGAAAATTTCCACACCACATTCTCTGCCCTGGGAATAGAAGTTGTGGGACGCTGATGCAAAGAAGGCGGCAAGAATAAATACGCAGGGTATAGCGCTGAGGCTGTGAATGATGAGGACGCAGTGCAGAGCTCTGCGAGTTGAGCACAGCTCTCCATGCCTCAGGGGCCTGCAAACGGCCACATAGCGCTCCAGGGTCATTGCTGTCAAAGTAACCGGTGTGACAAAAGTGTACAGAGATGAAACAATGAATATGATAACACACAGCCACATTTGCATGGTAATCTTAATGTAACTGAAAATAAGCAGGATGTCAGTTATGATTAAAAATAAAGAGTCAGACAGCAGGGTTGTAGCAAACAAGATGTACCGCATGGTTGTGTAGAAGTCTTTCACGAAAAAAGTTCTTATTAGCAAAAAGTTGATGAAAAGAAAGACTGACACCAAAACCTGAACTAAAACTAACCGATAGTTAATCTTGTACGTTGGAGATTCAACACCAACCACTGAGTTATTGGCCGCCATATAATCTTCAGCTATAGCCAGCTGTCCAAGGGTTTGAAACACTGTCACAATCAACCTATTGTAGCTCTAAAGACAGATCAACATTAAGAATTCATTATCAAAAAAACTATCATTGAAATCGAAGATATTTGTAACAGTCAGATACACAGGTTTCCTCAGTCACACAGCCCAAATAACAACCTCACATTTTTACATTTTAGCCGATTACACACACACTAGAATATTTATATAGTACCAACAATAAGTGGGACATACATAATAGCTTCACGTTACCAAACCATCTCTTAATGGGACATGGAAGTGCACAGATCCATAGATGAAGGTCCTTTGCTGGGTTCGGTCCTGTCTTCTGGGAGAGGATTGTGTTTTAAGACTTTATAGGAGCAGATATGACGCAGAGGGAACACCAAATCAGACAATGTCGTCATCTTCTAATTATTGTTAACACACCTCACAGGCCATTGTTACTTCAACTAATCACTTTGTGTGTTGCATACACATCAGCTTTGCAGGTGTAAGTATGAAGACATGTTTCAAAGCTAGATTGTGCTAGACGTGCTGTCCAACAAAATGTTAATACATTTTTCAAACTTTGACACGCAAAAGTTGAATGGAAATGCGTCCATGTATAGAAAATCCCTATCACTATTGCCATCTCATTCCCTCCATGTCATTCGTGTTGTCAATCATCCTCAGCTCAGTATTGTTCTGCTACTTTTATTAAGTGTAAACTTGCACGATTCCAAGGATTTTGTCATGACTGATTGCCACAGTGTCTTCTGTTATTTCATCACTGGGAATCACCACAGTTGTAAACATGACAACTCGTGACAATTGTTATTGTATTTATTTTAGTGTTAGAAAGGATGCATGGATTCAATGCCCGGCAATATATTTATTTAGTCCAAGATTCCCTGTCTTCCTTTTAGTTGGAAACACAATGCCTTCACAAAAAGTGTATCTGCGTTACAGCGCACAAATGATCAAAGTCTAAGCTGCATGTTTGTGGTAGTGGTCTTCACTACATTGTGCATGGAAACGGCGTGTGCCACACACGATTCTAAGTTGAAGATTGGTGCACAGACCCACAAGCCAATCTTCAACAAAAAGCTGTGTGCTGGCATGAACCATTACACATTACTTCCATGGACGCTGTAAAGAAAAGATGCTGACCCGATATCCTCTCAGAAGTAATCATCATCCCTGGTATGAACGCTCACTAAAGCGGCCTACAATGAGTGATCCAATATTATAACAATGTGAACCATGGTGGCAGGGAACACCTAGTGGTCTCACTTCGTGCAAAACACAGCGGCAAATAGGAAAACACAACGAAATTAACTCCTTACGGAAAGGGTAGGGCCTTATAGCAGAGGACGGACCCTTCTGATTGGACAGGCGGACTGTCTGTCTTTTAACAGGAAATGATACAGGGCTCTCAAGTATCACGCATTGAGCGAGACAGTCACGCACTCCCGCCACACATCCAGTTCCTCACGCCACGGAATCGGACTCCGGTCCCCGAGTTGTGTCGACCATAGCGTCCACAGCGTCCACCGGCCGTAGCGTCCGCGGTACCCCCCGTAGCGTCTGTGGTACGCGGCGTCCACCGGCCGTAGCATCCGCGGCACCCTCCCCCCCTTTTATTTACAACACCTAAATATAATTGAACAACAAAACACCGGTAAAACAATGGTGAAACACTAGTAGGACACTTTTAAGACACTCGTAAAACCTCGCCATCTCTCCGTGACTTTCTGCTGCGGCTCTCCTGCTGCGCTCACTTCCCCCCCTCATCACAGGCTCTCAGTCCCGCCACTGATTTATTGATTGCCATAATATCTAGAAAGCGGCATTTCTCAGCTTTCACAATCCGATTGTGCAAATAGTTAAGGAGTCACAGTAATTTGAATCCTCTATGTCACTTTCCGTCGCCGGCGAAAGGCTTCGAATTAAGAGGGTTAAAAGACAGACAGTCCTTCTGTCCAATCAGAAGGGTCTGTCCTCTGCTTCCTGCTCTAAGGCCCTACCCTTTCCGTAAGAAGTTAATTTCGTTGTGTTTTCCTATTTGCCGTTGTGTTTTGCACTTCAGGGCCACCGTATCTCACATGTAGAAATAAGTACACTTACCTGTACCTCATACATGATGCAACCTGAGACTGAATGTTTTGAGGAATGTGCAAGGGCACTCTTTTGCTAATGCAGTAAGGCCTCGCTACTTGTGATGAATGATCTTAAAATGTGTACATTTGTTTGTATATTCCATATTGCTTTCCATTCCAAGTTCTTTTCTAACTTTACCTGACCCCATGGCCATGGGGGTATTGGTATTGGATGTCTTGTCATTATACATAGCCAATGCAGTGGACAAAGTAAATGATTAATACTGATTTTTATCTTAGGAGAAAAGTTCATATGCGTTTGGTTTTAGTTTTTAAACTTAATACATTATCTTTGTCATCCTTTGTGTTTTATTGTGTTTTGGATTGTTGTCAGGTCTGAGCACTAACTACCAGGAGCATACACAGAGATATCCCTGCAGATATGGTTTGTTTTTCTCTGTGTGGATTTAAACTAAAAACACAGGAGCGTTACTAATGAGCCCATCGACACTATTAGTGGCAAATAAAGTCTGGGGAAACTCACGGTCACAGTTAATTGCGTCATCAATTATTCACACTACCCTCTGTGGGCTCTCAGCAAAGATGCATGTAGCAAAACTTACAAAAAGTTTTGAGATAGTTGGAAAACTACTGATCTTTAAAAAAAATCAATTTACCCTGAATATTGTCTTGTCCTTTTTATAACTGCCCACCCAAACCAGTGATATTATTTAGTAACCCTTCCCGAATGCTGTGGCTCTACCCACACATCAGTTTCATCCACATGGTTGCCATTGCAATCATTATCCAAATTGGTGATTGAATGCATTACTTTTTGTTTCTTTAAAAAAATATATATCATGTGTTAAAGAAAATCTTCAAAGGGCCCATGAAGTAAAGAACAGCTGTTACATAATTCATTATGCAGCAACAGGATTATTATGAGTCCTCCTCGGATGGATAACATTGTTTGTTGTGTGTGAAGGTGTTTGGTTTTAAAAGAAAATATTGAACTGATACAGTGGGCTGGTCTGCACCTTTTAGTGACACAATTAGTTTTTACTCAAAGCTAAATCCGTTCAAAACTAACGTGAATTTTTGTTTTAGATCACTCTCCTTGCAACACAAAAACACACCAACACACCGTCTCCACATACTTGGACTCAATACCAAATTTCAGCCTCTTATGGCAAAAACTGGATGGATGTATTTTAGACCAACCTTTCACTTAATGAACAACAATACTTGGTGTGCCCTTTACAGTAAACAACTTCTGATAGTTAACTCTGATATGTTCTCAGGGAATAAACTGATATTGTTGGCGTGTTTTTGTTGTCCAAATATTTTTATTGTCAACATAATGATGATGATAATTAGCCAGTAATCTTTATTCCCTTGTGTAACACAAACTCCTGTGGAGCTTATTAAAAGTGATGATTAATGGCATCATTAATTATTCAAAGACCGGTGTGTTGATGTTGGCGCGGCTAATTAAACCTTCTGTAATCGCTTGTTTGTTTATAGCACGTTAATGAAACCATAAAATAAATGTTTGAATCTAATGTTGTTGAAAGAATAAAATGTGTTGCTTTAATCTTTATTTTCTTTTAATATCGTCCCTACGGGTATTGAAAAACATAATGTAAAGTGAGTTTAGAAACACATTAACAATTGCACTGGTCACTATAACCCAATCTGTGATCATCGTTAATACATCGCCCATTTTTTTTACTTTATTGCTATAAACAATAAATGCATGGCACATTGACCCGACCCCATAGTGTGCCAATTTAACATGACACTGACTATTTTCTATATCTATGTTAATTACAGATTATAATCTAAACTGTTTGTCTAAACTGTGCGACACGATTTTTCTAAAGGAAGTATTGTTGTCTGGCATTGCGTAGGTATGCATAATAGATCACATGAGATAATATTAAAGAATGAAGAATTATTATTAAAATAATTATTAAAGAATTATTGACTCATAAGCAGTGTTGGGCAAGTTACTGAAAAATGAGTATTTAGTTACAGTTACTTCTTTTAAAGGTAATTGAATTACTTCAACCCGAGACACCCAAGTTTCTGAAGGGAGGAAATAAGTATCTGGTGGTTGACTGTGTCAAATGCAATGGAGAGGTCCAGAAGGATGAGGACAGAGGAGAGAGAGGCGGTTCTAGTAGTGTGGAGTTGCTCTGAGACAGTAAGGAGAGCAGTCTTTGTGGAATGGCCTGCCTTGACGCCTGACTGGTGGGGGTCAAGGAGGTTGTTACGGTGGAGATAGGAGGAGATTGGTTAAAGATCGCACATTCAAGGGTTTTGTGTCAGGTAGGGGACGTGGCTGGACCCAAACGCAGAACAGACAGACACAGCCGTCAGGAGGAGAGTAAATTTAACAGTTTATTAATCGACACGACTGTGGAGGTGCAGCAGGAGCGGGCGTGAGGAGTGCAGATGAAGGATGGGGTCCCGGGTGATGATCTCCTCGACAGTGCGCGGTGCCCAGTGCTCCTCCCACGTGCAGGAATCCAGACAGGTGTCACTGTAACCGAGGAGGTGAGACAAGGGGTAAGTAACAGGATTAACACTGAATGAAAAGAGAACAACAGCCGGCTCTCGGCTTGACTGGGTGATGGTCACTGAGACTCGCGAAGACTGAGGTCGACATACGTGACGTGAGTAACGATCCGACGTCGGCCGGTTGTCAGGCTCTCCCTCTTATACCCTGGTGATTGTGGTTCCGGTGCAGGTGCGTGATTGCAGAGCTGAGACAGGTGCGTGCGAGGCCAACCTCTCCCAGATCCACCAGAGGGAGAACTAAACCAGCCTTTACCTGGGTCTGGAGGGGGGAACTCTGACAGTACCCCTCCCCCCACGACCGCCACCGGGCGGTCCACCTGGAGCCCCCGGCTTCCGCCGATAAAACTCCCGGATCATGCTGGGGTCCAGGATCAGGCGCCGGGAAACCCAACACCTCTCCTCCGGCCCATAACCCTCCCAGTCTATCAAAAACTGGTAGCCCCTCCCTCTGCGTCGGGAGTTCAGAACCCTCTTTACAGTAAAGGCTGGGGCCCCGTCAATCATTCGGGGAGGCGGCAGAGGAGGTGGGGGGGGAAGGAGGTGACAAACAGACGCCGGTTTAATGCACGATACGTGGAACGCTGGGTGTACACGAAGGGACCGAGGGAGCTTGAGAAGGACCACCGTGGGGTTGATGATGCGTTCGATGGGGAAGGGGCCGATGAACCTTTGCGATAGCTTCTTGGAGTCCGTGCGGAGGGGCAGGTCCTTGGTTGACAGCCAAACCCTGTCTCCCACTGAGTATGAAGGTGCCGGGGTGCGTCGGCGGTTAGTCTGTCGCTGGTACTGCTCAGAGGCTCTCAGCAAGGATGCCCGGGCGCGGTGCCAGGTCCGATGGCATCGGCGAAACTGCTGCTGTATCGACGGTACGGCCAGCTCCTTCTCCTGGGACGGGAACAAGGGAGGTTGATAGCCGTAAACACACTGGAATGGGGACATACCTGTCGCTGTAGTGGGAAGCGTGTTGTGGGCGTACTCCGCCCATGGGATCTGCTCAGACCAGGTGGAGGGTTCAGAGGAAGCCAGGCATCGTAGGGTCGACTCCATCTTCTGGTTGGCCCTCTCTGCCTGGCCGTTAGTCTGAGGATGGAACCCGGAAGAGAGGCTGGCAGTAGCTCCGACTGCCGTGCAAAAGGCCCTCCACACTGCTGATGCAAACTGAGGGCCACGGTCCGAAACAATGTCGGTAGGCAGGCCGTGAATACGGAATATCTCCCGCACCATAATGTCCGCTGTTTCCTTGGCCGATGGGAGCTTGGGCAAGGGTAGGAAATGAGCAAATTTACTGAACCTGTCCACGATTGTTAACACCACCGTGTTACCCCCAGACGGGGGAAGTCCAGTGACAAAGTCCATGGCTAGGTGGGACCAGGGACGATGAGGGATGGGCAATGGCCTCAATAACCCCACGCTTGGCCGGTTTGAGCCCTTGTTTTGTGCGCACACCGGACAAGCCGCCACATACATCCGAACGTCCTCCCCCATAGCAGGCCACCAGAACCGTCGCCGCAAGAAAGGACATGGTACGTGCGACACCCGGGTGACAAGTCAGCTTGGAGGCATGGCCCCACTCCAACACCGCCGGTCGCATTCCCTCGGGGACAAACAGCCTACCCGGAGGTCCCTTACCCGGGCCTGGGTCCTTCCTAAGGGCTGCCTGAACCGCTCCTTCAATGCCCCATTGGAGGGCTCCCACTACCCGCCTCAATGGCAGGATGGTCTCTGGCGTCCTCCTCGTCTCCTCCTCCTTTGAGAAGACCCTGGACAGGGCATCGGGCTTCCCATTCTGGGATCCGTGTCTGTAAGACAGAACAAAATCAAAGCGTCCAAAGAATAGCGCCCACCTAGCCTGTCGGGAATTTAGTCGTTTGGCACTCCGGATGTATTCAAGGTTTTTGTGGTCCGTCCACACCACAAACGGTTGGTCCGCCCCCTCCAGCCAATGCCTCCACTCCTCGAGGGCCAGTTTCACCGCAAGCAACTCCCTATTGCCAATGTCATAGTTCCTCTCTGCCGGTGACAGCCGATGGGAGAGGAACGCGCAGGGATGGAGCTTGTTGTCCTCCTTAGCTCTCTGGGAGAGTACCGCCCCAGCTCCGACCTCCGATGCGTCGACCTCTACTACGAACTGTAGGGACGGGTCCGGTTGGATGAGAATGGGTGCCGACGTGAAACGCTCCCTGAGCTCCTGGAAAGCGAACTCTGCCCCAGGAGACCACCGAAACGCTCTGAGATTGGAGTAAAGGTCAGTTAGGGGGGCTGCAATCTGGCTGTAGTTGCGGATGAACCGCCTATAAAAGTTAGCGAACCCCAGAAACCTCTGTAACTCCTTACGGGAGCTGGGTCTGGGCCACTCCAGGACGGCCTGCACCTTCTGGGGGTCCATTCTTACCTCTCCCTCGGCGATGACATAACCCAGAAAGCTTGTGCACCTGGTGTTAAATTCACACTTCTCCGCTTTCACAAAGAGTCTGTTCTCCAGCAGCCGCTGAAGAACCTGGCGGACGTGTCTCTGGTGTTCCTCCAGATTCTGTGAAAACACAAGTATGTCGTCCAGGTAGACAAAAACAAAGCGACCCAGCATGTCACGTAGGACGTCATTAACTAGACATTGGAACATGGCTGGGGCATTAGTTAAACCGAATGGCATAACCATGTATTCGAAGTGGCCCAGGGGGGTGTTGAACCCTGTGAGCCACTCATCCCCCTCTCGAATGCGGATCAGGTGGTAGGCGTTGCGGAGGTCGAGCTTGGTGAACACAGTAGCGCCCTGTAATGAATCAAAAGCAGTGTTCATTAGTGGTAACGGGTATTTGTTCTTGACAGACACGTTATTCAACCCCCGATAGTCAATGCACGGCCTGAGTGTGCCGTCCTTCTTAACAAAGAAAAAACCTGCGCCCAGCGGAGAGGAAGAGGGGCGGATTATTCCAGCTGCCAGTGAGTCCCTGATGTAATTCTCCATGGCCTCTCGCTCTGGTCTGGAGATATTGTAGAGTCTACCCTTGGGTAGGGAGGCCCCGGGCAGCAGTTCAATGTGACAATCGTAAGGCCGATGAGGGGGTAGAGATAGGGCCCGCTGTTTACTAAATACTTTGCCCAGGTCGTGATAAGCAGGTGGTACCAGAGTGAGGTCGGGGCCAGGCGTCAAACTCCCCTGCTGGGGACCCTGGGGACGGGCGGACTGTAAACAATTAGCCAGACAGAAATCACTCCAACCCAGAATACAGCTGGTGGACCAGTCAACTGAAGGATTGTGCTTTGCTAACCAGGGGTAGCCCAGCACAACCGGTACCAGAGGGGACTTGAAAACAAGAAAGCTGATCTGCTCAAAATGGTTACCTGATATTTGAAGCTGGACCGGCTCCGTTCTGTCCGTGATTCTGGCCAGTAGTCTGCCATCTAGGGAGTTCGCCTCAATAACTTCCTCTAACGGAACTCTACGGAGTCCTAATCGGTCTACAAGGTTATGATCCATAAAATTGTCATCGGCCCCGGAGTCAATGAGTCCCTCCACTGCCATTGCTGCAGTGCCGTTGCTGACTGAAATCTTCAGCGGAGTCCGTGATATGTGTGGGGAGGGGCATAGACTCTCGCTCGCTAGAATCCTCCTTACTTCCAGTGAGCGGGGCCGTTTCCCCCCTTTAATGGGCAACGAGAGCGAAAGTGACCCGACATGCCACAATAGAGACAGCAGTTAGTTGTGCGTCTGCGCAGAAGCTCCGCCTCTGAAATTTGGGTACGGCCCAGTTGCATGGGTTCAGGGTCTGTAACCCTCTCAGGAGTGTCGACTCTGGAGCACGCCGATCCCCTTGGTGCAGAGCCCTGCTCACGCCTCCGCTCCCTATTACGGTTATTAATCCGTGTGGTGAGACAGATCAGCTCCTCCAGTCCCTGTACCTCGGGGTAGGAGAGTAGACTGTCCTTAACGCCCTCATTTAGTCCGTTGTAGAACACCCCCTGTAGTGCATCCTCATCCCAGCCACTCTCCGCAGCTAGGATACGGAACTCTATGCTATAATCGGCGACACTGCGTGTCCCTTGCCGCAGTGATAATAATCGCTTTGAAGCGTCCTTTCCCCGAACGGGGTGATCGAAAATCTTCCGCATCTCCGCGGTGAATAACTCACATGATTGGGCGATTGCGCCCTGCTTCTCCCAAACGGCAGATGCCCATTCCAAAGCCTCCCCGCGCAGTAATCCAATAATGTAGGAGATCTTGGCTCGCTCGCTCCGGTAGGAGCGGGGCTGTTGCTCGAACACCAGTCCCACCTGTATCAGAAACGAGCGGCACCGGCCGCTGTGTCCGTCATATCTCTCCGGCGTGGGGACCTGGGGCTCGTGGTCTGGCATGGACATGACCACAGAAACGGGTTCAGAAGGGCTCGGAACCGGAGGCTGGGGTGGTGCGCTGAGGTGCGCCTGGATCGCGGCGATACTGTTCGACAGGGAGTCCAGGCTGGCCATTATTCCCTGCAGGGAGGACTGGTGCTGTCCCAACATGGCTCCTTGGGACGAGATCGCCTGACGTACCGTGTCGAAGTTTGCTGGGTCCATAGTTGGTCGGATCGTTCGGATCGTGCGAGGCCAACCTCTCCCAGATCCACCAGAGGGAGAACTAAACCAGCCTTTACCTGGGTCTGGAGGGGGGAACTCTGACATTTTGGACAAAAAGGGAAGAAGAGAGACAGGTCTGTAGTTGTTTTCTTCAGAAGGATTGAGTGTAGGTTTCTTAAGGAGAGGGTTAACTCTTGCCTCCTTTAGGGAATTGGGAAAACAGCCGGTATCTAGTCACGCACTCGCGTCACACATCCAATTTCTCACGCACGTCGACCTTCCCTGGATAGAATGTCACTCCAAGGTTTCTTGAAAAGTTGAGAGCCCCACTAGCACGTTTAAAGTTGTTTTGTTGCCTTATGGCAAACACCGTTAGCAAGTCTTCCCTCCTGGCTGAGTGTGGTGCTAGTTAACTGGATCAACACTAGCCCTGGCTACATTTCTAATGAGACCTTACGGCTAACACATTTAGAAGGGTGTTCTCGCCCAGGCTAACTGGATGAGATGCTATGTTTGACTAGAACAACATATATATATATTGTGTCACTGGAGATCTAGCAGTGGTCACGGTTAACCCTGTGTCCTCATTTGGGCTAACACAGTGAAAAGCTGGCACTGAGACTGCGACTATCTGTTAGCAGAGGGTCCTCGCTCAAGCGAACACGCAGAGATGCTAAGTGGAATAAATTAACTTTGACGTTGTTGTATTCAAAAATGAAGAAACGCTGGACTGACAGAGGGCATCGCAGATCAAAAGGTTAAAATCCAATGTATTTAATAAAAGAGATAGTGTTGTGGTAAAAAGAACATCTCAGCTGAGGAGCCGCTGGTCTCAGCAACCAACAGGCCCCAGGTAAGTCCTTTTGACCATCCCTAGTGCCTGTTTGTTGTCTCCACCAGCAAACTCGAGAACAATGGTTCCTACAGGTATTTATAACAATGCTTAAAGGTGTGAAAGTTAGTGTCCACCCTTCTGTTATAACGCGGTACTTAATCACAAACACGAGGACACTCTTCCAGTTCGCACCTCACTGGGTTGTAAACTTTAATAAACTTCCACGTCGCGTGTACGGTCCATCTTGCTCGGTCCGGTTACAAGGCAGTGTTTCTCCAATAACAGTCTGTGTGACTCACGGAACTAAACAATGGTTCCTATCTATAGTTCCTTGTAGCGGCCCCTCGGATTGATTGATCAAGACGCAGAGAGTTTCAAACGGGTGTTGATTTATTTTGTTTATCTCGACGAGCACCATAAGCACCATGACGTCGTGAACATCTTGAACACCATGAACACCGTGAAAACTACAGAATGAAACAGAAGAAATACACAATGCTTCTATGTAGTTTCAACAATTAACTTATACAAAATAATGTTTACACTCGATACAAATCATTTGAAATACTAGCCAAAGTGAAATGAAATATGTTTAAAACGCTATGACAAATAAAACATCACATGCATCCTTCATACCTCAATCCGCTCTCAAGGGCGCTAAAATCAAAGGAATTTCCTCCACCAGCTAGCATCTCGGCACACCCTCATAATTAGGAGCTTTTTGAAATGACGGTTACGAACAATACAAAATAATGAAATAAATTACAATTTAAACTCTTTCTTTACATCATTCGAATGTATTTAACACGATACATTTCACGACTTCTGGTGAGTTCAATGTAACTCGGATTTCGAATGGCCGTTAGTCAATATCAGTTGTTGTGCAAGTATTGGATGCATGCATTCCAGTTGATTACATTACATCAAATTCAATCATAACTGTACATCTATGTTATTCTATTACAGAATTACAGTGGTTTTACAATATTGTCATTACTTTATTGATTACATAGTTTTAGAATCATGGCTGTATTCTGGTGTACACTATATGCATTTTTATTAATTTTATGAACCGGGTCGTCAATTTGTTTCTAATATCCTACAACGTGGTGTCCACTGAGGCTTTTTACACAGTGCAGCTGTCGGTTGGCAATGTTTCTCACTGTAAGGACCTGCTATTCGTAGGGTGGCCAATTCCTTCACGTCAAAAAGGAGGACACTTTGCATACACAGGGACAGGCAAGCAGATTTGTTTGGTATGATCCGGTTTTAAATTTAAATGTTTTTCCACCAGATTACATAAAGGTGCATACACATACCACATAGCTAATAAAAAATATACAAGATACAGCTCATGACAACGTGCCCTTCCAATTCAGATTACATAGGTCTAATAATATTTTTTATGCTAATTGACATGAACAGGACTGAGTTGTATGACATTCTGAGGGCACCCGTGCGCGGGGGTGGCCAAAGCGGAGCATGTGAGGTGTGAGCTGTCCTATCTGTTAAAATGAGCAGTGAGATAAAGTAGTAGTTTGTCCTTTTACACTGTGAAATAATACACAGGCCGGCCGCCGACCGCTAGCACCCCCCGGCCGCAGACCGCTAGCACCCCCTTCCCCCGTCAGCGTGTCCCTGAAATCAGTGTCCCTGATTTGGGGTTGGGAGAGTTGGCAACCCTACTGTGGTACCAACTGCGCACGAGCACGTGTTACGCCGCATCAACACATGGCTCATTTGAATATTAAAATCAGCCATGTGTTGATAAGTCACTACACGAAAATGTAACCAATGAAATTACTTATTTTGACACACATTTTTAGCCAATTAGCGGCTGGATTGGATTGGAATACGGGACTGGAGCTGTCCCTGACGGGACATATCAAAATCACCTATAACTCGAGATGTCCCGGACAATTCGGGACGGTTGGCAACCCAAAATATATTGGTAAGCAAATTGTCCTCGTGCAGTAACTACCCACGTTAGCTTTGTCCGTGCTGGCCCAATCTAGTGTCCTGTTTAATTTGTCTTTAAATAGAGGTGAATCTCTTTTACTGGGCTTTCACAGTGTTGCAAAATCTGAGACTACTTTTAGATTCAGTCATTTTAGACAATGTTTTTATACTGAGTTTGAATCACAAACTACAGTTTAAAACAGTCAGTGTGCAATAAATTGTATTTTAAATGTATTTGAGTTATCAACTACTGTGGTGCATACACACCACCTCACTGAGGAACCACCCTTTTGGTTGCATACGCCTGAAAATAAAATACTTATGCCATAAAGCTTACCATGATGGCAGAGGGCTTTGAAAAGCTGCAAAATGTATTTATTGAAAGTATATTTTCAAAGTGTCTCATCGAATAAAGTTGATTTCAAGGGTAATGCTGACGTCATGATGATGATGATTTTATTGATTCTTTTAGACTTGATGAATCTAAAATATTGTATAATACATTTAAACAACTGCTAGGTTTGGCTATTTATTGAAGTTCAAATCCATTGGAATATGATTAACTGTTAACTATTTTTTACTGTATAAAGACTACATATGTTATATACTACTCTTTTAGATGTTACATTAGGCCTACATGTCATTTAGAGAAAAAGAACAATAAACAAGGGAGTGCAATGTTTTGAACTGGATGCGGGCAGCGCATGTACAGAGTAATGTGGGAGAATTTCGGGAGGTTAAAGACCAGTCGAGCTGCAAACTAGTGCTTTGGACTAGTTTGGTTTAAAGAAAAGATACTTAGTCCAATTTTAGGTCGTCTGGATGTCTGAAGGTCCAGTAGTAGACTGCTACGTTGTGAATAGACCAAAAAGAAGGTTGTGTGGGTCACTATAATGTATTGTAAGAAACTGGGGCTATCAATGTAATATAATCACACATATATTTTATGTACATACATATTATTGTATTATGAAGCAAGATACACTTAAACAAATATTTATTAATCAAGGTACATTTGGCGACTGTTTCTTATACAAGCCACAGAGAGCGTAGTATTTTAGTGCATGAAAAAACATTTCATCCCTGAGGCCATACACAAGAGGACTTATACATCTTGGAGCGAGAATAAAAGCAATGTAATTAAAATACCTGACATTAATGAATAATATTAAATTAATCTGAAGTACAGCAGCCTCTATGAATGGACACCACAGATGGAAGAGACAGAGCGACAGCTGAAAAGTATGAAAAATTACTGTTTTGAGACCTTTCCTTGTTGACTTTTTATCCTCTCCTGATGCAGCTTTGGCTACTTTCATTATTTTAACATAACAGAATACAATAGCAATGAACATTATGAAGAAGTAAAACTGACTTACAGCTGACCGAAGATGACCCTGCCATTTGTGAAAGGTGAACATTTCCACACCACATTCTCTGCCCTGGGAATAGAAGTTGTGGGACGCTGATGCAAAGAAGGCGGCAAGAATAAATACGCAGGGTATAGCGCTGAGGCTGTGAATGATGAGGACGCAGTGCAGAGCTCTGCGAGTTGAGCACAGCTCTCCATGCCTCAGGGGCCTGCAAACGGCCACATAGCGCTCCAGGGTCATTGCTGTCAAAGTAACCGGTGTGACATAAGTGTACAGAGATGAAACAATGTATATGATAACACACAGCCACACTTGCATGGTAATCTTAATGTAACTGAAAATGAGCAGGATGTCAGATATGATTAAAAATAAAGAGTCAGACAGCAGGGTTGTAGCAAACAAGATGTACCGCATGGTTGTGTAGAAGTCTTTCACAAAAAAAGTTCTTATTAGCAAAAAGTTGATGAAAAGAAAGACTGACACCAAAACCTGAACTATGACTACCCGATAGTTAATCTTGTACGTTGGAGATTCAACACCAACCACTGAGTTATTGGCCGCCATATAATCTTCAGCTATAGCCAGCTGTCCAAAGGTTTGAAACACTGTCACAATCAACCTATTGTAGCTCTAAAGACAGATCAACATTAAGAATTCATTATCAAAAAAACTATCATTGAAATCAAAGATATTTGTAACAGCCTGATACACAGGTTTCCTCAGTCACACAGCCCAAAGAACAACCTCACAACTTTACATTTTAGCCGATTACACACACACTAGAATATTTATATAGTACCAACAATAAGTGGGACATACATAATAGCTTCACGTTACCAAACCATCTCTTAATGGGACATGGAAGTGCACAGATCCATAGATGAAGGTCCTTTGCTGGGTTCGGTCCTGTCTTCTGGGAGAGGAATGTGTTTTAAGACTTTATAGGAGCAGATATGACGCAGAGGGAACACCAAATCAGACAATGTCGTCATCTTCTAATTATTGTTAACACACCTCACAGGCCATTGTTACTTCAACTAATCACTTTGTGTGTTGCATACACATCAGCTTTGCAGGTGTAAGTATGAAGACATGTTTCAAAGCTAGATTGTGCTAGACGTGCTGTCCAACAAAATGTTAATACATTTTTCAAACTTTGACACGCAAAAGTTGAATGGAAATGCGTCCATGTATAGAAAATCCCTATCACTATTGCCATCTCATTCCCTCCATGTCATTCGTGTTGTCAATCATCCTCAGCTCAGTATTGTTCTGCTACTTTTATTAAGTGTAAACTTGCACGATTCCAAGGATTTTGTCATGACTGATTGCCACAGTGTCTTCTGTTATTTGATCACTGGGAATCACCACAGTTGTAAACATGACAACTCGTGACAATAGTTATTGTATTTATTTTAGTGTTAGAAAGGATGCATGGATTCAATGCCCGGCAATATATTTATTTAGTCCAAGATTCCCTGTCTTCCTTTTAGTTGGAAACACAATGCCTTCACAAAAAGTGTATCTGCGTTACAGCGCACAAATGATCAAAGTCTAAGCTGCATGTTTGTGGTAGTGGTCTTCACTACATTGTGCATGGAAACGGCGTGTGCCACACACGATTCTAAGTTGAAGATTGGTGCACAGACCCACAAGCCAATCTTCAACAAAAAGCTGTGTGCTGGCATGAACCATTACACATTACTTCCATGGACGCTGTAAAGAAAAGATGCTGACCCGATATCCTCTCAGAAGTAATCATCATCCCTGGTATGAACGCTCACTAAAGCGGCCTACAATGAGTGATCCAATATTATAACAATGTGAACCATGGTGGCAGGGAACACCTAGTGGTCTCACTACGTGCAAAACACAGCGGCAAATAGGAAAACACAACGAAACTAACTCCTTACGGAAAGGGTAGGGCCTTATAGCAGAGGACGGACCCTTCTGATTGGACAGGCGGACTGTCTGTCTTTTAACAGGAAATGATACAGGGCTCTCAAGTATCACGCATTGAGCGAGACAGTCACGCACTCCCGCCACACATCCAGTTCCTCACGCCACGGAATCGGACTCCGGTCCCCGAGTTGTGTCGACCATAGCGTCCACAGCGTCCACCGGCCGTAGCGTCCGCGGTACCCCCCGTAGCGTCCGTGGTACGCGGCGTCCACCGGCCGTAGCATTCGCGGCACCCTCCCCCCCTTTTATTTACAACACCTAAATATAATTGAACAACAAAACACCGGTAAAACAATGGTGAAACACTAGTAGGACACTTTTAAGACACTCGTAAAACCTCGCCATCTCTCCGTGACTTTCTGCTGCGGCTCTCCTGCTGCGCTCACTTCCCCCCCTCATCACAGGCTCTCAGTCCCGCCACTGATTTATTGATTGCCATAATATCTAGAAAGCGGCATTTCTCAGCTTTCACAATCCGATTGTGCAAATAGTTAAGGAGTCACAGTTTTTTGAATCCTCTATGTCACTTTCCGTCGCCGGCGAAAGGCTTCGAATTAAGAGGGTTAAAAGACAGACAGTCCTTCTGTCCAATCAGAAGGGTCTGTCCTCTGCTTCCTGCTCTAAGGCCCTACCCTTTCCGTAAGAAGTTAATTTCGTTGTGTTTTCCTATTTGCCGTTGTGTTTTGCACTTCAGGGCCACCGTATCTCACATGTAGAAATAAGTACACTTACCTGTACCTCATACATGATGCAACCTGAGACTGAATGTTTTGAGGAATGTGCGAGGGCACTCTTTTGCTAATGCAGTAAGGCCTCGCTACTTGTGATGAATGATCTTAAAATGTGTACATTTGTTTGTATATTCCATATTGATTTCCATTCCAAGTTCTTTTCTAACTTTACCTGACCCCATGGCCAGGGGGGTATTGGTATTGGATGTCTTGTCATTATACATAGCCAATGCAGTGGACAAAGTAAATGATTAATACTGATTTTTATCTTAGGAGAAAAGTTCATATGCGTTTGGTTTTAGTTTTTAAACTTAATACATTATCTTTGTCATCCTTTGTGTTTTATTGTGTTTTGGATTGTTGTCAGGTCTGAGCACTAACTACCAGGAGCATACACAGAGATATCCCTGCAGATATGGTTTGTTTTTCTCTGTGTGGATTTAAACTCAAAACACAGGAGCGTTACTAATGAGCCCATCGACACTATTAGTGGCAAATAAAGTCTGGGGAAACTCACGGTCACAGTTAATTGCGTCATCAATTATTCACACTACCCTCTGTGGGCTCTCAGCAAAGATGCATGTAGCAAAACTTACAAAAAGTTTTGAGATAGTTGGAAAACTACTGATCTTTAAAAAAAATCAATTTACCCTGAATATTGTCTTGTCCTTTTTATAACTGCCCACCCAAACCAGTGATATTATTTAGTAACCCTTCCCGAATGCTGTGGCTCTACCCACACATCAGTTTCATCCACATGGTTGCCATTGCAATCATTATCCAAATTGGTGATTGAATGCATTACTTTTTGTTTCTTTAAAAAAAATATATCATGTGTTAAAGAAAATCTTCAAAGGGCCCATGAAGTAAAGAACAGCTGTTACATAATTCATTATGCAGCAACAGGATTATTATGAGTCCTCCTCGGATGGATAACATTGTTTGTTGTGTGTGAAGGTGTTTGGTTTTAAAAGAAAATATTGAACTGATACAGTGGGCTGGTCTGCACCTTTTAGTGACACAATTAGTTTTTACTTATAGCTAAATCTAAAGCTAAGCTAAATCCGTTCAAAACTAACGTGAATTTTTGTTTTAGATCACTCTCCTTGCAACACAAAAACACACCAACACACCGTCTCCACATACTTGGACTCAATACCAAATTTCAGCCTCTTATGGCAAAAACTGGATGGATTTATTTTAGACCAACCTTTCACTTAATGAACAACAATACTTGGTGTGCCCTTTACAGTAAACAACTTCTGATAGTTAACTCTGATATTGTCAGGGGATTGCGGGAGGTAGGACTCAGACGCAGAGTTAAAAATCAAAAGGGACTTTAATTGTCAAAAAGGTTAAAGCAAAAGGCCAAGGGGCAAAACGGGAGACAGGAACTGCGAACGACGAGAGACAAGAGCCGTTTCTCAATACCTAAGACGGCGAGAACGGACTCGCGTTCCCGTGAGAATAGACTCGGGAGACAGACTCGGGAGTCCTGACTCACGGGTACGGGAGAACGGAGAACGGACATTTCCGCAATTGGAACAGCAGCTGACTTGATGACGTCACCACAGTAGGCGGTCTTTGTTTACGCACGCAAGTATCTCATCTGCCATCGCAGCTTGCCGAGGTGAAATGCATTCTGGGATATATGTCTCTCACAAGAACAGACGAGCCTGCTTCGATGCATGCCCGGTAAAATGGGCGGGGCGAGTCACATCCGGGTATTATGACCGTTCTCGGCCAGATGCGGACTTGAGAATTGGAACAGTACTCGGGCTGTGACTGATGACGTTTCACGAGTCCACGAGAACAAAAGTCCACACAAGAACGCATATTGAGAAACGGCCAAGGACATGCGTGGCGAAAGACAATGACGCGACAAGTGACACAAGAGACACACGGCTTAAATACACAAGGGAGGTGCAGGTGATTGGACACAGGTGGAAACTATTAGACGATCACAGGGGATGACGGGACAAGGCAGGAAGTGAAGTTACCCGGGGACACGAGTGGCAGAAAACTACAAAATACAACAGGAAGTGAACCACACCGTGACAGATGTGTTCTCAGGGAATAAACTGATATTGTTAGCGTGTTTTTGTTGTCCAAATATTTTTATTGTCAACATAATGATGATGATAATTAGCCAGTAATCTTTATTCCCTTGTGTAACATAAACTCCTGTGGAGCTTATTAAAAGTGATGATTAATGGCATCATTAATTATTCAAAGACCGGTGTGTTGATGTTGGCACGGCTAATTAAACCTTCTGTAATCGCTTGTTTGTTTATAGCACGTTAATGAAACCATAAAATAAATGCTTGAATCGAATGTTGTTGAAAGAATAAAATGTGTTACTTTAATCTTTATTTTCTTTTAATATCGTCCCTACGGGTATTGAAAAACATATTGTAAAGTGAGTTTAGAAACACATTAACAATTGCACTGGTCACTATAACCCAATCTGTGATCATTGTTAATACATCGCCCATTTTTTTTACTTTATTGCTATAAACAATAAATGCATGGCACATTGACCCGACCCCATAGTGTGCCAATTTAACATGACACTGACTATTTTCTATATCTATGTTAATTACAGATTATAATCTATAAACTGTTTGTCTAAACTGTGCGACACGATTTTTCTAAAGGAAGTATTGTTGTCTGGCATTGCGCAGGTATGCATAATAGATCACATGAGATAATATTAAAGAATGAAGAATTATTAGTAAGTAGTAATAAAAGTAAGTAATTATTAAAGAATTATTGACTCATAAGCAGTGCTGGGCAAGTTACTGAAAAATGAGTATTTAGTTACAGTTACTAGTTACTTCTTTTAAAGGTAATTGAATTACTTACCAGTTACTGTGTATCAAAAGTAATAAGTTACTCTGGAAAGTAACTTTTAAGTCTCATTTTTAAATGTAATGAATATAAATAGTACTGAACAGTCAAACACAATAAACATATTTGTTAGACCTATTTATTGTAATCAACAGGGCAACAGGCCTTCAAATCAAGCAAAAGTAATATTTAATACTTAACTTAATACAAAATAACTGTTTCAGGCATTTGCCTGAAGGCATCTTACTCGACATTTGATGCATCTCATCTTCAACATAGCGAGCAATCAATCTATTCAGCTCCTCCCGGTTTATCGGCTGCACTGCAGTCCGTGTAAAGTGGAGCATTGGTTGTTTGCGTGGAGCGGCGCCTGCAGCGTCTGCAGGCCTGCGGTCTTTCGTCATGAGCGACGCGATGCTGTTTACGTGCACGTACGGCGACTATTCTGTGACACACAACGTTTGGTGGACACAACTTTTTTGAACTGACAGGCAGCTATTTACTTACTATTTGCCGGCCCTCCGCTTCGCGTCCCGAAAGAGAGTAACGCGAGTAACAAACTCATTTCAATTTCAGTAATTGTAACTGCGTTAATTTATTTTAAAAAGTACTTTGTTACATGCTCTTTACCGCTAAAAGTAGTGGAATTACAGTAATGTGTTACTTTGTAACACTGCTCATAAGCCTCTCAGCTTTCACTTGAATCAAGAATTCCATATGGGATGTAACTCTTTTCTAATACTCTCTTTTGCGAACAGGACATAACATCCCTTCTAAAAGCCAACAGTTACGCTCAATCCTCCATCCTTATGTCAGTGTCTTGCCATCAATTCGTTCTTCTGTTTTAATTAGTTTGCTCATTTTCCACATGCACATATTCCTGGCTCTCCACTCTGTGGTCAGAAGAAAGGTGTGCAGTAAAGGGCATCTAAGGGCCTAAATGTATGACAAAGTTCTCTTTTATCATTGCAAGCCTGCAAATGCTTGGGAGGAATTTAAGCACTTACATCTCAGGCAGTAACCCTAATTAAACCTTTCTCCTGCAATCATTTGTGAAATATACTCTCATTTATTTTTGGTTTGCTTTCATTTAATTTGGTTAAATTTGTCTTATAGCTTTGAACAATAAAACTGCCAGAGGTGGAAAGTACATTAACTTGATGACTGTACTTTCTGCTGCTTTATATATACTGATACTCCACTGAAATTCAGAAGTAACACTGTAGGACAGTATAATGTTCTGGTTAATATCATGCATGGTTTTGTATGAAAACCCATGATTATAATTACATTTCCAGTGTCATAAATACCTCTCTGTACAGTGTGAGGATTTCAACATGCTGCATTTGTTGATGTATATTTGTAAAGAGAAATCTTGTATTTAGAACATTATTCTATTTTTTAGAACATGCTACATCTCTGAAGTTTATAACAAGCCAAACCGTTTATCAATCGGTTGAAAAAGTTATTATTATTAAAGTTAATATTGTTAATAACAGTTACTTAAAACATACATGAATCGTTACCAACACAATGTTATGGGTGAGCGAGCTGACTCTACCAAGATGGCCGCCATGTGCGGACAAGACATATAGCCTTTATATATATATATCTATGAGTTTGACGCTAAAGCCTAGTTTAAGCTTTAGCGTTTTCAGGGAAATGAAAGGACACGCAGACGCAAGAGCCCCTTGCGTCCCTTTTCACACCTCCTTGCGTCCTTGCGTGTGTCGACCCATTTTTCTAGACTAGCGTCAAAAGCTACGCAAGCCTCACGCAGCCCACAAGGCTGCGATTGGTCTGCTAACTACATCCTTTAAGGAGTGTCACATTTCCGGTTTCATAGCACAATACCGCCATTATTAAAACGAAGAACGTTTACGAGAGAACGGATCAGATTGAAGAGCTTTTGTCGGAAGAAATGCGTAAATATGACTGCTAATACAAGCCGATTCATGGAGGGAAACTCCGCAAACGTTGGTTTGCCGATCGAGGGGTTGTGGAGGAAAATACGGGACAAATGTGTCCACGATGAAAAGCAGCAGTGGCGATGCACGGGGCAAACAAGTCTATGATAAATAAATAAAAACAAACCAACGACTTCCACACACAAAGACAACAAAAAACATTACTTCACCTATTGTTCTGGCGGTGAATTGCTCTGCAACACACGCAAGACTTTTAGTCTTGCCAAACCATGAATTGAAACGAGTGCGTCGACACAACGGTGCGTAAAGACCCATTTTTCTAGACTAACGTCAAAAGCTACGCAAGCCTCACGCAGCCCACAAGGCTGCGATTGGTCTGCTAACTACATCCTTTAAGGAGTGTCACATTTCCGGTTTCATAGCACAATACCGCCATTATTAAAACGAAGAACGTTTACGAGAGAACGGATCAGATTGAAGAGCTTTTGTCGGAAGAAATGCGTAAATATGACTGCTAATACAAGCCGATTCATGGAGGGAAACTCCGCAAACGTTGGTTTGCCGATCGAGGGGTTGTGGAGGAAAATACGGGACAAATGTGTCCACGATGAAAAGCAGCAGTGGCGATGCACGGGGCAAACAAGTCTATGATAAATAAATAAAAACAAACCAACGACTTCCACACACAAAGACAACAAAAAACATTACTTCACCTATTGTTCTGGCGGTGAATTGCTCTGCAACACACGCAAGACTTTTAGTCTTGCCAAACCATGAATTGAAACGAGTGCGTCGACACAACGGTGCGTAAAGACCCATTTTTCTAGACTAACGTCAAAAGCTACGCAAGCCTCACGCAGCCCACAAGGCTGCGATTGGTCTGCTAACTACATCCTTTACGGAGCACTTTTCATAGCATTATTAAAATGTAGATTTTTTACAAAAGAATGAATCAGATTGAAGAGCTTTTGTCAGAAGAAATCCGTAAATATGAACACTTATACAACCCATCATTGGGTATAAGGACCCGCGGATGGCCTCCAATTCATGGAGGGAGATCTCCGCAAACGTTGGTTTGCCAGTCGAGGGGAACAATGTTGTGGAGGAAAAAACAGGACACATATGTTCGCGAACAGGGCGATGAAGTCTATGATAAATAAATAAACAAACCAACGACTTCCACACACAAAGACGTCATTCTCTAGGTCGCCCGCAATAATAATACGGAACAAAATCGCTGCATACCTGGAGCGCAAAACAAATCAATATAAAAAAAAACACAACGAGCCTCTCGTCTGTCAGTAGCGATCGCATGGTGACTTGATGTGATTTTTTTTTCTTCCAATGGCAGGTGATCTAGTGAGCGAACGTGTCCCCCTGTTCTAACGAATGCGCTCACTCACAGAGTGCGACCCTCAGTGGACGCGTTAGGAGTAGCAGCTACTTTTATAGAAATGCAATTTTGGTTTTTGTAATTCTCACAACAGCAAATACATCCAGCTGGCCGCCCGCACTGGACCCCCCCCCCCCCCCCCCCCCCCCAAGGGGCCGGATTCGGCCCACGGGCCTTGAGTTTGACACCTGTGTTGTAGGACTATTACCTCCCCTACATTTATTTTAAAACTATGTTTTCACGAGTTCAGTGCCTTTGCAGGTTCTGATTAATATATAATAATATTACAAATGATACTTCATTAAATCATGTATTGATAAGTAACTCTGATGCAGGCCAATCTTAACTGCTTCACCAATCAATTCAATTTGAGAAGCTTTAATTTCCTAATAGAGAGGAAGAAAACACTAGTCTAAATATTACCAAGCAGATTCTCCATAGGTCAGTGAACAAATCCCTCCAAAGCATTGTTCAGCATGATTAATGACAACCAGGACTTTACACACCCCTCATGCTATGGCTGGTTGCTGTTTAGCAGTCAAAACGTAACTGAGCACAAAATAATGTTGCTTTTTCTTCACCACGTGAGTGCAGCAGCGTTGTTTGTGACAGCTCCACAGAGGCGGAACCTTTGCTCAGTGACGACGGACATTTGTAGTGTCGGACAAACATGGCCGCGCTACGGAAAGTAACAACATGCCTCCGTCTCCTCAGGTAGGTTGTGTTAGACGCGGCTTTAGAGACCACGTTTGTAACACCTCCGAGCTTTCTGAAATGAACCGCACCTCAAAGTGGAATATTGTCTCCGATTCTAAAGGGATGAACTTAGAATGTTTTGCTTCAAAACGGTTCTAGCAACAGCAGCAACCGGAAGTTGCCACAAGCACGTTAAACTTATTTTTCATTGCCAACAATTAGCATTTGTGTGTCTTGTCATACTCATGTGAATTAATATAAGCGTTTAATGTTGGACTAGCTTCCCACAATCGCAAGGCTTTGGTGGCAACACGCTATTTATGGCGCGGTAGCTCACTTTTATACCCACTAATAAATACGTGGCAAAGAACTGGGATGTAACGTAAACTGGTGTGTTCGTGCAGCGGTACGCAACGTTTTCTCTTTTTTTTAATTTTCTTCAGGAGTTCAGCTCCTGTCCTGTTCAGCAGCAGAAAACCTGCAGTCCATAAAGCGGTCAAATGGACAAGTATTGTGTACACGGGCGTAGCGTCTCTTGCTGTGGGCGGCGGGCTTTGTGCTGTTCCTTTCAAACAGGTGAGCTGGTCAATTTACCAGAAACGCGGCAACTTTATAACTGACGTCACGCATCGGGCCTAACCCTTGACCTGTAACGTTATCGACGAGAAAGGACCTTATTGCTTTAGTGTACACTTGCATGGTGTTTATTGCTCTCCATGTGTCTCTTTTGCAGGTTGAAAACCTCTCTCACGACTCTCTAATCAAACGAGCTGCCTCTCTGGTTACAGACAGTTCAAGCACGTTTCTGTCTCAGACCAGTTTGGCTCTCATAGACGCCATTACAGAGTACTCTAAAGTAAGTTTTGATTGTGTGGTAAACCTATTCCGATATCCTAGCCTATATACTGAATTTAGGGTTATTTTTCATGACAATGAGTTACAATCCGTACAGCATACTACAAACGTGTGTTCTTAGATCTAACGTTAACCCCCTATAATTCCACATACAAGAAACATAATACTTCCTGATTCCTGTCAGTAACATTACGCCACAGAATTTGTTGCAGCTTAAACAGTGTGATGCAGGGTGATGACACAGTTTTTTTTATACTATGAATTGAATAGGACTTTTTTTGAGGGTGAAGTTGTTTATGCCTCAGTCCAACTTTAAATAGACCAGAATAATAGAAGAGCATTAAGCATTTAAAGTGGTTCATGGCCAGTTTCAGCATGTATTGCCAATAATAGATCTGTATACAAATAACACCCTGTCCTGTCCGGTGGTGGAGATAATCAACACCTATTTTGTTTAAATCTATCGACTATAATATTTTGAATAGCTTCCATACGCCAAAGAATCCTCTGTGCGACTCTGTGGTTTTATTTCAAATGTAAACGGCATATGTCCTTGCTCTGTTTGCTAACAGGCTGTGCACACACTCATAGCCCTGCAAAAAAGATATTTGCAATCACTGGAAAAACTGAGTCCTACAGAAGAAGATACCATCTGGCAAGTGATCATTGGTCAACGTTCACAGGTTAGTTTGTGTTTTCTACTGAGAAAAGTACATCAAAATAAACCTGAGTGTAGCAGAACACTTTTGTCTTTTTAATTCATTGACTTCATTTAATTCATTATGACAAAGGACTTGCAAACCCTGTTGATCTGTAGGTCTTGACTCAAGGATTGTTTTTGCCCTGACAGATTAGAGACCGACAAGATGAATGCAAGCGCTTTGAGTCAACCTGGGTCAGCGCAGTCAGGCTGTGTGAAACAGCAGCTGAGGCAGCATACATCTCAGGTGTGTAAAAGACAATGTCCCAGTTGAGTTTTAAGGCTGCGCGAGCAAACTGTTGTGAAGTCGTGGTTGAAGTGTTGACCCTGATTTTTTAAGGGTTTTTGTGACTATGATTAAATGTGTACAGCTGTGAAACATCTTCTGAAAGCTTTGCAGGTCGCCGTCTGTGCCCGTTCCCATTCAGCTGCTGTCAGTGTTGCACGTTGAGCAGTGCATGGATCATTTGCTGTCACTCAGTAGGGCTTTTTGTCTAACAAAATGGAGATGATGGACAGGAGTGTCTTGTCGATGACCACGGCCTATGTCCGGACTTAAGCTGGTTTTATGTCCACCTTTTGATCTTTCTTTCTTTCTTTCTTCTGTGTGTTTCCAGGAGCTGAACATGCTGCCATCACAGTGAGGTCCAACATCCAGGTAGCCCAATCGCAGGTGGAGGTAGCACAGAAACTGTCATTGGATTCAGATAAGAAGTTAGCCGAGACTAAAGTAATGGAGGTTGAAAGGGTGATGCAATATGTTGCCTCCTCACAAAATAACATTGAAGAGGAGGAGGTGCCTGAGGCTTATCTAAGAGAAGACTGAAACAAATGTACCAAAAGAAATGGTAACACATAAAAAAGGTTTAATTTCTTCTTCTTCTTCTTCTTCTTCTTCTTCTTTTCATACTGATTTGTTCTCTCTTTTTGACTTTTAAATGTGTTTGACTGTGAATTGTCATGTGTATTGTGCTCAAATGAGCAGCTGTAATTCTGAAACAGCGAATCACACAAAATGAGGACATCTCCACAAATCAACACTTCCTGTTCAATGTTTAGTCATTTAAGGCTAAATCAGAATAATGATTATCAACTGCTTCTAAAGAAAGAATATTATGTTTTTGACTCATTGAAATCCAATTTTTGTGTTCTACCAAAATAAAACCCGTTATGTGTATCTCTTTTTCACTCAACTCTTTGTTCAGTCAGTAAAGTTGTATCGTACTTTAGTCTCCAAAAAGACCATGTGCATATTTACAGTAAGAAAAAGTGGGCCTTAAACAGTGTGAACCCCTTTTAATTCCTGCAGATGGCGTTCTAAATCCATTGTGGCCCTCTTACTTAATTATTTCTACAGTTGGATGCACTATTTCCATTTTCATTCCCAATCAGTCCAAATGAGTTTACTGGAGTAACTATTTCCCATTGTTTATACTTTTTTACTAAAATGGAAATGACCCATTTTATTAACTGTCTATGGTGTTTAAAAACAAGATTGTTAGAGAACCATCCCTGTGAATACGCTGCACACCCTGCGGCACGTTTCCCTACAATTGCACACTGCATTTAGACTCCAACCCAGCGTGGCTACATACAGTACCACAATTTAAGGATTGTGCATGGATCATAACCAGTTTGAACCCTCAATACCAATTTCTGAGCAGCCTTATCCTTCCCAAATGTGAGTGTGCTCTGACTGTTACTGCGCTCTGCATGTTTGCCTTCCAAAAGGTCAGTGTTTACTGCACAGGGTCAGCGTGGAGAGATCTCATTACGGTGGGAGGCCGATGTGGAGCTGCAAACACCAGTGTGATATCTCCCTGCTCTAGGTGGTCAAACCTTGGCCTATGAAAGTGGCTATGGGTGGGGTGAAGGGGGGGTGAGGTAGCAAGGACTGGCTCACCAATGTGACTAGTGAGGAATGTTGTGTTTAACAAAGGCTGTTTTCACAGGCTGTAAAACCAAATGTCCCAGACAGCCAGTGTGGATGTGCACCCACTAGTCACAGGGGAGGTGGTGCCAGTGCAGCGTCGCTTGCCCGGAAGAAAATGTGCTACTTACACAGAAGTATTTTATTTTTTATTTAAGAGACCTCAGTGAGGTCACCACAATTACTAAGGTCATGGGCCATAAATGCTCATGAACTATTTAGCGCTGCTGGGGGCGTTTAAGCATTTCTTACAGCAGAAATTCTGTAAGCTGTGTAAAATAAGCCTCACTGAAACTATTCCACTGACATAACATTAACACATTACATGTTTTGTGGAAGAAAATAGGATGTTATTCATCATCTCATGGATACACGAGCCTCCTCCCTGCACTGCCGTTACTGTTCCAATGCAAAGTAGCCCGGGAGGGGAGATTGATTGGTGAAAAGGGCAGCACTTTCACCTGGGGGATTTATAGCTCTTTGAGGATATAAATAAACCGCCGCAGGGTATAAAGGCTGTTGGTGACATATCATGGGTCATGCTTTAATCACAGTGATGCTGAGTTATAGAGCTGGTTGAGGCAGCGGGTTAAATTTTGCAGCAGATTGGAGGCTCCCTGGAGAGTTTGTGTCTCCTGATGAGGTAATACGGACTCCGAGGACGTCACAGAGGTGCGAGATGGGCAGCTCAACGTGAAGGAATCTCATTGAGATGAGCATTTTTGCTTATGTGCAGAGAATAAATATGATGTGCGTCTAAAACTGCTGAGGAAGCATGTTTATCAGTTCATGCTGCGGTGCATGATAATAACAGTGCCGCCCGCACACAACGCCGGATTCCTGAATGTGTAAAAGCTGTAATTATCTCAAAGAAAAGAACAATGCAGGAGAGTCCTTCATTACTACTTCCTTTTAGGAGAGAGTTGTAGAAATGTGCACATTCTGAGAAACAGGAAGCACTTCATCACTTTTGTTGCGTGTGACTGATTTGTCCTTCATTAGCAAATCTCCTGGGGTCCATATTAACTTTTATATTCAATTCCTGGATTTTTCTGCAGTGTTAAAATACTTTTAGAACATTGGTTACAAATTACCTCCAAAACACGCACGTCAGCCATCACTGATAATCATCATCATGTTTATTAATTTGAATATTTCTGTGGCGTTAGGCTGGTTAATACATTTTAGTATTTGCTGCTTATGTTCTTCGACCCTAAATTTATTCAGACAATACATATGTTTAATTTTGGTAAACTTTGGTATAGGTGAGTTTTTTAAAGTCTGAGAGCCCTTGGAAATGTGTAACTGGAAGTCAACATTTGTATCGGTTTTAATTCGAAACCTTCATAGAAAAACGTGATCTATGACTAAGCTAGGCTGGTGGTTAGACTGTTGTGTAACCGTTTGCCAGTCTGAGAAAAAAAGGATCCCTTTTAAGATCTTCAGAGTGCCTGTTTTTGCTAGTATGTCCTCATAACGAGGGGATTCCCCACTCAACCAAACAATATTACGCCTGTATATTATATTATTTTTTTAGAGAAAGCACTCCTGTAAAGTTAACTTTTTTTATAAAACACATGTATATATTAAGCAGTTATCCACCTATTTAGGGTCATACAAATCCTGTAGGCGGGCCCACAACTTGTAATCATTGGGCCCTTATCATGGGAGTCTATGTGGTGCATTAGCATTGAAACCCATATAACTAAACAAATGTAGAATTAATCAAATTAACTTAAACTAAATGTCATGTGGAGAACCTGGAGCCCTCGGCCCCCTGAGGTTTTGGGGCCTCCAGCATAGGTCCTATTTGACAACTTAAGTCCTCTTTGCTGTTTTTAAAAAGTCTCATGAATGACGGTCTGGTTGCCAATGTTAATCATTGTTGTGAATTGCCCTGGTACTGACCACATTTATGTGTACTGCACTTGAATATGTTCAGGCCGTGTAACTTTCTACTTGTATTTCACAAAAAATTAGAAAGATTCTCAACTGTAAAAAACCCCAATTAGGATCGGCCTTGACTGGCCAAGTAAAATATGACACATAAATGCATTCACATTGATATTGTAATATTATGGCATAAATTAGTAAAGCCCATTGGGTACTTTGACAACTGACCAATTATATACTACCCGCATGTTATTGCAATACTCAACTAAATACTATTGTCAATGCCATATTTTACTAGAATGAGTAGCAAGTAAGTAGTAAGTAGAAGATCTTTATAAAGTAGAAACACCACAGTGTGGAAATACTGCATTTAAATGTTTACTTCAATAAAAAGGTATTAGCATTGGAATACTTCTTCGAAGTAAAATAACTTATTACGCAGAATGGCTCACATATTATATACTGGATCATACATTTGGATGCATTAACGTGTAACGTTACACCTCTTTTTGGTTGCAGATGGTGAGTTTGGCGAGTTTTATATACTGAAGGGTAGACTCCCTGTGTAAAATGAACTTTCTTCAAAGGAAGTATTGTAGAAAGGAGACCATATTACAGTTACTTGCAGATGAATGAAAATTTTGACAGATTGATAGATAGATAAATAAATATTATTTTGTTAAAAAGATATCAACATAACACTTTTATCCCCATCGTACCTGCATTTCGGAGCTGTCCAGCGGCTGCTTTTGATCAGTCTTGTGTCCAGCAGTAGTGGTGCAGCCCACGCCGATAGGTTGCCACGGAGAGCAGCTCCCCCCAGGAGCGCGCGCCAGTGGCCAGAGAGAGAGAGAGAGAGAGAGAGAGAGAAGAGGAGAGGACGGGTCAGAGCGTGCCAAAGCGCACAGAGCGACGGGAATCATGGAGAGACGATGCCCGCACGGGAGGACTTGGCCATCTAACGGACTGCGACTTTTAACGTCACTCCTCACCTTGTACGGACTTACCCGTGAGTTAACGGTTTTTGTTGTTGTGACGTTTGGCCTTTGAAAGAAGTCGCGCACAAGCCGCTGCCGTTAGTTCACCGACGTTAGACCGGGCTTTGTTTCAAAGAATGCTAGCTTTATTCGAGCTAACGACTCCCGTCAGTGAAGAGTTTGCGTCACGCCGGTGGGAGAGTGAAGTTAGCTAGCTCAGCTCACAACGTTAGCCGAAGCTCGCATTTTGATACAACTCCGTTAACGTCGCCAACACGCGCTCGGGTTTAACGTTAACTTGGACCCACGAAGCGACGGGCGGTGACACACAAGCAAACTCAACTGAAGTTAGACTTAGACATGCAGAACCGCGGCACGCGGGGCGGGGGGATAACTTCAGGCGCAGTCACACGCACGTTCTGAAGCCAACGTGTACGTTGTTTCCTATGCGTGTCCCATCACTAGTTCGCTGACGAGCACCATTAATTGGTGTTGGTACTAAAATGTAAAACTGAGCGTTGCTTCCGTCGCCCAACGGTGAGAGCAAAGGGGAACTCCTTTTGTGAAAAGTTTGCTCAAGTAGTTGTTGGACACAGCTGAGGGGGAGGAGGGGGGTTGATTATCGTTATGTGGTACGCGAGAGGCGGCGGAGACCCTCGCTTTAGGCGTGAGGGGTGGGCAAGGGGAAATGAAGACATATTTTGTTGAGGGACGGCACTGCAGTTGCAGAGTCTCTGAAAGTATTGACCTGCAGTCGGGCTGCGTGCCAGACGGAGCACCTTCCATTACTGAGAGTTCTGCTGTATACAAACAACTGGTGGGCCGGGATCGAAATGGGTGATCGGCCTGCTGAAACAAAAGAAGAGTGCAAGGACAATACCTTCAAATCGAGATATGCCATGGCAGCAGTTTCTTAAAATTACACAACTATTTCCGTAATGACTGACATTCTCCCATGTATGGCAGCCATCCACCACTGCAGCTATTTCCCCTGTTAATAGATAATCTCCTGGAGAATAAGACATGAGATAATAAAAAAAGAAAACTGACCACACTCGTTCAAGATTAAAGAAACCATCTTTATGGTGTGTGTGTGTGTGTGTGTGTGTGTGTTTATATAGCATTCTTCTAGAAGGCAGAAAGTGAGGCTGATACTGAAGAATGGGCAAACTACAACCATCACTATGAAAAGTTTCATAAATGGTCATTAGTTGACAATGACAATTGACATTTTTTTTAATTTTATGAATTGGTTTTCAAACATGCCTTTGGCACTTCTGTTGTACCAAAAAATGCAATACATGCTGACAATATCCTATTGGCATGGTAGTTTCATTTGTCAAGCTCCTGTGTGTGTTTGTCTGCGGCTGTAGCCAATTTCATATTTATCATATTCATCATTTGCACACTTACACTTGCTACACATACTTTTACAGAGACCTCTGTAAACCTCTTGTTTCAGAGAACAGATCAGCAAAGCATTGTTGTAAACTAACTTGATGCAGCAAAGGTCCCAATGCAGTGTGTGTGTGTGTGTGTGTGTGTGTTTGTGTGTGTCCCACGCAGGTTTTCAGTTAAAAAAGTCACCTGGACAAGCTTATTATTAACACAGAGGACAAACTAGCCAAAGGCGATCAGTTTTGGTGTCGTGTTTGGAGCAGAAAGCGGGGCAGGTTTTTTACTGTCAATAACATATGGTGGAGCCCATGTGGCCCAGGCTGACTGCTTTGTTTTTACCGGAGCACAAGTGGGCAGAGGAACCCGCTTCGACTGTGTCCATTTCAGGTTCCCTGTAGTGTCGACGGCTCTGTGAGGAGGGGATTTATTTGAGGCGTGGCTACAGCCGGTGAGGTTTGTAATTGAAGACCATGGTTTTGTGGTTTCTTCTCTTTGGGCCTCATAATTCAAAATCTAAATAAATAATGTTGTAATGGAGCCACTTAAATTACAGACTCCAAACTGAAATAGATTTGAAAAAGCTGACCAAATTTTTTCCTCATCAACGTGATTGTGTGTAATTGACAGTAAAATGGTGCCACGTAATTAGTTTTGTCATCGCTAATATGAACCAAATCGATGAATGTGTGTGTACACCACATGACAAGGGACATTTCTGGTCAATTCATGTTTTGTGGTTACTTTGTCTGGCATAGGTGATTGGATAACTGAATGTGGCCCCCAACACTGAACATTTTAGAACAGATTTATCTTCCAGTCCACTTCCTCCCTGACTAATTACAGCGTTTTATTACACTGTGAAGAATTTTGTTACAATTAATTCTACTTGATTCCCATCATAGTTTCACCATTTTTCCAGTCAGTCTTCTTCCAACAAGGATTAAGCATGACTTTGCAAAGTAGACCAAATTCTGCTCCACTCCCGAAACACGCCCGCAAACATCGAAATGTCTCTAATGTCTGGTGTTAAGTATCCACACTAGTTATTTTCTGTCTGAATTATATACAAGAAAGGGCGTTGAAGTAGGTTTTAGCAACGGATTTACATCTGTCCTAAAGTCCCAGCTGTGGCATTCATCTGATCCCCTCGTTTCATCTTCAATCTCAGCTGCGAAGCAGCCGACTGAGAACTCCTAATCACATCAAATGCATGCAGTGTTTTCTTTTTGAAGGAAGGCCATCAGCAGATGAGTTGCTTTATTGTGGGACATGGAGGCGGTGCATGTGTGTGTAGGGTGGGGGGGTTCAGGGAGCAGGCTGTGGCCACCAGCTTATGTTGACTCCACCCGTTGCTTCCTCTTCTCCGACAGATGTGACTGACTGTCGGAGGCTTTGTGTGGCAAGCTGCTTCCTGGTGGTCCATCAGTATATTCAGAGCTGTAACACCACCCCCCCTTCCAGTCCTAGCTTATCCCCGGACCAATACAGAGACATCGCCGTGTCAATTGTTGATTACTATCTTTTTTCACAAGTCCATTTAGGATGCACCGACCTGTTGGGCATGGATTGTCCTCCCCAAAGATTGTTTGGAAGTGGAGGTTTCATAGAAGAAAAGAACAAAAAAAATTGCTATACTGTTTGAGGTGAAAAAGAGTTTCACCAATGGCAGGTACTGTACTATTTAAAATATTTTGCCTGGTGGGTTGAGGCTGGAAATATCCTTTCAGTTTTGTTATTGTCAAGCAGTCCCATGAAAAGACAACCCAATTGACTTAACGGCCACGTCCTGATTTCATTTGTTCTGACATTGTTGTCCAAAAACGAAATAACTGACAACAACAGCTCGCCAAGTTATTTTGAGTCAATCCCACTCCGACTCAACGCTGCATAAATACTAGCTCGCTCACCAAATGGGAGGTTATAGTCACCAACGAATGCACGGCCCACTCAGTCCTCTTTGTGTTTGCTGTAAACCCCAGTGCCCAAGTGTTTTGGAGAAACGTATTTTTAGTTGTTGTTGCAATTTAACTTTTTATATTAGTTTGACCGCTTTTAAAGATTTGCATCTTCCGCAGGAATGAATGGGCGTGAGCCATGTTGCTACGGATAGGTTATTGCATTTTCCATGCATTAAGAGGCAGACTAATGTTTTGTTGAATTTGGGCGTTCTATGGGAATATAGAAAAATGCCAGTCGCAACCTTTAACCCAACTGTGTGGCTTAGCGACTAATCACAGGGCTTTCATTATTTTATTTTCATTATTATTTTGTGTGCTTCCTTTCTGGGCAAACATCGGCAGTAATTAGCTATTGCCAATTAGGAGGAAAAGGGGGAACATGCAAAACAATATATAGATAGAAAATACTTGTATTAGGGATGCTATTTCTTACCTTGTTAGCTATTAGTATGTCTTATCGACTGCATACATCTTAGCCAGACAGGAGTGGACTGTTTCAATCACTGAGTCATAGGAAACTCCACAGGAAAATGGCTTCCAGATATTTCCATGGTTAATTAGCTACTGTGAATGAACACAGAAAAACCTTTTCAAACCGTTTTCATACATGCTGTTTTTCAGGAGTCAGTATTTTCCCCTGAAGTTCAGGTCACTCGGCTACACTGTGGCTTCACAGTTCATGTTAAAGAGGGGTACACGCAGGGTGTGCACAGTCGGCAGGCGATTCCCGCAGGAGGGGGGCACCGGGGTTATGGGAAACAGGTGTGGCCGCTTCTCTTATTTGTTTCACTCATTCAGCTGGCAGGTGGTCATGATGTTTGGGATGCGCACACAGTCAGTTGTACACACTGACACGCCCACTACCACCCAAGTGGGAGATTATTAACACCCACCAGTCAAACAGGGAGGTGCTGACTTCAGCAAGTGAGCTTTCATTGGTGTTGTCTTATTTGCTTGTACACAAGGATTGGTTATGTTATACTGTAGCTAGTGGAAAGAATCTCTCTGGGGTTTCGGCTGTAAAGGATAGTACCGTATGGTTTTCTGGTTTCCTGACATTTCACCAGGTATATGACAAGAAAAGAGTCTACCTAGTTCAAATCTGGATGGTCCATATTATGATGAAAGCACAGGAAATAAACGTCCTTCCTCCACAGGCTCCACATGAAACGTGTTGCTGTGGTAGATACTGGCACGTCAGAAAATGTTTGTATATTTGTTACAGGCACTTTTCATTAAACCCAGAGTAGAGGTTAAACACTGCCTCTTATTTCTTCGGAGCATGTAGTCAGATCTTACCCACATAACTTTTGATAGAAAGAAGAGTCTATCTTTTAAGGGTATTACAAATCACACCATCTGGATTTCAAAACACCCTGTATAGTATTGAAACTGCCCAAGCCTAATCTCCTTTTTCCCTGCGAGTGTTTTCAGCACTGCTTCAGCTGGAGCCCCTCGGTATGCTATATACACTAGTGCTCAGGTCTCTAGCACATGTTTATTAAGCACCCCCCCTCTTGTGTTAGGAATGGAGAAAGAAAAAAAACATTGGAGTCAAGATATCAAGCAACACAGTTAATCTAGTTTCCATCCATCGCTGCTATATTTTACTCATTTATAATCTATGACATAGTATATGAACTAAATTTAGTAGTGGACTTCCCAGCTATCCCAGGATTGCTGGCCCCAAACCACTGGTGAGTAGGAAACATTCCCTGCATGCATTATTGACTATAAATGGAATTGCTGATGAGCAACGGTCCCAAACTGTTTATTGTAGTCCGGAGGGCTTCAGGTTTAACTTGCATTGTTTGAAGCAGACAAAATCAGCCCACCATGTGCTCCCCCTGTGAGATAACCTCAGACGTTTAAACCGAGGGAAATAAAGACGCTTCCCCTGTCCCAGACTTCCCTGTTTTTGGCAGGCTGAGCAGCCCTGGTCCTTGATGCAGATATATTGCGGTAATGGCACTGTCTCTGCTGGTAATCGGCCAACTTATTCTGTATTCCCCTGTCATCCCTGCTACATTCCGTCCCTTCCCTCCCCTACTGTACTTTACATTATTCTGCCTTTGTTGCTGATGCCCTTTACATTTTCACATAGACTCAGCTCAGTCATAGCTTACTGCTCACTGACAACAAACATGATGCTTCAGTGCTGTTTGTATTTTTGGCCTCTACTTTGATTGGATGAAGGGCCAGGTATTTAGAGCTTATAAACAATGTTGGAATATCCGATTGTTTAGTCCGATATCCAGTGTTTCCCCCAGGTTTACAACTTCGGGGGTGGGGGGTGTAGTAGTCAGGTAAATGGACCGGCTGAGGGGGGCAAGAAGGCTAGTAGGGAGGGGCCCTGGCGATGGCGTATTAGTTGGCCAAAGTGGTAGTCTCTCTGCCCCGCTGCGAGCGCCACACAGACTTATTCGCGACCTATTAATGTCTGCAACTGCCGTGCGTGGAAAAATAACAACAAAAAATATTCTAATATATATATATATATATATTTTTTTTTTAATTGCACACTTTTTCAGGGTAGGGCCGCCCCCCCGCTATAATAGTATTGGCAACACTACGATTGAATTGCAGTTGAAGAAGAGAGCGTCACAGTTTAAAGGTTGATGTAATCTGTTTGACCAATTCAAATGGGAGTACTACAGCTTTATGTCCTTGAAATATTTGTCTTTCACATCCAAGTGAGCTTCATATTATGGTAACACTATGTCAAACCAGACATGTAACCCGAGTCCCAGAAAAAATACACTTGAAAGTTGTCTTACTGACATTTCTTGACTCTCTGTGGACTTTACTGAGTGGGAGGAAGGTGTGTAGCACATTGCAACGAGGGGTGTCGACGATATTCCCCTTCGATTGAAGTCCGTACAAAGTTTTAGAGGATGTAGGGGAATAAAATGTCATCGCGGATGGAGTTGGCTAAATGATTTTCATTGGCATGTTATCAAACGCATTTATTCCTATTTTTCTGTGAAGTCACTTTAAATGCGCCTACATCTCCTGGTTCCCACCATTCAAAGTGGGTGGTAAGTACAACTCAAGAGTAACGTTTTAATCTGTTGCAGAAACAGGGTGAGAGTTGTCGGGGGGAAAAAAGTGGGTTGGAAACGAGTCTGACCAGGGTAATGCTGCTGAAATGCCACACTGAATAAACTACCTTCATCTTGTAACACAAAATCTGCTAATATAGTGTTTGAATAGTTGTCATTGTGCAAGATCCATGCAAATTCCCAATGCATGAGAATCCATGCATCTTACTGGATGGTAGTGTACCACTTGCCTGTATTTTTCTTTGCGCCATCCCTGTAACTCCAGTACATACAAATCTTTTGACATTCCATAATAATACTAGCCAGTGTTTGTATCCTACACGTGACCACGGATGTCATGTACACTCCTGAACAAAAGGGTTGTTGACAGAAACGTCACGTGAGAAATCTAAAATTGGACAATGATGGGAATCATTTAAAAGAAAAACAGTGTAACTCCCTCTGGGCTCTCTGTGGCATATGGGAAAACTATGTTTCCATTACGTTAGGTCAGCCTTAATGAAAGTACAGAAGCCCATTTAGAGCCAGTGAAGGGCAGTAGAGTCTGTGATTAGTACAGAAGCCTTTCTCTATTCTCAGCACGATTTATTTCTGTCTTAATGAATGGAATGATTTTTTTTTTTTTTTTTTTTCAAAGGACAGTGACAACACCTGTGTTAAAACAATGCGTGGTTCTTGAATGCTACTTTTTTTGGTTGGATCTGGCTACACGCAGGTACTGTATATGTATGGTTCAGTGGTTTTACACTTACTTACATAAGGAGACTTTGACGAGGAAAATTATGTTTACGTTTGTTTTCACCTCATTGTCTGGGACTTGTTGGTTGTCTTTGCAGTGGGACTAAAGTTAAGCAAAAGCCAGTTTAAGAAAAAAAAAAAGTCATTTAGGTCTATTTAGTCTTTTTTGCTTTGCATGACGGTAGGCATGATGTGGATGTTGTAAATAATCTACTAAATTCAATCGAACAGATACTGGAACAACCGTGAGAAAAGCCCTTGTTCTGAATGTATAAAGGCTACAGTTGTTCAAGATTGATGTCTGGCTAATTGTTTCATGTGGTAAATGTCTAAACATAAATTCATAGCAGTCAGCTTTTGAGTCACGAAAACGTTTGTGGGGGAACACTCAGCGATCTAGAAGACGACAGGACTAGGAAGAATATACTTGATGAGCAAGCGGACCTGTACACCTACATTTCTACCCCAGTGCAATTTTCACCAGTACGTCTCCAATAGCATTAACGTGTCAGAGATGTGACACACTTAAACTCTAATTGAGAAACACTTATTGTAGCTTCTCCCCTTAAATAGAAAACACAGGAATCTAAGTTGCTTATTCCGACAGCAGCCTGAAAAACACTCGTCCTTTCTTTCACTGACTTTTTCTTTGTCCTTTTTATGTTGTTATGAAATTGTACATTTTTGTCAAACATTTACTGTTCGCATGGAAAAAAATAAATTTCTTCCCATCTCTGGGTTCTCCCCTAACCCCCACAACAAACAATAACGAATCCCACACAGTGAGGCCGGACGCTGCAGTGTAGGAGTGTTTGTGTTGCCTTGATGCACAGTGGCAGACATTGTCCTTCACAAGCTCTACAGCATAGCTGTAGTTAACTCCGATATGAGGTTGTAACCTATCCTGACACCCTGTATGTCAACACTATTGGTCTCTTTCTTTTAATCATGGATCTTTAATCAAATGTGACCCGGATGAGAAGGCTACCGGAGTCTACTTTGCAATGGGGGAGTAATGAGAAAGGGGCTTTGTGAAGAAGACGGTGACATGTGAATGAGGCCCTTACGCCCCTTTTTTAAACGCCTGTCAGCCGGTGTTTGTCTCCGCCATGAATTAGCCCAGTGAAAAAGCCTCACACCCTCACAGGGTACAATGCTAGGAAGGAAGGGGGTAGATTAGAGCTGGTGTTTAGATTGGAGAAACTATTGGTTTCTTCGCGCTGCACAAATATTTCTTACGATAAAGACTTGCAATAAAACAAGCAATACACCACTTGGCCTATCCTGTCGCTAACTGACAGAAAAAGAGTTATAGGCCTCACAAAAGCAAAGCATTGGTTGGGTGTGGGGTGGAGGGGGTTGTTTTAGGTGTATAGGCATTGTCTGCTTTTCCCTGATGCCTCTTTAGAGAGCAACAATGGCAAGCAAATGGCTCCATGCTACCTATTGACTTCTTTGAGTTTCACTATTTGAAGGCAGAGACGTCTCTCAGAAAACGGAGGCCATGGGGGTGGGGGGATTTATTTAAAAAAAAAAAAAATCCTAAGTGCTAATGCAAAGTCCGGACAGTACCAATTTTTCATTTCAGACAAATGTCCTCGATATGGCTGCTGCTGCCGGTAACGGGTCAGTTGTTTTTACCTTTTTGCCGTTTTTCCTCTTGGATTGGTTTAAGAATCTTTGTTATGGTGTTATTAAGGACATTAGCCCATTGAGACATGAATGGCAATGGAAATTTTTCCAGTTTGAGAGTCAGATAGACGTTTAATAGTCTGCTAATGTTGCTAACGTTGCCATTTGCCCACACTAGACAAATAAACTTTAGTGCTTGCAATGAGCATGAATTAGTACACTCATTAAACACTAATGAAACTCTGGCCTTCAGCCTGTGTTCACCTCCCGCTCATAAAGGACCAAAAGCAGGGACGGTGGGGGAGGACTAGTCTAGGTCTGGTGCATCTGTAGTTGGTGCTGACCCCCTCAGAGTGGAGAACGGCAGACAAACCCACCTTCCACCTGGTCAGGAGTTTATTTAAAAAGAGCAGCAGGACATTTTTAAGTGGGCATGCCTCCTGTCTGAATTCGAGTGCACAGCTGAATATTTATGTGGTTTGTTTACATGTCGTAACGCAAGGCTGCACAATTGAATTTATCACAATGATGGCTTCCCATAGTTAACAGACCACAACATTGCTGATCATAGCAATGCTCTGCTCTGGTGCACAAAGTTGTGGAGGAAAATACGGGACAAATGTGTCCGCGATGAAAAGCAGCAGTGGCGATGCACGGGGCAATAAAGTCTATGATAAATAAATAAACAAACCAACAGCTTCCACACACAAAGATGTGACTCTCTAGGTCGTCTTCAAGAAAACACGTCACTCCACCTGTTGTTCTGGAGGTGAATTGCTCTGCAACACACGCAAGACTTTAGAACCATGAATTGAAACGAGTGCGTTGACGCAACGACGCAGAAGCATGCGCTAGCCTTAACACCCAGCCATGAGGGGAGGGGTACTGGGGGGGCGGTGATGGATCTGCCATGAGCCTGAGCAAATCACAACACAAACTAAGTCCATCGCCACAAAACAGAGTAGTCTTCAATTAAGACAGTTTTTATCAAATCTTGCTTAAGCAAGGTAAAACATGAACACGCCTCATTAGTGAGAAAAAAAGATGCAAACATTTTCTTCTATTCAGGTTACCTTATGGGAAAAATCCAGTAAACAAAAAAGGACATAATTGTGCTTTAGCATCTCACACTGACAGAACAAAATTCAACACCCCTTTCCCAGGGTACCTTAACATTTCCCCTCAAGACAAAACTACAGTGAATTTATAAGAGGTGGCCAGCACCGGGGAAACAAAACGATGCATATTCTAATGGCAGTAAAGGCCGGCGCATGCTTCTGGGTTTGCGTCGACGCACTCGTTTCAATTCATGGTTCTAAAGTCTTGCGTGTGTTGCAGAGCAATTCACCGCCAGAACAACAGGCGGAGTGACGTGTTTTGTTGAAGACGACCTACAGAGTCACGTCTATTTATTTATTTGTTTATTTATTTATCATAGACTTTATTGCCCCGTGCATCGCCACTGTTGCTTTTCATCGCGGACACATTTGTCCCGTATTTTCCTCCACAACTTTGTGCACCTCTCGACCGGCAAACCGGCGTTTGCGTCGATCTCCCTCCGTGAATCCAACCCGCTTCTACAACCCGCCAATGGCGGCTTGTATAAGCGCTCATATTTGCGCATTTCTTCCGACAAAAGTTCTTAAATCTGCTCCGTTCTCTATAAACATTCTTCGTTTTAATGGCGGTATCGGGCTATGAAAGCGGAAATGTGAGAGTCCGTGAAGGATGTAGTTAGCGGACCAATCGCAGCCTGGTGCGTTGCGGGAGGCTTGCGTTGCTTGCGTCGCTTTCGACGCGAGCGACGTCGCTTTCGACGCAAGCCTAGAAAAATGTCTCGACGGACGCAAGGAGGTGTGAAAAGCGACGCAAGGGACAGCAAGGGGGGCTTGCGTGGATAAACTTTAGTCAATGCAAAAAGAAAAATATTAAACCAAATCCCTTTAAACAAGACATCACATTTGCCACATGTTCCCTCTAATACATCAAAGTTGGTCAAAATCACGTTTTAGCCAAAGTGAAATTTTAATGTTTTAACCTTACACCTACTGACAAATAAATATCTTAAACCAAACCCATATATTAATGTCCTTTTATTTATTAATCACTGCAAAGATGAATGTATAAGATTAGTGTGGCTTAAATGCTGCCATCACAGGGGGTTAAGAAGAACACACTCATGTTGTTGGTTGATCGCATTGCCTACTGCAGCAGCATCACAAAATGTCTCTCAAAAGTCCATTAAAAATACATTGTCTTGAATACCTATGGGGGTGCAGCGCGTATAGTGCACAAAACATGAAGTTAACCAGCTAACGTTGGCTGGAACATTATTTCACAATATATTGATAATAGTTGATATGAAGCTTAACGTTAGCTTCTTTTATCTGCCTTTTGTCTTGTTTAATGAGGTTTTCTCATCCTCTGCCGGCATATCCATCCGACGGAGTGACAGTGCTTCACCCCCACCGTTTATTCAGTGATGAATTTGCAAGTCCTTCTCAAAATTGAGAGATCATGACAACAGTCTAGTGGAATTCTGTGGAATGGACGGAGCGGCAGAGTCCTGTTAGTTGCAACTTCATGACATTTCTTACAAAAGTGTATAACAAAAACACTGAGACTGGACTTGTACCCAACCAAATCTTAAAGAGGATAAATATGGTGACCAAAGATGAAATGAAACCGCGTTACCTAAATAGGCAACCAACACTGAAGTCAGAGTTCTCACAGTTCTAAATTTAGACATTTTAATTTGTCAGTCCAAACCAACTACCCTGCCTCCGTACTGCACGTGTAGTTTTGACTTGTTGACCTAAAGCACTCTGTCCAACTGTCATCTACGGTGGGACAGCGTGCTAACTAATTTCAGCTTGTAGAAATGATTGACCCGGCCTAGCCGCATATTTATGTCCGACCATAACTCACGCTGCTCAGTTCTCAACTGCTGCCATCTCCGGCCCTATTTCCTGCTTTTTGTCGTCATTCCTCCTTGCCTCAATGTATTCATTTAGTAGCGCTGAGCATTCAGACTTTCCTCCTGCTTCAGTCCTAAACCGCACACTCCCCACTGCACACATTGCATGTCTGCATTCTTCTCACGTGAGGTTTTCACATGAGTCCCCCGTGAGTGCTGCTTGACATGATAATCTATGCACCGCGTTTGTCTACATGAACGTGACACGTTGTCTATTTGGTTGCTGCGTGTGAAGCCTTCTGGCCTTGGATCCCTCCCGTGTGTCACACGGTCCAGACGCGCAGCCCAGGCTTCATCGCGGTGAGCTGTCCCCCGTCTCCTCCCACTTTGGGGAGTCCGAGGCCAGAGCTGGGTCAGGTCTGGGTAGGTGGAGATCTTGGCTCGTCGAGTGGCCGGCGTGGAGCGGTTGAGCCGGTTGCCAGGCGAAGAGGAAGGTTTTGATTTGCCGCTTGCGTCTTTCGAGCAGCTTGTCGCAATTAGAGATGTCAGGAAGGAAAGAAACAAATATGAAGCATTTCTTCAAAGGGAATGCATATCCTTCCCATGAGTTCATTCTTTCCTTGGATTTCTCATGGAAAAGAAGGGGGCAAAAGTGCAGCCTGTTTCTCGCTGGACACGTGATAGCTTTTTGAAGGGTGTTCCACTTTGAGAAGAATAAAACAGTGCAAAGAGAGCCACCAAAATCTAGTCGTTTTGTGTTTATCACATTCAAATTTGGATCCTTTTTTGAAACCAGTGACCGTCCCGAGCGGTGTCTCTGCTCTGCAGTACTAACCCCAGTCCCTTGAAGAAACCACATGGCGGCTCTGTTTAATACACTGCTTACATTACACATACATTTATCTGCCGTATTTTTGATGATATTTCAAGGAGCAGTAGTTTGCGAGCTCTGGCTGTGTTCTCCACTGCCTCAGACTCGCAGTGCCAAGTTCCCCCACTCTCCCTCCCGGCTGTAGGTGGCCCATGCAGAGGCCATCTGTCTCTCCTCCCATAATAGTAAGGGTGGAGTCCTCTTTAACCCCCCATTCTCTCTCTCTTTTCCTACTTACTCCCAAATGCTTACAGTAAAACAAACAGAACATAGCATAGATGGAGTCTTGTTTCTCTGTATGCTTTGCGAGTCCTGAAAGGTGACACAGGGAGATGGACAAACTATGTGCGGGAACAGTTGGGGTGTCGTGTCAGGTGGCTGCAAAATGTGGAGCATGTCAGTTCGTAGCCGGGTCTGAGCCACGTGTCTGCACTCTGCATGCATCAACACGGTGTCATTCATGCCATGCGCGTAGCAATCAGAAAATCAGCGGCCGCAGCAAGAGTCTCATCAGCATGACATTTATAGTCTACAATATATGCATTTAGAGATATAATCGCACTTGCTTTTGTCGTGGTATATATTTTGCTTAAGGAAGACTACAGAGTCACACTGCAAAGTATCAACAAACAGCTGTTGTGTCAGCTCAGATGACAGCAGAGCGCAGAATGCAAAACCCACATGGCTCTGACTCCGACCCCCCCCCCACCCCCCAGGGCACCCAGAGGACTCCGGCAGACACTATGCAAACACATGCACTGCTAAGCACATTATAGCAGTGTGGGCTTTTTGTCTTTTTTTTTTTAAGACAACGTCATGAATAACAGGTGGGAATGGATTCCTAAATTATTTTGCAGGAATAATGCAAAGGGACTTTCTCAAATTTCTTGGTTAAATACTTTGGCTTATTAGTTAAGCAGCCCAAATACAGTGCAGATAAGATTAGGGCACACACTAGAGAAAGGTATCCGAAAAATACTTTTGAGAATGCGGGTCAGCAGAGAAACAAAACAAACAGGAAAGCCCAAGTATTATAGCACAGGATGAGCCTTCACAACACAATGCAGCATACATTTAGCACTCTGCAGCCATTCAAACAAAATGCCTTACACACATGGGAAGAGACGCACGTTTGGATGAGAGATTGCGTGTGCGCGCGTGCCTGTGTGTGCGTGCGTGTGCGTATATAATCACTGAAATTACAGGGGACGTAATGGAGCACAGGAGCCTACCCTGCTTTGGCTTTATTCCTCACAAACCAAGATAGCATTGCTGTGGCGTACCATTCAAATTCATGCCAAAGACTCAAAATACCAGCCAGTGGACCACTTATAAGCTCTACCCAGTACACATCCGAAACTACGTACAAAGTGGAAATTTATGGCTCCCAAATATAGCTTACTGCGCGCAACTGTGTCAATACTACTGAGGCGTACTGTTGGAATATTTTGAATGAAATCAACTTTTTACACAAATATTTTCACACGGTCTATGTTATTATTTATTCTACAATTCACTTTAAAATTGGTTTAGCCTGTTCATGTACGTTTCAACATTTTATCAAAGAATCATCTGTTTTTAGGATTTTTTTTCAGGTTAGGTTTGCAAGAAATTATTTATTTTCTTTTCTTTTGTGCTTTTTTCTAAAACCTGTTTATTAATGGAATCATGCATTTTGATGTCCTTACATTACATTACATGTCATTTAGCGGACGCTTTTATCCAAAGCGTACAGCATACAGCAGAAGCACAGGTTCTTCAGTGTTCATATTGTGTTGTTTGTTGCCGCAAGCACAATGTTGTCTCATGTTCATCTGGTCTAGACTTGCTTTTAGTAGTTATAGGATTCAAATATCCATTAATACTCCAAACTCAGCTTCAAAGTTGCTTTACTTTAAAGTAACTCAAATTAAAAAAACTAAAAAAAAACTTGTGGGCTTCAAGTCAAATTAAGGGCCTTATTAAAGAGGGGATAGAACCATAAAATTACTTGTTTTGTTTCATCTCCTTCCAGTGAGTTTTTTTTCCCTATCCGGCTTAAAAGGTGCTCTGATGATTAGCAAGACGGACAGTCTGAGTGTCCCGCGGTGAAAGTGTGTTGCTTATTAAGAGGGAGAGCAGAGCACTCAGGGTAACCCAGATGGTTCCTTTTTTAACCCAATGAAAAAAGATAAAGCTTGGATTATGGGAAGACTATGTCGATGATGAGCTGCAGAATTATTGTAGGATACACAGGTACTGTCACTTGTTGAAGGATTTGCAGTTTTAATCAAAGCCTCCCTGATGACACATCCCAGCTACTTTTGGATTTTAATCTCTCCTAAAGCTCCCACGGTGGATGGGAAAGAACTTTCCGTTTGGCGGATAGATTTGGATTCTCAAATACATTTTCCTCAGCTGCCACATGCCGGAAAACAAAAAACTGTAATCTCTGAATCCAAATAATTAAAGCATCAACTGTGACTCGTCGCTCGTCAGATTCTCATCTCTTTCCCGTTCTCTCAGCAGGCGTGAGCGGTAACCAGGTGATTGTTCCTGAGAAAGTGAATGCGGTGCTGGGGAAGAACATCACGCTGGGCTGCAGAATCGAGGTGGGCTCCAACCTCACACAGAGCTCCTGGGAACGGCGCTTGCCTTCGGGCACCATCACCCTGGCGGTTTTCAACCCTAAGTTGGGAATCCACATCCCTCCTGACTTCGCCAAGCGCATCTCGTTTGTTTCCCCCTCCGCACGTGACGCCACCATCACCATCGAAGGGGCGGGCTTTGCAGACGTCGGGTCCTACACCTGCAAAGTGGTGACGTTCCCTCTAGGCAATTCGCAAGCATCGACCTACGTTAAGGTGTTAGGTAAAGTACCGCTCTGTCACCTCTTTATTTTCATTGCATGGAGTGCTTCTTAAAGCTGGTATTTCACCTCACTTTTCAAACCACGGCACTGTTAGTTGTGCTTAAGCAAAGCCCAGGTGGCCGCTCTGTTCAGGCCACAGCCTGTATATAAGCCTTTATATAAGCTGCTGTGGTGTGGTCCCTTCTGTTTTAACTCAACTAAGTAATTTAGTTGCATGTAACAAGTTAATTGCAGTGTGTTGATCAACTCTTGTGACATTTAACCCAGCTGCAGGAGGAAGTTTTATGCACAGCAACACTCTTAACTCTGCAATCTGCAGTTATGTCCGTCAAGGCGCTGATCATTTCTGCCATGAATACCTTTTGTCACAGATTATGAAATCATACCCTGAGTCAGTCGTTAGCGTTTCTGAAGCTCTCCCATGCACTGGAGGAGCAGCATATTGGGAATCTTCGGCTTAGAAAATGTGCAGTAAGATTCTCTACTTTTGGGCATCTGCACATTTAACGCACCCATAAGTTGTCTTTTTTTAACAATGTCATTTGTAGTCGCTAATGAAGGCCCCCAAAAGTTAACTATAAGAAATGTACAACACTACATCAAATACGCACTGTGTGGCTGCAATACATTCTAAATGGGGATTCTCATTACCATTTTCTTTTTTCTCAAAGTATTGCATCGACACACTGAACGGACTCCTCTCCAAGGACCATGGACGTGTACCTATCTCTGCGGTCAGCGTATGTTTGGAGCCCTAAATTGGTAGTGGGATTGCATTCGAGCAGCGCTGAGAGAAGTAGATTGCTCTGTAGGCAGTAGTTTCATGTCTCCACTCCAGAGACTGGAGCAAACTCTGATGACTAATGAATGTACGTTAAGAATTCAACTCCACCTTGCTCCCCTCTATCAGGTATACATTTGTTTTTCAAATGATAAAAACGTTTGCCCTGGATTTGGCTTGGAGCCCTTGATTTCACTTCCATTCATTTTAAATGAACTAAAGCAATTAAAAGATTATTTGATTAAAACGCCCAAACCCATGAATAACAAACTCAACTCACGACACACATAATGATGACCAGGCGTTGTGGACATTGGCTCATTTTTTTAAGTAACACTTTGATATTCCATCGTGATACACTCGCACACTTTTTATTTTGGCCCGGTGCTTTCTCGCTTTCCTTTTCCCTCTTGCGTACACAGCATCTCATAGAAAGGGCCCAAGCTTTTTAGGAACAGCTCAGCAGGAAGTTCGCTGCAGTACGTGAGCCAAAAGTCGGCATCAGCAAGCAATAGAAAATAGGCCAAGGAGGAAGTTATGACACGCCAAGTGGATGAATTAGGATGAACCTTTTGTTTAAAGTGCCGGATGGTGAAGAGGAAATCTAATCAAGCAATTCAATTTCCTGTATGTGACACACATGAAATTGGCAAAGCAGATTTTATTGATAAGCTTTTGCGTATGATCCTACAACCATGAACTGCATTATATTTGAGTGAACTGTTCTGTTCTTCAAGTAACCATTAATGCCACCTTTTTTTTCCTGAGTCATACAATTGAACAATTCGCCCCACAGAGACGTTTAAAGTTGCTTATTCAGCTAAAAGAGGGACATATTTATAATGGTTTAGTTTCTCCTTTTCAGTTTATTTAAATGATGGACATCTTTTGCTTACTTTTTTTCTTGTGTTACCTATTTGCTAGATTTATCTCACCTGCTTGCCGTGTGTGGCTTCCTTTGCACAGTTAACTATAGTCGTTTTAGTTCCTTGGCTTTTCTTCCTTTAAGCATCAACTCTTTGCACAGCATCCAAAATCGAAAAAATAAATAAAATGATAACTGTTTATTTCAGTAACGTCATCAATCATTACACCAAAGAGACCGTTTTAAATTGTAAAAATGCCAATTTATAGATTTTGGATGTTAAATCTTATTGTAAAAATGTCCAGACGTGATGCATTACTATCGAACAGATTGTTAAATCGCTCCTTCCAACGGCTGGCCGCTCTGGCATCGGTGTTCATGTACGTAGGCGGGAAAGGGCCGATGCTGCCAGTCGGCTGAAGGAAAATCGTTACCCTTTCCCCCTGAAGCATTTCCACTCATCCCGAGCGTTCCCCTCCCTTCCTGACAGCAAATCCAAATTAACACGTCTCTCTGATTTAGTTATTCTGAAGCTTTGGCCAGCTCGCCTCTTAACATAGAGCAGCTACTGTTTATAGCCGGCGTGTTACGAGGGGCACGGAGAGGAGAGCGAAGAATGTGAGGTGGATGGCTGAGGGTGCTGTCCCCGCCCCTGCAGCGGCTCCGGGAGATGCTCGGGTTATTTTTGGGGAAAAGGGGGGTGCCAGGAGTTATTTGAACTCGTCACTGGACCTCTGGCCTCGACTGGGGAGAAGTGGGGCAACAGATGTCTTTAAGGTGATGGTCTTGTGGATTAGTCTGCCGTGTGCAGCCGCCCCCCGCCTCCGCCCCCTCCCCAGTGTCTTTTAAAACGGTCACCATTGCAGTAAGTGTGACAGCTGTTCGTTTATGGGGGAGACAGAGAAGGAAGAGGCGCTGTGCTTGAAGACAAAGAAGCACACATTAACATAAAGGGAGATTGTAGTAATGGTGTAAGTGTAACCTGTGTAGCCAGTTGACTTCAGAGTACTACTACAGAGTACAGACTACTGCACCGCCTCATGCATTCTTATTGGCTGTTCGTCAAACGAAGAACTTTTTTTGTTGTTGTTTTTTGTTTCTGCCTTCCCCAGAGCACCGATTGAATGACATTATTATAAAAAGTATATTGTTGAATTTCTGCTCAACGAAGCCACACACACAGAGCTTAACCCGCCTCTAGATATGTTCTCGGCCAGTGCAGCTAAACAAACGGTTTTGTTGCTTCATGCTACAGGTACGGGGTTGTGTTTTTGGGGTTCATGTCCCTCCTGCATGGATCTGTTTTGCCTCTATTGAAAAAAATCCCTGTTCATTCCAAACTTGCAGTTATTCTCAAGAAGCTGGTTTAACGTTACAATAACTGAGCTCCTCATCTTACAATACACCGAGTCGAATAAAAACTCATCACAATGTTGATTTGGGATATACTTCTTTCCCCCAAAAATAATAATAGTATACTGTTAATACTATGGAACCTTACAGTAGGATCAATTGATTACTCATCCTGTAACACACTGTTTGTTATAAAGACCACTCAGTCTCCCCTGAAATGCCATAAGATCGAGCAGCATGGCTCATTAATTTTGAATGCTTATATTAGAAATGGAAGAAAGTCAATCTGGCAGTTAAGTGTACTAAGGCCACTTCCTATCTGTCCATAAACTGCATGATGGACATTATTTATTCATATACATAGTGAAAAGGATCAATATTCATTATATAATCTTTTTCCGCCTCCCCCCTTCCCCTCTCTCTACCACAGTGGAGCCGAAGGTCTACGTGTCAGCCGGCCCCGCCGCCCTGCTGGCCGGTGGGAACGAGTCACTGGTGGCCACCTGCATAGCGGAGCGCGGCCGGCCCGCCGCCGAGGTCTTCTGGGAGACGGAGCTTTACGGAAGGAGTGAGAAGCAAAGTCAGGACGAGCCCAACGGCACCACCACCGTACAAGTGCACTACATGTGGCAGCCGCAGAGCTACGCCCAGGGGAAGGTGCTGACCTGCGTGGTGCGGCACCCGGCCCTGCAGACGGACTTTCGCATCCCGTACATGCTAAATGTTCAGTGTAAGTCCTACAATACATAATCATACCCTTTTCTTTGTTGCTAAGAACTGTGATATGTTTGATAAAGTGCATCTTTCACAAATTAGTTGTTCATCGGCTACAGAGGAAGATGTTTCTTTTCATGAAATGAGCGGCAATAATAAAAGTAAGGAAAGATATGCTGTTTTCTTTGCACATTGATCCTCCAAAAACACAGAAGTGAACCACATACACTTATTTGCTTATTAATAAATGTCATACAGTTTCATTTATGCTTCTTAAAGTTGCAATAACACAAATATATAATCAGCTGCCTCGAGCTCCACCTCAAAATGTTCAGAGAAAAAAAGTTTTACTCTGAATGTTTTTGTAGCTTCATCATATCTGCGTCTCTCTCTGGCTGCTCAATTATCAAATCATGGAGTTTAGTGAAACTTCCTATTGTATTCATTAATACACAATGTTCCAAAAATCATCAAGATTAATAATCCTAATCAATTTAGGTGGCAAAGTAACGGTTATTATAGTTTTAATTGAGCAGCCCTAACAGCCTCAGTATATCTTATCGACATTAACCCGTGCTGAGCTTGATTTATGAATAGCCCTGATCACTACCTTTCCCTCCTTTACTACAAAGGGGCCATTTAAGAGTCATCTTAATGTTATAATCGTTGACGCATACTTCCTTGACGAGCGGTGCTAAGGGAGCTTGGACTGTGAGTGCAGGCTAATGAAGGTATTTCATGAAATATTGATCAGGCTTCAGCAGCAACACGAGTAGCAGGGGGGTTGCTGGGGGCAGCGGATGGAGACGTGGAAAAACAAAGGTTATAAACAGGGAGAAAGAAGCTTTCCAGCTCAATAAATCATGTCAAATGCAGAGGCAGGGGAATGTAAGTGCAAAAGAAGCACAATTTCAGCGTTGAGCTGCATGAAAAGGGTCAATGGGCAGGCTGAGCTGAAGCGTCTTCCTGCGTGCTGTAATGAGTTTCTCATTTGTCCTCCAGAGAAATCAAAAGGACATATTGGATGCCAGACTCTGTGTTTGTCATGTTTTATTACAGTGGCATGTGCAGCGCTTCATTGAGGCCTCCTGCTCTCCTTTGTTTTGTTCTTAGTCATGGTGTGGCAGTCGTATTATTAGCCGCCGCTACTGTCTGAGTGAGTCTGTCATTTTCTAACTTTCCACCGAGCTAGAGAGATGTGTTTGTTCTCTCGGCTCTTGTTCCCCAGCAGATGAACCCTGCTGCAGTGCTGCACAGCATTTGTTTTTGTCATCGCTCTCTGCTGTGCTCATAATGGACGCTTTGTTCCTTCTGTAAAAGCTCATTTGTCATCAGGCTGCTGGAATCACAGTGACTGATTATTGAGTCCTACTCTAATATCCCTTTTAATAATAATAACAAAGTTACTGTTGTAAAATAATAAAATACATCCTTTATTTTGTTTTACAGTTGAACCAGTGGTGTCAATAATAGGAATTGACAGTAATTGGTATGTGGGTCAAAAGAATGTGAAGTTCATCTGTGGAGCCAAAGCCAACCCACCTGCTCGTCACTTCACATGGACCAGGTCAGTATCCCCGTGAACTTCTCATCATAAATACAGGGGGATCGACATTCTATCACAGTTAAACGAAGATGTGGCGGCCGTCTCTGTCCAAAATTCAGGGACACGGCTGTTCACACAACCATATCTTTTGCGGCCCTTGCTAAGTTGGTATTAAATCCTTGTTAAATGCTCGATGATCCTTGTTAGATGATCCGTAACCCTTTAGACTTAAACCGTTTTCTCTTTGTCTAATAATTGGCAGCTAACGTTGAATTAAATGGCATGATCTGGACCATTGAAAAGTCATTGTAGAATGTAAATAATGGACGTCATTTTGTAGTTTTTGATGGTTCAAATACAATCTTACACAGTTAACTGTGGTGTGACAAACCGATCTTCTGTTAAGTACATAATGGCAAATTCCACATGAAGGATCAGCTCCTGGTCCAGTGGGGTAAAAATAAACCAGATTTAAAGAAACTCAAGCAGCAATGTAAAGAAGATTATTTCTTCAAATCATCATCGGCATGACTTTTGGAGCCTTGGCCCTGAAATTGTCAAATGTGCTGCTGCACCGATCGGGGAGAGTCCCTGTTATAAATACAATGTTCCAAACAGTTCACCCATCAGAGCAACACTTTGTCATCATCCTGCTTTAAAAACAAGAAACGTGACCGCTTTGGAACTCACAAAGTCTGCACAGCAAACTCGTTTTTCTAACCCTTCCTTTTCCTTTTAATGTTGAAACCTTGCGTGCATGTTGAAAGCGTCATGTGTCGGTCGGTCATGTGATCATATGATATTATGATGATATGATAGTTGCAACAGGCCTATCAACGGGAGAGTCGGGACAACTAGCACAACAGTGACATCACTGCATCACTGAAGTCACGGCTAGATTTTTCAATTATACTTTGAAAAATGCAGCAATAACAATGCGTTTTACTTAAGATTAATTTATCGTTTCCATTGTGCACAGGTTGGATGGATTGATGCCGGATGGCGTTGAGAAATCAAACAACAGCTTTTCATTTACTCGCCCGCTGGAGCGCAACGACTCCGGAGTCTACCGCTGTGAGGTGATCAACGACATTGGGCTCCGCAGTCAAGACGTGAACCTCTGGGTACAAGGTAGCGTCTCTTTTTTTCCCCCTCGGTTTACATAAAGTGCTTTTGTGTGTTTCATTTTTAACCCGTCAGCTGCCTTAAATAGATCGACTTTAACACCTGAGGTTAAAATAGCAATCTGTGCCTTTGACATTCAGCGTGCCTCTCTGATGTGAGATTAGCCTCTAGGCGCGATCAGTCTTCAGTTCAACACTTCCTCACAGCACTGAGGCTCCGTATGAATGTCCCAGCCCAGATCCACTTTCACACATTCCCGGCAACGTAGGGGCACGGAGTGCAGATAAAGAGTATCAGTCCCAAACAGTTCCAGTGTTGTGGTTTTGGCAACATCAGATTTCTCTGATAAGAGAGAGGGTGTTTACGTCTGTGGGTTCAGCAGACTATGCACTTTGTCTTTTCTTTGTTTAAGATCAGCTTTCTCACCGGGACTTAATGAGTTGTTTTAACATGTGTTTGTAAGTGTGTGTATGTACTCCAAACACTTTGTTTTTAAACAGTTTTTTACTCTTGTAGCTGTTCTCTTTGAAATGTTCATTAGTAAATGAAAACTATAGTGGAGGGAATGTCCCTTGAAAAGGGGTTTCCCTGCGTTTGGGTTAGTTCTATTACCCCGTGTCAGAAAAGTCCCAGGATGATGGAGTAACCGTCTGCTTCCTCTGTCTTCCCATGGTTTTCTACTTGAGGTCATGACTGTAAAGTCAGGGTGTGAATCCTGAGAACTCTGCATCTCTTTTTGTTTTCATTTCTCCTGTGCTCTTTTTTTAAGATCCTTTTCCAAACACAGAAACGGCTGCTTTTGGACACAAACTCTGCTCACACACACACACACACACACACTCACTGTCAAAAGGAAAGAGCTGGAGAAGTCAGAAAAAAAGGCTGTCAGGCTCCATCTGCGTGCAGGCCCGGAATTGGAGTCTCGCTCCAAACGAAAGCACAGCTGACATCCTGTCTACGACAGACTTGCACTCAGCAATTATCTTTCTCCACTCGTCAAATATTAAGACTGAGGCATGCGGCCGCTCACTCCCATCCCCTGTGGAGATAGCCAAGTTGAGCTCGGCTCCCTTCCCTCCCCCCTCCGCGGCTGCTCGCCTTAGCTCTTACACATTTCCAGTTGTCTGTGTGGCCTTGTGGTTTATGGTTGCCTGCCTCTCTCCGAAGATCAGCTATGCGATTAAAAGATGCTCAAAACCAGACGTGGATTTAAAATGTCGCAGTGCGGGGCGGGATTGATGGGGACTGACGAAGGGAACCTTTGCCAGTGTATCAGTTCACTGACCTTGATGCGTCTCCATTATCATCTTTCAGGCTTTCTGCTTTAGATCCTTCAGGCTCACAGAGAATAGGTGCGGGACTCTTTCTCGGTTACACAAATTGTGGAAATCATTACAAGCACCCCCCCCTCCATTTGATAACTTGTAGCCAAAAACCATCCCGGAGATGCAGACCTCCTATTAGTGCGGCCTTTTGATGTGCCTGTACCAAGATCAGCGAGTGGTATCAGGCGGCTCTTAACCCCTAGGGGCCGGAGGTCAAAATGGAGACTGCTCTCCTGACCTTGAGCCTCAAGCAGACCTCTCCTCTCCGGCTCTGGCTGATATCACAAACGCCAGGCCACCAGAGGACAAATCCGAGGCAGAAACCTCACATCGATCACACAGCGTTTCATCTTCTCTCATGACTTCCCCACAGTGGGGGGGTTGAAAGAAAAGGGGGGGGGGGGATCACGCTCTCTCTGATGCTTATGACTGCATGTCCTCTGTCTTCCACATTTAGCACTTGACCTCTTTCTGCCCCTCTCATTTCCTTCTTTTTGCTTCACGGCACAGCTTTCAACCCGGCCTTTATTCTCTGCATTCTGTTCCAACACTGCGTCCTGTTGATATAACTTAATCTAAAAACCATTCAAGGGCGCCATTACAGAACATAAAGTGAGGTATTTTTCCCCTTGATTGTCATGACTCCTGCTTCCATCTGCTGTCATTTCTCTCTGTCTTAAATCTTTTCATCACTCATTGCCTCCGCAGATCCTCCGCCCACCACGGCGGCCCCCAGCACCACTGCATCAGTCCTCCGTCACACCACTGCAACAGGCACTGCTGTGGACCAGCAACGAGCCCTGTTCACCTCCCCGACCCTGGCCTCCTTACACGACAGCAGCCTGGGTACCATTGTGGGCGGGGCTGTCGGCGGAGTCTTATTCCTGATCCTCTTGCTGATCCTCTGCGGAGCCTGCTTCATGCGGCAGCGCAGGACCTTCAGAGGGGACTACTACACCAAGCAGTACCTGGGACCCTCCGACATGCAGAAGGAGTCTCAGCTGGACGTGCTGCAGCCGCACGAGCTGCAGGAGGTCTACGGGGACAAGATGAGCAAAGGCAGCCAGGAGCTGAAACCCAAACTGGGCGGGGACATCATTTACCCCGACTACACCCCTGACCACAAGGACAGGGACGACTGGGCCGACAAGGGGGAGGCCCACAGGGGCCTCAAGGAGGGAAACTTCTACCCGGATCATTACAACAACCAAAACGTGCACCCCTGCGGGCCCCCTGTGCACGGCCCCCCAGTGATCAACGGCTCCCCCTACCTCCCGGAGGACTGCTATGACAATGGCACAGACAGCGACTACGTGTCTCACATGGACGGGTCGGTGATCTCACGCAGGGAGTGGTATGTTTGAGGAGCCGAGCGGAGGGAAAAAACAGACAAATGAACCGACTGACTGAGAATGATTTAACCAGTGAGACAGAAATATCATTAAAGGATGAGTAGGAGCTCTTTGAACAATATTGCTCTGCCTTGATTGTTAACACTTAACCTTAAGGACCATGTTTGTGGATTGTATGACACTTTTGACGCCTTTCAAGGAGCTGCAAAAGATCTGCAACCTCTCTGTGACGCTATGTGTGCAGGCTTAAGAGAAGTTTCAACTGATGTGAAGGAGGTTTTGTATTCTGCTTGTTTGTGTTTGCACCTGTCTTAAACACAGGTCAAAGGTCAGGTGTTCCGCTTCTTGTTAGTGAGGTATTTATATGCCCGAGCTCTGCTCCCATATAACTTTACGACGTGGAATTTACATAACTTTTTATTTGATTTACTTCCAACGATTTCATTCTGTTAAATGGTTTATCATGGCTGCAACCAGTATTTAAAGTAAATAACGCATGCGTTTTCTTAAAGCAAAATGTATCTAGTTAAAGGGAAGGTTTTGTCATTCACACGATTAAAGGGAGACTCAGACAGGCATTGTTCTGAGGGAAAGCAAACTGACTAAGTGCATTACAAGGAAAAGTCCATGTCAACCGTTGGGTTCTTTGGTTTCTGTAGCTTTTGTAATCTTACATCCTCTGTAAATTATTTCTGAAATGGTACACCTGACACAGAGAGAGGCCACTCACGGTCAAAGTACTTTCAGCTTACTTTCATCTGTTTCACAGATATTTCAGTCCTGGTTGATTTGGTGCCTCACATGATTAGTGTAGTAACAGCTGCTGTGGTTTAATACTGCCGCAACCTTTGAGCAGACGGGAGGAGTGAATCTTGGAAAAAAAACACATGTTCCACTGACAGAAAAAAAACAACCCCAGAGAATTACTGTAATCTGGTTTTGGTTTTGTTCTTAATTTTATAAACAGTCTCAGTAAATGCTAATCATGAAAAATACTTTGTTTTCTGTGGGCAAATAACAATAAGAGACCCCCACCCCTCCCCCACCGCCTCTGTGCTTGATTACATGCATGTATTGATTCCTCTTATCCTTGCCGCTACCAACGACATAATTACTGCAGAAATGACTTTTGGCTTTGGGTTATTGAAATGTGTTAACTTAGTCACTTTCTTGCAGTAAAAGAAGCACAACTCGGTTATTACAGTTGTCCATGAACATCAAAGGAAGCCGACCAGGCTTTAAGCCTCTCCACTTTTCCATGATAACAGGGTGTCGTCGTCCCCCACCGCCTGTTTCGTCTGATTTCCATCTGCACACAAACACCAATTGGTCATTACAGTTTTTATTTTAAACGTGGGATCAAAGCGGTGAGTTATAAATTCCAGATGCGACAGTCACAGCTGTCATCGTCTAACGTTATGTGGCTCCATAAACCACCACCAGTTCACTGCTCCCGCTCCACACTCCACAGGGCCGCGATTCATGATGCTAAATAAGCCAAATAACGGAAAAAAAGGGCACTAATAAACCGATCTTTCGGCTTTATTAAGTAAGTGTTTGAAGTATGATTTATACCACACAGCGAGTTGGAATGGTTGTGTGCGGCTGAGATCACCACTGATCACAGAACAGGCTCTAACGTTGGGGTTTGGCTCCTCTGAGGATACACGGCGATCATGGAAACTAGAAACTTAATCCATGAGTGAAAATAAAAGAAGGCTTAAAGGAACCATATAATGCTAGAGCTGTCCATGTAATACCTCCCAAAGGGATGTTTCTTTTTTTTCATCTCCTACCAACAACAACAGACCCAGTGACGTTCACTTGAGACAAAAGCGTTGAGCTCATCGATGATGTCATCTCTCGCTGCTTCGTCTGATCATAGACTTTTCCACTTCTTTTCTGTTGTTTCCAGCGGAGCGAAGCCTCGATCAGAGGGACTTCATGTGTAAGGAAAAGCAAAAGCGGTATTTGGAAAGATCCCTCGTGTCGCTACATGACAGAACCAAATACTGTATAATGGGTGGGGGCACGTCCTGAGTTATTTGTTCTTATTGGGGTTTTCTAGATTGTGGGTCATTTTTAAAAAAAAACCTCCTCCGCCCTCGTGTTCCCATGCCAGGGCTTTGGTTGAAAGATTTAGATGTCTGAGAATAAACTACTTTAATCTCGCTCTCACTCGTCGTTTACACGCGCACCCATCCCCCACACATCTGCGTCACATCTGCGTCATATCTGCCATCGCAGTCCACATTCGAAAAGTAACTTAAGTTAACTTATCTCACTTTACATTTAGCAAGTGCCCAAAATGTGTGATTATATAGCACTCAATCTGCCATTCAACGGTTGTCTCTGCGCCAAAGATGGACTTCTTTCAGCTTCTGTACATCTCTGAAGAAAGTTTGACAAAAGTAAAAGTCATGAATGTTTTGTTATACTTCTGGATCACTGACTGACAGGTTGCATGTAAATTATTTGCTATCTCCTTTGTTCATTTATCTCATCACTAATGCTTATATACATGTACATCATGCTAATAGGTTAGCATAGCAGTTTGATTCATGTGCTCATGTACAGTTTGTTCTGGACTCCTCTGCTGAATAGTTGGTGCTTTAAACAGGCTGAGCAATGCACAGGAACTTCGAAAAACAGCAATAGTGTAAAGAATATCAATATCGTCAAAGAGGAGGAACAACGGGTCTGTTTCCATGTCTTCCATCTACATATTTAAGATTTTCTGTTACCAGAGTTGACAAAAGGTTGTTTGTCATGCCTTATATACTTTAAAAGACAACTGTAACAATTTAGTTACTGACTAAGAAGTAAAGTTTCACTGGGAATTTAGACATGCCAGTCTCAAAGAAAATATTGTCCTGTAAATATGCTGGCTTTTTAAAAAATGTTATTATTAGTTTTTTGTTGCAGCCTGTAATTAGTTGGTCTCATGTGCATTTGAGAGATACTGTAGTGAGTCTGTTTTCACTGCATTTTATATTTGTTCTCGAGAGTTTCTGACCAATTATTTTCTATGTTTGTTTGAATGATTGATGTCTCACAGGAATCAGATGAAGGTGCGGTAGATTGTATTTTGTTTCTTTGTTTGCAATAAAAGACTTGCACTCAAATGTTTGCTGGTATTCTGGTATTTTCAGAGAGCATATTCTTGTTCTTTTGTGTTTTGTGTTAATATAGAATACCTACACCCTTTTGAGAGCTTTTCAGATAGAAACAGTGTACTGTAGATCATTTTATTGCATTACATACTTTAGCAATAATTGCAAAAGATGTTTTTGATAAACTTTTGTCAACACTTCTAAGATAAGGGTAAGAGTTTGGGTTAATGAAAATGTTGATCAACTATTGAAAACTGTTCAAACTTAGGCAGTTTTTGGAATACAACTGGAAACTCCAAAAAGGCAAGGAAAGGAAAGGCAATTTTATTTGTGTAGCACATTCCGACAATTTAAAGTGCTTCACAAATATTTAAAACATCCAAACAGGGATTTAAAAACAGTTAAGTAAATTGATTGGAACATAAAAACAGTCATTAAAACTATCAAAGAGACAATGTTAATCTAAAATTAGAATAAAACTATCAGTGTAGAGTACCGAAATTCCGAAATGGTCAATTAAAGGCCGCAGCAAACAGAAAAGTCCTTATTCTGGATTTAAATGAGCTGAGGGACTCCGCAGACCTGAAGCTTTCTGGGATTTTGTTAGAAGAACTAAACGCTACTTCTCCATGTTTAGTTTTGACCCTGGGAACGGAAATAGGCCAGTCCCAGACGACCCAAGACTTTGTGGCGGTTCAAAGGGTAGCAGCACATCAGAAATGTACTTGTGTACCTAAATGTACCTAAACCATTCAGTGTCTTATAAACCAACGGCGGGATTTTGAACTCAATTCTTTGTTTGACAGGATTCAGTGTAAAGACCTGAGAACTGGCGTGATGTGATCCACTTTCTTGGTCCTAGTGAGGACTCGAGCTGCGGTGTTCTGGATCAGCTGCAGCTTTCTGATTGACTTTTTACAGACATGTAAACACACCATTACTGTAGTCCAGTCTACTGAACATAAATACAAGGACAAGTTTTTCCAAATCTTGTTGAGACATAAGTCCTCTAATCCTTGATATATTCTTTAGGTGATAGTGGACATTTTTAACATCAGTAACTGAAGCACAGCGCTGACTTTCAAACATTTTAACATCCTTGTTACCAAAAACAATTACTTCTGTTTTGTCTTTGTTTAATTGAAGAAAGTTTTGACACATCTAGTTGTGGATTTGTTAAATGTATTTACCCAACCCCTATATTGGATTGTAGTCCACTGGTGATATAGTTGTGTATATTTGTGTGTCATCTGCATACCTGTGATAACACACTTTGTTTTGAAGCATGTCGATGTTGAACTGAAGGGGCCCCAGTATTGAACCTTGGGGAACACCACATGTCTCTTTCTTTAGCTCTGATGTGTAAATAGCTACAGGCACAAAGTATTCTCATCCTTTCAAGTAGGTTTCTAACCCATTAAGTGCTGTGCCAGAGAGTCCCACCCAGTTGATTAGTCTGTCCAGTAATACGTCATGGTCGACCGTGTCAAATGCCGTGCTGAGATCCAGTATTACCTAGACTGAAATTCTGCCATTGTCCGTAGTGGATTTTGTTAAAAAACCTTAACAAGAACAGAACAAGTCAGCACTGTGGAGTTGTCGAAAGCCTGACTGGAAGGAATTAAAACTCTTTTTAACAGTAATTATGCAGTTGAAAAACTGCCTTTTCAATTATTTTACTTAAAACAGGCAGCTTTGATATTAGCAAGTTAATTTGTAGAACATGTTGTAGATTCAGTGTTGTCTCCTGAAAAAGCAGATATGAGAAACATTGAAATCTGTTTGTTGTAATCAATAAATTGTGGTTTGAAGTGTGAGGCTTTCCCAGGTTTTCCTTCTCTTGATTAAACACACCACTCTTGAATCAAAGGGTTTCTTCAAAATACTATTTCCGAGGAAGAAGGAACTTTGAAGCTCATATCCAATCTAATCATTTGTCATTGATTATGAGCATGTTTTTGACATTTATAGACAGGAAACAAAAGCGACCGATTGATGATTCAAATAACAGTGACTTGCATCCATGAATAGATGGATTGCCTTTTCCCCCCCACAAAGTAAAGATGTTTTGGTCTTTCAAGCTAGTGGCCATCAGTCTCTGTCACGTTGTGCCTCTTCCACTGTCCACACCTGTGATGGTAACTAACTGACCCATTTGACACAGCTCTCCATCCCGGCTAACTCAGCACCCTCTTCATCACCGGTTCACAGAATGAAGCAAGTGAGGCTACCTTTTTTTTTGTTTTCCCATCACACCTGCATCGACAACGGGTCCGCTGACCACCCACAACCCCCTTCTGTCTCCCATCAGCCCCTCAAGGAGATGTGTCTCCTTGAATATTGTGGACTTATCGCACTCAAATTATGCCCACAAAACGTTTACGAAGGAATTTCCAATGGAATCCTTAATCCAAGTCCTCCCACTCTAAGTGCCTGTGTTTAATCCCGAGTGTTAACCTGGCTTTGGAGGTGACGCAAACACTATCAATATGGGTTGTTTAGCAAATTGACAGTCGCCCCCTCTGGTCCAGATTAAGGGCAGGGGGAGAAACCAGATACTTAATCCTCTGTGGCATGTTGGACAGAAATCTCCCTTCTTGGACCTCACTTTCATCACTTCAACGTCCATGTCGCTTCGTCCCGAAAGCACTCACTCTATTATCACGGTGTTGCCTGACTGGGATAACCCCGGCCTAATCCATCACTGCTACCATCTGCATGTTTGTGCAGGCCGTGTGGGTAAATAACGCTGCGTTGGTGGGCTCGAGTTTCCTCTCCTTTTTCTTTTCTTGAGTATTTGGCAGATAGCTGTGAGGGGCATTTTTTCACACTTAATGAATCCGTCAGCAAATGTGTTTAGTTTTGTTACCTCGTGAAACAGTAGCGGGTCCTTTGAACATTCTTTAAGACCCCACCCGAAGATGTTAAAGTCAGGACGGGTTCTGCATCAAACTTTAACCTTTAGAAACTATTCTTGTAAAAATGTCTCTTTCTTTTTTACTGCATGTGTAAGAGCACTGTTGTTTCTGTTTGTTATCTCTCATGATTTATCCATTCACACAGAAGGAAGAGTTGCTTCTAGTTTGTGCATCCCTCTTCCAAAAAAAACACCGTTAGCTAATGAACACAGACGCAGCACCGGGGAGCTCACTTCAAAGGCCACAGCTGACCGAGCTGAACAGACAAATTGTTTGAGCTCGTGGGTTTGGAAATAATGAAATGTTGCACAGGGTGGGAGAGAGCAAAGCAGTTACAACAAAAATGTTGTCACATGGCCTGCGGTCTCGCTGGCCCTCTGCTCGCTGTGAAGCGTGTGAGGCTCCAGGGCAGCAGCCACCTGTGGCTCAGACAGTGGCCACGGGCTCCAAGAAAAACAACCCTAACTCCCAGTCAGAAGCAGCTGCTCTTCATAAGAGGGAATAGTGGGATGATTTTTCAAGTTGATGGTGTGTTGTGTTGTCAGAGTTGAATAAACCATCTACAGCGGGATTTTGACCACTTGTCATGGAACTTGAAACCTTTCTGGGCATCTGAAGTGACGTCTCATCGACCTGATGATGTGCAACGTCAGAGAGAATTCTCACCTGAGTCTCTCGTCCCCTCTGAGCATTACGCTATGTCAGAGTATCATCCTCTGGTTAACATCTCATAAGCACTCTTTTAAAGTGAAAACCCTGTCCAGCACCGCGCAGCACACAAAGTTAGCTGGTTGGAGATAGAGGGGCATTTAACGGCCAAAGAAAAGGATATTTCCCTTTGAACTTGCCCGTGACCAAAAATAGAGTGCTGTTGGATTCACATTCACATTCAGTTCCAGTGTAACACACTTCAGGATGAAATATAAATTTTCCCCAAAATGTCTGGAATTTTCCCAAAAGGTTGACCATAAAAATTGAATTGGTGATAATCGCTCACAGTTGTGTTTACACCTCGTTTCTGCTGCCCAGCAGCCAAACTCTGTCTGGTGAGGAATCTGTGACATCTGCTCTGTTTGCTGCCAGCTACTTTTTAAGGCCGCCTTTTGTAATGTGCCAAGTGCATGGTTTTTTATTGTGATTTTAAATTTGAACAGTGCAGACACGCCAGTTGTATGCAAGCAGTCTTGATAGCCGCAGTAGTAGGCAGAAATAAGGAATAAACAAAAAAAATATCTGAATTGTGGCATTTTCCCAAATCTGCCCACATCCACAACCTCTAAGGAGTACCTTTGACCTGTTTGCGGAATGAACAACGAGAGGTTGGGCGGCGTGACAAAACACTCTTTGTGCAGTGACTGCTCCGAGACGGAGAGCAAAGACAATGAAGGTTTTCATAGATGAGCCACATTGTTACTCTAGTTTTGCGCTGAGACCATTCACAGATCACATTCTGTGATCCCAGCTCGCTCTGCCACCATGGAAAAGCTCCGAAGCTCCGAAGCTCTGCAAGCCTGCATCTCACACTGCTGACGCAGAGCGTTTTCTAGAGACAGTTTAAAGAAAAGTACTGAGAGTAGCATTATTGCAAAGTATGAAATTAAACTGGGATGATAGAGTGGTTTTCTCTGGGATAGATGAAGTATGAACATACAGATTGGCGTAGTGAGGACAGAAAGAATCCATAGGATCAATGCACCTTTTGAAAGACGGACCGTCTGTGCTGCTCACTGCTTTAACAGGCACCTACAAAGACAAAAGCATGCACATGTTGGAGTGCAAAGGGCAGACAGTTACATGGTTTAACTTACAAGGTTCTGAGTTGTTTCTTATGGATCAGCTTCTAATTGGGCTCATGGCTCTGATCAGAATGGGTGGGCAGCAATCTTACTGGGCCGTGACAGGGAGACCCTCACGCCCCACACCATTGTTCGGCAGTGCTGGAGCAGATATAATCTTCAGTGAATTTTAATCCCTGCAAAACAATGCAATGTTCCCTGGGAAATGTCCATAGGGTATATAAAAGGAAACAATAACACAAAATGGAATGGAGGAGGCTCCACTACAGCTACATCCTGGAAAACTATATGTGGGGCATGAAGGAACCTTACATTTTCCAATTAAAAATACTAAGAGTATGCCAGCAGCTCTGTGGATGAAAATTATTACAATTCATCCTTGGGGAACTACTAATGCCCCTACCCAATTTAATGAGAATCCATCCAATAGTTTCCTGGTGGCGCTGGAGAAAAAGTCAGTGGATAACAAAAGTCACCCAAATTCACCAGGTGGTATTCTCTGTCCCACGATCCCATGACAATCTGTCCAGTAAACAATCTGCGCCTGGTGGCGCTAGAGGAAGAGATCGTAATCACCAAAGTCATTAGTTCTACATTTTTCAGCCTGAGCTAAAGTTGTGGATCGACCGAATGACTGACAACCGGCATTGCCGTCCCCGGAGCCACGCTGCTAAAAAAGACTTTATAGTGACACAATAATTGCCCCATCTATCACTTCCAGGGACTTCTGTCTGTCTGCATTGCCTGCTTGTTATTTTTATTTTTAGTGCTAATGCTTTGTTTTGCTTCACCTGCTTGTGTCCGTCAGTCCGCGACTGCTGCAAGGCCCGAGAAGCGGCATGTAATCCGGGCTGAGCAGACACCCACCGCTCCCCCTCCGCATGCTTCCTGCAAACAGTTGGACCGTGTGGGTGGTGCAGATGCTGCCTGACAGGCCGGACCAGACGTCCACCCGGCCACCACCGACGGCGCCCGTCATGTGACTGCTGCCTGCCTCGGTGTCAGAGCTCAACAGCCAGCAGACCTCCACCGCAGGAAGTTGGTTCCAGGTCCTCGGAGCAAATGAGCGGCCGTAAAAATCCTTCCTCACATTAAGCCTCTGCACACTCAGCTTATTATTGGATTTCATGATGTTTTATACAGCTGTTTGGCTCTGATTTGTGTGCTACCTTTATCATGCGGCCCCCCTTCCTCAGTCTTTTATCTAACAGGGAGACCTCTCCTGACTGGGACAGATGAGCCTGTCACACTCAGCTGTTCTGCTGGATGATGTATCGCCTCGGCCCGCGGATTACAGTCAGGACATGTGCTTTTTTGTTACAACAACATCAGCGCCGCCTCAACATATCTGATTTATGGCTGTGATTTACTGCAGGGGCAGAAAGAGCATTCACATATCTGAAGCAGATAAAGGCCAACCTGATTATGATAATAACCGGGTTAATTTCATGACTCCTACTGTCATAATGGCCTGTTTTATTTTAGATGTTTTAAAGACTGTTGTTGCTGCTGCTTGTTTTTTCTTCAGGAAGACAGACTCATGTTTATAAATAAACATACGCTACACATTCCGTGAAAGTTGTTTATTTCTTGAACCATGCTATCATGTTGTTGTTGTTTTTTCATGTTTCCCTGAAGCGGTTTAAAGGACTTGCTCTCTTATTTACTACTTATTTTTAGTAGGTGAAAATTTAGTAAGCCACAACGTAATGTTTCCTCTGCTTACAGTTGTATTTCATATTGTTTTATTTAGTTGAAAAATTGTTGTATATTCAACGTATTATTGTATTGGATTATTGTCTTTGATTCTCTGTATTCTTTGCATGATCCCAATACTGTTAATTAACATGCACTTTCTTTGAGAAATGACCTGTATAAATAAAACGTAAAAGGACCCTGATGAAGCCCACATACTCACAATAAAATAAGACTATTCAGATCAATGATTAATCATGCCCACGACCTATTGATACAGTATAGTCTTAGGTTTAAAAGAAACAATCAATACATTCGTCTTTGGGAGCATTCTAATTAAGCAGTAATTTAACCCAAACAAACTGATGTAAACAAAGAAGTAAACTAGATAGTTAAATGTATAATGGACTGAAAAACGTTCTTCAAGGTCAGTAAAGAAGCACAGTGTGGATCTACTGTTCTCTCTATATGTCGTAGACTCTCTCTTTTTTTTATCACAATAGTTTCTCGATTGACCACTTGACTTCTTAATTATCTGCACCCTCATCTAAATCAGAGGCACTTTTGGCTTCATTAAACACAGCGACGATCATATTCAGGAAGCAGGGATGACAAAAAAAATAGGGACAAAAGGAGGAGAGGAACTCCATTGTTCCTGCATAACACAGGCGTGTGTTGCGGTAGAGGCGAGGATGAGGTGAGGCGCAACTCATGTCACATCAAATAAATTACTTCAAACAAGGAGGGGCGGGAGGCAGCGGGAGGCCCATTTATGAGCTTTTAAAGTTGAACAGCGTGAAGTCTTAATTACTGAGACTTAACACTGGCCAGTGCAGCGCTCACGCAGCGATGGTCAGGAGTTGGAGGCTGCTGACTCCCGCGGCTTCACAGGAAAGAAAGACGACCAAATGCTGAAGACAAAACAGGACATTTCCACTGTCTCAACCAGCAGTAGGGGGAAAATAAGGTTGATTGAATTTTCATTTTATTTCTGAAATGTTAGATAAGAGCAGCTAAGGCCTCACGCTGCTGTCCACATGGCGTCGAGATGAGATGGATTTTCAACGAATAACAACTCTTTTTTCTTCCTGTCAGATTCATGCACACTCAGGTTTATTGGCAGTAATGATCCCAAGTTACTCCCCGCTGACCAATCACATGTTAATGCCGTTCAGATGAAGGCAGGGGGGATCGGTTCCTTGGAGCAGAGATGAAGAGACGCTCTGGTTCCATTAGTTAGATGGTGTGAATGATAATATTCATGTTGACCTTTGACCTTTACGTTGGCCGCATTGAATCCGCATTGAATTCTTGCCGTGTTTTATTCGTATCGACATTCTAAAAATACAGATCACAAAAGTGTCCCATAATGTCCCGTCATAGCACATTCACTGTAGTATACACAGTATACTTAGTACCTCCTTCACTGCTGCATATTGGCACATAAACACTAAAAAAGGTTGACTGGTAATGTCAAATGCTATATATTCTTCTTTGTATGAATGTTGTTGACTGTGTCCTGTTCTGGTTAAATAAAAGTTGAATAAAAGACCAAAAAATAAAGTGTTATTATCTATTTTGGCATTTTTGTTACGGTTTCATTAGAAAATCTTTATTGCAAATGAACAACTTACCGGAGTTGAATATCATTCTGCAGAGTCAGGTTGTGTTTTTTTCTCTAATGAGCTGAATGTCTGGGTGTGTCCTGTGGGGATTTAAAAGCAAATGTCAAAGCACATTTCTTATTTTGCCTGAGGTACGCGTTTGTTCTTGTTTAAAAATCACCCCGGGCTGCGTTACCTTTGGAGGTCAGCAGCGTGAGGATCAGGGTTCTGGTAGCCGTGACAATTCACTTTCATTTCAGACAGCTGGTAATCCCACAATGCAATAAAACTGTCGGGGCCCTGCGTCTGGCTCCAGTCAGACCAACTTTACTCGCAAAAATGTTCAACCCCCCCTACATATTATTAAGTAGAATGTAAATCACAAAATAGACGTTTAAAGCTTTTATCTCCTTTCACTTGCAAGATTTGAGACGTCATTACGCAGCCGTTTGCCAGGAGAGCCTCAGTAATTACATAGGGAGAAAGAGTCATACGTGTTACAAAGAAGGATTGCATCTCAACCGAACCAAGACACCTTCGAGGACAGAGGTCACCGCGTCTGGTCAGGATGTGTTTACCTTGGAGAGAGAGTTTCAGCTGCGTGTCTCCCAGTTTACAAGTGATCTCACTGTTGGTTTCGGTCAACTTTTCAAAACAAATAAATGCGTTCTGGACTTTGCTTTTACTGTCTTGGACGCTGTTTTTTAAAGTCGAATGGAGAAAGGAATTTGAATTCTTGTTTCCCTCGTTCCGTAGAAGCCACTATGTACATGAGGGCAAATTGGGATGTTTTTTGGTGACAGCTAAATCTAGTTGTGGACGCGACATTTATCATCACAGTGTGAGCTGACATGGCTTCAAAGTTGTCAAAGAGTTAGAAACACAATTTATTTGATCAGATTTAGTCTGTAGGAGGGTTACTGCAGTTGCTATAAATAAACTGACTTACATGACTACCCACAAATTGACGAATTAAATCAAAACGTACGACAGAGACGACTGATGACTGACAACGGCAATGTTTACTTTTATTTTCCGACGTGACATTGACATGCAGCATCACAAGACGACGGTCTTGTGTTTGTTTGACCCTTCCAGCTACTGCACATCCACCCACTCTGCATGCACTTAATACCACGTGAGTTATTCTGTCTAATGCCTCGGACGAGTGGGCATTGTTTCAAGGTTTTTATGTTAAGGAATTGCATTCATGTTCAATTGCCTAGAAGATGTCCCACAGAAAAGAAAATGAGAAACATATTAATGACTTTAGTTTTATTAATACTGATCCATTTCAAACATGCGGCCTGAAACACTGAACCCTGACCCTCAGTCGACCTATTCACAATAAGTATAATTATAAGCAAGAACAGTGAGTCTTTTAGGGTAAACTGAAGGTGTAATGTATCAGTCTGTGCAAATACTCCATGCTGGGTTTCAGAGGCTGCATTCATACTGCTTCTGATTTGTAATGGGATTCCAAAACTTGGTTTTGGTGACATGTCAATCTGTTGTTCAACTTCAATTCATGGCAAAATGTAAGTGGGCCTATTTAATATTTCCACTTATTTTTCCAGTCTATTTGAAGTTAGCTCCACCTTTTTCCGAAAACCATGTATTGATGTAAGTATACACTATTGAAAGGGACAAAGCACCACAGTAAAAGAAGTAATGCTCATCATTATCTTTTGTCCCCTTTAAATGAATCAATGAGTCTCCAATCAACGACCTCAGGTAGTTGGAATTGATTGCTTGACGCTTTTATAAATGAGGCGAGGAGGATGTTGACTGAGGCCTTCGACACACATCGGCCTTCACCACCAGCATACTGTAATAACTTACATTAAGCAGCAGATGCTGAGTCTGCAAAAGTAAAAAGAAGGTCAGGCTGTGTTACTGGCAGAGGCAGAGGACACAGTCGCTCAGGGACGTGGGACTCATTTGAAAGAGTGAATCCTCCAGCTAGAGGCTGAAAGTGTGGGAATGTCCCTCAGGACTCTGTTGTCGTGGCGGTAAAACTGGTGTTAGCACGGCAGACCTACAGTACAATGTGCTGCAGGAATGCACTGAGCGGTCCTTGCGTACATAAGAGGCGCCACAGGGATTTCTGAGGGCCCCCCTTCCTCAGTGTGTGTGTGTGTGTGTGTGTATGACTGCTCAGGTGGTTAATTGGCTGCAAATCATTTCAGGGTCCGACTGTATCAGCGTCAATAAGCGTTTTCAAATAAAAATATGCCCTCTGCACGCTTGTTAATTTATTGTTACTTTGTTTTGAGGATCAGTGTAAAAACAGGGAAAGGGCCGGCATGTTTCTAAAGTACAAAAGTAGATGCAAGGAAAATGTGCCTTGAATACTAGAAGTCAAAAGTACTAAAATTAGTTATGCTGAATGATCCATTTCGGATTGCTTTATTTTGTACCACTGCATGTAGTGAAGGTGTCTCTCTAATACACTGCTGTTAAAGGTAGGATTCATCTTAATGAAACAACAAATGCACATGAAAGTATAATATTTCCCACTATGAGAATCAATGTATATAATCAATTTAAATATATTTGAACCTCAAATCCCTCCCAATGTCTAGACAAAAAGACACGACTTTAATTCATGTTTTACATCTTTTAAAATGCATTTCTATATATCCGCTATTTTTATTCCTCTAACACTTTCAAACCTTATCAGATGTGCCTATAGATGGCAGCCATGAGTTTCGCTGATCTGGAACCCTGAACACAAGCCTGTTGCACAAACTTGACATCAAGCACTCCCTTCTCTTTTTTGCATTTGTAACCTGAACGTGCACAGAGCGATGTGAAATGCTCTGGAAGCAACCAAACCACATCCACTGGCAGAACGGAGACACATCAACTAATAGAAGCATAATCATCTCAATCACAGCAGTTAGGATGTTGTCGCCTCCCTCCACCTCTCAACCTCCATGAAAGAGAAAGATGGAAGATGGAAGTAGCAGAGCTAAGAAGGAACATTTAGGCATGATTCAGGTCTATAAAACTGTATTGATTTGCTGCTCTCCTTTCTGCACAGTCCCTGCCTCGCCTATGCCAGGGTAATTTGCCCCCCCCCCCCAGGTCTAAGGTTGCATGTGAATTTTCTGTTGTGTCAGCTGAGTTTAATGCAGTGCATGCTTGAGAGGAGGTGAACTCTCATTATCGCACAATGCTTTAATTAAGCGCTTGCTGTCAACGAAAGCAGCATCTTTAACTCGTTTATAACTTCTGGTCGGCGTCTCAAAAACGGCAGTAATTCATCTTCCACAGTAGAGAGTGTGCAAACCTGTCACGCATGCAGCCGCGGCAGAAATCGGAATATGAAGGGACGCTTTTATTCAACATCAGACTGCCAGATGCATGGCTGTGTTTTCCTGGACCCTTAGTGTCCATATTAGAGGAATCCACACCTCGTGATTAAAATCCAGTGCCACGGCTGAGTGCCAGCGCAGGGAGGGGTTCATTGTTTATTTTGCGTGGGCGGGTGGCACTGACTTTCATGCAGGACGGTCATAGATTGTTTCTCACCACAGACTGGCAGTTAACATGTGCCTTTTTATTAAACCATAAACACAAACTCTCACTAAGTGCTTTTGCTGCCACACACTTCTTAATCTTAATAGCTGTTTGTTTTTCACCCCCACAAACACTTAAACAGACCATAATCTGGTGTCGTGCATAATCAAGTATTAGCATTCTTTTTCTGCCTTCTTACGAGCAGCCGATGTGCCCGGAAGGTCATTCAGGATGTAGAAAATGTAATCAGTAGGTGGCGCTGTGTATTTTATGTGCATTAATGATGTGGTTTGTTTTGTGGTTTGAAGGCCCTTTCCCCGTGGAGGAAAACTCACAATTTCTATTAAAGGGCAAAGGCAATGTTGTTCAGATCTTAAGACTCTGGGAGATACCAGGTGGTAATGAGTGGAGGGTGTTCTTTACTTTAGGACAACTTTTATAAAATATGCGTGCATAAAATAATAATATAGTAAGAGAGAAAGTAGTTGAATGATTGTATTGTTTGTTTCTGTGCATATTGCTGTATATTGCTGTAAGGTCAGGCTATAGGGTCACACTTCCTCTAGTGTGGTTGATTTTTAGATTGGCGCCAGGTGCCGGCTATATAACGCTGCCTATAAACACCTGGTCGGTTCGCCCCTTACCTTTAACTCAAGCCTCTGGTGTCAAAAACTGCTAATCTATCATTTTAACAGACTAAAACCACCGCATTTTTAATCATAGCAAAGTGACTGCTGGGAGCTAAGTTGCTAACCTTGAATGTATTGAGTCCATTGAGGGACCTTTTGTGTCATTTCCTCTCTTTCTACTCTCGCCCCTCATTTCCTGTTGTCACCACTGTCAGATGATGAAAACTACCTCTGAGAACCCAACCCATCCACCAACGCTTCACGACCTGAGAAAGTTGATCTCACGGAAAGTTGTGCCGATCCGGCAGCCGGTTGCATCATTTTGTATTGACTTGCTGTCTGTGTAAAAGCAAGAGGTCTCTATGAGCGAATACATTTTCAGACTAGTATTTTAACTCAGAACGTTTGTGTAGATCTTTCAAATTTCAAGTTGTCCTAAAAACTCACACAAAGTGAGTGAGTTTTCAGTGGTTACTTGGGTGTGGCCTTTTGGTTCTGCAAAAACAACGATGAAGCTTTGTGTTTCGTTCATGAAAACCAGGTAAGTATTCATCATATATCAACATATCATATTTCCTTAATGCGTCATTGATGGTGACAATCATATATAATATAATAATATTTCTGTTCTGAAGACTTTATTTCAGCCTGAAGGGCTTAATTTCTTTGGATGGGCTTCAGTAACTGACCCTTCCCCTGATGGGAGTTGTACAGGTTGCATTAGCACAGACGTCTGAAGCCAGGACGGTTGCCAGGACGGGTTGCCAGGTCCAGAGGGGTGCACAAGGCCTGCCATGCTCAGCACGTCCCAAACAACCGGTGCACGAACCAGAGCCATCTGCCGTCCATTTCACTTACATTCTCACTTTTCGCTTATTCACCCCTGGAACGAGACGAATCCACCCGTCCTCACACGAGCCACCAAAGCGTCGGGTTCAGTTGGCTGGGCTCACTTTGGATTTTTGCCTGAGAAAAAGAGCTCCACTTCCCTGAAGCAGTGTCATTTATCATAAACCCTCTTTCAAGCTCGATGCGCTACTTACTGTAATAAGCCGGTTCCCCTCTCCACTCTCCATGAGTGTCTCTGAATCATTTGCATCAACTAAATAACCATTAAGCACTCAGCAGTTCGACCTCAACAGTTAAAGTACATAAATGGCTCATGACCTGAACATCACATGCATCATCACCAAGACTGCACATCACTGTTTGAGTGATTCCCGTGAACCAAGTAACCATTAAGCACTCACTGCCCCAGCCATTAAAGCCCACTGGAGATTGATCAGATAAAGACAAAATTCCACGGGATTTCCTAGCGCATCGCGAGAAGTGCCAGTGTGAATGCGGTTGATGACCTTTCAGGAAAGAAACAACAATCAATATTTCAGTGTGAGTCACCTTGCGCTATAAAAGCACAGTAGAATCAGAATCAGAATCAGTTGTGATTAATCAAGAATCACAACTTCTCAACGTGAGAATGTTTTCTCTCACTTCTTCTCGTACTCTATTAAGAGATGCACTTAGAGGCTGTCAGACAACGACACATGAACAGTCATGAGATGATTCATTATGGACTTTTCAAAACAAGGTCAGGGTGTTTTGTGAATGGATTCACAAAAGTCGTGTCCTTAAATGCATCATTTGATGAAACCTTTTGTAAACTTCCTTTCTAATTAATTAATACCAAACTATTCTAAAACAAATAGCAAATAGAAACATTATCCTGGAAAATAATGACAACCAAACTGTTTTTATAAATATTTTATGCAGTACTGAATTGAATGCATTTGTTTTTTCGCTGAGGGTGCAATGAGACAAGTGATACCACCTTGGTGTTTATTTGGATTTAGTACCATCAGACGTTAGCTTAGCTTAGCATAATAAGCGAAAAGCGGGGGGGAAACCTGATTAAACTGCAACTTATTTCTTTTTGAAATGTGAATATTCAATAATACAACATGTCTTTATCGATGATAGTAGAATCATTTTGTCTCCAACAAGACTTTCTGCCCTCTCTCGGTGCCGCAGACCACACATGTGAATTTCAAACGTGAATGGTATTAAATTGGGCTTTAAGATTAAGCTGGAGAGGTGCAAGCTGATGGTAATTATATGGTTCCGATCTAATTCTCTATTTATTCATTTCCATCTGTATACAAACGCCAGCTGTGTGAAGTGATTCACATAAATAGTGACAATCAATCTTTCTGTCAGTGTGGAACTCATGTGTGGGCGGGGCTGGAGTGTCATAACTCTTTAAATAAATAACACATGGAAGAGATGGTGCAGATGATCAGTGAGCTGGGATGATACGGTCCCACAGAGTTAAATAGGTTACCAAGCAACCTTCACAGGTTGGCTCGCCCGTGCATTACTGTAATGCACACACAATATTGGACATCAGTGAAATCTATAGGTACCTTGTTTATGAAATGTTAACAAGTCTAGGTCAGTAAAACACAAACAGTAAGGCACTGACTCCTTCTCCAAACTCAGCTACATCTTGAGGGATTAAGTCACTACAGCTCATAGTTTTAAACCAGCTGGTTCAAAAGTCGTTACAGACCACAAAAAAAACAATTGTATCTGCAGCGTCATTTCATTCACTCTCATCATCCTGTGGTCTCGATGACTAAAAACTAAACTTAACCTCCCCCTCATAGACCAGCCTGAAATGCTGTGTAATGCTGAGCCCCGTGCAAAATATGCTTTCTCACCCACATTTGTTTCTGACTGGAGACTTCCTTGCAGGGTGACAAATTTGTCGAAAAAAAAAAAATTGCACTAACTCAAAGTGAATTAGTGGAACATTATGTAATAAAACAATACACAGAAGTGAGTGATTTCCCAAACTGCAGACGGGCTGTCGCCGAGTGCCCCGGCAGGGACAGGACGGTGTGGGTGATGTATGGTTTACCACTTGCTGGGGCGCCCTGCTATATGAGGTGCCTGAGTAACTGAACAGACACAGCGCATGGCGACTTGGAGAAATTACACAGTGAAGAAAAAAACAGAAGTCCATTTATTGTTTCAGAAAAGCAAAATGGAGAAGCGGTTTGACAAACCTGACAAATCCTACTGTGTGTGTGTGTGTGTGAGAGTATGTGTGTGTATGTGTGTGAGCTTATGGACCAGATATGGGTGTGCAGCAAACGTGCACCCAAGAAGGTAAAAACATCGGTCTCAGCTGTAGAGGGTGTATACACATAACCATAAACCACAAGACACACACACACACACACACACGCACACACACACACAGGCTTTAAATACCTTTTTGCCTTAGATACTGTCAGATCAATGCGACTGTGTTTCACTCAATGACGCCAGCATGGGACACTCAGGGCTGTTTGTTTGGTTTTTTGTCCTAAATGTTGCTCACTGCTTGGAAATCATGGGTAAGTCTGCAGGGTTACAATCTGTCTGTGACTGTCAGCTGTTTATGGGCTTATTTTACTGGTCCTCAAGGTCGTGTTTAACCTGTGGCAGTTACACTAAACAGTGCTGCTGGTTTTCCTATGTGATGAGTCCAATTACCAAGGCACCTAGGCAATAAAGCCACGTGCCGCATGTATCTTGAACACCCTAAATGGTAACTATTTTTGCTAAGTAAGTATTTCGCTGACGGGCAAGTTCGCATTGTCACTCCAGCTGTCACTTCATCATTATTTAGTAAGGGCGTCACCTAAAACCACATTAGTTCCCTTTACAGCCTTTAAAAGTTAATATATGAGGGCCGTTAAGGTTTTCTTTTGAGCGAAGGAGAAACCCGCTGCAGTCTAGAGTTCAGATTTTCTACTCAATGTTTTTGTTGTTTTTCTCTTTGCTTCTGCTGTCTCTGGGTCTAAAAATGTTTGAAAACCAACAAAAGCTGTTTCTCAAAGTTGAAAGTCTTCTTTGTTTACCACATCCCCAGTCTGTGAAGAAATACCTGCTTTGCACCACTGGTGAACGGCTGCTGTTTGGTGAGAAAAAAAAGAAGCCTCTGGGGCTCAGAAAATATGGTGCAATGCATGAATCTTTTTTTTTCTCTCAGTTATTACTTAGTCCCTATTCTTAAGGTGTTCCTTTTACGTGGTTGGCTGGCATTTAGTTTGGCAAACACCTGCAAGGGCAATTGAATTATAAACCCACAAGGCATGATTGAAATGATGCAGCATATTTATTTCTCTCCCTGTGTGTCCTTCCCTCTTAAAAGGCTCTCCACATTGTTTCCATTTGCTGTGATCTATAGTAAGACCAACATCGTTTCAGCTTTCACCGTGTTTGATATAAACATCTGAGTTTCTACTGCAGCGGCCGGCTGTAAGTTATGTGGTTTTCCATGCCGCACAGCAGCATCATTATTTTACTCATCGTGTACCTAAAGCCGAGGTTCTTTGCTTCAGCTGCCTCATGGGCCATACCGTGTCCTCAAGTGCACTTTGATGAAGTCATTGCAGGAAGAAGAATTATGGAGCTTTGCATGCATTGCACACTATTCTTTCTGCAAGTGTTAAAAACCCGTCATCGGCTCTACGGAAACCTCCTCTTGCTGTGGCTCAGTTCTGAGCAGTGTGGAGGGTTGTTGGTGGATGGATGGATTAGGGCGTAGCTTTTGGACTGTTTTCATTTCATTAACATAATGGAGTCCTCTGATAAATATACATTGTGGGGCCAAGGTTGGATTTTGTAAGTGTCATTGTGTGCACAACGTCAATCCCTTTTTACAGTGCTTTGATTATTAGCGTTTTTGAGCCAAAGCTCTGTGTTGGAAAGCCACGCTAGCAGCACGGACGGAACCGTCTGCCAGTTGTTGCCCGACAGTGAAGGTGTCTAACGTTATCTGCCAGACATGAGTGTGTCAGCATTGTTGTCAGCGGGTTTGCATGGCTGGAGACCCTCACCCTGGTTTTTGTTGATTAGTCATTGACACATTCTAATAATGATAAAATGACCGAGAACCCCGTCACCACTGAGCCGGTTAGTCGTTCTCATCCATCACAGTTCCGCTCAACTAGTGAAAGCCGGTAGGATGAGAAGAAAGAGCTCAACAAAGGACATCTATCAACATGCTATCTGTCGGGGACAATCACGCCGCGTCCCTCAAACATTTCTGCTCTGCTGGCGTTTGCAGTTTGAGGGGCGTTCAGGTGAATTTATTACCTCATTGGGACTGAAGGTTTCACTGTTGTGTGTCACAGGTCTGGTTGGAGAGAGGATCCATGAAAACATCACAGCAGTCCTGGGGGAGGACGTCTACCTGAGCTGTACTTACGTGGGTGAGAGTGAGATCCAGGACGCAGAGTGGAAACGCCAGATCAACTCCAAAATGAAATCCAAGCGACTGGCCGGATTTTTTAATGGCGAGCCATTTAGCCGCGATGGCATCTCAAAGCCGGACTCTCTCACCAACCTCACAGTTAAGATGAAAGTGTCCAGTGTAGAAGTGGAAGGAGAATACATCTGTGAGTTTGAGGCTCAGGAAGAGCCGTATTACGGCAGTGTACATCTCACTGTAGTAGGTAAGTCAATCCAACAACCTATTATTTTCTTTGCATCTCCACAGTGAGAAAGAATGATCCTAATGGGATTTCCATAATTTAAAATAATTCTAAATGGTCGAATTGCATTTTGATTTAATATGGGGATAATCAATCTTTGACCAAAGACACGCCGATGTCTTGTCCAAGCACATTGACATGTTTACTGCATTCATTCACAGCCCGGCCTGACATACAGATGCTGGTGAAGGCAGAGACCATCAACGGCTCCCATTACCAGTCGGTGTCGTGCTCCGCGGCCGGTGGGAGGCCCAGACCTCAGATCAGCTGGTTGGTCGCCGGCCTTCCTCCGTCCCATGACCCTTTTGCTGTGGAAGTGAGTGAAAGTGTTCACTCAAACGGCACCTACACAGTGAGCAGCATCCTGCGCTTCCCCACCCACCTGCAGGATGAGGACAGCGTGACTTGTGTGGTCCATCACCAAACCTTGCCGGAACCAAAACTCACCTCGGCCAGGGTGGAAACCTACAGTAAGCTCACGCTCACCACCGAGTGTGTCCGTGTTGTTGGAGGGGGACACGTTGTCTGCCGCATTCAGCAGTCTCAGTTTTGCGATCATGCATCATGACTCAGCATCTCACAATACAATAAGGTTCCTCTGCTGATTTTTCACACTGGCCATTGCTTCCCACTCTGCTCCACATACACAACGACAGACCATAAATCACACAATGCACTTTATTAACGTGGGAATGCTCTCTCTCACTGACGTCAAGCATATGGAACACCACAATGCAGCAATATGCCAGTGAGTAATTAATACCATCAGCGTGCATTTTGATGAATACATTTCTCTCGTGAAATTTGATTTTTTTTCTCACAAACTGCTCATGTGTGAGTAAAAACCTTTCATGTCCCTCACTCCCACAACGTTTAGAACTTTAACACACAATCTATATATATATATATATATATATATACATTTTGCATTGACGTGTTTCTGCTGCCCTCACGTGGCTATACCAATTTAAATATATAACTATATATACAGTACACACATACATGCATATGTATCAGTCACCCAGGCTGGCAAGAAAGAGCAAGTAAAAAGAATCTGTCAGAAGTTTGGTTTTCACTCTAACTGACCCAGCAAGGCTCAAGTTCAACCACCCAGCGTGGCTCTGGTTCCTGTGTCTCTGGCACAGAACAGACAAAATAGGTCACTTGTAACAAACCAAGCAAATGCACTTATGTGGTGCTGCATCTCACCATTTAAACGCCCTCCTTTTTCAAAGGGAACCATGGGAAGTGCAGAGCATCTGTGGCAAGCTGCACGATGTAAATATCCCATTAGCACAAGCCCTGCCAGCCAGCTCATTTGTCCGTGACACATTCACACCCCACTGAAGCTGCGCAGCTTCAGTCATTTTCCAGCTGCAGTGGCTAAATTCACAATAAACTATAGGCGTCGATGGATGACATTTTTAGAGCCAAAGTGCTTAAACTCACTTTAATAGCACATACCCCTCCCTAACACGCGAGCTCGCTTCTCTTTCTCTTTCTCGTTGAGGACGGCTGGGTGCTGTGTGACACCACAACCGTTGTGTATTTGATAATAGACTCTGATCTCTGCTGATTCCCTGCATTAAAGCCCGTGATTCTCTCAACGTCTGTTGGCGAGCAGCTGGAATCTGTTCTCAGCTGCAGCCCAGCCAACAGATGGGACAGGTGCCTGAGTCAGCACTCTCCAAAGCCCGAGCCGAAGCCCTGTACGGCTTGTGCTAAGCTCATCCGGCCCCCGGCTTCCTATTCAACAAAAACACCCTGAATCTCCATTTCATATGTGACTTTTAGATTTGCTGAATGAAACGTCAGACACTCGAGAGAGAGAGAAAAAAAAAACTCTTTTCGCCTTTCTTCCCGCTCTAATAGCGAGGCCGAACGTGAGCGTAAAAGCAGAGATGGTGCAGAAAGGAGGAGTGGAGTTCTGGGTGGTCTCGTGCATTTCATCGGGAGGGAGACCTGACGCTGACATCGCCTTGGCTTTGGACAGCGGCGAAGAGCTGCAGGGAGAGAACGTTACGAACTCACACATGCAGACGAGTTCAGTTCTCCTCCCTGTAACGGTATATGAGGGCCACAATATCACCTGCGCCTTTGACCACCCCAAATTCACGCACCATGTGACACGTGTCATAGCGCTGCCGTCTTTTTGTGAGTATTAGCAGTGTCTCACCTGAAATGACTTGGCTGATCCTCCGGAGGTAGAAGTTTCATAAAAATGTGCTTTATTATTATGCAGATTTGTCAGAGGTGGGAAGCGACAGTGATGACCTCCGAGCGGCTGAACCTTTAGAGTTGCAGGAAGGACGGACGGACGTTGTCATCAGCCTGCCCGTCACTGGCAACGTGCCACATTACAACGTTACCTGCAAAAAGTACCCGTAACTGTACTTATTATTCTTTTTTTTTCTTTAGTTCTCTTGTTTTTCCGTTCGGTCTGGTTTTCTTTTTATCTTGAGAAAAAAGGAGAACAACATGGGGAAACGATGTGTACCTTGTGAGGATGTGTTGACTCGTTTGGTGGCACCAAACCACAGGTGACAGACGGCAGGAATCAGATACCAACTTGTTTCCTGACTGAGAGTCATATTTTCTACCTCGGGTGATACACTACAACTGAAACATGGAGTCTTCTTTGTATTCTTACTTGTATTTCCCTCCAGAGACGACGGCCCCTTGCCTGACGGTGTTGAGCTGTTTGGCAGCAGCCTCACTCTTCAGGGTCCTCTGGAGCTTCAGCACGCCGGCCTGTACGAATGCTTCTTCTCCTATCACCACGTTAAAGCAAACCTGACGATCCGTGTCACAGTTAAACCTCAACGTATGCTGCCTGGTAGGTGAAACTCTTCTTAAAAGACTTTCACGGGCCACATTTCCACATCGCGTGACCGTGAGACATCAACATGGAACCTTCTCTCCTCCCAGTTGCTCCAACAATTGGAGTAGACTTTCGGACTGAAGACGGACACAGGCTGATAGAGTGCTCAGCAGCAGATGCTGTACCTGCAGCCAACATGTCCTGGCTTCTACCAGAGGGTTCGTCTGGAGTTTCTTGGTTCAATTTCACTTCTCATAATGGAAGCCACTCCGTCAGGGGAGTTTTACTCCTCCCTGCCTGCTCGCCTTGGGAGCTCACCGCAGAGTGTGTAATAAATCACCCGGCGTTCGAGGGGCCGGCGAACAGAAGCATCACCCTCCCTCCCTGCGGTATGTTCGACAAATCAAATCAAATTTTGTCTGAGGAGCGGACGTTTTTTGGCCGCACAAGCGCGGTCCGATTTCCATGTTATCTTTCTTATCTTCTCAAAAGAAACCCCCTGGCTTCCTGTGGTGTTTTAAACTCCTTCTTTCCCCACGCAGCCTGCCCCGAAATCACCATCAACTCGAGCACTGAGTGGACGGACGGCGAAGAGTTCACGAAGGTGGACTGCTCCGTGGAGAGCGTTGCCCCGGCAGCAACCGTGAGGTGGCATGTTGGAAACAGCAGCAGCATCGGTTACCTGTCTGCGACTGAGGTCCGGCCCGATGGTTCGGTGCGGGCCCGGAGCTCCGCGCGTGTCCCGTCATCTTCGTGTTGTGGTCAGAATGTGACCTGCACAGTGGAGCATCCAAGCCTGGAGGCACCAGAAAAAAGAACAATGCACATTCTTTTGAACAGTGCGTGAGTTCTTTCTTCAATCTGTGACTCATACTAACTCACGCAGCTGCTTATCCTCTTCCTCTTTGTCACCCCTTGTTTTCTTTTGCAGAAGCCCCCCTGCTGGCTGTGTCTCTGGTGAGACAGCAGGAGTCTCCTCTCTGGCTGGCGGTGTGTGACTACAGCGGAGGGGGCGTTGGGCCTGACCTCGCCTGGGTCCTTCCCGAGAATGCCAAAGGCCAAACATCCCTGCATTCAGAGCATGAGGGCTGTGTCATCAAAGCCAGGCTGACTTATCAGTTTCCTCTGGCCCTTCATGAGGGGCAGGACCTGACCTGTGCGTATCTTTTGGAACGGGGAGTGACAGAGAAAAAGACCATTCACATCCCCAGATACTGTGAGTTTAGAATCGATACCTGCACATTAAAGTTGCACCAAATTTAGTGATTCACGTGAATTGATTCTGCGATATGTAGATTCAAGGTTCAGCTTCATGGTTAAATGGGCTTTTCTGCAGATATCTCCTCCGTCAGAGTCTTAAATCACACGACTCGTCTGCAAAGCCGCTACGTTGGTGAAACCATCACGCGTAGACTGGCTCTCAAGGAAAACCATCACAACCAAAGAGTGCTGCTCCGAGTCGAAGGCAACGTGCCAGAGTACAACCTCGTCTGTGAAAGGTGATGCAGCCACCGTTATCTACCACCTGATGAGGAGGCAGCTGTGCGCACAGTGTACAGTAAAACATGAAGGCTTTTCCCAGTTGTAAGGAGCTATCACACCAAGAGCTATCAGCCTGGAGATGTTTCCATGACAGGCATATCACCCAGAATAACTTTAGGTTTAGAGATAATTTGTAATCCCATCAATGTGGGTACTGCAGCCCTTTGGGTAAAACTACACACACACACATTCTCTTGTGAATATTCACCAGAAGACCAAACGTGTTCAAATCCACAGCTGGAAATAGACCCCAACTAATGCACATGTACTCCTATTATGTATTTGAATAACTTTTCAAAAAAAAAATAAGAGTGATGTACTCGACAAACAAGTTAACAAACAAATTGAACTTCATATTATGGCGCAAACTCCAACATCCATGTCTAAAGTGTTGGAACAGATGAGCTGTAAACAGAGTTTAAAGCACTGACTCATATAACGTTGGATTATGTCTTTGTGAGTGATTTGTTCGGAATGAGAAAAATATAAAATGCTCCTTCTGAGACAAATTCAGCTCAAAGTGACTTGTGTTACAGGAGCGATGGCGCATTTGCCCAAATGGAGGGTGATGCGATGGTCTTCCAGTCCCGGCTCACGGAGCGGGATGAAGGCCTGTACAGCTGCCGGGCGTCGTTTTATCACCACACGGCCACCGTCCACATTCAAGTGGAATTCACCAGCGAGAAACAGCAGCTCGGTGAGTACGGACCATGTTGTGTTTGTTCATCTACAATCAGAGCGACTTGTGTACTCAGTACATTCCGATCGCATCAACATGCTGAGGAATGCTTTTCATTATGAAGTTTGCTGCGACTTTAAAAAAAAATACATTCGTGGCTTTAACAACTGTGTCCGTGTGTGTGTTTTAGCTCTTGCTGTAGTCGTCGGCCTTTCTTCGGCCTTGGCCGGCACCCTCGTCCTCGTCCTCACCTCCTGGGTGTGCTGGTGAGTTAATCACCTGCACAGGTAACGGTGGTTGCAGCACGGCAGGTGACGCGTAGACCAGTGAGAACGGCGCTGGCGGTGGCACAGAACACGAGACAAACAGGATGCGCGGATCGTTAACCCGAATGACCAAAAAACCCCAATCTCATGCTGTTATTCACAAACAGGAAGCAGTGTGGCAGAAGGCAGACAGCTGCCTCTGCGCCGCAGCCCTGTTTTGCAGACAGGTAACACATTGTAGATGAACAGATTAATGATTCCAGTTTCCTGCTTTGGCTTTTAGCAGTGTTATTTCTGGCACTTTCAGCAGTCGGCTGCTGTTTGTTGGGCCAATTATGGACCAACGCCACATCAAGAAAGCAAAGGTCAAAAGTTCACAAGTCCACTACTTCAGAAGTATAATAAAATTCAAACTGCCAGTCACCATGAGGAAAGAAATAAAACCCATCTCTTCAGCGTGTCACTCGTCTTTTACGACTGATGTGGGACATCTGTCACAACCCTAGAATCGTTTAATGGCTTCTGAGTGCAGAACTTTCCACATATTTCCTGTTCGCTGCCAAATCTAAGTTCAGGCCTGGATGTAAATGAAGCCACACAGTGAAGCACAACAGCAGTTCAGAAGCTGCCTCAGTAGGCCCACTTCTCTGGTCAGAACATTTAGTCAAGGTGCCATTGTGCTCTTATCCCCGGCTGTGATGGGCGGGTCCTGTCAGGCTAATTTGGGAAGGTCAGTCACACGACGTACAACAGGCGAAAACATGACTCCCCAGGAGAAAAGCTATTTTGGAAACACCGTCAACCCCCCTTTGCAACCTCTCTTCCAGTACTGGGGACACTTTTTTTGACGGCCGCGGGTCTTCGTTGCGTTGATGTCTCTAAGGTCCTCGTGTACAAAGTTAGCTGCTGCGTCTGACGTGAGATCAATGGCGAGGGCTCAGGTCACCCCTCGCTGTTTCCATCCATATTCCTGAAGCACAACGCGGTCACGCCTGCAACTTGTTTGTCAGGTTAAATCACAGTGCCATCTAGTGGTAAAGTTCAACACTACAATCTCCTTTAAAAAAAGTCAATAATTCACATAAATTATTTCTTTGTTGTTTTACAGCAAAATACATAGCCGGTCCCATTATAAGGTAAGACCAAATCCAGTTAAGATGAAAGCTTGTTTTCCTCCAGAAAAAAAAAGTTTTCATTGGGAATATTATTTTTCTATTATCCAAATCTAAAAACAGCAGTCCCTCAACCAGTTGACTCTCTCTCTCTCTCTCTTTATATATATATAAATTCAGAAAAAGGAGTCTCTCGCTGCGTTGACATCTCTGATGCAAGAGCCCGGCTCCCCTGAGGTAAAGAAGTCAGCAGTGACGGAAAACAAAAGCGAGGAATATGGTCCGATGGTCAGCTACTCCATTGTCTTTGACATCAAGAGTACAGTGTGAAGATGAAAGGACTTTTGATTGACATTCTGCTTTGCACTGTGAACAAAGCTATTGATAAAGGCTTGCTGGAACTGCAGTGTATTTTTAGCATAAGACGTGAAATAATCCTTTTTATGTACTAAAATGTGATTTAATCCTAATGAATTTGAATGATTTCAATGTATTACTTCAATGTATTTGTCAATAAAATCATTTTAATATAAATGTAAATTGCTGTTTGTATCAAGTTGTTACCACGTAACTGGACCAAAACAATCTCCAGATAAAGATAACTGTAACCGTAGCCTCCCACCATCTGAACCTCGTGATATCTTTGGTCATCTAAATCAGTGAGGACCACCTGCTGTGGCAACCAGAGTTAAGTCTATGAATACAGTCTCTTACAGCTCATGAACCACCCCCCCACCCCCCACCCACCCATCCATCCACCACACACACACACACACACACACACACACACACACACACACACACACACACACACACACACACACACACACACACACACACACACACACACACTGTTACACCCTCTTGTGGCAAATTGTCACACACACAATTGAGCAAAACAGGTTTTATTCTAGACCACAAAGTACAAATCAAAAATCTATTTCTTTTCAATGTCCCTCTCAGATCAAAATAAGAGTCAGTCAGTCCTCCTGCACTGTAAAGCATACAGTCATGAAACATTTAAGAGTAAATTTTATTTTTTATTCGACAGGATGAACTTTACTAAAATGGTAGCCTGCATATGTTTAGGCTTTCTTTGAAATAAAAAATGTTTTACTGATAAGCTCATATCTACATTGATGTATGAAAAACAATGTACAATTAATGCAGAAAACTCAGCTGTCAAATCTGTGAATTACAGAGGCTTGAAAGTGTGGCAATTAAGAACAATACATTTAGACACAAATGTACAACTGCTGCTTTGGAAAACGGTAGATTGAAGCAGAACATTCAAACACACTGCTTCAAAAGTCCATGAAGTCCTCCCACATACATTCATCTTTTCTTGTAGAGACAGGGCCTCAACTGCAGTCCAAATTTCTTTATGCTTTCTGGAGCATCTTGCACCTTCACTAATTCAAAGGAGTAGAAATGAGTGCCCTCTGTGGACTATAGCGAGACAAGAAAAGAAAACACAAACCACTCTGTCAGTTCCAAATATTCACATCAGATAGATTAAGGTATGGTTAAGATCTTAAGATTGAGCCTTGAAATGTACATACAACTTACATATATCTTACAGTTATCTTGGATGTTTGTTGCAAACAACAAACCAATTTACGGAACATATTTTGTGCATGCAACACTGACCATTTGCTTTATTAGAGTAAGCATTTCATTTGCATGCGTCAATTTGGTCTATGTATGAGAAAGACCAATAAGGACTTTTGTTGTCTCACCTTGGTCGACATCTTGAATCCCAGACTTGTCAGCGCAGTGACAAAGTCCCGCACGTTCTCGAACCTGCTCGCCACTTCTGCTATTTTCAGGACACCCCTGCAATAATTGTGCAAATCGGTTGTCCAGACATGTGCTGTACATGCGCATCGTCATTATTCTTGCTTTTACAAAATCAGTGACATATCTCACCCTCTCTTTAACACGCGGTTGGCCTCTGCTAGGAAATCGGCCAGGTTGGTCCCCATGAGAGAAAGGCAGAACACAGCGATGTCCACGGAGCCGCCACGAAGCGGCACCTGCACAGAGGGAAGGCCTTACGTTTGCTAACAATCGCACGGAAGTGGAGGATTGGCGTGCAGGGAAAAAAAAGAAAACGACACTCACGTTGGCCATGTCACAGACCGTAACGAGATCGCAGGCGGCGGCCAAGTCGAAGCTGTGCACTTTGTTCTTCACGCTGCGCGCGATTTTACAGTCGCCACAACCAAAGTCTGCCACCACCAGAGAGGGAGGTCTGAAATAAACGGCAGATATGAGGAGTTTGCAATTACAGCATATTAAACTGAAAGTAGCAGCTCGCCTTTAAAGGGAATCAATACGGTGTTGAGGCTGCTCTGTAGTTCATAGGACCACTAAACAGGGAAAGCTGTTGATCTTCTCCCGTAACTGCTGACATAAACAAAGCGATCTTCCCACAGCAGCCAAATGACGCATCGAATCCACACCCACAGTGCAGCGTAGCCTCCTGCATTATTCAGCGCTGACAGTTCTCAGCAGAGTAATGGAGGATATTTACTGTGATAATCCAAGTTTTGGACCGTCGATAAGAAATGGTGTGGACATTAAATAGTTTTTACGGTTTTAGCAGTTGAGAGAGACGGTCCTGTTGATGTGAAAAAAGCGGACCTAAAGAGGTGTGTTTGTCACTCTGCATTTTATCAGGCTATATTGATCAATGAGAGCATCTAAATTTAGTCTATGTGGTGAATCAAATCAAAACATAGTTGAAAATATAATCGTGTTGTTTGGTTTTCCAACATGTATGTGTATATGTGTTGATCCTCTGCATGTGTGTTATAACTAAATCTCAGCTCAAGATGAACTCTTTGTAGCTTCAAACTGCATCCTATGGTCGTCTTCGGCAAACGTACTTGGCTCGAGCGACCCTACGCCAGAAGTGTGAAATTTAATTTGGTTGCGAAGGAGATCCGGTCACGATTGTCAGAAAGTAAAGTGTTTTGGAGACAACAGAACACAGTGATAACATCTCACTTCTGTCGGATGAAGGAGATGATGGCGTCCACCGGGTTGGCGGGCCATCTCTGAACCTGCGCCGTGTATCCTCTGTGGTAGATCCCGAAGGCCTCGGGGTCCTGCTGGAACATGCGCTTCGCCTCGCCGCTGGACGTGCTGTACAAAACCTCATTGATGTATCGGAAACGGGCAGAATCCAGTCGCTGCTCCACGCGGGACCTCAGCGAGGCGGCGCGGTCCTGTTTGGCCTCCTCTTCTTCTACTGCAGGCTCATCGTTCGTCTCAGCGGGACTCTGCTCTTGGACCGGCTCTCGCGTTTTGATCAATTTCCGCAGCTTTTCTCTTTTCAGAATCTCTTCTTTGCTCAGCTCAGGTTTTAGTCTTTTTACTGGTGACTGTTGCTGCTCACCTGCGATCTTCACTTTCTGTTTTGATCCAGAAGCCAAAGACTTATTTGCGTCTTTTTTAACTTTGGCGCCAATTGGCTTCTTTTCCGCTCTGAGTGCATTTGTGTCTGGTGCGCCGGATGAGTCTTTATCCACTTTTGTCTTTTCCAATTTCTGGGGTTTTCGTTTCTTTTCATTTTTCTTGGCTGGTGTCTGACCATTGATGTTTTTATTACTACGTGAATCTAGTTTGACTTCCTCCTTCAGCTTGTGTTGCTCGGCACAATTATTGATTTCCATCTTGGGCTTATCCTGACTGTATTTATTTTTACATTTCCTCTTGTTCTTCATCTTGTTTTTCCACTGTTGTCTGCTCAGTTTCTCTGTGTTGTCTGGTTTGGATTGGATATTATTTCCGTTGGTCGTCTCTTTCTCAGATGTTGTTTTTAACGTCAGGTCAGCTTAATGGAGGAAAGAAAACATTTAGATATTAACAACTGTGAATATCAACACGGTGTGCTTATTGATCCGGTGAATACTTTTCAAAATGTGAATAAATTCCAGCTAATTACTCACTTAATGTGTTTTCTTTCTTCCTCTTTTTTATTGCGGGTTTCTCGTTATTTACAGTCGGATCCAAGTGTCCATTGTTTGGCTGCTCTCCTGTTGTCTCTGCTTGCTTTCGCCTCTTACTTCTTTTCTTCTTTCTCTTGGTGTGTGATGGGACCACGGCGCCATCGCTGTCGCTGCCCTGCTGATGGTCGTCGTTCTTCCAGTCTGGCACTGAGCCCAGAGTCTGGAGGGTCCGCAGGAGGCTCTTCTTTCCAACCAACTTGGACTGATCAGGGGATGAATTCAGATCACAATAAGCCCTTCCATTGAAACATGCAGCCTAATGTCGCAGACTGCTAATCAGAAAAAAGTGTTTCTTTTTCTTTGTGAATGGGGAGTGAGGGGGGGCGTTGTACTACAAATTACATTTCTGTGTAATGTATTCCATTTCCAGGACGTGTATGAGATGCAGAGCTTGCTCAGGCAAACATTTTAGAGTCATTATCTTGTGTGTGCGTGTATACGTCAGCAGATTTAGATTACTATATTTTTCATTTATCTCCTCCTTTGTAGCAAATCTAACTTATTTGAACTTAAAAACAATTATTTATTGCACTGCTTGATTGTTCCAAAAATGAGATAATCTAAAAGAATCTACAGAATATCAGCAGTTAGATACATTTCCAGGCTGCAGTCTGTTCTTTCACTGCGTATGTTGAACTTGCACACTCAGGTTAACAAATTAAGCCTCATATCATTATTGGTGTTACAATTAATGGTTATTCTAACACGACTTTTACATTCAAGTTACCTTGACATCCGCGCGGCTGGTCGTCTTCTGTGTGTTTTTTCCGAGTACAGTTTTGCTCAGGACTTGAGCGTCTTGTTCGTCACTCCAGTCTTCATCCTCATTAAACATGTTCCCGGCAGGACTGTTAGAAACAAACGTAACGTAACGTGAATTCACTGCTGAAGATGAGAAGACAAACTGTGCTACCGCAGCGTTACCTTCTTCTCCATCGACACGCTAACTCGGCTAACTCACCAGTTTGTCTCCAACCAGAAGATATTTTACAAGTCAAACAGCTTGTTTCGTTGATGGCGGTGCTTGTATAAACAATTGTTTTTGTAACGAACGTGTAAATATGTCTGATAGCTGTAAAAAGATTGTCAAAGGCAAAAGCCACGTTGGTTGATCTCATGTGCGTAAAGGAAGCAAAACAGAACTACAGTCGGATGTTGATGACGTAAGCGCAGCATTGCTTTGTGGGACGTGAAGTTCTTAGAAACTACAAACATAGATGAACCTTAACTTCCTGCTGTTCGGGATTTGTAGAACAACACTGAACTAAGCTAACGTTAATTGGTATCATTAATATAATAACTATTATTATTACAATCGTCATCATGAGCCCATTGAGCTTTAATAAATAAATAAATGTGTTCATAAAAGTCTTGGTTAATAATTATACCTTTTACTACAGTATATGCATTGCACTTAAACATTCTTAGATCCGTTAACAATAGTTGTATGTAATTAAATATGAAGTGAAGAATAATACCATGAATTACTCTGCAGATTCTTCTTCTAAAATAACCATGACCTGAGGCTGTGAATAGTTCGACTTCGTGCAGTACTCGCTGCCGCCTGTAGGGGGCGGGGCCCCGGCTTTCTCAACCGCACGTCACCACGTACGTGCGGAGGCGGCGAGGGTGTGGACGACGTCCCACGGCACTCAATCTGCTGCAGACAACATAACGCTGTTAATAACTTCTAACCGAATTGCTCAGCAACAGGCGTTTGTACCCGGTAAGTTTGCCGCCTTGGGAGCCACATTTTAATCTCCGGTCGGACCGTTTGACCTCCCGACGTATTCTATGTCTATTGTAACGTCACGCCTCAGTGAAGCCAGCGGCGAATGAGAGAAGGCTGTGCGGCGCTTCAGGACGGTTGATGTTAGCTCGTTGATGCTAGCTCTCATTCGGTCAACAAGAGGATGCTAACGTCTGTATTGCGTGGAGCTACTTCAGTTAGATCGAGTGTAATGAAAGCACACGGTGGTACCGACAGGAGCAGGGCGGTAAACGAGCTTTTCTTCTGTGTGAACTGGGTCGGTAGTTCAGCTTTTCACGTGAAGGCAGTGGTTGAATTCAGACTGTCTGTGAATTCGTTATGTTTACGCTAACTAACACATGTAGGAATCTTAAAGGCAACGGATTAAAGGCTTGTTAAATTACCCTCAAATATACAACTTTAATTGTTTAGCAGTACATCCTCAATATTGAAAAACTGGAACCAGGAAATGTCTGACCTTTTACTCTTATTTTTGTATTTATATATTTCTTAAACATCCGATACATGTTCACAAAAGTTGCAGATATGCTGTCTGTCAATAAATCAACTTGGCTAACTAATTATTTAAACATTTCTGTACTCCCCAATTCAAATATGAATACTGTACATACAGTGCTGTGAAAAGGTATTTGGCCCCTTCCTGTTTTCTTATTGTTTTGCATATTGGTCACACATAAATGTCTCAGATCATTAAACAAATGTATATATTAGACAAAGATATAGAAAATGCAGTTTGAAAAAGCAATTCACATTTTTGTAAGGTGTGCGTTCCGTTACATCTCGCGTGAAACCAACACAGCATTTTTATAAAAACCATATCCCACCAACAGTCCCACGTGTTGGTGGTGTGATGGTCTGGGGCTGCTTTGCCGCGTGGGGACCGGACCACCTGATGGAACCATGAATTCTGCTTTCTACCAGAACGTGCTGAAGCCATCAAGAGCACTTGGGTTCTGCAGGACAATAATCCCAAAACCTCCAGCAGGTCCACCTCGCATTCTTCCTCACAGAAGAAGCTTAATTAAGGTTTTGGAGCGGCCTCTTCAACGTCAGGATTTAAATCTGATTGAGATGCTTTGACAAGCCGTTTACAATCAAAAACCATAACTGCAAATTACCAATATGGAAAAATTAAATCAATTCTGCAATGACAAAATGGGCCAAAATTTCTCCACATTGATGTGAAAGACTCATGCCAGTTATCGCATACGTTTGATTACAGTTGTTGCCGCCAACGGGGGAGCAACTAGTTATTAGGGTTAGGGGGCAATTCATTTTTCATACAGTGCCAGGTAAGTTTGAATAGATTCTTTCCCTTAATAAAGACCATTATCCTTTAAAAAATGCATTTTGCATTTACTCTGGTTATCTTTGTCTAATATTAAAATGTGATTGTTGGGAGGGGGCACATTGCAGCACTGTAATAGTTCAGATTTTAGCATGACAAAGACTTCTGTCCATGATGGTGCGTGTCGCCTTTTGCAACAGAGTGTTGTGAGTCACCCAGTAGGGTGGATATGATTCAACTCAACAATAGATATCTTTCCTTTCTTCTTTTCAGGTTTGCACTGCCGGGGAATAAAAGAGAGGGTTTATCACATGACGGAGATCAAACCCATGGATAAACGTTTCAATAGAGCATATCCCCCTTGTGTGTTTTCAGGGTTGCTGGAGTGCTCCTCAGTTCCTCAGAAGGCGTCCGTCATTATCCCAGATGAGGGACTGATGCTGGCCAGGATCCTGCTCAACCCCTCGGGTAGCCTCTCTCCTCCGTCCCACTTCAGCCCTGCATCTACTCTTGACGGGTGTAGCTTAAGGGAAGGAGGATTCACGTGCCACAATGGATGATATCTTCACGCAGTGCCGGGAAGGAAATGCAGTGGCAGTTCGCTTATGGCTGGACAACACAGAGAATGACCTCAATCAAGGGTGAGGCAGAAGTTTTCTTTCGCTTTTACTTGCATTTACCTTGGTAAATGTAAACAATATCACTTTTTGATGCCATCGTTCGACAATGATGTCCCAATAACATTACTAAACTTTTCTTTTCTATTAACAACACATTTATACAAGCTGGCTTTAACCACAGCAATTTGACTTTGTGACGCTAAATTACATAAATCAGAAGTCATTTTAATTAGGAAGTACACTGCCGTTTAATCACTTAGTATAAATGTGTCATTCTCAAACCCAAATGCCGATGCAGGCTGAGAGCCCGCCTCTCTGGTCTTTAGAGAGATTTTGGCCTGTGATTGAACCCATTTCCCTTTGGGCACATGTTTATATAGAGAATGTCAGCCGAGTACTTCAGAAGTGTACCGTTGGACAGGAAACGTGCTGTGATTGTGGGGTTGGTCCCTCTTTCGGTTGCTGCAATTGAATATAGGCCTTATGGAACTGAATGGACTGGAAATAACTGCAAATAAATACTGAAAGCTGCTGCAGGATTGGACATGGTTGTATCTGTTTTGATAGGTACAGATCGGTTGGACCTGCTTCCGTATCCTCAGCTTAGTGCTGGGCTGTATGGCCAAAAATTAATTTCGCGGAATTTTCTAGGATTTTCCCGGTATTCTTTTTTTGAGTAAACACATTCATTGATTGACGCCGAAAAGGATACCGCCCAACTGAACAGCTCTTCACCTCTTTTTATTGTTCATTGACCCCAGAGGCTGTGTCAACACATTTCTTTATTATTATTTGTTTCCCTTGTAGTTTCTCTCCCTTTTGGCTTTTTATTGTTTACTGATATATATGATATACTGTTGCAAATGTAACCCCAAAATAAGGAAAATATTTTTAAAAGAGAAATGACTGAATAATATGATTAATAATACGTGAAAATATTGTTTTGGTAGTATATTAATATGCAAAAGGTTAAACAAGTAAGCACCACTAGCAAGACGCCAGCTACTATTTTTATGTTCAATCTTTGTGGGGAGGTTTGCAGGCGGAATTTACGTCTGTTTTTGTTAAGTTATCCCATTGTTGTAACACCGTGTGATTGCATCGGTTCAGTGTGGATACATGATGCATTCCCAACATGTGACTTGCCCATTAGCTGATTGCATGTCAAGTTCCTTTATCCTGGTGATGTATCTCTCCCACTGGGTGGAAAATCGGTTATGCTTCCCTTTTCCGCTCCCTACAGAACTTATAGTTCTTCCCCTCCTACGTCTCTGCTATCCAACAAAATCTTAGCCGAACAGACCCCCCTCGCTGGATATGAATATGTTTCATGCTCCTCGATGATGGCCTGTTTACACCAATGTAACTCCCAGTCATGGTGGAATGCTGAATCTCCTTACATGGAATAACACCCAGGCCTCGAGGGAGCCGGCTACCACCTTCCAAAACTGCAGGAGAGGGGGAGGAGGTTATTGTAGTGTGAGTTAAACGTGACGTCGACACCCTGTGTGTGTGTGTGTGTGTGTGTGTGTGTGTGTGTGTGTGTTGGAGGGGTGGGGGTCGTGGGTATAGGGTATAGTGGGTAGAGGGTATGGTATAGTGAATTTATCAGAAGGGGAAATGCAGAGAACATCAGCATCTCCTCCTCTACTTATGTTTCCTGTTGTTGTCTCCCAATGGTATTAGAAAGCTCCTATCATTTCCCTCCCAACATTTCCTTAATGTTGGCGTCCAAGTCTGTTACAAAGTTTAAACCAAATTGGCTGCCAGTTATTATTAGGGCTGTAAATAGGTTGGAAAAAACCCCAAATTAATGTCATATTTTGAAATTCATTAATCTTCTAGATTAATCACAATTAAAAGTTTTATTTTTCTTCTGAAGACTAAATCTTATTAATTAACGTGTAATCACTTTGATGGAAGTAGCCTTCCATTGGTGTGTATTTGTGTTTTATGCTGCTGCTTTGCTATTTGGTGCTTCATGTAAGTACATGCTATAGTTCTGTGTTGAATATGAACTGACGATGCAATTAGTCAGGTTATTGAATAGGCTGTAACTAAATACTATTTACTTAAATAATCAGCTAATAGTAGAAAAATTGACTTCATAGTCAATCTGGAGGTTCCTTGTTTTGTCCCAATATCAAGCCAAAACACAAGTATTTAGTTTACTTGAATTGGCCCCAAAGAAAAAACGTATTGTTTCACCTCTAAATTAGTAAATTTGCTGAAAATGTATCTGCAGCTATTTCAACAATTTAATTCTTCGTTTGAGTTGCATGTTCCAGCTTATTAAATGTGCTGACTTGCTGCTTTTCCTTAACCTACTTTGTAATAGATTGCAGTATTTCCCATAGGTTTACATCTTCAGGGGAGGACGGCGCTCTCCTGATATAATGGTAGGGGAAACACTTTGGGGTTTAGACCGTTAGCCAATTCATCAAAACAAATATCATCTACAGAAGTAGTTGGCATGTTAATCGATCGCCCAAATCAAATGTTATCCGCCCCCTCAGTGCTATGGAAATAGTGCCTATTAATAATGTAAACGTGGCCCTGTGCTCTGTCATTCTCCAGCTGTTGCTGTGGTTTGGCCTGATACAAATGAGGTCGACCCTCTTGGCCCCGGAGTGGGTAATCATGGCTTTGGTGGTTATCTGTATTTAGTGTACTGTCTAAATGTGCAAGAGAAGTGGTGTGTGATCGCCAGTTTGAGCAGAAAACTTTCCCTTTTCTTTCGTGGAGGTCTCTTTTTTTTACCATTAAGATTGATGCTGCTGCTTCGAGAAGGAGCTAGATTTCCAGTCTAAATATTGATTTTATGTGTAATCGCTCTGTTGGGAGCAGCAGTGTGAGTCTTTGTTGCAAGCTCACTCGGGTCGAGAGGCTTGTTGCAGCAGGTACAAATTCTATCAGAAGAATCACTGCCAGCCGATCATGTGATTGAGGCAGAGCCAATTACCAGGTCTGACAATAAGGTTCTCTGGGCTCTCTGAGTTTACAGCAACAGATTCCAAACACAAATAGCACCTTTGAAATTAACTGTAGACCTTCAGTCTGCTTGTAAATGAATTAACGTGGGAATGACACACATGGAACAGCTGAGCAGCTAATTGTCCAATTAGTTTTGGTCCCTTACAAAGGGACGGGGCACGTATAAAGTTAGTTGTTCACCTGATTTGGATGTAAATACCTTCAAATTAAAGCTGAAAGTCTGCACTTAAAGCACGTCTCGATGGTTTTATTTCAAATCCATTGTGGTGATGTAAGTAAAGGAGAGCAGATATGACACACGAGCTGGCTTAAGATATGAAGGACCTCTCTATCACTCTAGAATTAGTGCTTACCGTAGATAATTTTGGCAATTTCTAGAAACATGGAACATAATTGTGACAACGTTATTCTCTCTCTGGACGTTCATTTCAATCTTTTCATTTGTGGTCCTGAGGCTTCTCGTACGAGGTGGTGGGGATGTCGGAGCAGAAACACACAGGGTGCAGACAGGGCCTCTTCCTCTGGCTTCAGTCTGCCAAAATGAGCACTGTTGGCAGGTGGAAGTGCCTGAAATAAATTACCGCTGCCCGTGTGGGTGGGGGGGGTAGCTGGAGAAAACCCTAGCACTCAAGTGCCTTTGGGTTAAAGGGATGAAGCTGCCTGAGAGAGAACAAAATCTATCCTATAAAAAGGGCCACCAAAAACCAAACACTCCCACAGGAAGCAGCGGCTCACTCAAAGTGAAAGTGCATTTTTAGCATGTGGATCGGGTCCCATTTGTTGTTGCTAAATGATAAATGGTCTATTAGTAATTGATGAAGGACAGTTAAAACAAACACTTTTTTAAACATTAATGGTTACATTTCTAATAATAATTTCTTTACATAGGAATACACAAGAAGAAAAAATAGTAATTTTTTTTTGGTCCATGTCGGCTTCTGCTTTCATTTCTCTTCAACCGTTCATCCAAATGTCCCATTGTGATTGAAGGAATTCCCCAAATTCCAAGAAGACATGTTTTTTTAAATACTTTTATAAACCAGCGCACCAGAACTTACGACTGGATATATGATCCTTTAAAGACGATATAAACGCTAAAGTTATTTGCAATCTGAAAATCTAGATACACAAGCAGGTGTGCTCGTGCTTGCAATGTTACTCTTTAAAGAGGAGCAGCATCGACTCCCCAACACAACCTCCTTCTCTAAACAGACTGTGGCTTGACACACAAATCAGTGAAGCGGGTCTATGGGAGTTTTTTTTTCTCATAAACTTAGTGTAATTATTTTTTTAGGATTTGTCCTTTTGGTCTGGAGGAAATTGCAGGTGTGGTGTGACTGCAGAAGGTCCCCCAGAGGCACAGATACATGTGTGTTTTGGGACTGAGGGTCTCTGTGGGACTCTCGAGGCTGTTTTGAACAGAGCTCTGCAGGATGTGAGAAGACAAGCCAGCGAATTGATGCCGTAGAGGGCCGGGGGGGGGGGGGGTAGAAGGTCGAGACTACTGCAGATTCATAATACTCCCTCAGTTCTCGGGTCACATTATTATGCTCTCTCCCCACTCGTCATTTCTGAGAGAGTGCATAACTTTGTTATGTGCTGTGTCTTGGAACAAACGATAAAGCCCTGATGGAAAATGGGAGCGTATGAAACATGGAATATGTCCCCAGTGCAGTCCAGCTGTTTCAGTGGAACAGAGGGGGAGAGGGGGGGGAGGGATGCGGACGAGGGGACGGGGGAGTCGTGGGACTCTGATGCGGGAGGAAAATTAGTATGAGGTGAAGAGGACGGGGTGACCACCAGCCAGGCGGAGAAGGGTTAGAAAGACAAGAAGAATGACAGCTGAATGAAGTCTCACCGGGGCCTATAAGGATCGACTCACTCAGCTCCTACTGTGTCTGAATCCCTCAGTCTTTATCTGGTCGGCTCTGAGGGGGTCTGCCATCAGTCACTCTGCCATGTCATAGAGGCCACTGTCCTAACATGTGTCGCTGCCAGCGTAAGTGAGACAATGACAAACGATGAGCCACCAAAAGGTCTATTAGCTGTTCCCTGAGTTGCCGCAACTTCCTTTTTCTGACGAAGCTGACAAAAGAACAAATTCTGCACTCAAAGCCGAGTGTCGTAATACTGAAGTAACTGTATTATTTTGTCCATCCTCATAGGTTTGAATGGGGCGGAGACCTAATGAAGAGGAGGATTTAGTGCGGGACGGTTTGATCGAAACGCATAACGCAGTTCTTTTAGGACTGGGGCGTTCATACAGTTCACGATACAGCTGAATAAGTTGATATTTTTCCTGTTGACCACCCAGTTTTCTCTCTTGAATGCACTCTTTGGAAAAGCAATATCATCATTGATGTACAGTGATACAAAAACAGTTGCAGTTTGTTACAGTTGGCAATGTGCCAGTTCTACTCCGGATTTGTTTACAGGGAAACATTTTATGTGGACAGCCAAGGGGCTGATGTTGCTGGTGTACTTTTTTTCTCCCTCCCGCTCAAATGATGCAAAGAGTACATGCAAGACAGGCAGGAAAAGTTGTTACTTCATGCATTACTGAGCGTTTTGGCCACACCCGTGCTGAAAAGGAACTCCTTTTCTCCCCGTAGGGATGACCACGGCTTCAGCCCCCTGCACTGGGCGTGCAGGGAGGGCCGCTCCAGCGTGGTGGACATGCTCATCATGAGGGGGGCTCGCATTAACGTCATGAATCGCGGCGACGACACGCCTCTGCACCTGGCCTCCAGCCATGGACATCGCGACATTGTGGGAAAGGTAGGGTCTATGTAAACACCGGGGCGGGAACACAGTGACGCTTCCCGGTTCCTCCACTGCAAACAGCGATGATACACGTCTACAAATGTCATTGTTGTTGCATCATAAGCATTTCGTCAGGGTTGAGGGGAAAGTTTCATAAGCTGCAAGTATGATTTTAAAACCTGTTTGCAATGTATGATGTCGAAATATGGTTAGTGATCCTTCATTTACTATGGGAACCTCAGTTCTCAGTTGCTGCCGGCATCTTTTGAGTTTAATGTTAGGCATGTCTCAATACCTCAGGTATGTGTCCTCGGGCCTCTTCCATGATGCCTGTTGGCAGTATTACCACTCATCCCTGTATACAGCTCAAACAGGATCCGACCAGCCTGGTTGTTATTTAATCCTTTGTTTCTGCTTCTCCAGCTGATCCAATGCAAAGCAGACACCAATGCAGCCAACGAACACGGGAACGCACCACTGCATTACGCCTGCTTCTGGGGCCAGGACCTTGTGGCTGAGGTTAGTGCTCCCCCTGGTGGTTTTAAAACGGAGACTAGTCCTTTTTTATGTGTAATTCCCATCTTCATGAACTATTAAAATAATGACGACATCAACCCATCTTTGTACTCAGGACCTTGTGACCAATGGGGCTCAGGTGAGCATCTGTAACAAATATGGGGAAACTCCCCTGGACAAAGCCAAACCTCACCTGCGTGAGCTCCTAAAAGGTATCCTGACGCCCCGTCATCACGCTCCTCATTCCAACATCTTCAAGTGCATTGTCGGAGGCTTTTGTTGTCCAATATCTCATTGCGAGCTTATCCCTCCACCACACAGAACAAGCTGAGAAACTAGGACAGAGCTTGGCTAAAGTCCCCTTCAAGGACACGTTCTGGAAAGGCACCACCAGGACTCGACCCCGTGAGTCACACGCACACACAGACAAGCTCCTTAGCTGACCAGTTTCTTTCAGTTGGTTCGGTCATAGAGCTGCTAGAAAAGGCAAATTGTTTCTTGCTGGCCGGGCAAACGATTTGAATGTCCACATTAATAACCGGGCTTTTGTCTAAACTCTGTCTTGTGTTTTTAGGCAATGGCACTTTGAACAAACACGCAGGCATTGATTTCAAACAGCTCGCTCTAGTGGCTAGAGTAAACGAGAACCAGTCTGGAGAGGTACTTATGCTCTTATTCTTTTATCCTTCTCCCTTTACTGCCAAATGGTCACGTAGAGATGCATGTCGTTCATTTCCCCCTTTTCTGATTCTTGTCTGTAGCTGTGGCAGGGGCGGTGGCAGGGGAATGAGGTGGTTGTTAAGGTGCTAAAGGTTCGTGACTGGTCCACAAGGAAAAGCAGAGATTTCAATGAGGAATATCCAAAACTCAGGTTATTATTTAATCTTGACTTTTGTTACAGTCTCTATGTTCTGTTGTCACTCATTTGTCTGTCTGTATTACGTTGAACCAATTTTTATTTATTATTTCTATTTGGGGGTGTCGTCTGTTTATGTCAAATCCTTTGTGGGTTTTGTCTGTCTGTCTGTCCCTCTTGGGCTGTATCCCAGGATATTCTCCCACCCGAATGTCCTACCTATGTTGGGAGCATGTCAGTCTCCTCCCGCCCCTCACCCCATCATCATCACACACTGGATGCCTTACGGCTCCCTCTACAATGTGCTGCATGAAGGCACCAGTGAGTACTACTACTCCTGTAACGAAGTCTGTACCTGTCACCATTTTTAGTTTTTAGCAGGGATTTGTGATTTATTGCACTTTTGCATTTGTCATTATGTTGCCATCACGTAGCAATTCAACTATCATCCCATTGTGTGGTGAAAGTAAGGGGGGGCTGAAACCTTTTTATGATTTGTGTGTCATTGTGCTGTTAGACTTTGTGGTGGATCAGACTCAGGCGGTGAAGTTTGCGCTGGACATCGCCTGTGGAATGGCCTTCTTACACACGCTGGAGCCCATGATCCCTCGCCACTATCTCAACAGCAAGAGTGTTATGGTAAGAATCTATGGTAAGAATTTCTGTTGCACTTAACGGTGACATCTCAATCAGTGTTGCTTGTTTCCACAGATAGATGAAGACATGACAGCCAGGATCAGCATGGCAGATGTTAAGTTCTCCTTTCAGTGTCCTGGCAGGATGTACTCGCCTGCATGGGTCGCCCCCGAGGGTAAGCGTCACTCATACAGCACAGATCCAAAGTGACAGCTGGCTCGAGTGGGAATGACGGATGTGGGGAACTCTACACTGTCTCAGAAGTACACGTAATCTGCAGCTGTTTTCCCCTCGAGATACAGTGAAATCCAAGATACATGGAAACATAAACTGATAAACAAAATAAGAGAGGGAACATCCGTAGCAGTGACCCGAGCCACAGAAAGAGGTTTTACTTTACAGAGCAGTGTTTGGGGAATGCTGGTATTGACTGCATTTGATACAGGATACTCGTTACCATAGAAACGACATTTACTTGGTTATGAGCCATGAAATGTATAGCACAGAAACCGTTGCTATTTATAAGTCATAAATGTACAGATTTGGTTACGGTGGAGAATATCCATCCGACTCATCTTCAGCTACGACATCTTTATGCCAATTAGGTAAATATAAAAACTCTAATGTAGAAACACTTGTGTGTCCGAGACATCAAAGATGTTTACTGATTCCTGAGCAATATATATATTGGGCAAGCGTGAGTGAGTGTGTACAAAGACAACCTCACAAACTGCTGTGCCAGTCTCATAATATTTTAGGGGCTCATTTATGGCTGCATCCTCAACAGCCGCTTGTGTACAATGACACACACTTTCTCAAAAAAACTTTTGTTGCCTGTCTTTATAGATAAATAATTGACTGCTTACTCTTCATTCACTACACCTAAGAAGCCTGCAGTGGGTAATGGACACAATTGAGACACAGTTTACTCACCTGTATTGGATCGGATGGTTTGTTCGGTTGACGGCTATCAGAACTATCAGCACACACAGTTATGCGAGTCATGATCGCTGAGCTGCTGCTCTGTGGCTAGAGACAGTCATTGCGTGCCCTTTTTTGGGGGGCATCAACTGTACACTTACACATGTACTGAGTTACGTGTGGCGAAGAGGGTCATCAAGCTCTTCTTAGACACCAAGTGTTGCATAGTTTACCACAGGGAATGTATGAACAGTATAGATGGAGCACAAATGCTGATTTGACCCCTCACATATTATAACTAATTGAATTATTTCTGTGGTCAGGTGATGTTCGCATTGAAACATATGTATATTATTTATTTTTTGTGGAAAGAGGCATTTCCTGTGTTTGCTCTGCGTAACCTTCACTTGCTGCCTTTTTTAATTTCCAGCCCTGCAGAAGAAGCCGGAAGAGATCAACCGTCGGTCAGCAGACATGTGGAGCTTTGCTATCCTGCTGTGGGAATTGGTGACAAGAGAAGTGCCCTATGCTGACCTCTCTAACATGGAAATCGGCATGAAGGTTAGCAAAGTTATCTTTCGTTGGTTCGGTTTACCAGCTGAGTTACTTATGCTCGCAGGCAAAATAAAAGGTTCAAGAATAAAGTGTTCAAGAATATCTTCTCTGTCTGCTCTGCCCTGTAGGTTGCCTTGGAGGGTTTAAGGCCCACCATCCCCCCGGGCATTTCGCCCCACATTTGCAAGCTCATGAAGATATGCATGAACGAGGACCCAGCGAAGAGGCCTAAGTTTGACATGATTGTGCCAATTCTGGAAAAGATGCAGGACAAGTGACCTCCTGTGCTCTTTGGTTCCGACCGTTTACTTATGGGGAACGTTTTACCCCAAATATCGTTTTGATATGGTGGTGTGGTGCTTACCAGTATTGCCTTAAACTCTTACTCTACCGCTGCGTTCAATGCCACTGTAGCTTCTGAGATGAATTCAGCGGCAGTTGATTTTTTTGTTTTTGTTTTCCAAAGTGTTTCCTTTTTTTATTAGTGTCTTCATCTTTGTTGCTGATGCTGCTCATCTTGTAAACTGTAATCATGTGGACTGAGTACAATCATCTTCAAACTGCTAGACTGAATAACCTGTGGAGGTCAGCATGACGGTGCATCTGAGGCCTTATATTTCTTAACTGGAGTTGACTGGCTGTTGAAAAAGTCACAATGCAAGGAAACCGCTTCTCTGTCATGTTAGCTGTCCGTAGAACAAATAAAATATTAACTCAAAGTTTTAGTAGGGGACAAAACTGAGTGTAACTTGGCTAGCATGAAAAGTCTCTCAAATGAAGCATTTAAACCACATTTAAGATTAAGACTAAATGTGTACAAGTGGTGGCCGGGAGAGTGTTTGGCTGTGTGTGGCTGTGTTGAGACTGAACATGACCCGCTGACAGTGGTGTTAAACGGGCCATGGAAACTTTATTTGCAGTGCGGCAACAAATATCAGTGTTGATCAATACAGTTTTATTTTCCAAATAATTAAAAAGATAACAGATTTTCTCTTGTTCATAATGGGATTATTCCAATAAATGACCGTAACCTAGTTTATCTTCATTATTGTCATTTCAAAAGTGTATAATTGTTGATCAAATTCTGTTTTCCTACAGAGTACATCGTCTCCTCTATTAAGTCTGAAGGTGTTTGTGTTAAAATCATGTGTTTTCATGTTGAATACATACTTTTTTTCACCAGAATGTAATTTCTTCATGGTTATCATAGGTATAGTTATTATTCTTTGTGTTGTTGTTGAGCATGAGTGCTGCCTTTCCTCCCATTTGTATGGCTACATCAGAAGCCGCTGTGAGCAGGTGTCCGGGACATCGAGGGGTTGAGTTTGCATCCTACAAACTGTCAGGTTGTTGCATCACTTGCTTTGATTGTTGTCGTCTTCTGAAAAACCTAAATGACTTTATCTATCTCCTGGCTTGTTTCTTCTACCTGCGTCTACTCCGTGCCTCCACCAGCTTGCTTGTTTGTGCTGCATCACAGGTTAAAGCCAAAATCAAGAATCACTTCTACAAATGTATGTATTTATATATAAGTATATTAAAAAGGAATCATATGGGCAACTTCAATGTGTGAATTCATAGTTGGAATTGTATGTTTTGGTGTTATTATGAATACTTACTTTATATTTGAAACATTGGAATGGGATAACTATTATAACTAATTTTGTTTTTACTGAATGTCCTAAAGGAGAGAGAAAGTTAAGTAAAATTCAAATTACATATATTTTGTGTGGATACACCTAATCCAAATACATATTTTAAAATGTAGGTAGTTATATTTGTTATCAATAAGCTTTAATAAAAAGAAGCCAAATTAAGCAGTTGAAATATTGAATATCAGTGGTAAAGTTTTTTAAGTCAACTAAAGATGGAACATTTTAGAACATGTTGATTCAGTTGTATTGTCTTGCCTTAATATTTAAACACGTGGATCTTCCACCTTACTTTCTAAGCATTTTTAGTTTAGTTTCAGTTTGTTACTGTCTAAAGTCATAATTTCAAACAAATGTTTGACATTTGTGCTTTTAATATAATTGGTTTGATTAATGTTATAAAAATTATATTTGATTGAATATATTGCTTCCACTTACAGATATTTCCTCCCTTACAAATTATGAAAATAAATAATTGGATAATGCTTTATTAATCTAATGTTTGTCTTTATTAAGGACATTATTTGGCAGCCAGTTTGTGAAAAATCACTGGCTGGTGAGTTTCTTACTTTCTAATAAGCCATTATTCTAGATGTGTGATTGTTGTTATATAAGACTTGTTAAATCAGCATCCCTTATTTCTGACATTGTAATATGTCATTAGATAGTTAGACATTGATAAACTACATCAAACCTCAAGTATGAACATGTTTGTGTATCAGTCAATAATAAAGGTTTTTTCTATAGATTCATCAAGCCTGGAGTTTCACAGGTATAATTAATAGTTAGAATGAGGACTGGTCAAGCAGCTGTTCTGGGGGTCAGAGGTCAAATTACAGCTGAGACCACCATGCCTTGAAATAGCGTCTCCTAAACAAAGTGTCTTCTAAGAAAACCATACAGACAAATACAAATATTTTTTTCTTAACCATCTATTTGATTTATCAGTATACCAATATCAATATGTCGAAAAACGGTCGGGAAAGGTCCACTTCAAGCTCCATGTTCTGTCTGAACCGCGGCAGTGAGCTCTGTTGGTGACGTGGATCGGTGACGTAGGTTCGCCCTCCATCACCACCAGTCAAGCCCACTAACAGAAAACACCATCTACAAGTCAGTCCTCGCGATTTATGGAAACATGTAGCTAGCTGGCACCGTTGAGTACAATTCGACAACAGGAGATTCAGTGGAGCTGGTAAGTAAACGTTCTTGAGTTATGCGCGATAAAGCTCTTTTCTTTGATGTGCCTGTTTGTGGATGTCAGCTAGCTGTGGTGCTAACAGTAGCTTAGCCAAGATGACTACGAAGATGATGGCGGGTGGATACCGTTATTTACAGCTGCGGCCCTGGCTTCCTATTAATATTGGTGTATGTCAGTACGCAGGTTGCTTATTGAACTGCATGTAATATAAAGAAGACTAATTCTAAAATGGTGCAGTGAGTGATGCAGTGAACATTTAGCTCAATACGGAATAGAAAAGGTCGTGTTGGCAAATGGAAGGTGATTGTGTTGAAGTACGTTTCATATTCGTCAAAGGAATCCAACGGTGAAAGTAACCACGGAAATGGCGAACCCGGAATAGTCGAACTAAAAACGTACTTCTGTCTCCAGATTTTAAGGTGGCTAGCTAGTTTTAGCTTACAGCCAATTTAACTAACGTTAGTTGAGCTATTTTGGGGATAGTGGAATGATTTACAATATGGATTGTTTCAGTAGCCAGCATCCACTGTACTTGTGTCTGAACTTTGACAATAATAGCTGTCGTATGCTCACAATTGTATCGCTACGCTGCTAGCTAGCCTGCTAACGGTAAATGCTAACATCTCAATCTCTTTTTTCCATCAGGGCCGTTACATGGAAAGTTAACATGGGTGGCCATGACGATGAAGATATGCCATATGTTGTAAACAAACAAAAACAAGACGAAGAGCTCAAGAACAAGCTGAATGACAGCACTCTCTGGTGTGACCAGGAGTCCACTGGCAACAATGCCAAGTGGGTCAAAGAAGGCCGGAACCAGCTGCGGAAAGTAGCCGAGAACCAACAGGACCAGGACCACAATTGCAACATCAGTCAGAATGGGAACAAGGAAGACTTCCCGCACCAGAACACCACTCAGGAAGAACAACAGGGAAACGAGGATCAGACCAAGTCTCCCAAGATAGCAATGACCCCTGGTCTCAGCGAGGAGGAGTCCAAGAACATCCTTTATCAGCCCAAACTCATCGATACTCTGGAGTCTACAGAAGAGAAAGAGAGAGAAGAAGATGTTAAAGAGAAGGACAAGACATCAGAGGAGGAAGAGGAAGATGATGAAGATACATCGGGTCACATCCGAGGAGAGGCGGTGACCCAAGAACCGGTGGACGTGGAGACTCAGAGAGAGGGCAGTGTTGTTGGCCGAAATGCCTGCCTCCTGTTCTCCAACGTCAACGGGACACCAAATGACGAGGAGCCCAGCTGGCCGGCACCGTCTCAGGACAACGTAGCCGACAGCTCTCCAAATGGCAACAAAGGTAAATGGAGACGGTGGTTAGGCCGCTCATTTAATGCCAAAATGCAACATTTGGCGATGCCGAAAAGGAAGGTTGGGCATCCGAACATGCACCAAAACAACATACCATTCCAGATGGAGACATGTTGGAAGCTTTGGTAGATGTGGTCATTGAACCTTGAGCACTAAGCACTAAGGAGTAGCATTCGCAGATTGGCTGAAGGTGCAACAATGTTTTGTGTTACCCTTTTAGCATTTACAAGCAGTATGCTTTTAAAGGGTTTATAAGAACTTTTAACGTAGTTATAACTGAGTGTGTATCATTGATGTGCTTAACATCAACTATAGCTATGAATACGAGGAGGCTGGCGTGTAAACGGACAACAACAGCTTCTTGTCACGGTTGTATTCTTCATTGTGTACTGCACCTGCTGTGTGCCTCAATTGCACTCTTGTCTTGCAGGTTTTGAATTTGGAAAAGGCCTTTAGTTCTCTGCAACAATCAACCAAATTACATTTATTCCAGCTAATTACTATATTAATGTGGGGGTAGTGGGATAAAACCCTGAGCTATGCCTTGCAGAGAATTATCCTGCTCTTTTTACATTTTTTGATATTAATATTATGTCACTATTATAGTAGTTGAATATAGAAACATATAGTAATGATTTAATCTCAGCAGAATTATATGTTAGAATAAAGCCATTTGGCAACAAGCGACTGCTCTGTGTATTGGTTGTTCTCAGGATGATGAGTTCGTAAAGAAGATTGCATTGTTATGTTTAAACAATGTGCGTTTCCTGTGTTTGCTCCGTGCCCTTCAGAGTCCTTTTGGGATTCCAGTGCCTTTGAGACCGACACGGACCTGCCTTCAGGGTGGATGAGGGTCCGAGATACGTCCGGCACATACTACTGGCACATCCCCACAGGCACCACCCAGTGGGAGCCTCCTTCACCACTGGGTAAAGTCGGCGACTCCATGATGTCCTCGACCATGTCCCTGGAGACTACGCCCTGTGAGGAGACCGAGGTGAGGTCTCCTGCACATTCCCTCAAATTGAGGCAAATATCATGTGAGTTTGTAGACGCTAATATTCTGTTAATTTTGCTAGGAATCCTGGGCTCACCTTTCCAGCACAGATGAAGGAGTCTGTGAAGGGGAACTGTGGAATGTAAGTTGCGGCAAGAATTAAATGTATTGTACTTTACTGTAGGGCCGGGCGGTATACCCTTTCAACAGGTATACCAGTATCAGAGTTCCTTAGTCGTAACTACTTCTGTTGCTCTTCGGCAGGCAGCAGAATTAATTAATTCACCTCATCGATGAGCGCCCCGCTACTTGTCTTGCGTGTATAGAGATTGAGTCACCTTTTATAACATTTTACAACAATTAATGAGCCACAACAAACACTCTTTAACAGGGTGAAACACCACTGCACAACAACTTGTGACAACATAAACATTTTGTAACACTAATAGCTTTTATAAAACCACCCTGCCAAACAACATGCTGGGTACAGCTGTCAATGAATGAATGTGTTTACATGAAATACAATACCGGGATATACCGGCATACCCTCACAACCGTGATGAGTTTTTGGCCATAATTGTACTCAAAATACATAAGATGGGTTAGCATCTTTTGGAAAAGTGAAAGGGTCCATGTTTTACAGTTTTCTTTCTTCTCGTCCGTGTCTTCAGGAGGAGGCTGAGGTTGCATCTGATCAAAGTCTGAAGGAGTTTGAAGGGGCAACTCTTCGCTATGCGTCAATAAACCTGAAGTATGTGCCGTGACAGCTTTCACTTGATTAATAGTGTATTATCACCTGTTTTTACCTTTCTTTATCTTACTTATCCTTCTCTCTCTCTCTCTCTGATTGTAGCTACAATTGCTCCCAGTCTGAGGAAGAGGAGAAGCTTGCTCCGCTCTGCACAGATTTAGAAACTAAGGTTAGAGGATCACCACTAACTTCCACCCTGTCCCACCTTAATTTCACCCGCACCTTCCCAATAGCGTCCTGCTTTGCGCTAACGGGCGCCACACTTGTATTATCAGTGCTTTGCAGTGCGTTCCCTGGGCTGGGTAGAGATGTCTGAGGAGGACATGGTGCCCGGCAAGAGCAGTGTTGCTGTCAACAACTGCATCAGACAGCTTTCTTATCACAAACACAACCTTCATGACACCGCCGGCATCTGGGGAGAGGTGAGGGGATTTAACTGAGTTGCACAAACAACCACAACAGTTTCTGTAACATCCAGTTTGATGTGGTACATTTAAAAAGATTTACTTAATACGTACTGTATTGTATAACTGTACGGTGTCTAAACATAATACCATTGTATTTGGTGGTTGATGCAACATTCATTCCTCATGCAGAGGTATCTTGATAGCAACTGGTATTAGTCTGATAGTTCAAATGGTTTTAAGGTGTATGTGTGTGTGTGTGTGTGTGTGTGTGTGTGTGTGTGTGTCATAACAGGGAAAGGATATGCTGATGGTCCTGGAGAATGACAACATGAACCTGATCGACCCACTGGGACAGACTCTGCTTCACGCTCAGCCTATTTGCAGCATCCGTGTTTGGGGCGTCGGCAGAGACAACGGCAGGTCAGTGGCCACCGTCATGGCAAGACTACACACCATTTATTTATTTATCAAACTTATTTCATTTGTTTTGGAGAACACACACATCTAAATTGCTTATTATGGCAAGTTTTTATTTTATATCCTATTGGACACATATACTTTTTATTTGACATACAGGAATGAACGTTTTTTTTTAATTAATATTCACATTTTTTAGTTGGTGAAAATATGTCCAGTAAGTAACCCTAGAGTAGAGTATTCTGTCATTATCCTGTTTGATTTGATTCCTGTTTAAGACAATGTACCTGCTCCTGTACTCAAAATGTTTACTGGCTCAGATAACAATCGCATTGTACTCTAGCAGCATATACTCATTGTTGTGTTGCACTCTGCCGCCCTCTGCTGGCTGCTTTAAAACATTGCAAACAAAGACGACCCCGACTGTTTCTTCCTGCTTCTTGTCTCGCTGCACACTAACAGTGGTGTTTATCTTTCATGCTGCTCTTTCCACCATGAACAGGGAAAGGTACACATTAACGATTACTATCTTCTAAAACTATGGAAATATTACACACAATCTCGTATTAATGATTCAATATGTAAATGTCCCCTTATCCAATTTGGATTCCACCTGCAGGGATTTTGCGTATGTGGCTCGAGACAACCTGACTCAAGTCCTGAAGTGTCATGTTTTCCGCTGCGACTCGCCTGCCAAGAACATCGCCACCAGCCTACACGAGATGTGCTCAAAGGTCGGCCGCTGTTGGATTTAATTTAGTTTTATATAGAACGCCGTACAATCTGTGTTCCGTATTTCAAGTTGACAAATGCGCAATGATCCGCCTCTTATTTTGACTTGAAGATAATGATGGAGAGAAAGGCCAGCAGGCCGGGGGTGAGCAGACTCAGCTCCGACCCGAATAACCCTGTGGTCATCCCAATTGAAGGTACAGCAAACTACCTTTGGGGCCTATTGCACTTTGACTACCTTTTATAGTTCAGAGTGGATTCGGATCAATTCATTCTCCCTCCTTCCTTGACAGAGTTTCCTGCTCCGAAAAATGAACTCTTCCACCGCTTTACCGTCTATTACCTTGGTTGTGAGGCTGTGGCTAAGCCAGTTGGTAAGAAAACCTTAAATATATAATGTCTTGTTATTATTTCAGCTGGCTGCATTGAAGTCATTCACATCTATTTAGACTTTGTCTCCTGATCACCGCTATTACTTTGGCACGGTTACCGTAGTGAGTAACGTGCTTTTTGTATTTCATTTGTACACATTTCTCAGGTATGGATATAATCAACGACACGCTCGCAGCAGCAGTTAACGGCAAAGTTAAAACTGACTGGACTCCTGTGTCAGTGAATATCGCACCAGCCACCCTCACAATACTCTCAAAGCAGGTAACAGACCGCCAAGTGGAGATGAATGACACAAATGACAACATGAAGGAGATTCATTTTGGGCTTTCATAGGGATGGAGGGAACATAGGGAACATATTTCCATTCAAAATGGTCCTTAATTAATGTGGACACTGCTGTCGTCCAGCTCTGACTAAAAAACTTTAAATCTCCCAAATCAACAGGGATGGACTTCTTCCTGTTCATTCTGTCATCATGTACTTCGGACAGGGAGCATGAGATTAGTTTAACGTGTCTTTCATGTTTTGCCACGTCTGTGTTTTCATTCACAAAATGAGCAAAATGTGAAAGTGGGTGTTAAAAGTAAACTTTGTGAATTGTTTCCCCGTTGTGTCTCTTCCTCCCCGCAGAGTGAGGAGGTGCTGTCGGAGTGCCGGGTGCGTTTCCTGTCTTTCATGGGGGTGGGAAAGGACGTCCACACTTTTGCTTTCATCATGGCTGAGGGTCCCCAGGATTACACCTGTCACATGTTTTGGTGCGAACCCAACGCAGCCAGCCTGAGTGAGGCTGTACAGGCGGCGTGCATGGTGAGCTACAGACAAAACGCACAAGATGGGGGTGTAAATGACTTCAAAGTGATTTCCCAACAAGCAAAGACTGCCGGTTTGTGTCTTCTCTTCACAGCTTCGTTACCAGAAATGTCTGGACGCGCGTCCGCCCGGCCTGGCCTCCTGCCTGCCCACTCCCCCGGCTGACTCCGTGGCTCGACGGGTCAAGAAGGGGGTGCAGAGTCTGCTGGGCAGCTTTAAGAGCTACAGGTCAGGCCCTCAATCCCCGTGAGATGGCGTGAAGATGGCCCCCCGTCCATTAAACACGAGGTCCGTCTCCACAGACCCGTCTCCATGTCACTCCTCCGCCTCATCTTTCTGCCACAGTTGCGCCTTACGGCCGTTTTGCTTGTCTAGCCGTTGGTCTGGTGTGTGTGGAATAGTTTGTGAGGAAAAATAGATTGCATTTATTTCCTATTTTGGCTTTTACTTTATACACCAACTTTAAACTCCAATCTCCAAACAGATGAAACCCTGGCCTCCATTTGTTTTCTTTGCCGGGATTCTTTCTGTGAGTCTTAACTATTTTTGTGTTTTAACAGAAACAATGCCATGAATGTTGAATATGGATGTAATATATATTTACATGCAAACGCCTAGAATTTGCTTGAAAAAGGGGTTGCTAGATTCTCTCTCGGAAATGGTCTTGTTCCCTTTTCTTCCTCGGGCGGCATTATCATCGCCCCCGCTTCCCCTCTCTTCTACTTTCAAACAAGGCACTGCAACGTAGTCCTTGTCAGTTGGTGGGAAATCTCCTAATATTGATTATCTAACACACCATTGCACCTCTCTGCTCATCGCCCTAGGTTGTAACTGTAAGCGGCGCCCCGTATTTGAACGTCCCAGACTGTCCCCGACGATGTATTTTAGTCTTCCAAAGAACTGTAAGGTCATCTGTCACATCTGTAGTGAGCAACCACTGATCTGAGTGTAGTGTATGTGTGTGTGTGTGTGTGCGCGTGCCTCATACATTCTGCATGAACATTTGCAAGTTCAGTGCTAGTGTGCAATAATCGGATGTTCCTGTGCGGTGAGGCGACGGCTGCCTCCGGATTTTATTCCTTCACTTTAATGCGAGTGTCCGGCTGGATTTGGATGCGAGGCTGACGGAACAAGAGAGCCATGTTGAACACCATTAACAGTCATTTATCACCCACAACTACTGAATAGTACTGTAGAAACTCACCACAAGCTGCATGTTTTGATAGCTTAGAGTTCTTGCTGCTTGCAGCAGCGTTGTGCTTGAGACCCATCAATGTATCCTCTAAATCCCGTCTCTGTTTTTCCGTTGTGGTGAGAGCAGGCTAGAGGTGATGTGTTGTTACGTGTTTCAAAGGCATGTCGGTGTCGGTGTTTATCATAATCTAGCAGTAGAAAGTTAGCCGTCCTGCGAGTTCCTTCACACTGAAAAGATGAGAGCAGGTTGATGTTTGTATTTACAGTTTGTGTATTTGGAAACCGTGAGATGATTTCTCCAGTGGTTTACATTTTTACTTTTTCCTTGGCCACCTTTTGACATGTGTGAGCTTTGGCAAATCTACACTTAATGTATTTTTTTTATGGTTTCCACACCTTACGGTGTACACAATTAAGATGATATTCACGTTAGTTGGTTAGATTTCCTTTCTTTATAAAGAAAACACTAATTAGCCAAGTTGTCTGTCCGTGATAAATACTGTATGTAGCACAATAATAGTCACCTCTAAGGTTAAAGACGCAGTTTGTACGATTTCTTGGGAATGTTGGGAATCTCTGCAGAGCGTTTGTTTGCCCTCGTTTAGACTTTGGTAGCTACGTTCAACAAAACAACGTTCAACAAAATCTCTTAACAAATATTGTGAAATGAATGTATAGACATGCATAAGAAATACGACGTTGGGTTTAGAGGACAAGAATGCATCTATGAAACAGTGGTTTCATAACAGAGAACATTGTGTCCACTATATCATGCTGTGTCTAACTGCTGCGTAATGATACATATTTGGTTTAGTTAAAGCCATTTTTACGTAATCTCGATTTATTTACCTGCTAGCAGGGCTTTTACATTTTCTGGATGTTTCTTTTTTTATTCTTCGACAAAATGGATATTACTACATATATTTATTCAAATATAGTTTCTGAAAAGAAGTCTCCATGGAAGATATATTCCCCGTTTGAAACATGCATTGGAATTAATCCCACATTTAGAGGCGCGTTCCAAGCGATGAAGAAAGAATACGCTGCTTTGTGCTGACTGGCCTCTCTTAAAGAAACCTCCCGTTATCGGATGTTTTAAACATTTTAGAAGTTCTCACTAACACTCTTACCAACTGCTTCTTTATATGTGTATGGTGTGTGTGTGTATATATAACACTAATGAAAGTTAGTCTACATTGACTCAAATTACTGCCATGTCATGTGTCACTTGGGATTTTGCTGTAAAACCCAGATGAGTTAAAGAACATTTAGCAGATTAATTTATTTCTGTTCATGTAAATTAGGGGAATAAAATGTATGTATATAAAAGTCACTGCACAATAAATGTGAACATATCATACCCGATGAGCGAGTGGTTTTTGGTTGCATGAAGCTCTCTAGGAGTCTGAAGATGTCTCCTTTGTTTTCTGGTTGTGAAAGCCTAGATTTTTTTATTTTTATTAATGGCTTTATCTATCATTCCGAGCTTTTCCATTAAAATGTAAAAGAAGCCACACGGCAGCTGTCTGGCTCTTTAGTTTATGCATTAAACCTGCTGATGCTGGTTTCACCGTGTGTACTGACAGACCCGCCTGCCAGAGAATAATATAAAAAGAAGCAATGTTCAAATCATATCAGCACTGCTGCCCCCACCTGGTGAGTTCAAACGCATGGGAGGGGCTGGTTTTTGTTTCCCTAAGAGATGGCTTTTGGAGATGAAAGGCGCACATCAAGTGGAATCCACAGCGGCGGCAGACTGGTTATAATTTGCTTCGCCATTTCGACACAAATATCAGCACTGCCCCGCCAGCGGGATCCTGGAGGATGAGGAGGAGGGGATCAAGGCTTCCTTTTGAAGAAAGTGACCAGGACTTCTGTGCTTTCACTGAATTAGATGATCCGAATCCACTGCCATAGTCTGTCCCTTTTGCATCACTTGTGTTAAACATACCAGCGGTGCTTTTTAAAGCAAAAGCGACTGCTTTCATCATGATATTGCTCAGGTTTACAGCACAAGCTGTGAAATGGGAGCAGCCCTGGACGGGTCATTCACGCAGTCGGTCAGTTTATTAGGTATACATCACCAAAACCTGGTTCCTTTTGTAACATTGAAATCAATTATCCAGATAATTTCTGGGAACAACATGTTTCTGCTGCCAGACGTTAATTATAATTTATAACTGTCCATTCTCCCGACTGTGGGATCAATACCATCATAATGCAGCTAATTTACATCCCTCATAATTCTAAAACGTCCTGCCATCTTTTCTTGCAATTGAATACCACATAAGTGTGTCTCTTTTAATGCAAGTTTAATAATTATTAAGCCTTTTTGCATTTCAAGCCATGCGTGTGGCCTGGCTATGGAGATGAAAGCATTGGTCCAATACTTGTTGACTTAAATGTGTTTCATTTATTTTTTGTAAACATAAATGGTCCCAAGAGGACAGAGCCCACGGACCCCTGAGATTCCCTGACTTTAAGAATAAGAGCGCTGTAAACTGTGTGTCCAATCCCACTATATAGTAATTCTAAGCTATTATCTGATGTTTTCACACAGAAAACAGTATTTGCACGGAGCAACTAAATGTCTATTGATTATTATCCCACATTGCAATGTACAAAGGAAGGAAGAGGAGGAGCAAGTCACAGGTGAAAAACAAGACAAAAAAAAGAGAAGAGAGGACTTTTGGAAAAGTCCATTTCATGACAAAGAAGCATAGTAGTGCTGTTGATGTGGTACAGAATTGAGACACAGGTGGCCTCTTACAATACAACGAATGCCCTTTGCTCTTATACTTTTTTTTGCTGTTTCAGAGAGGCCTTTAAATATTTTGTCCACCGTGATTATATCAAAAGGACGAGACAAACGTCTTCAACAAAAATGCACCATCACAACCTTGAAAAGGGTAGAATTTATTTTATAATTGTTAAATCTGGCTTTATTAGTATGTGTTCCTGTAACTGAGTGTACTTTATATTGCACATTGCAATTTATTGCATCATTTGACGGTTTATTCTGGACACGGTCTTGTATGCATTGATTACGAATGTGCATTGGGGGCATGTTCACAGCCCCCCATGCCCCGAATCCCTTTGTCTGCTCTGTATTCCCATGCTTGTTCATGTGCTGCAGTGTATTGTGTGTATCTCTGAAGCCTGATTTATGCGCTCGGTTTCTGCTGGCTGTCAATCACGATTTACATAGGTCGGCCGGGGAGAAACTAATCACAATTATAATTATTCCTATAGCCTAATTATGTTTATGGCATTTGTTTAATGGAGATTTATTTTGAGTAATGAATGGGTAGTCTTGTGGAACATTGCTTTTCCTCTCGTAGTGGAAGAGAAGAGTAGCGTCTCCTCTGCTGGGCTCTTCAATCAAATCACCAATCTCAGGCGAGATAAAAGAGCCGGGTGCGAGCTCCGACTACAACCTGGTATCAAGGTCTGAGAGAGATGATGGGATTCCCTGCAGGGTGCAGAATCCTCCGACTGATCCACACTGCAAGAATACACCTCTTTGAACAAGGACTCTCATATCCTCTGCAGCCTGTATTTCAACACCGGTTACATGTTACAACTTTCTCTCCTTTTTTTTTTTGTTGTTTTGTTTCACTCACTTCTAGAGAAGCTTCTCGGTAGTTTAGAGACGACACCGCCGAGTGCTGAGCCGTGTTCAGAACCGCAGCAAATGAAACACGGCCCCAGGACGCGCGTGAAGGCCCGAAGCAGAATCAGCTACAAAGAAAAAAACGAAGGGGACGACAACTCTTTTTATGCCGTATCACAATAGGGACCATTACTGCTTCTGCAGCCCTACGAAACTCAGAATAATGAGATGCAATGAAACACCATGGAGTGCGGTGTTGGAGGATAAGCCAAACCAGACAAATGCAAGACCCAAATGTTGGTGTGATCTCTATCAACGCCCTGAGCGACTCATTTTGGGATTAAGTGGTCTAATCTTAACATTTTCACCAATTCATTCTCTCCCAAATAACACAGTGATTGCTTTGCCAGTGGGAGCAGCCGGCAGCCCGCTGGTGTCTGGATAATAATTTCTCCAGTGGTCCTCAAGCGATTCCTGCAGCTCAGGGACAGTTAAGTAGCAGCTCAGCGCACACAGCGACGTGAGAGGAAGCACTGCCTCCACCGCCTCTGCTGTTCCGTAGCACGCAGCGTGTGGTGATGCTCGGCAATGTCTACACAAACCAAACGCACCGAACAATTAACTCACGAGCTGCATGCGGTAGGACCATTATTAGCAGGAAGCAGGGAGGTGTTTTGCTCCTTTGCATGGTCGGAAGTTTAAAAGTACTCAGTAGCAGGTGAGAGTCGTACATATGTGAAAGTGCGGAATGAAAGAGGTTTGCAAGCAAATGAGTTTGCATTGGTACAAATGTGACGTCTATATTGCTTACTGCTCTGAATTGGGGAAAATGTGAGATGCCAAATATTGTAATGATGTCTGGGTAATGTTCTGGTATACGTTAAAGATGTAATTCATTATCATTATTAATAATAATATTATTGGCTCTGCTTTAGGAAAATTACAAGTATTTTTAGTAAAATGACAAAACAATTTCGGAAAAGTGAAAATTATTCAGCAACATTTGTTCAAATTGTTAAAAGTAAAATGCCCCTGATGTATAACACATTATTGAACATGACACATTATCTAATGTTTTGCAACAATTAAACAATTAATACAAACTAGAACTAGAAGAAGTGTATAGACAAAACATAATTATAAAACCCTAGAAAAGGGCGACGCAAACAAGGGAATGTTGAGATGTTTTAATAACGTGTGGCTCTTTCAACTAGCAGACATGTTGCTCAAAACAGCAAACATCTTTGACTACAAACATTCTTTCTGCAGTTTTCTTACATTATCAATTTGCCTGTTTGGCAAATACTCAAATGATATTTCCAACAGTCACTTTCTTATGAACCTGTACATAAATGGAAATGCCGTCAAGGTGTCAACACGACTGTTCTCAGGCGCACCGTGGCCGAATCTCCTCCTTCTAGCAGTCATTTCTATTCATATTTGTCAATTCAATGATAAAATAATTGCTGCGAAAAACAGCAACTGCTGTGCGGTAATGAATAGTCTTTAGGGCCGGCGCAGCGTCGTGTGTGATGTGGATTCATTAAACTTGAGATGACAGACATCCAATTTATGTTTTCATTCCGTGATGATTGGAGTTTGTCAAGGGTTTAATGTTCAATGATTTGAGTTAGTTGAAAATGACTGTTTCATTATGCACCAAGATAAAACATCTCTCAGAGGTTATCTCAGATACAACAGAGTGAATGTTTCCCCATTTCACATTACAGACCATTACACGCACATATTTTCTGCTTTTAAATGAGCAGTTAAACATTTTGTGAGATTTGCTTTCTTGTCAAGAGTCAGATGAGAAGACTCATGCCACTCGCATGCTTGTACAACATGTATGAAGCAACAGCAAAGAGACAGTTGGTGTACTTCAGCCTGGCAGGTAACACAATCCATGTAACCACAATCTCTAAGGCTCTTTGATAAACACAGGAACCATTTGATTTATCTTTACTCGGCCAAGAAATAGCATGGCAACATGGCGATATAAGGTAACAAACTAAAAACACTTCATTAGTGAGCAGGTGCTTGGTGGATTTTCTCACCTTGGGACAAAGCAAAGACTTGAGAGTGGTATAAATAAACTCATTTAACTTTCAGTAATCATGCAAAAATTCAAAAAAAGAAAGATTTATCGTTTAGCTGCAGATTTAAAAGCGTTTGTTGGATCAAGAGTGAACGTAATTTACTTGCAGACCGAAGTCTCTCTGAGAAGACAACAGCTTCCCGGCCTGGTCTCTCGCGAGTCCCTCGACAAATCCCACCAACCAAACGGCCAGAACCCTCCCCAGGCGTCCTGCGGCAAATTGCATCGTTACTTTGCAAATTTGTTCAAGCAATCAACTCAATCTCACTTGGGGTACCAATCTGACAACAGGAATGATTAGAATCCAGCGCCACTCGCCGCTTGTCACAAGGGACGGAGATGAGAGCAGAATTACAATGAAGCCTGAAATTGTGTGCTATTGTTACATCCCCGTGTTCCCGTCCACGCTCTCCATCCACCCATTTACCCGTGCCCACGTCTGTCTCCTCTACTCCACCCTTTGGAGATGCGGTAACGGGGCGTGACGGTTGCAGACGCAGCCAAAGGGCAATTGTGTAGGACGGTAGACTGGAAGCGGCTCCTGTCCCCTGATTTTGGGGGATGGAAAATGCACTTTGTGTGGAACTTTGTGCGAAAATGCAATGGAGGATTAGAGTTGATAGGGTTTAATGGGGTATGGCTTCAAAAGAATTGCTTTAAAATAGGGGATTAATACTTTGCCGTAGAATGCATTTATATTTTGCGAGGCGCTTCGCCTGTAGGTCTGGACACAATACATTTATATGGAAAAATGCAAAGGGCCGAGGGGGGGGGGGGCTCTCAACTTGCTTCATGTTTATTAGTTTCTCCTCACACGTTGCCTTCCACAGTGGGGTTTTTGGGGTGAAATGACCTGACGGGAGCCGAGGGGAGGAGAAACAGGCTGTTGATTCTCATTTCATCGTTCCCCTCTCCCAGCAGAATTGTCTGTGACACGTATAAATACTGCCACCAATGCCATTTAGAAGCCAGGCAGCAGACGCAATTCCACCCATTACCTGAGCGACCCAAAAGTCCAACGCGCTCGAGTCGCCTGCATACAGAGTGCTGTGATTTCAGCTGCTTGTGTCATTCTTCCCTTTGCTTTTCCTCGAGCTCATTCTTGCACTACAAGGGGGCGAGAGAACCCTCAATATTCACTCTTTTAGATTATAACAGTTATAATTATAGAAAAATGCTCTGCTTCCTAAAGGAGAGTAGATGATCCCTGACATTTAATGCACTCTATTATACAGTAAAGTAAGACATATTACACAGTGCTTTGGTTTAAATCTTATTGGTTTCATGGTCTTTTTCAATTTGAAGATCTTTGCTTCTTGTTTCCTGTGTTCAGGAATTTTCCTCTGGAGGTATTTAGTTTGTGTGTGTGTCCATTTGTCAGTGTCGCTTTGTCTGCTTTTGTTGCTGGTTTCTTCTTTCCCCAAATGTTTAGCATTTTTGATTATTCTGTTACCGCCCCACTTTTTGGACAGCTGGTTGTTTGTAATACTGTTGGTTAAACCACTGTTCACTAACTGCTGATCTGACTCTTTATCTGCCTTAAAGTTTTAAACTGCATCCTGCGATTGTGACAATATGTTGCAGTACTTTTAATTCAACAATATATTACTGCTTCATCATATTGGATACTTGTCCAATATATACATGAAGGACTTAATCATCAGGTTTGACATAAAATGTTAAGCGGCAAACATGCTCTTTTTTAGCCTTGGAGACGTTTTGTTTTCAGTTGTATAAAATACCACAGACTTTCCACCGCATCATCCAAAGTCAAATTACGCCTGCCAGTAATATGGGTTAATTGTTCTGGATGGCTGGATCACTTCCAAGCAGTTCATCCAATTTCTATTTAAATTGAGCTATCGGAGCGTGACACAGGCGACACTCAGCTTGCCACAGTTGCAGACAGGCGCCACCGGCTGGGGTGCAGAAAAACCTGTTTACACGTTGCAAAGGAGACCTTCAAGTGGATCGGAACAAATGAAATGCAAGCACACACCTTGCTGGTTCTCTCAATGGGGCTTTAAGAGGGAGCAAAGAAGAAAAAACTCATTGTCAAACTGGTCAAGTGTGTGTATCTACATTGCTTCATTGTTAGTCTCCTGTTGACTGTGGCTCCTATCAAGATCGTTTCTCATCTTTCCTTCGGCTCCCTGGTGATGATTTGCGTTTTTCGAAATGAGCGGTACACGTCTTCTTCCTCCTCTAGCTCTTAAAAGATGACATTTTGTAATCATCTATCTTTTTGCTGCCGCTGAAGGATTCATTTCAGGTTATATTTTAATTGACAAGTTCGCAGTCAACTGCACACCCGACAGTTTTTTACTCCAGCTGTTGATTTAAGGCTTCAGCTTCCATTTATCTCATGATATGTTAATACTAATGAGCCCTGATTACAGCCCATTACTTTTGTCCTCAGTTTATAAACAATATAAGAGGCGGAATTCATCAAATACATCACTTGCCTTCTTTATTGACATCAAGTTCAAAAAGGAAAATTTGAAGCAACATCCCCACTTTTGACTGCATATCATGAGACGTTTCTCTAAACACAAATATAACCCTACATTTTCTCTTCAAACTTTTTTGATGTTGAAAAAAGAAGAGTGGGTGCGAAGCAACATTTAATTGAATGCAATCTTTATCAAAATCACACAGTATAAAGTGATGATCCACGTAATAGAGGAAGCTATTGGTGTTCTCTCTTGGGAGAGCCACTTGAAAAAATGGGAAGTAAGACCAAAGTCAACCTATAACTGTAAAACCTGGGTTTCAAACTGTTTTGTATGACAAAGAAGAAGGGCCAGTAAAACCCTTTCCATGTTGTTTCTAAATAAAAAATAGCGTACATGTAAGCCTTGTATCAGGCACGCCGATATGCACAATGCCACATAAAACAAATTGGTTATGTCCAGGCAACAAAACTACTGGTAAGTTGGTAAGGAGTACTGCTTGGTAAAGGAATTAGTGCAAACCAAAAAAACGCCTTCACGGTCTGGTGTATTGAGTCACTTTCAGTAGCGGTCACGTCCTCTACGCATCGCTCCTTCTCCAGTGTAACTTGCTGTGACCGATTCTAATGCTGTCAACATTCACCGTATCCATGGTTTGCAGAAAGGTACAATACCAAAACATTTACCTGGCAACTGGGATACCGACTCTCACCGACACTCTTAGGCTGGCTGCATTATCGTTGTCCTCAAAAATGCTCAAAATACTAATTTTTATCTCTGTTCTAATTTCACCTTTTTTCTTAATCCAAACAAAGATGGCGGATGTAAACAACATCTACTATTCGTACAGCAGGAAAACAAAATAACAAAAGTTGGTTATTTCTATAAATCGTGCAACACGGAATGCTTTTTTTGCCCAGAGGTTAAAAGAGTCTCCAAGGAACTTGGAGGTACCTTCTCCAAGGCCATTGTCAAGTCTTTGTTTAGTATTGTTTGCTTAGCTTGGCCTCTTCTAAATCTCTGATGTTTTATATAGAAGTCCCCTTCTTGTAATGCTAATACCTGAGGAGCAGAAACTGGCTGTGTCCGACGGAGCCTCCAGCCTCATTTTGCCTCCACACTTCACGCAGGCCTGTGCTCAGTGGAGCAGCTTGAATGGCATCAGTCAAACCCCCACAGCCAATCCAGCTCAACTTCTCATAAAATCCAAACCATTCTGTATCATCGATTTGTTCCCTTCTAAAAATGGGCCCCGTGTCACGCGTATTGTTTCTAGATCGAAAAGGAGTTGGCCAACATCTGCAGTCAATCATAAACTCCCATTAAACCAGAGGGATCCATTAGTCCACCAGACATCAGCTCTGCCTCTCCGTCCCGAGTCGAACCGCCGTCTTGGTTTTTCATTCTTGCAACCATAGCAGGCCCGACCCTCCATCACTGCCCCCCTCCCCCACACCCCTTTAGAGGGAGGACTGGTTTATGAACACAATGATGTTGAGTGCAATAAAAAAGCGTTGAACCAAGTGGAGGAGCAACGCGACCCCACGCGCTCACATAACCAGTCGGGTCAGGACGAGAAAATGGAGGTCAAACAAAACACAAACGCATATAATTCTACGCCACTAAATGACAACGGAAGGGACGGTTTCAGGTTGATGTTTGTCCAGTTTCATCTCTGCATGGTTCTCCATCAATTGAGACAGTTCAAACCAAGCCAATAAAACATAAAAATCTCACTTACCCCCATAATGTCATCTAATCACAAAGACAGTTTGGATTGAATTTGATTCTCATTGAAGAGATATTTCTTTGTATCAGGAATTACTGGACTCATTTCCAACGGGGTTGCTGGTGTCAACGCAGTTTTTACGCTTTATCAATAAAGAAATAAGCATTCTGACATGAAAATATTTAAAAAACGAATAAGCTAGATAAACAATTGGCCGATTTAATTTCTTCATGTGAAAAAATATTTTTGTAAAATCATGAGATAATGGTTGTGGCCAATATCAGTGCATTAATGATTGAATGAAGCATTAGAGCGTTGTAAGACATCCACATTATGTAAGCAGCCATTAAACAGGGTTAGGTTTATTTAAGTCTCCCCTCAAAAATATATTTTAAGATCGCACCTGTAGATAGAAATTACCTTTATAATGTGGTAGGATTTTGTGGACAACAACGTTTTGTATGCTCGACACACAATAAAGAATTTGTGTCTACTATTTAATTCACCACGCGGTCCGCCTGTGAAAGACACGTTTCAAACCAGACTCCGGTCTCCCACGATAGCGGTTCCCCTTGAGCTGTCCTTGACTTGAACGCACGGAGCCCGAGGCGCTGGGTTGAGGGTTGCGCTCCCCCCAGGCTCCCCTCCCCCAAGGACACTCTGCAGGTTGCTCCGCCTGTCTGCCTGCCTGCCTAGAAAAAACATGTCCGGATACTTCAATTGTTCCGCGCTCTGATCTTCACACAGGTTGCTAAAACAAAGCCCTCTTATTAATATTTATAGCCTCTCTGATGGAACGGGATCAATGGGGAGAGGAGCACGAGTGTGCCTGAATAATCATCATCCATCTACTTCCAGCCCTCTCTCTCCTCTCCGTCCCTCTGCTGGAAGTGATGTTTTAAAGAGGAATAAAGTGGGCGAGCGGGCGATGGAAATTTGTTGAGAAAGGAGAGAACGGTTTTCACCCATTCGCAAAATTTCCGCTTGCTTTTGAGTTTGTGGCTTTCAGGCTGCCACCTTGACAGGAGGGTTATTAAGATATTTTTACAAGTAAAAGCTAAATAATCTGCCACAGTACAAGCCTAAAAAAACGCGAGGACATCCTCACAGACATTTTTCCTTGCCTGATGGCGGGTGGGAGACTGTTAAGAGTAGATTTGTAACAGATTCCCGGTGACTTCATCGGCGGGCCCAGCATGGTGGATCCCTGAGATGAAAGTCCGAGAGGCTTCAGTCGGTGGGCCCGCTGCCCAGGTGCTTGGTAAGCACATGGATGTGGGCATTACGCCCAACACTGTCCCTCCTGCCCCACTGTGGCTCTGCAGAACGGCGTTTAACGGCAGAAGGAGAACGTTATTAATCAGATGTGTTTGCGTCTTCCAGCGTTTCCTGCAGAGGGGGGGAAGTGCGGGGGGGGGACCTGGCTCGGTGATGAATGCCCTCACTTCTAAGCGTTTCAAAAGTACAGTTTATCCATGAGGAATGGAGCAGCGTGTACATGGGCTGAGGGGAAATTGCCTTTTCCTTTGACCTGCAGCCAAGGGTGAGGAAGTGAATGGAAAGTGATGTGAGCGTCTGCCCTCTGCGGTGATGAATACTGCGTTAATTAGAGGAAGAGGCCTTTCAATCTCCAGCGCTGCGCCATTTTCCATTCCTACAACTTTAAATTGTTTTTTGCTCTTTTGCTCCACAGCCAATTCCTGCTGTGCTCATCTTTCTTTTCTTTTTTTTTGTTGTTGTAATCTTTCTTTCCTTTTCTCTATACCCCTTCCATCCCCACTCTGCTGCACTGCAGCAAGGGTCTGGGGGGGTGGGCGGGTTGACAGGTTGAGCCCTGGGAGGTCGGGGGCAGCATTTGCAGATTGTGGGACGGAGAGCTGAGGCAGCACCGTCTTCAGTGCGGAGTCCCAGGGAACCTTGAGCTGTGAGCAGAGAGAAGGTCGACACGGCGCCATTGAGCCGGGACGTGGGCTTGCAGGTCCCTTTGTCCTGCGTATGCGTACGCTCATTGGCAAACATTTTTTTTTTTTCTCGACAACACCTAATGCACTATTGTGAACTATTGCTGTTGTGTGGGTTTGTAGTTCACATACATGCTCAAAGTAAATGTGCAAACCTCAAAACTATCCTCCAACTATCCACCCAAATACCCGTGGGATGTGAATCTTTGAATCCTACGTGAGTGGAATAACAACCCTTTCTCTTAGGAGGCTGATGGACTGCTTTAAAAATACACGTGATTCAAACGGGTCCTAATGAATCGACACCAACACAAACCAGGGAGAAATAGACTGTAGATGTTCTTGAGCAGTGAACTACATCAACTATGTTTATTCGGTGTGTGCATTTACCCTTATCCTTCACTAATGTGTGCATTTTTTGCTAAAAGCTCATCCACAAACTTAACAATTGATGAATCCCCGCAGAGCCCTTGGCAAATAAAACTTTACATTGGCAGACACCACAGAACTTTACTTAAAGTTCAGACCATATCTGTCGTTGAAATGTGCATTAATAGCTATATTTCATTTGACATGTATTAGCATTTTTTAGATACAACCAGTGTTGCCAATTCAACTTAACTTTGTTAACTATGTGAAAATAGCCCCCCAAACAGACAACATACAAAAAAAAAGTTTCGATCGAGGAACATGATGACATGGAGTGGTTTGCTGCTGATTGAAGTGGTTCCTTGAAGAAGAGGGAAGTAGAGACATTCTAGCTGTCTAATCCTTGCAGCTAGTGGTCTTTCGTCTCAGTCTGCATCCTGGGGGGTTTGCATCAGGTCCTAGTTTTATTTGCAGTGTAGAAAATGTAAGACCCATTTCATCCAGCTGTGGACACATGATTACACGCCCCCTCTCACGTATTGTCAACAGCGCAGCAAGGTTTAAATAGGGCGAGGCGGTTAGAAAGGACATAGCTAACTTTGTTTTATGCATTATTGCTTGGAAAAAAACAACCAATGAGTCTTGAACATACTGTTTACCTTTGTTTGTTGTATGTCAACTGAGCAATACTGACAACATAATTCTAAATAGAAGGTTAAACCGTCAGGGAGACCACTATGTATACCTTGTTTCCCACTGTTTTCATGTGCGTGGTGGAGTTATGTTTCATATTAAAAGCGATTCTTGGTTGTTTTATATTTCCATTGAATCTCCTTTGTTGTGGTCTTCAAACTTGAAATTAGTTTTTTTTATGCTCAAACTCACTCTGAACAAAACGACAGGCTTGCGATGCCTGTCACACCGACTTGATCCTTTTAAAATGAAACACCACCTCATCTCATGTTGCCTCTTCCCTCTATTTTTGTTTATGCAACTATTTAATAAAGTCCCCAGCTTGATTATTATGTGAAATGGATCCCTGAGAGCAGCAGCTGGGTAGATACACAGACTTATCTTTGCCTGGGTGTCACATAACGGTTGGTCTAAGTGATACCACCACCACACTGTGCCTATTCAAAATGTGTGTCCTTAGTGGCAGCTGGCTCGAGATGTGGCACTTGGAGCCAATTCCTTGCAGTATGTTTTAATACAAGAGCGCTGAGCCACGCAGCCTCTAGCTGCACACTAATGGATAGGTCATGCTGGGGGTGCGCAATTATTAATCTCGGGCCTGAACTGGGGTTGAACCAGCATTAAATATGGATTCATTGTCTTATAGAGCTGCTTGCAGACATCACAGAGTGACTGTCTTTCATGCTGGGATATTGTGTGTTTACCCCGGTAGCCGTGAGAAATGATGCACAGTCAGGCTCTCTGCTAGGCGATTACTTCCCTGGGAAATGTTGCTCATTTTCCAAATTGCACATGAATATGTACGGGCAAAGATTGGAGGCTGATGATGATTTATGTTGGATGGACAAGGACCAGCTGTGGTTTTCTAAGTCGGTGCACATACAGTAGGAGCAAAATGCAGCAGATTTACACTTTGTATGTAAGAGCTTTCTGTGATTTTTTCCACTTTTCTTATAAAACTGTCGCTCAAAGGGACTTTATGCACTGCTAGAAGTTTTGTGCTGCTCTGTGGTCCTTAAAGGAACAGTTTAACATTTTTGGAAATGAGCTTATTTGCGATTGTTGAATTAAACTATCCTTACCGCATCTGTCTAATACATCAACCGCTTAGCACAAAGACAGTGTTACTGTTAATTAGATTAATAGGTGCCTGCAGGTTTTAAAAAAAATCTTTAGATAGAACAAGCATAGTTGTTTTCCAGTTTCTGGTCTTTATGATAATACGCTAACCAACAATTGAATGTATTTTACAAAATGTAAAATTAGAAATAATTCCCCTTATAATAGATGATTTATGCAAGAGTAAAAAAAAGACAAAAAACTGGAAATGGTGGACATTCATTTGTGCTGACATATGTACAAACACTACTGCGTTGAGAAGCAGTCCATACGTCACAAAAATTAATAAAAAAAAAAAAGAAGACATTCATCTATGTGAGTTATGGACCCTCTTCAGAGGTGAATCTGTGCTACCTCAACCTTCACTTCACTTGTATCCTAAACCCTCTGTGCAGTGCTTTGGGCGTTGCTTGTCTAAGCGTGTAGCGTAGTGACACGCGCACATGGACAGCCGATATGAGGTTAAAGCCATTCACCATGGAAGAAACTGGAATCTGCTCTGGCACCAGTGACGAATGGGCAGAGACAAACACGGATACCAGATGGCAGTGAATCTATAATTACAATTCTCTGGTGCAAAATGAGACATTGGTGGGATGAAATATTACTGCAGCTCCCAATACCCTGCATGTAGAAGTCCTTGATTACGGCACAAGGTTCCACAGTCATCCTGGTTTCTCAGCGGTCCACGCCTCGTATTTTCAGTGTTTCTTCAAATGTTGAGCAAAAGGCCACTCGGCACCAGCGTACTGCAGCAGTGTTGGTGCCCGCTGATTTCTTTGTGGAATGGTAATTACCAGCCTAATCAAAAACAGAAGATGGACAAAGACGGTTGAACTGAATTTAAATAGGACGAGCGTTTAATGGCTCCCAAGTGGAGAGCCGGGTCTGTGCTCGCCCCAGAGGGACTCACCTGTGATTTACCCTCCTTACTTCTGTATGTGACAGGGTGGCATTGTGGCATCGCTTTCCCCGTCCCCCGTGACCCCTGATGCTCCCTCTTCCGTAAGAGGCTGCATAATTATCTAATTAAATGGAGAGACAACAGCTCCAGAATACCTCATTAAAGACATCGCTCCATCAGCTCCCGCCTTTTCATTTCTTCTAAAGAGCCAGCCAAAGTGTTGGAGTAAGTTATTTGTCCTTCTTAGCATTGCTAATTGTATTACTATATAAAATAAAAGGCTTCTACATTTCTTTTTTTGAAAGTCCAAACTTTTGGATCAGTTTGATTGATAATGTGGCAAAATATGGCAGCACAGTAAAATGCTCTAAAGCGCTAAAAAATATGTTTTCCATGATAAAATACATTACGGTATCTCTGTTGTGTGCAAATAAAGTGAAATTAGTCATCATTTTTAATATTAATGAGGCATGCACCAATGAAACTTTTTAATTTCAACAGATAAATTATACAGGTTTCCACTGCTTACAAATGAGGTTAGTTGAGCAAAAGGTTCCCTTGTGAATACTCTTATTCAGAATTTTAGAATGATTAACCCAAAGATATTGTATCTCAGATGCATTCAAAAATTATCCAGACACGTCCGTATCTATGCGCGGTGAGTTTAAAACAAAAAAGCCTTTTCTGATTTATTGTGTTATGTTATGTATGTATGACAGTATTTATTGTTGCATGGTATACTTTTGTGTAATAATAATACTCACAAATGATACACTCGTGATTAAACCACAAGTGAAACATTGGGTCATTCTGTTGCATGCAGGTCATTCTGCATTAGTGTGTGAGAGTGCATAAACATGCATCGGTGCGAACGCGGTTTGTGTCTTCATGGTCGTGGTTACAAATGGGCCCCTGCCAATTTGGAAGCCACATTTATCTTGTCTTTCTCAATCCAGCTGATGCTAAATGTAACCTTTACACGTCCAATTATTTATGAGGTCTCCAAACACATCTGCCTGCTCCCTTTACCTCTGGTTCCCCACACATACATACATCATAAATATTTAAGAGGATGAATATTGGAGGTTAACATATGTCCCATCTGAAATGTCAGTGGCTCTTTCAGTAGCAGCCACGCTGTTGACAGAGCATCAAACCACTTTGTTTGGGATAAGAGACTATCACCGGTGTTGTTTAATGTACTTTTCCGACATGAACACAAATGCCCTGAATAAACTTGCCCAGCATCAGTTTGTTCCTGCAGGTGTCTCTCAAGCTTAAGAGAAGGAAAGAAGTGGCTCTGTAACTTGTCACAAGAGCCAAATAATCACGCTGACATCCAATCCAATCTTAATCTGGATTCTATAGATTATTTGTCAAGGTGTTACATAAGCACCTTTGTTATGTTTTGGGGTCACCAGGGAGTGCAAATAATCTTGTCATTTGGAGTGACACCTTGAGACATTGGACTGCGTCAACCACACTTGAGTTGTGTTCCTTTATAAAGTGTGAAGCAATTTGAAGCGATATGGCTGTGACACAAACAATCATGCATCTCCCAGGGTGCATCACTTATATGGACATGTCCTAGTCAACCTCAATTAGTGACACCTCATGTCCATGGTCGTCTGGGTCCCACATATTCTCCTCACATGGATACGTTCAATCGATCAATTATCAAACAATCTTTAGCTTGGGAAACTGAAGATGTCCATCACTCACACATTGCAGTAAAAACCCGGAAGGTTTGGGACTGAATGCATGAAGAAAGGAACCAACATGGACGAGCCATAAAAGAAAATAAGTCATTATTCTGCGAATGAACAAAGCAAAGGTCTGGGAGGGAAAATAAGTGACAATCATCGCCAACCTTTCACTAAGATTACCTCCCATAAAGAATCTAGGGAATAGGAAATGGATAAAATAGTGCAAGGGATAAAAATTATTATGGGAGAGGAAGTGAAACATGCAGAAACCTCCCTTCTATCAAAAATCTGATTCATGACGGAGCCAATTCACATGGAAGTACAACAGGAGCTCATAGGTTTCAATTCACGAATATCTCGGGATGGAATTGAAAGGCTCCAAGGTAGTACCTCAACCATGGGAAGAAGGTGCTTTGTATCTTGCTAATGGGGAGGCGACTAATCCCATTGGGTGGGGAAAACTTACTTCAAAGAAACGTTCTCACTCTTGGGACTCAGTTTAATTTCTAGTGTTGGAATGTTAATCAATGTGGCTGATGAAGCCTGTAGTTTTGAAGACCAACCCCTCTGTTACCTATCCAGTCAGGCCAGGAAATAAAAAGGGAGAATAGAAGATGCCATTGATAAAGTAATTTGTATGGAAAATAAAACATTCCACTATGGGGTTCAAAAGACACTCAGGCCTATCATGACAAACCTGGACACTGATTTTGTGTATTTTTTGGATCTTATGCATTTTTGTGGCTGGGTTGGGAGGCTAACCGGGCTCATGGGTTCCCAATAGCTCAATCGACAAGTCAGTGCCAGTAGGGATCCTGCCATCGATAAAAAAAATCACTTCACGTCGCGCATGCGCGGTCGACCGCTGATGCTAATGCTAATTAGCGACCGTTGTTCGCTAACTAACTTAATTTCATTCAAAAGCAGCCCTGGCTGACTGCAATCAGTGCATTACTCGATGACTCCAAGACATCAAGTAAGGTAATGACAAACATTGTCTGGAATGCTTGTTTCCTCCTTCTGGCTTCTCGTTCGCCCGATAAACCCCCCATCGGCCGAAAAGTGTGAGCACCCTTGTTTTAGGTAATAATCTCTAATTATGACAGGGTAGATGTGCTGATTGTTCACCTGTCTGGAGCCCAACTCCTACATTTAGTCTTTGGAAGGAATACTTAAGTTATTTGAGACGTGGTTTCACCAACAACGTCAATCGCCCGGCTAGCTCAGTCGGTAGAGCATGAGACTCTTAATCTCAGGGTCGTGGGTTCGAGCCCCACGTTGGGCGTCAGATCCTTTTGGGTTCAAAATACAATGCAAGTCGCATTGGATAAAATCGTCATCTTAATGACATCTGTGTAACTTTAGATTCTGCAACAAGTTCTTCCATGACATGCGTTATAAATTACATCCAATAAGAGCCTTACTCAATACTGCCCGTTCTCTGTCAGCGATGTGCTGTACCAGAAAACAAACCGAGTACTTTCAGCTGGAGGTAGAGGTTTGAGCCATATTTGTTTCCCCTCAACCACTTTGAAATAATAAACATCCTGTTTAACAGTCTGTACACTAAATGACTAAATTTATGATTTACATTTTGTTTATGTATTTCACCAGGATGTTGATGGATTATTGGGGTTTGGCTGCTTTAGTCTATGAATAATTCATCACAGGGGAAATATGTTTTAGAAGTTTTCTCTTTTGCAACAATAATTACTTATGAAATTGGATAGTCTAATTAAAAGGAGACACAACAATCAGTTCAGGTGGTCAAACAATGTTTAATCATCAGCGCGCGTGTGTTACCTCGTCAGCACAAAGGCCAGCTAGTGTCAAACAAACAATAGTTTATCAGAGTAAAAGTGTCATGTCTTAACATCTTAACCCAGGGAGGAAAAGCCCTTTATATGCAGCCTATAATGTGAGGGCTTTTTGCCTGGGTTTTCTTAGCCACTGATCATAATAACATCTCTGGACCCAACCCATTTTTGCAGTTATCAATGCCGCATCATAGAAAGTCTGAGAAAGTCCATTACTTTCCCTTTCACTCTTTGAACATGCTACTGGACAGCATGCAGATTGATGCATGAAGGCCAATAGAGGGAGCCCAATAGCTATTTGTACTCAAGCTAAGACAGTATGAAGGGGTACAACTGCAGTTTGCTGGCATACAAAATGGTTTAACGACTTAATTGAAGCCAAATTACCTGAAAGTTAGTTAAAGGTAGGCAGTCATAGAGAGCTTAATTCCACTTCCCGTGGTGTGTCTCAGGGTCTCTGACATCCGTTAAAGAGAAGCTATTTGCTGGCCTTTGCAGGAAGGAACAGGAAGTAGGGTCTTACCTGTAGCAGATGGGTGGTTGCGGAGGGTGTGTTGGAGTCCGAGACAGCTGTGGTAGTCGGTCATTTCTTCCCCCAAAAATGTCCAGACAGCATTTGGAACCTGTCAGCTGGTTTGCTTCTTCCACCTGAAAAGAGACGAGGGGTCTCGGGGGGGGGTGTGATCTTTCTAACCACTTCTGTGGATCATCCCGCTGTCTCATCTCCAGACTACAGTCCAAGATAGTCACAAACTGGCTCTCTACACATACTTGATTAACACTGAACGATCGGTAATTTTTTGGGACTAAATATTGTAACCATTAGAAGAGAAAGTTAGTAGTAAGTATATGTCACTGCTATTGCAATAACTGTTAACGGAAACAGGGCTCCCTTTAAAGTATTAGTTTAGTAATGATTCAATCCACCTGGCTCAAGGATGATCGATGGACTTAATACTTTTAGTAGAGTCCAGGATTCATATTGTGATATTGCAAAGAGTTGCTGTGTTCAGCCCGGCTCTGAGGCCACACAGGTCCTCTGTTAAAATCCCACGCAGCACAGTCGTTTAAGTTTGAAGGGCCCAGGAATATTACTTCAATAAATACTTGATGAAAGTCCTATTGATCCTATTGCGCTGTGAGTAATATGTGCATGTGTTCATTAAGTTTCTGTGTATCCAAGTATCCATGTTAAATATGCTTTGTTTACAGTCGAGGGTCACATAGGAAACTCATAAATATGGAGAAGGTGTCTTCCACTGGTCTTCACTGGCTTCCACTGGTCTCCACTGACCTCCACTGACCTCCACTGGTCTGCACTGGCCTCCACTGACCTCCACTGACCTCCACTGGTCTGCACTGGCCTCCACTGACCTCCACTGGTCTCCACTGGCTTCCACTGGTCTCCACGGGCCTCCACTGGTCTCCACTGGCCTCCACTGACCTCCACTGGCTTCCACTGACTTCCACTGGTCTCCACGGGTCTCCACTGACCTCCACTGGTCTCTACTGGTCTCCACTGACCTCCACTGGCCTCCACTGGCCTCCACTGGTCTCTACTGGTCTCCACTGACCTCCACTGACCTCCACTGGTCTCTACTGGTCTCCACTGACCTCCACTGGTCTCTACTGGTCTCCACTGACCTCCACTGGCCTCCACTGGTCTCCGAACTTTGCACAGATGTGTGTCCTGTATTCTGCACACACACACCTTCTGTACATGCAGATCATGCCCATGTACACGCGCACAGACACACACATACACACACACACACACCTACTGTACATGCAGATCATGCCCATGTACACATGTACACGCGCGCACACACACACACACACACACACACACACACACACAGCAGAGGATGTCGTATGTGTACAGACTGTAAAGCCCTCTGAGGCAAATTTGTAATTTGCGATTCTGGGCTATACAAAATAAAATGACTTGACTTGACACACACACACACACACCAACGCCCCATTTCTTTAATTAGAGCAAATAAGTACACATGCATACATTTTCATGATTGACAGTATTTCACTGTCTCCTACAGGATGTAGTCTGGATACAATCTCAGACATCACCTCCAGACTCGTAGAAAGGCATCTACTGGGGGATGGAGGGGACCGGCAAAGAGCAACGTGAAGGAGGTGTTGAACACAGAGGAGGTAAGTGTCTTTCTGTGTGTACTTTTCTGCATCCCTGTCTGATTATTGGTTTGTAAAGCCGTGGCTTGAGAAAAAAGGGGGTGGACTGCTCCGGGAGAGACGTACTGGCTCTGCCCTGCAGCATTTGGCACAAAGAACCTCTCCTATTCTGCACGCTGGCGGTACATGTGGTAGATAAGGTTTTGTCCCTGGGAGATACGGTCAGTTCCTGTTTATGAAACATGCTGAAGGTTTGCACGGGAACCTCGCTGCTCAGCTTCTCTGTATTTATTCATTTTGAAGCATTTCGTTCTCCTCAAGATAATATAATTCATTGTCAACCACCACCCCTCTCTGCATTCATATGAACAGACAGACTTGAAAGCATTTCATTAAATCAGATCATTCACCTGCAACCGTAACCTTCAACATTTGCACGAAAGAAAGTTACAATATTCCAAGGACATATAAAAGTGATACTGTTAATTAGGACCGATATTGTGAAATATTGCAACAGTGCCAGGAAGATGCCCTGCTGGAGCATAGCTGGTTCTTTGTTTATATCCCTGTGCTCTGAGTGTGGCCGGGAGGCATGGCAAGTGGTATCCACTCAGGTGATGGGTTTAGAACAAGCGGATGCAGGGGGGCCGGGGGGAGGGGCTCTTTCCTCCCCGCTGACTCTCCCTCTGCCGGCTCTGGCATTAAGTCAGCCCAGCGCTGCAGTAGCCGACAGCACAACAGCTGTTTCCTATGACTAGGGGAAAAAACACATTGATTCACTTCCTCGGTCGGCCTCATCTGGGAAGAGACGAATACTCCACCTGCACTGAGACGCGGACAGTAGAAAAAGGTCAGCAGCAAAGAGGAGAATGGAGGAGAGGGACCGCTTCAAATGACACAAGCCATATTTCTGCTATAAATGGATTTTAACCTTTTCCCATTGTGGGAGATGAGACTTGTTTTTTTAGCAATTCTTTTACCGCCACCATGCAATGGCCTGAAGCCGACCTTTCCTCTGCACCATACACTTAATTTGCCAGTTTATTAGATACAGTTAAGAAAACCCAATTCAGTCAAATGCTATTGTAAAATAAATCTAATGTTTTGCGGAGGTGTTGATTCTACTTTGGGGCCATTTTGAAGGTTGATGTTTTCCGGTGCTGTTGCATTGTATTACTTAATACTGACAAGTATATTGTGATTAACTCCATCCTCATTTGATTAGAAAATAGCTTAGGTTAAAGCCTACTTCCTAAAGTGGAACCAAACAAAAATACCCACATTTGGCCAGCGAGTGTAAGCTTTACCATATCAAAACCTTTTAGATTTGAAGTTTGAAAAAAAAACCGAGCTAAATCACAGTAACTGCACCCTTGAGTGGGCAATCTGAAGTGGAACCAAAAAGAAACCCCACGACAACTGTGTTTTGGGAAGAAAATGTTCTAGCACTCAGACATTAGCATCCATCCTGCTGTCCTTGGTATTGATTTGCCGAGTGAACTCTCATCTGACAGCCACCCGTCTCTTGCAAGTGCTGTGAAGGCTTTGAAAAGCCTCTTCACTTTCCTCAGTAGCTAAACGCAGTCATATGAAATCACAGTTACGGCGAGTTATGTGACGAGTCATTGTAAGGATGCCATAGATAAAACATATATTTTACTTTACCCCAAGGGCAAATTGTTTTTCACAGCTTGCTCGTGCAGGCTGTAAAAGCACTGATACGGGTATACATTTATTGCACACAAGAAATACAGACACATGTATCCTAGAGTTATTTCATTTAACTTTTCATTCGTCCTGCTGTGGTCTCTATCTGCTTCCTAAAAACATCTGGTGATGATGGAATGGATTTATCAAAACAAACACTTGTATCATATCGTGCAGTCTAAATCACTAGTAAAAGAGAAGGTGGTGGTACGATCAATAGTTCTCGTGCTACTTCCAACATCGACCCTCTCCTTTGAGATTTAATTAGTTTCTGATTATGCGCAGTGCAACATGAATATTGTGGTACAACTATTGAACGCTCGGATGATCCATACTGCATTTGTTCATGGATCAATTATGAATGTTGTAATTTGCTATTGATGCCATTGATCAATTTGTCCAATTATAGTGGAGACATTTGTCAGCCCTTTTTACTGAGCTGCTCAATGAGCGGCTCATCAGAGTGGGGGGGGGGTGGGTGGGACTCCTCTCGGTACACCACTGAGTGGGCTCGCTTCTCACGTACAGAACAGCCTTTACGTGAACATTTACTCCACGTGACTCATAGTTTCTTTCACTGGCGTTTTTGTACTGATTATTACCACCATTTTCTATCAGTCCAAAATGATTTGCATGCATGAAATGTACAACACTCCCATTCCCATAACATCCCTCAGTACATTGATATGTTATGTATTCTGTTTACCTCAGAGAACATGGCATCACACAATGGATAGAAATATTCCAATGATGAATGCATCTAAGTAATAGCTGCAAAAATGGCAATTACAATTCTTTACATTTGAGCAACTTCAGAAAAGCCTCCAAACTTTTCTTTTACTACGAGTTTTGAAAAATATTGTATGTTGTGTATGTCACACGAGATCAATCTGGTGACCTTTTCGTTTTGTTTTGTGTTTTTATCACAAACAACACTGTATGGTGTGAACGGATCTGGTCCAGCTTACATCCAGGACATGGTCAAAGCCGACATCCCGACCTGCACTCTCCGCTCTGCATCTGCAAAACTGCTCGTCCCTCCCTCACTGAGAGCAAAACACTCGACTAGATTCTGACTCTTTGCTGTCCTTGCTCCAAAATGGTGGAACGAGCTCTCTGAAGACACCAGGACCACAGAGAACCTTCACATCTTCCGCAGCAAGCTAAAGACAGACCTCTTCAGACTACATCAACTAAAAGACTAACAAATTGTAGCACTTAAATTATACTTGTAACACCACTCATCTATAGCAAATTGTAAATTGACTTATTTGAGGAAATTGCACTTTCTTGTTCTTCTGCGTTTGTATCCCTATGGTTGAATGCACTTATTGTAAGTCGCTTTGGATAAAAGTGTCAGCTAAATGACATGTAATGTAATGTAATGTATGGATTCTGCTCGAATCTCATCATCCTCATCATCTAAACATGTTTGTTTGATTGATTTCAGGGTCTCCATGTGTTCACCAATATTCATCACCCAATACCCACTAAGTCCTGGACGCATCAGTTTTTCGCTTATGCGCAGCAAAAATAAATATAATGAATAAAATAAAATATAATGTGAATAAATGAATACCTTATTTTTCTTGACAGATACCGTATGTGCTAGTTGTTATCAACGTATCGAGTACCAACAAAGATTCAAGGTATTAGCACAATTTAAATTTGAATTTAGTGGAAACGCCTCAAGAGGAAATGGATTGCCAATTTACTAGTTTAATTACATCCAGTGAAACTACTCCCCCAACACTGCTAGTACACCAGCCGCTCACCGAGTAAACCAGCTTCCTGCTCTCTCACAACCAATTACATCACACTGATGGGAAAACAATGCAAAACAAATTGAACAGAAACAATCAAACAGATTAAATGGAAAGATAAAATTCAGAGAGAACCCGCACCACTGATATCAGCTCATTGATCATGCTAATCACATGTAATGGCTGATGAGACAAATGTTTTTTCTCCCAAACATATGTAAATGTAGTTTTAGGATGTATGGCAACTCAAATGAAATTTAAAATACCCTTTCTTTTTTTTCTATCAGTCATTATCATTGTAAAGATCTGCAGGAATTCTTTAATCTCTTGTAAAACGCCTTGCCATCTCCTCACGTGCACCATGTAGTTATTTCATCATGTTTCAAACATTGCGTTTTTTATTTCTTTTGATAAACCACATCTGTCTGCCTCATATAAGCAGCTGCTCGGTGCACAGCGTGTGATACGTAAATAGGTAAGTTGAGTAAATTCTGTTTACACAGCCGCATATTACAAAAGAAGTTCTAGCCTTTTCCTGAGGAGAAAGTCTAGGATGCGATTTTGGCAACCAAAAACTAACTATTTTTTTTAGCAAGGGAAACCATCCAACTTTAGAGAGTAGCGCAGGACTTGCCGAAGCAATCATTTTAGCTGTGACCATGTTCCAAAAAGGAATCGGCCTCCAGCTGATTGTTTTAAAGCAAAACGAAGGCAGAGTACGAGACGTAACACAATTGGAGGTTCTTACTCAGACGCACCAGATAATGAAAATGGAGGTGGAAGTGAAAACGCAGAACAGGTCAGCGAGTCTATTTAGCATCCGTGCCGGGCTGCAACAAAAAAAAGGGTGCGACCAAGTTGCATGCTGCTGGAAAAGTTAGTCTGGAGTTCTGTGTCTGCATGTGTGTGTCAGATAGAAAAATGTGGTTGTGATAACACTTACTGTATTGTTCATACGTCTGTATGTACGCAACATAAAATGTACAAGTTCACATTATTGTGTAGAGATTTCTGCAATCTGTAACACAATGTGAAGAGTGGGCATTGTTTATTTACAAAACCAAAAAGGTCACCAGACACAATGCTTGCTTAAAAGATGGAGGATAATCAGGCGCTTGTGAGCGTCCAGTAACACTCCTCCATTTGTCCCTTTTCAGTTTGTAGGCCTCCAGCAAACTATAAACATGCATGATGGTATTTCATGCCGTCCACAAGCACTGCCTCAGTAATAACACCGAGACGTCACTCTTATTATCACTGGATTGATCACGTCTTGAGTTACTCTCGCTTTAGAGAGACTGCACAATGGTTGTAATTCCAGCCGCTGAAAAAAAAACAACCAAGCCATGGTTCTTAAGCCTCCGTTGAGCAGCACTTTACGCTGCAGGATTGGTGCTTATTGCGGCGAGTGCTCGGCGGGGCCGGCGTCCACACAAAGCTCCCAACAGAGTCTTTGATGTTTGCCTCAGCGGATCAAAGATGTCCGAGCGTCGACCTGCCAGGTGCGCCGCTCTTTTATCTCACTTACTTCCCATCCTCCGTACGCGGGACAAAACCACGTCGGCCAGCCTCCGCCAAGCACACCCACGGGACTCACTTGATTTCATCCACTCCGCTGAGTGGGCGGTGAGTGGCGAGTAAAAGGAAAACAAAATGTTAGACAAAATGTGTTACTAATTTCATTTGTGCCGCCTTTCTTATCTCTTACAATGAGATTCATGTGTGTTATTAAAGCAGCGCTGCTGCGATATGAGCAATTTTGTTAGGCTCCATCTTAATCAATCAACCTCAAAATACAAAATGAAAATAAAAGGACAAGGTTTCTCATGAATATTTGAATCACGTCACTACTTTTGATTGCTTTCAACTCATCACTATAACCAGCTGCCTTTTGATGCTTCCATTTACATGAAGCCGAACCGCTCCCTCTTTAACCGTAGCATTTCAAACGCAAAAATCTCCCACAGGACCTGTGCGTCCAAAAAGAAGTTCCAAATTATTGATTACAAATATAGATAATAAAAGCCTGCATGATTTCAGGGGCTCTGGAGTAAAGATGAATCTCAATTTACACATCATGTTGCAACATTTCCCTTTGTATACGTGTCGGCGTGTCTCACCGCGCTCTCCTCTTCACATGACTTATGGATCATGAATAAATGGATCAAAGGCTGCTTCAGCTTGGATCATTGATGCTTTGATCTCAATGTAAGCGGTGACGTCCTCATGCATAAGCAGGTATTGATTCTGCCCTCCTTTTCCCTGCAAATTGATCGAGAAACTAATTGTGCCCTTTCCTCTCTCAGCAGCATCTCACCCTGGAATCATTTCCCCTTTTCCAAACAACCGATCTTGTTAAAGAGAATATAAGCACTCTAACAATTTAGAAGGCAAAAGAGCCCATTTAAAGGGCAATTAACGTCACACTTTTCAGTTTAAGTGTGCTTGCCTGGAGTTGTTGGCTGTTGTAATTGGGTTAATATGTATGAGTGGATTTTGTACTTTCCCCAACAAAAATGAACACGGCAATGAGCGGCTAAGGGCACCATCACTATATGAGTCGCTGTGCTTCGTGTGCAGTATTGAGCGAAAATGGCACTGTAACCCTGTTGAAGTGATGATGGGATTCATCTCCCAGACAACATCTGGATTATCTATTCTTTGGACAGCAGCATGAGTTGATTTATTTCCCGGTTGCTCAACCATGCACACAACAGAATAACAACATAATGTAAGTGTTTCAGGAGAAAATTTTACTGAGTTAGAATAGAATATATGTTTGCAGTATACCAACTTGAGAGTGAGGCCATTTTGGCAGATATTTGGGAAGCGTCAAGCTTCTAGTTTAGCCAGAATATGAAAGAAAGAGACTGGATGCCTCTGGACCAACACATTCTTGCAAGGAAAGAAATAAAGGAAATCTAATAATAGTCAAGTATGCGTAATGGGCACTATTTGACATTTACAAGTGCAAAAGTTTTTTAAATTTCAAAAGAAGAGACATGTGAGAGTCTTTTGATCTGATGCCCGTACAGGCAGGGTGACATGCTCTGTAAGTGCCTTATTAACACGTCAAAGCATCACTATTTCTTGCGAGGTGCAGCCCACGTCCTTTTCGGCGCACATGGAATCCAATCGGGCCGTTCACACAGGACACGCAGCCTCGCAGTCTTCAAGGATCCGTTCAATACTTCCTCGATAGAAATAACCAATATATAAATGAGGTTCTTATTGCATATATGTGTGAGTTGTTTCTAAACGAAGCAATGAACAGACAGATGGAGAGGGGCAGGGATTGGCCCTGTAGGAAACAGCGGGCGAGCAGAATTGCTTATTGACTGGTGTAGAAAAATGTGCTTCTGGTGTGGGCGGCACTTTGCCGCCTGTCCACATCCAGTGAGAACCGAGTGTCCACGTGGTATTAGAGATTTTGGGTACTAACACGCTTTTTCTGATTGGGGTCTTACACATCCGGCTAGAGAGCGAGATTATGATTCATTGTAAATCGATTTTTGATTTCACCTGATGAATGTAAATCCAATATTCACAGCCTTTTTGCCTGTTTTTGCTCCCCACCAGCTCCCGAGGGCCATACCATAACTTAACCTGCTAAACATTCTAAATGGACCTCTTCTGTTTGGTACTACAACTCCAAGCTTTGGAAAATATTGTGTTTGTAATTCAGAGAACCCGTTGTTGACTGTCAGCATTTTTTTCGGAGAAATCATCAACATTTCAGGAGTCCTATAACTGGATCGCCAACTAGTTTGGACTGTGAAGCTGAACGTCTTAAATAACATCTGAGCGGCGCTGGCAGTGATTGATGGCTGTCTGATGAGTAAGAAATCTCAATAATCCTAAAAAAGACAAGAAAATGAGGTGTGTTGAGAGCCATTTGTTTCTGGGGACAGGCGGGCTGTCGTGTCCCATCACTGCCCATAAAACCCCTTCGCCTTGAACAAGCAGATCTGAGAGCTCATTTCGCCACAGCACCGGGTGATGGAGAGCACCGGGTGATGGAGAGCGGCCTGTCTCTGTTCTGTCGGGCCTTTGATGGAGTCATCGAGACGAACCACAGACGATGAGTGTGGATTCAAATGGAGAGTCGGAGTTCATCCTGACCCGAGCTTGGCGATCACTCGCTACAGTGACCGCTTTGATAAGGGCGACTGAGAGCTGGGGATGGGTTAGGAATGATCTAGATTGTCTCATTTGAAGCAGCATAATGATAACGTGGATAACAGAACAATGGATGATTACACAACAGCTGAAACAATGGCTTCTAGCTGCATAGTCAATACAGACCTTGTGGATCTAATGTGTGTGCCGAGGTATCCATGGTAACTAATCCCAGTAGTCCAGGGATCTTTTCTAAGTTTGGGTCATGCAGGTGGATCGCTCGTCACATCCTTGAAAAGGGGCAAATCAGACCGATCCTCTCTACACTACAAGTGGTATTTATTTTAGTTGTGTTCTTCTCCACGGCTGGTTTTCTTGTTCATTTTTGTAAACAAGAAAACTCCATAGGTCAACTTTTTAAAAGGAGATCTGTACATAATAGCTCAGTATATATTAGTAAGTATTTCTTGATTATATTTCAAGATACAATTAAGCACATTACAGGAGTGATCTTTTTTTTTCTTCATCAAGTCCGATGTTTCGCCTTTTTTTTTCCAAGCCACAATTCAATTACATTCCCAATCCGAGCGCTCGTAGGTCAAATTTTTGAAAAGGAACTTAACTGCATCATTATGCTTTTGACAAAGTGCTTTTCATATATTATCTAACAGCCTCTGAAACCAGTCAGCAACGACGCTGAATGTTTTCATTAATCTAAATAATCAAAGCTGGAAGAACTAAATAAAATGACTTTCAAACTGAAGTGCAGATTCATGGGGAGTAATTCCTGTGTTCTGCACAATCCAAAGCTCTCTTTACCTTGACAGGTGCTGTTGAGATTAATGGTCCCTTGTCCTCAATACATCAGCATATGTGTGGTCGCTGAATTTGGCTGTTAAATTTAAGAATTTAAATCGAAATGCAGTTTTAAATAAACAGCGTATTTTCATCATTCATAAAACCGCCATTGGACCAAAGTCCTTTTTAAGTGGACATCTTCTCATGAACAACATTTTAGAAAACATCCTTTATACTATACTTGTTTTGTGAGACCTAATTTTAACATGATGGACCCTAATGCAGAAAAAAGTGAACAATCAAAAGTTGTTGCAAAGAATTAACCAAAGGCTAAAAGGACAGAACTTTACAATTTAACAAACCATTCAACAGATGAATACACAATCAAACCGGCGATACATGTCAATAAAGAATAGAGAACAGACATGACTGAAGGTTGAGCGCCTTTGCATGTGCACTGCATGCACATTAAAAGAGGTCAGTTGAGGCTGGCAAGCATCTGTCCCTGAAAGCAGAGTTGGCTTCGCTAAGTATTTCTCCAACATATTTGGCAGAAGTCTCGCGCATTGATTTGAATTTGAAATGTGTTAAATACTGCAGAAAGCCTGCATGATTGTGTGAGGTTGAGACTGATGAGTAATATCCAGCCCTCATGAATGAGAAGTATAGGCTTCTCAGTTATGTTTCTGGTCACTTACAGCCTCCGATGTGGGAAAATCTACAATAATTGTCATGAGCAACAGTTTCTGTGGCATTCTCTGAGTGTGAGCTAGACTTTGTGAATACAACCATAGTGTTCAACAAACATAAACTGCTCAAAAAAATGAAGGAAGAATATTTTATGAGGGAATGAATTCAATTGCACTTCTCCGATAATGATGTGTTCAGGTAAGTAGCAGAGGGGATGCTAATCCGTTTCAGCTGTGTTGGTGTTGATGGAATTAACAACAGGTGCACCAGAGGATCAACAATGAGACGACCCCCAAAAACAGGACTGGTTTTACATGTGGAGACCAATTTGAGTTGCTCGCTCATCAGGTGTCAAGTAACGAAGTACAAATACTTTGTTACTGTACTTAAGTAGAAATTTTGGGTATCTATACTTTACTGGAGTATTTATTTTTCAGATGACTTTTTACTTCTACTCCTTACATTTTCACGCAAATATCTGTACTTTCTACTCCTTACATTTTAAAAACAGCCTCGTTACTTCCGGCTTGTCGTAGTTCAAAAACACGAAGACAAAAAACCTATCTAGATAAATTGCGCTATGCGGACAGAGGGAATTTGATTGTGTTTGGATGAGAATATAAACATTTAGCATCCAGACACGCGATTGGTTTTCTCCGCGATGCGCCGGCAGATCGGAGCGACACCGGGTGGGAAAAGTGTTGTGTGAGCGAGGTTACGCATTAAGATTTTGTCCTTAATGGAATTTCTTAAATTACTTTTACTTTTATACTTTAAGTAGTTTTGAAACCAGTACTTTTATACTTTTACTTAAGTAAAAAGCTTGAGTCGATACTTACTTCTACAGGACTCTTTTTAAACCCTAGTATATTTACTTCTACTTCAGTAATGAATGTGAATACTTTTGACACCTCTGTCCCTCATGATCTCTTGGACTGGCTTTCCACTAGTGTTTGCTTTAGCTAGAGTCATTATCACTACTGGGAGCATGAGGTAATTTCTTAACCCCTCAAAAGTTGGCAAACGCCTCCAAGTCGGCGGATGTGTGTCTGAGCACAACGTTAAAGGGTCTGGAGAAACCAAGGAAAACGCTATGCTATCTGCAACGTTAATTAGCATGACCGGTGTGGTGGCGGGTCAGTGATTGTCGGGGAAGGCATATCCATGTTCAGCCGGCCGTCAGTGGGGGGGTTGCTGTGCTTGAGAGA